>NC_137471.1:75043885-75705969 GCF_964235325.1 Thermobia domestica | reverse complement strand
GCGTTTAGTGTAGATATTGCTCGTTTTCAAGCCCCACAGGTGTCATCTTGCGCCATGTGAGCTTGTTTGGTGGACAAACACTGTGCACGTGGATTTTCGTGGAGTTTCTCCGTTTCCTCCCACTTTCTTCATTCTACCATTTCAGTCATTTCTCATCATTACCGTCTCCCTTAGCCTTGGTGCATAATCGTGTGACGTTAAACTAGATACTTCATTTCATTTCAAAGCATATTAGTGGTGTTCTTCTTCCAAAACTAAAGAGAAATGTAGTAATGAAAATCGGTAATGCCGTACACCATAGGTATCGACTACAAGGGTATGGTCTTGGTTCCGAAACTCAAGCATCCGTTGGAAATTTTTAATGTGTGCTCATAAAATTAATATGAAAATAACATTTTCAAGACATTGGCAAAAACTTAGTGCATGTGACCGCAAGTTTGATTTCATGGGAGGATGCTTATACGTTGAATAATTGTTTATTAATATAACTTTTAGCTTCCTTAGGTATACGACACATCGAGCATTGAACGATATAACCAGACCTGCAACCAGAGGGCAAGGGCGCCGATTTCTCTGTAAATTTGGGGGGGAGCCATTCTGATTCAGAAGGCATATAAGAGGATTTGGAGGAGCGGGCCCCCTGGGCCCCCCAGATCGGCGCCTTTGTCAGAGGGGGCTAGGGAGGCATGGCTCTCCTAAACTTTTCGTGACCCCTCCAGACATCAGTACAAAAATCACAATTAAGATATTTTTGAGGAAAATTTTAATGTCTTGCCCTTCTAACATATTCGTTCCCCTCCACAAACCTCTGTGGCCTCGGGCATGGATATAACTATCTATATTATAAAATTGAAAGTTACCATTTTTGTGACTCCTAATCTTTTGAACCACCTGACCGATCTCGATCAAATTTTCAACACAGATGAGGTTTGAGCCTGGAAGTGATTTCATCATTTCACTTCGATGGTAAAACCTAGGGAAGGGGATAAGGGGGAGTTATAAAATAATAAATAAAACCTAATTTAATAACTTTTGAACCAAACTACCAAACTCGATCAAATTTTTAACATAGATAAGGTTCAAGCCAGGAATGTTATCTGTCAGTTCACTTTGAAAGAGCAACTTTGGGGGCGAAGGAGGAGGGGTAGATGTATAAAAATCAATATAAATAAAAATAAAAGTGACTAAGTTTGTAACTTAATAACTCTTGAACCGATCTCAATCAAATTTTTAACATGTATGAGGTTCGGTCCTAGAAAGTGTTTTAGAGTTTATTTCAATTTGATGGTAGAATCTAGGGGAGGGGGAGGTATATATAAATTAAATAAAACTTAACTTTTGAAACACCCGACCGATCTTAATCAAATTTTCAACACAGATGAAGTTCAGACCTGGAGCGATTTTTATCATTTTACTTGGACGGTGCAACGTAGGGGAGGGAGAGAGGGAAGATATATGTAAAAAAATAAAAATATAAGACTGTCTTTGTGATTTCATCACTCTTGAACCAGCTGATCGATCTCAATCAAATTTTCAACATAGATGAGAATCGGACCTAAGATTGTAGAGTTTATTATCCCTCATATCCAGAGTAAAATTTATGTATGAAAAGCTTGAGATTTCTTAAATGCAAGACTTGCAAGACTCTTGCATGCAAGATCAAGACCAAGACCAAGACTAGGTGTGCAAGACCAAGACCAAGACCAAGTATTCCAATGCAAGACCAAGACCAAGACTGGATGTGCAAGACCAAGACCACCCCGGTCTTGGTCTTGGTCTTGCATTTGCTCATCACTACTAACATTATAAGAAATACCGGGCGAATTCGTTATCAAATTATGTTGCTACAACAACATATTTATAGAGATGCGACAATAATTTTGGACATAAGTGTACGTGCCTTCCTGCAGTATTTCCCTTGCGTGTTTTGAGGGATGGAACCTGGATCGGTGTCTTCCCACTTGCAACAGTCCTATTAGCGACAGGAACTGTTAACTGTCCTATGAGCGACCGATTCGATCTGTTAACTGCCCTATGAGTCACCGATTCGTTCATACTAAGGTAATGGAAAAATATATGGTTCTCTCTTCTTTAACTTGTTTTATGCTAATGTGATTTAGAATCTAATAAAATGCACTATGAAAAATTTCGCTCTACCTGAATTTAATACGTGAGAATGCTCTCATTACATTAACAATTTTTTATACGTTTTTCCTAATATTATATTTTTGAATTAATTTCTATGAATACATTGACTCTATCAAGGGAAAAACTAACTAAATATTTAGAATAGCTCCGCTTTTGTCTATGATTCTAATATAATTAAAAAATTCATGTTAGAATGATATGGGACATAAGTTTAGATTGAATATGTTTATGGCATAAGAAGGAAATCAGAAAGAGGTAGGGGCGCCCGAAGAAAACTTTCTATCTCCATGGTTGCTGTATCACGTCTGGTATATCTGGTATTTAATATACGTAGTTTGCTATATTACGTATACATTTTTGTGAGCCAGGTGGGGGGGCGACCCCTGCCTTCCCATCGGGCGCCCATGGAAAAAAGGTGTTCACCATTTGAAGATATCAAAAAATCTAAAACACGGTGTATTTGAAGAAATTATTACACAAGTTACAAATCTCTTGCAGGACTTAACAGTTCGTCTAGTTATAAGGGATTATTTCAGATTGCTACACGACAAAGTTTTATGTATAAGTCAAAACAAGGGAGGAAGGCAAATTAAGCAATTAGTTTACGTTTTAATAGCTTACAATTGGGGGAAAGGTAGTTTAAAGAGTTTGTTTACCTTTTGGATTGTTTAGAGTGAACTTCATTGTAATTGGTTTGGTTGGTTGAGAATAGCCTAGCAGATGTAAGGGATCGCAAAAGCTATCTTTTATCATTGACATTTTTTTTTCATTTTATTCATAGAGTCTTAGGAAGTATAAAAAGTAGATAGTTAGCGAAATTGTTACACGTTTAAGTTTTTCAAAATAAAATTTATTACAAAATAAAATATATTACTAGTGAGTAATTAGATTTGAATCAAATTAAGTACAGAAAACAGAGCTTTTGAAGAACTGTTTTATTACAACTGGATTTTCAATAATTACATAGGAATATACTTTTCATGGAAATATCCCTATTGTCTCGTTAAGTTATTTGATATGTTTTATGTCAAATCTAACTCAAAATTAAAATAAGTTTTATTTGCACTCACAGTAGAGGAAATATATATTTGACGAACAGTATCACTGGCACGTATATATTTCATACCAAGGTTGTTCGGGCGTTAATAACGCCAGATGCAAACATATTTTACGAGATGGAATCATATCATCTTACATCATCTCAATGTAAATGAATCGGTTGCTCATAGGACAGATAACAGTTCCTGTCGCTTCTGGGACTAATTCCCTGGATCATTATTTTTGCAATTATGTCTATACAGTCTATTTTGTTGTGTAAAAGTCTGTGTAAGAAAAGGAGTTCGTTCAACGTCCGTCTTTGTTCAAGTGTCTGAAGTGTAAAGTTATCAAGTAAATGTATTTTGGGTAAAGTCCTGTCCTCTTGTATATGAGAAAACTTATTAATTTGCTTTGTATCTGCTCTACTTTTTGACTATGTGTTTTCACAGAAGTGTTCCAAATAAGTGAAGCATATTCAAGTTTGGATCTTACGTAAGAAAAATAAAGCGCTTTTAAAGTATTATCATTTGTAAATTCTTTGGTTGATCTGAAAAGAAACCCAAGGTTTCGATATGCATCCTTGACGATATTTGCAACATGATGCGAAAAGGTCAATTTTTTTTTTGTCAAAATACAATTAATTTTTTGTCAATTTAATTGTATTTAATTTTTTTAAAGCTTGTTCCATTAATAAAGATTTTGCTTTTTTTAAAAAAAAAATACTTAAGTTAGTTCCAAAGGCGGAATAAGCAACGTATAGAAAGGGAATAATGTGTCTGACGCCCACCACTAACTCTAGTCTATTCATGTACTGACGCTAAAGAGATTCGAATCTGTTACTTACACGCACCATTAAACACCCATCTCAACTAAGATATACAGTAGATCTTTTTAACCTATTTTATGACTCTCAGTTTCTGTCATTTTATACTTTTTAGATTGTGGGTCAAAATTTATAATGCAATAAAAAAAGCAAAAACAATAGGGTTTTTTTAAAAAATTGTTTTACGTTGCCTGGCAGCTTTGTTAAGTGCAAAGAGATTTTTTTTTTCATCTCGCTCGCGTGCACCAGTTGCATCAGGAACTTGTGTTTAGGGAGTTGAAAACGAGAAGAAACACACAGAGGCGATGAAATGATTGGTTGGATTGGATGGTGCATCAGCCGCCACCGCTTTTTGAAAAAAGAAACTTTCGCTTGCGAAGGTCAGACACGCTCTCTTTTCACAATGCATTGGGATTTTCCGTCGTCGTACCAGACACTGTCTGCACGCCAGCTTTACCTCTTCAGACAAATGCACAGATCAATAAGCAATTGCCACACTGAAATTAGTACGGTTTTACAGTGCATAAAACGATGAATGCCGTCTGCTAAAGACAAAAGGCGAGAGAACATCCGCTGCACGTAAGAGCGAATGTATAGTTAACCTTATTGACATTGACGGGGTTTGAAGTGTTGAAAATAATAATAATAGTTTATTTGTGGTGCTAGGACTAGCGATAAGCCAAAATACAGTGTTATGTCAGATAAATAATTAAATGCATATAACTACAGGATACCTCTATTAAAATGTTCTCTGCCTTTCTTACAGTTCCATACCAGTAAAATATATAGAAATTGAGGTTTCTTAGTCGTACTACAGGTAGCTATATTACACATCACATAATAATACTAGATTACTAAGGTACTTGAAGATACAGTATGATTTTCTTTATGTGTATTTTTAAAATTATATTCTTAGTTTCTTGATAACCTACCTAAAACAGATTAATAATAATAATAATAATAATAATAATAATAATAATAATAATAATAATAATAATAATAATAATCGTCATCATCATCTTTAAGATTTACGCCCAACGATCATAATCTGCTGAGAGACGAATAATTATGTAAAGACTGGTTGGCATTTGATTGTAGGAGGAAATAGAAGAGCCTCGAGAAAATCTACGAACACGATGTTGTCCACCACAAACTCACATGGCCTGAGATCGAACCAAGCACCTCTGACACCATAGCTGAGTATTGTATCACTAAGCCACCGTACTCTCATAATAATAATAATAATAATAATAAATTATTTCGTAGGAGTTACATTAGTGCACTGAGTCCTGAATTTGATATTTTTTCATATTAACCTATTGTCTTGAGAGGATTAGGGAGATATAATTAAGAAGCAGCGAACTCCAGTTTAGAAAACAAAAAATAGAGTTGATTGAAACCGTTATGCTGAAAACTTAAATTGGCCGGCCAGCAATAGCACTTCTAGAACTGTAATGATAGGTTCTGTGTGCGTATGTATTTGACTACCTAAAGAAAGACTATTTGATTATATATATATATATATATAAACACTATCCACACATTTTAAAAATGGAAACGAACATTGTGACACAATCAATAAAGTGAAACAAAGGTTACTAACATTTTATGAGTATTACAAATGAAAATTATTTACAAGTTATATATCATATATAGACGGTGGATCACTTATCTTGATGTGTTCTTATAACTTTTAAATTAATAGGTAGAAAACGATGAGATTTTGTAAGATGCAAATATCAACAGTGAATGTTGTTTGATACTCTGCTATACCTGAATAACAATGACACACACACACACACACACACACACACACACATATATATATATATATATATATATATATATATATATATATATATATATATATATATATATATATATATATATATATATATATATATATATATATATAAAATGACACTTCTTCAGAGTATCGCACATTTCAAATCTACGTGCTAAATGAAAACTTACTGTATCACGCTTAATATTCAGTGCTACAAACTAATGATATTACAGTATTACAAATCCAAACTTTTTAAGGGATCTAGGGTGGATGTGCCGGTCTTCGACCACTCCTAGTTGCCGACCACTTTTAACTTTAAAACCGTTTATTAGGCTTATTTTCCGATAAAAAGCACGATTCTCCGATATACTTGTGTAATTGAATTGCAGCTTATTCTGAACCAATCCCAAAGATAACTGTAAAACTAAATTGCACGTGCATTCGATAATAGCCAATTAAATATATGCTTGCGGAAGATGCACTGAGTTTTGACAACTTCAGTCTGTTGCACATAGCTTTGTGGTGGACAAACACCGTGTGCGTGGGTTTTCTCGGGGTTCTCCCGTTTCCTCCCACTTTATTCATTCCAGAATTTCATTCATTTCTCATAATCACCGTCTCCTTTAGCCTAACCGGCATAACCGTGGGACGTAAAACTCAAAGATTTCATTTTCATTTTTCTGTTGCAAATAGGAACGACAGCACTCTGTTATTCTTGGTTTTATCGCACCAGGTAAGAAATACACATACTATTCTATTGCGCGGAACTGTAGAGCACATTTTAGTAATAAAATTTTAGTGATAATTGTAAGACTTGAAGAATAAATCGATAAAATGTAGTGGTCGGACAATGACTTATAAACTATTGTTTGTTAACTAGTGCTCGACCACAGAGTGGTCGAGAACTGAAAAATTGTAGAAACGTCAATAACCACTAACTTTCGATTCATCTGCATGAAATGAGTTCCTAGTAACGAATTCTGAAGTTATAATGGTGTACAAAAGCATTTACTAGTGTTCGACCACTACTTTTCGTAATACGTCTGTACTGGTGGAGGATTAACTTTCTTTTCAGTGTCCGACCATGCTTTGCGTTTGTATTTTCTCGCAGAATTCCTTGATTCAAGCATTAAGTAATCAATCTACATTTGTATAAGCATCTGCTGAATCTTAATGTTAGTAACTGAATATTCACCGAATGGCCGTGGCTCAATAGTAGTGGTCTCGGGCGTTAGGCTTCGTATCATGAAACGACAATTCTCTTCGGGTTTCGAATCCCTATAAAGAGCAAGGACGTTTTTAACTGTCCTCGGTATTTCTGTGTTCGTCTTCCTGTCATGATTAGATTACGCCAAATTGGCATGAGGAGCCTTAAAGTTGAATGTCTTGGTTGAGACGTACTTTAAGAAATGGTAGAGCGTTGGCTTAGCATTCGGGAGGTTCTGGATTTGATCCCAGCGACCAATCACTCAGACTGAGGTTTTCCGGGGTTTTTACTCAGTTCACCAGGAAAATTCTGGGATGGTACCTACAACATAAGCCTCTCCTCACCCTATCCCTGCCGGAACCTTAGGTGCATAAAATAAATTCAAAGGCCATTAAATAAATTCAAATTCAAGTAACTGAATATTCATGCACTTTTCCAAGATTTTCATCCAAAATTAACGGCACTGTTAGGGTATGACATTTCGTTTGAGCAATAAATTTATATTTGGTCTAATTCGTTTAATACTGAACTGCACCATTCTTACTTCGTCGTGGAACTGCATTCAAATATTATTAGCGGAATAGCTACTATCAGCTTATGTCTGGAATACGCCTGTTTTATTTGCATGTCCTTAAGAATTTTCCTGTTTCTTTCAGAAATAATCACTCTGAGTAGATCCTCTTTATTCAAATGAGGATTTACAAAAAGCTCTGGAGGCTTGTCACAAATAAGAGAACTCCATAATCAGGCATCAGCAATCTATGGAATTCCTCGAGTAACACTGATGAATAAACTTCATGATCGCAATCCCGAAGAGCGTAGAATGGGCCCCTGAATTATACCTAACACAGAAATAAGAGGGATTAGCAAACTGACTTTTTAATATGAGCAAAATAGGTTTTCCACAGAAGAAACACGATCTTCTGAAGTATTGTCGATGCAGAAAAACGTACAACGCCGTTGAAAAAGAATCGACCTGGTGAAACCTGGTACCATGCTTACATGAGAAGACACCCGCAAATCGTGTCCCGAACTTCCGAAACTTTGAACGAGGCACGATACGCTGTAACCGAGAAAAACATTCGCTTGTGGTTTCAGGACCTTGAGAAATACTTGGAAGAAACGGGGCAATCTGATATCCTGAATGATTCTAGGAATATTTAATGCTGATGAATCCAGTTTTCAACTGCGGATCTCTAAAGATAAAGGGATTTTATTTATAGAGTGACTAGGTTAGGACCAGCCACCACTTACAGTGAAGATATAGGATAGTGGCACTTATCAAACTACTACTCTGTATATCTAATGTCATACTAACCAAAGAATTGTTGTTCTATTACATTTCAATAGGAAAATACAGGTTGTAAAACACTTACCTGTAAAAGATTTCACGAAGAAATCAGATTTTCACGTCTACCAACACAACAAATGTTACAATCACAAGGAGACTGACTCTGGAACATCATGGGAACGTGAGGTAGTAGTTTCTTTCCTCTCCGCTTGGAAGCAACACATTACAGGCGAGATAATGAGGTATTTCATATTATCCGACTATTCCATAATACCCGAACTTCCTATATATATAGCCGGATCGAGGATTTTCTGACGGGAATGCACCAATAAATAACTACAACTAAATTTGATTTTTTAAATGCCTTTAGGCATCTATGATGTTACTGAGGAATATTGCTTTACTTAGTGAATCATTTTCCTTCAACCTTCAGGAAATCAATTTAAAGTTTGGGTGTGCAAAAAACTCTCTCTCTCTCTCTTTTTTTTTTTTTAAAGCCCCAAACAGAAACATGAAGGCAGAAAATTTCGGAAAGTGTTGCTATTTTCACTGCTAGCTTTTAATTTTAGATATTGTATATTTACAACGAAGGGGGATGCACGTGCAAATATATTTCAGTATGAATTTCATTTTAATAGGGAGTGTATTTGTGCTACAGTATCAATTTTTAGGTTACAAAAAAAAAAAGTTTTGTTTTCGAAAACTACGCATGGACTTTTGCACTCATAAATATAATTTTGTTCAGGTTGATGAAGTCTAAAATGATTGGTGTATGTCTTCTTTTGTTTTGTCAATTTTTCACCGTTAAATGTTAATAGTATTGTAAAATTATTATTATTATTTTACTGTATTATATTTTCTGTGAGAATGAAGTGCCCTCAAAAGTTAAAAAAGTATTTTACAACATAATAAAAATAAACTATAAACTCTGATCTTCATATAACTAACTGTCCTGGACATAACACGCCTTGTAGCATTTGCCTGCAGTTAGACTCGCAGCTATTGTTAATTGATAAACGCTTACTATCAAAGCATGCAAGAGACAGATAATAACGCGTTCGTGTTACACAATATTCCCATTGGCAATATCATTTATTTATACTTATATTGCGGACATTTTTCCAGTCTGAGAGAATACGTTATAAAAAACAAGTCGTTATTTTTAATTTAAAAAATAAAAATAAAATAAAATTGGGTATCACCAACGGATTCTAAAGAAAAAAAAAGTGTCCATCGTAGGTCATGGATACCGATACAAGAGGATGCGACAGTGTAATTACTCCCTTCCTTTTTATTTTACGAAATCATCCTCTTCTTACGTGCTTTTGTCTACTTCAGATGACTCTAACCTTGTTTACCTCGCGTCCCCCTTCGTATAACTTGCATCCTTTACACGCACCCTTCCTCCTTCAAGTTTGTTTGTCATACGATTTTTTTTTTGTCTGATATTTTCTGCAATTTCGAATGCAACATTAAATTCACAAATCTTTAATATTAATAATATTATAATAATAGGCCTAATAATATTATTTTATTTGATGAGCTTTTCGAACTCGTGTTATAGACTGAATTAGCATTTTGTACTATTTTTTTTATAATTTTCTTAAAAAAATAATTTGCACAATGATTTAGTTTCCAAAAACATAGACATTTTGATTAGCAATACGAAAGACAAAAATATCAAACATGTAGCGTCTGTAAATTTTGCTAAAGCTAAATTTAAATGGTCATTACAAATTATGTTTCATTCATAGCTAATTTCAAAGTTTATTTTTGTTAGTAGGTTGCGCCCCTTTTGGTCTCTCTTCGCGTCTCATCGAGACTTAGTGGTATAATCGAAAAGTTGCTTGTCTTTTGTCTCACGTAGTCCTGGGTTTAATTATTGTGTACAGATTACCTGCATTTATTCAGTACCGTGATTCACTTCCGTTCTAGAAAATAATGAAATGAAATTAAATGAAATTTACGATCCGAACCACTTGAACTCCCAGTGGGAATCGAACCCGGCTCTCCTATGCCACGAGACGCGTACGGTAACCGCTTAGCCATGAGGGAGCTCAATATGCCCAATAGGCTAAAGGAAACGAACGATTAATGAAAGAGAGATGCTTGCGACAAACTGATGGAATGACAAGTATGTTTTATGGGAGGAAACGAGAGAACACCGACGAAGCGCGCATTTTATGTGAGAGGCTTTGACTTCGATTCCCAGTGAGGGAGCCTTGAACTTTGAAACCATTGAAACCATTGAGTCACCAAACTTCAATCCAACCAACTACAATCTCAATTAGCCTTGATTGGGGGGGGGGGGCGCGGTGGCTCAGTGGTAGAGCGTTCACCTCCGGTGCTTGGGGTCCCTGGTTCGATCCCAGCTCGCGCCATGTGGACTTTGTGGTGGACAAACGCCGGGCTCGTGGGTTTTCTCGGGGTTCTCCCGTTTCCTCCCACTTTCTTCATTCCACCATTTTCCTCATCTCTCATCATCACCGTCTCCTTTAGCCTAACCGGCATAACCGTGGGACGTAAAACTTAAAGATTTCATTTCATTTCATTTTTCAATTAGCCTTGAATCGAACCAAGGACCCCCTCGAACCAGAAGTTAGCCCATTTTTCTTCTTATTAACTTTTCGGTTAAGTCAAAAAGACAGAATCACAAACAGAAACTTCGAGGACAATTAAAACTCCGATCATTCTCTGCAAAGGAACTCTTAAACTCCAATGGGTTTCACCAACGAACATAACCTAATACATCAGAATCCTCTGGAGCAGATTTCCGTATAGCTTTGAGAAGGGAGAGGGCATTTATGTATCCAGAAATAGCGTGGGTTAATAAAAACTTCATCCATGACCGACTGACTCATCGCCCACTGTGACCCACTCTGACCCAGTAATACCATGACCCATCCTGACCCACTGTGACCCACTCCGACTCACTACTTCAGTTGTCTGTCGACCTGGCCGCCCGGGCTTCTTGTGTCCTGTATATGTCTATAATATACACTTTATTCTGCTTTAGATGTGAAATTTGTTTTCCGTACCTCTAGCCTACGTTCATCGTACCAGGCACGTAGCCAAGAGGTGGGTCCGGGGGATCCAGACTCCCCGCCCCTCTTTGAAACCAGAAATGGAAAAAAATTAAGGAAGGATCAGAATTTCTGCTACTAGTCAGGGAAATTTCAAACTTTCGGAAACATAGTACCGTTCTGTAATAGTGTGGACATTTTTGATATTTTTCGTCATCGCTTCTCTGCAGTATCAAACATGTTATTTCAGAAACAGTTTTCTACTGCTCTTTTAACTTAACTTTTTGTTTTTTTATTTTTCCGTCAACTACTGTCGGTTCCAAATGACATGTGGAAAGAAAGTTCTGTTAACATTTGATTCAAACAGAGAAAAGAACGCAGATATTGTTAAATATTTTACAAGACATTATTGAATATGCCATTTTTATAATAGTGGACTAGCCTTTGGCTAGCTGGGGGCTCTGCCCCCAGACCCCCGGTTTTGATCGGCCTACGGCCTCGCATTTCTTATCTATCGCCCTTTGAATCAACAGTGAATTTCGTGAACTTGCTCTTCATATTTTCTGAATTTGCCCATCCGGGGGTTTCGCTTCCACACACAGTCTTTGCTAGGACTACGACCTCGCATCTCTTGAACCCACAATTCTATCGTTTCTTTTCCAATTCAACTGTCTAAAAGATAAGACTTTGTATCCCAAGAAAACGCCCATTTAAATAGCATTTGAATTTCTTCATGCCCCTTTAAAAATTAAAAATGTTCACTTTTGGCAATTTTCCTGTCGGTTAGTCCTGGAAAGCTACAATCATGCGAAATTTCATCGTTCTAATCCTGCCGGAAGCGTCTAAACATTTTGGAGTGTAGAAGACGTCCCATATAAATAACATGGGAAAGATTTTTCAGTTCTCCATAAAACCACTCTACGGTTGAAAATTTTTATTTCCGATGATTCACTTAAGTAACGCTAGCGAAAACGTACACACAAGTTTTTATTCCAATTCTAAGTACCTAAAATATGAGATTATATGTCCAAAAAAGGCCTATTTAAATAACATGGAGAAATTATTCATCTCCTCTTTAGACCCTCTAAAAATTAAAAATATTAACTTTTGGCAATTTTCCTGTCGGTTAGTTTCGGAAAGCTACAATCATGCCAAATTTAATCATTGTAGCCCTACAGGAAGTGCTCAATAATTTATGTCAGCTCATGTAGTTTTATATAAAAAACTAAAGAATTATATTTCATTACGCAGATTGTCAATTACTAACGGTATCTAATATTTCTCCTGTAGAGTACACTGCGACTTTTTACAGCGTGAAAAAGGGAGATTTTGAAAAAGTTTCTTCCAACACCAATTGGATCGTTTTTGAATTTGAACTGTAACAAATGAAACAGAAATTGTAATATATCGTGTACTTTAAATTAAGCAGTATTTCAAATAAATATTTTATTCATTAGCACTCATAGTGCTTGATTAAAAATTTTAATATGTATTTGTTGCAAAATAACAGATGCACACAATAATAAGAGCTGAATTAGACGGAGGCGGACCTATATTACTAGTTCTCCGATGTCGGACAAAGCAAAAGCTATTGCGGACTTGCGTGAGAAGCAACAGCAACTGTTACAAACTAACAAGGAGTTTCTGCTTAATGCAGCTAAGATTACTTCTGAAGATCCTACATTTCAAGAATGTGAGAATTGTCAATGCCCCAGGCAACTACCTGGCCCTTGTCGCCTCCATATAGATCTCCTTCCAGGAAGCACTATTTGCCGCTGGTGGCTGATATTTTTAAAATATCACAAAATCTCAAACTGGAGACTGGACAGGAACCAGATAACAGTCTGTTTACTTCCTTTCTTACCACTACTAGCATTGAAGATACTGGTCTCCCTCAGTATCAGACCAACTCCACTCCTGAGGATCGTTCCTTCAAAAAACCAAGACGAACAATTAAACTACGATCAACACCATCCTCAACTGTCACAATTAGTAATAGGTTTACTCCACTAGTGACAGCCGATCAATCTGCAGGCCCAAGTGCAGAGAAAATGGACATATCCTCTCAAGCTTCTGAAAACTTAGACAAACCTAGTTCATCTAATGTTCCGATGGCTACAGCACCAAAGCGCTACATTAGGTCTCTCACTATATATGATTATCCTGACAATAAAGACTATAAACTCACACACGGTGCGCCACCGTCGTATGTAGGAACATTCCATATTGTGCGGTCTACAAGACGCATATCAAATATAAATGCCATTCTCAAGAGAACTATCAATCATTAATTACATTTTGCAAAGACTTCAAACTTCAGTATGCTCTGGAATTAGCCAAACAATAACCTGTTATTAAAGTGGTTATACGTCAACTACCAATTGACACCCGGATCAGTAACATTAAAACAGATCTCAATCGAGGCTATCCGGTTCTTACCGTCAGCCAAATGAAGGGCCGCGCAGGTCAACTCCTGCCCTTATTTTTAGCCACTTTAAAGAAGACACCAGCAGCAGCGAACATCACTCAACTAACTTACTTGGAATTCTACAAAATTAAGATTGAATTATATAGAGCTCAACCGTACATACAGTGCTATCGATGCCAGAGACTTGGTCATACTCAGTCATCCTGTCATGCGAATGCAAGATGTCTTAAATGTGCCGACAATCATGCTGCCTACCAGTGCACTCTCACCACCCGAGATAAAACAGTGACTTGCGTAAATTGCGGAGGGGGACACCCAGCCAACTCTCCAAGATGCCCAACTATCTCCAAAATACTCACCAGACGATCTACTCTACAGAAAATTCCATGCAAAGAAGACTTTCTATCATTACCACAAGACTCATCATCTGATCCATTGTTGCCACATCTATGAGTAAACCTATCTCCGGTTCAACTTATGCCACGAAGACCAGTTCCAGTACATCATCACCGTCATCTTCAGCATCATCGGATGTTTCAAACTCTCCCTTCAAAGAACTACTAGAAATATTCAAGGAACTAAGACTATCGGAGTTTCTTCAAACTCTAAGGGCTAGATTTCTGCAAATACGAGCAGCAGAAGATCTTCTCACAAAAATTTTTCTTATTTTTGATTTAATGACTCCTGTTTTCATCACCGATTAAAAAACAAAATCAATCTAAACCATGCATTCAGGACCACAACCCTTATTTCATTTTTTCCAGTGCTGATTGGCTACTTAGAGCACCAATCCTGACTAGGTACTCTCATTTAACTCACCCAATCGTGTGTCACTCCACTGAATCCTTCTCTTTCAAAAATCGGTCATCCTCAAGGACCTTGTCATGCTCTACATGAGTCGGCCTCGGTCTCCGCCTCATGCTTATTACAACGTCTGGACTAACTTCAGGCAAGGAACTTTGAGTAGTTCCGGGACTCGATATTCTATTATCAACCTGTCATTTACACCTTGACCTTGACATATGCACAAACTATCTGATCATTTCTTTTAACCTCTTAAGAATAAATAATAATACAGTAGTTCATTGTCGTTTGGTTTATGGATTATGTGACCATTAAATATAAGATGAAAACATCACACGCAGTTCCAGATGAACTAAAATTAGTGATGCTAGATGCAGCTTTATTCTTTTGCAAAATAATTCCCTTCAATCCATTGCAAACAAGGATTTGTCCTGTGGCTTTGATCACTCAATGGTGGAAGGAAGGATGTGGGAGGAAACGGACAACTCCAAGAAAATTAATGCACTCAGTGTTTGTCCACCACAGAGCTCACTTGGTATGAGTTGAGATCGAACCAAAGATCCCACGCACTAGAGGCGAACAGTAATGCCAACCTGAAACATTATAAAATCCCACCTTGAGAGACAAAAATTCCCATTTTACGTCTGAATTTCCCACGTTATAAGATATGAAAAATGAAACTTCACTCATGTTGCTCACTTTTTACGATATCTAAATGTATCATAAGTAAATGTCGATCTTCATAAATTTAATAGAGGATGATAGGAGAACAATAGAAAGAAATGCAGAGGTCTTATTAAACGCTTGCAGGGACATTGGTTTAGAAGTAAATGCAGGAAAACTAAATACATGGAAGTGCGTCGGGCCCGTAATACGGCAAATTATGGAGGCTTTAAAATATTAAATTATACTTTTGATAAAATGGATACTTTCAAATATCTAAGATCAATATTAACAGACGAAAATCATATTCACGAAGAAATTAAATGTCGACTAAATGCAAAGAATTCGTGTTATTATTCAGTTAAAATCTCTTCTCATCGCGAATTTTGTCGAGGAATTTGAAGCTTAAAATATATTAAACGCTAATCATGCCTGTTGTTCTGTATGGTTGCGGAACATGGTCGTTTACTCTCAAGGACGATCATAGACTGAAAGTATTTGAGAACAAGATCCTGAGATTAATATTTAGACCCAAGAGGAGAGGGAATGGGGGATGCAGGAAACTTCATAACGAGGAACTACATAATTTATAGGATTACCAAACATTGTTAGGGTCATCAAGTCTAGGAGACTTAGGTGGGCAGGTTATGTAGCTAGGATGGAAGAAAGTAGAAGCTCTTTCAAAGTCTTGACTGGAAGACCAATCGGAAAATGACCACTAGGAAGACCTAGACGCAGATGGGAGGACAATATTAAGACGGATCTCGCAGAGATAGGAATTCAAAGTAGAAATTGGATCCAGTTGGCTAAGGATAGAAATCAGTGGAGAGCTTTTGTGAACGCGGCATTGAACCTCCGGGTTCCAGAGGCCATAGAGTTAATTATGTTTAGAAAATAGCTTATGAATAAACGTTTTTCTTAATCTAAAACTAGTAGGGTCTATACTTTGTTGTGACAAATGGAGTGTTCATATCAGTACTTTATTCCATCAGCTTCTACTGCTTCCATCACCTTCTCGCTTGGCATTTTACTTTTTTTCTGTCAATCCTTTGTTCATTACCGTAATTTTCTTTTCTTTTTATTTCTTAAATATCCTGGCACAAACTGTGTTCCTTAGCGCTTGCTTTCTGAGCATGACATATAACGAACTCACTTCACGAAAGACTTCCATCCTTCCATATTGTTTGCCGACAGCAAAAGAAAAGCTTTTGGTAATGACTTCGAATTTAATGGTCAATTATGATTTCACGCTTATTCATGACTCATTAGGTTTACTTTTCACCTATAGATAATTTCGTTTTGTGCATACATGAAAAATCCCATATAGCTATGTTGCTTAATATCCCTTTTCGAGAAAATAAGGACAAAAACTCCCACGATATGGGATTTTTCCCACAGGTTGGCACCACTGGGGGCGAATGCTCTACCGCGTGAATACTTTACAGCATTGTACAATACTGTATACAGAATTTTATCAAAGGGGAGGTAGTCAATTGCCCGAACTCAAATAGTTTCAAAACACGCGAATTTTTGTATAATTGATATGACAAATGTTTATTTTTCTATATCTTAGTGAAAGTTATTTCATTGACGCCTACAAAATTCACTATGGCCGGAAAATAGGCTAACAATGCTGCAAAAAAACGTAAAATCAGTATTAATTGTCAAATTTTGCAACTGTGAGGTGCATCTTAGTGTGGAAGTGAGTTATACAGTAATTTGTGGATCTTGAAGAAGAAACAAGCGAGCTCTTTCGTGGTTAGAACCATTGTATTTCAACTGTGCCCCTTTCTGGCGCTGCTGTCGATATTGTATTTTCTCGTACTTCCCTCGAAAGAGGAGGGACAAGTTGCTGCGGCGAGATCTTTCAAATGTTGGATGCGGAAGTGTTGCCACAATGAATTATTTCACGGACTTCGCTGTGCTCTGTCTTGTTTGCCATTCTAAGTAGTTTACGATCTTCAGTCATCAAGACCAAATGACTGAATGACAAATTGGCAACACAACGGAAACTATTCACTTCTTTTCCCTAAGCAAACTGAGGGTATCCTCCGTCATAGGTTGACAGAAGTGGGGCCGAAGTATATTTCGCATATTTTCCGAGGGCACACCTGAAACAGACAGGCTCTAAGCGATTAAAATACCGGGAAACCCGTGTTTGCTTTTCGGCGGGAGCTCATGTGGTTCGAATGTCACGTTAAGCTGTAGGTGAACGTCCCATATGACCTCGCTGCTGAAAGCGATGTTAAACCCAAAATCACATCAAATCAAATTTAAAGAAAAAAAAACGCGAAGGAATGTAAATTGTATTCTGGAATTAATGATGATAATAATAATAATGAACGAAAGATTACCAGACTAGGACCAGCCAATTTCTAAATCGTTGCATACGAAATAACTCGAGAATGAAGTTTCTCTATTTTCATTACGTTCTGTAAAAGCTTATGGCACAAAAGTCTGATGGTAATACTCAATTTTGACAAGATAATGAACTTCTTTTAATTAACATTTTTGAAAGTCTCTTAATTCATGAAAATATTTATTCTTTAATTATTTGATAAATTCTCAAGATCGAAATTAACGAATAAGTCGCTGAAATAAATAAATAAATAAAAAAGTGAGTGATACACAGTAGTTCCAATTTTCATATCTTATGAAGTTTGAAAATTTTCTAATTAGCATAGGCCTAGTATGTGGGAAATTTAAGAGAACAATGCGAATTTCTTCTTTTCGAGATTGGATTTTTATAAGGCTCAGAGGTTGGCATCACTGGCTATATTATATCTTTTAGGCTTGAGTGAATGGTAAGGAACCGGGATTTTTGATTCTTTTTTTCGCTATACGCTGTTGTTGTAGTAGGACCTACCCCAACATGCAAATTTGTAGACATGTTTAGATAAATCTTATCTCCTTACTGAAAAATAAAGTAGAATATCATTTATTTTAAATGCTTGAACTGCACACTGACTTACAACCAGAATGCATTTGTATGCAACGATTTACATTTTTTCAAAAAAAAAAAAAAAAAAAAAGACTGCAGAATGTATTTTTTCTTTTTTAAAAAAAACATTTATGACATTTTCTTACAGTTCAGATCTGTTTACGGTTCGTTTACAAAATGGTTCTCAAAAAAAATCAAAGCTTAGACAAGGAATGGACATATTGGGGACTGGGAAATAATGCAGTAGAGTGATGTAGTAAGTAGAATGCACATACAAGTAGTAAATGTCTGTCTAGATGGCATATCTTCAGTTATATTGTATGCATACTGGAAGTTGTTCAGTATATTTTTTTAAGGAAAGAAACAAATGACTGCATCAAAGCGAGGCGTAGCCAGTTTACGACTCTGTAGGATGATATTTAGTCCACATATTCATTCCAATGCATGGCAATATACTGACCTCGCCAGATTGCACTTGGCTTTGACTATCTTTAAGGACTTTCTTTTTTTAATAATTTTTCTTTTTCTTTTTTATTATTGGTCTAGAGTATGAGATCTCCACACATAAAATGAGACATTGCGTCATGGTTTCCAGTCAGATCTCTCTTTTTTGTGTTTTTTCTTAACTTTCATCTGTTATCATTGCACGTTTTGCAGTTCCATAAACATTATGTACCCTGTGGTTTAAAACTATTATGAAGATTAGAAGTACAAACATACTTTCAGTTGGAATATGCTTCTTTTCAAATTGTTCGCTACTTTTGTTTTCTCCACATTGTACGTATATTTTACTTACAGTTAGCAAATAGAAAAAAACATCGTTACAAGTAAAGCGAACGTGTCAGATATGAGTCACATTTTGTCTGTGTTTCACCGTTAGGTAAACAATGATAAATACAATATTTTACTTAACAATGCTTTCTTTACGTATACAAGTTCTAGTTATTATATATAAGTTCTTATAAGTTCCAGTTCTTATTGGCAAATAGCTACATAGTTTCAGCGGAATAAAAATGGTTTACTTTTTCGATTTTCTCGAAAACCACGCATGATAATTTACCACCAAACATGTCATTTTGATTAACTCGCTGTGATCTATTGAATGATATATTATAATTGTGAATGAGCGGGTCATGGGTCACGGCTCTTGTCCGTGTCACCCTGATTTGGTTCTCACTTCTTAAGCCCGGACAAGACTCGGAGACCTCAAAACACTCCGTAGCCCAGAGAAACAGACGGACAAACAGACCTCGTGATACCCGGACAGGCCGGTGACCAGACAGACCCACAGATCCAGATAGATCCTATAATACCCGGACAGACTCTCAGATCCAGATAGACCCCGTGATACCCGAACAGATCCGCAGATCCATATAGATTCCATGATGCCCGGTCAGATCCGGTGACCAGACAAACTCACAGATCCAGATAGATCCCATAATACCCAGACAGATAAGCAGATCCAGACCGACCCCGTGATACCCAGACAGATCCGCAAATCCACATGGATCTCATGATACCTGGACAGACCTGGTGACCAAGACAGTCCTTCTGATACCCAGAGAGCCCGGTGACCCAGACATACCTTATGATACCCGGACAGACTTGCAGACCCAGATTGATCCCGTGATACCCGGACAGGCCCACAGATCTACAGATACCCCATGTTACCCAGACAGACCCAATAACTCGTAAGCAGCCGAAATATCATTTCTGCAGCATTAGTTTAGTATTTTATATTGAATTAATGATGTCCCCTATTTGAACTTGAACATTCATTTGTTTCATTCCCGGTGGGACATTTCTTAATCAAAATACCATGTCCTAAATATCTCAAACATAATTTTATGTTGATTTGTCATCCCATACTGAAAAAATAATTCAGTAGTTTTTGAACATAAACTATACAAAAAGATTTAACAAAATAACGTATGAGCCCAAAGGCATCTTTTATCTTCTAAATGACAAATTTTACAAATTCGCTCCATTAAACTTTGAAGATCCTCCATAAGAAAAGATGTAGCTTATTTCTTTTGTGATTCTTGCGTGCTCATACTTTGGTAAAAATTGTAGTTATTTTTCAGTGCAATGCTTTGACACACAAAGACTTACTCAACAAACGAGAAAGTAATTTATTTATTTAGATATGTCTCTGGATATTACCAGAATTTATGGCCTTAATCCCGTTCTGAATGAGGGATGACGTCCTCGCTGAGCACATTATCCAGGGAAGGGGGAAGGAGGAAAGGAATGGTGAAAGGAGGAAGCGTCTTGTGACCTTTATGTTAGGTACAAGGTACCACCTCGGTATTTGCCTGAATGAGGAAAATCTAGGAAAACTCCACTGAGGATTGTCGGCTTACAAAAGCTATTACACCTTTTTGACCGAGTGTCCCCATCGGCAATTGAACTCGAGACCACTCACACCAAAGACGAGACCGTTAGTGACTACGCTGGAGCCACACAAACGAGAAAGGAAATTATAGATTTAGTAAAAAAAGACAGAAAGAGAGAAAGAGAGAAAAGCGAATCGTTTTTAGACTTCCAAGCTATGCTATGCAAACTCGACAGGAACACGAACACAGAAATATCGAGGACACTTAAAAATACCCATTTTCTTCAGAGGGACTCGAACTCTCAATGTGATTCATGCATCGATCATTAACATGACGATTCAGACCACTCAACTACACCACATCGGCTGTGCCACTGAGCCATCGTGCCGCTCACGAATGGAAAAGAATAAAGATCTTGCTTGATAGTGAGAAAATTGAAGATGAGAAACCATTTTGAATATTTGGAGAAACACGTTATCTTCGGATGGAAAGAAGTCAAAGACGTGGGAGCAGGACTAACTATATTTTCACCAGGCATGTTGTCTTGAAGATATAGGGTAGTCGTGACATCATAAATTTGGTTTGGGTTCGTATAAGTAATTTATTTTACAGGGTTGTCCCTTATTACGATGTTGTGTCCTGGTCCCGGTAACATTCTTACGAACTCAGACTTAATTGTTCCTTAATTTGCGGAGTTGTGTTAAACATTCTCATTCTTAAGTTGGAGACATGTATGATGGGTGATTCAGAAAGTAATATCTCCAAACCAGTATACTTAGCCAGTAGTACTGCAAATATTTTGAACTTTTTTATCATGAATGCACTGATGTTTAAGCTATAGAATGTAACTTGTTTCACCTTCCTACCTCTTCTCGTTCCAGAGTAATGGAGCTATCCATGACATCCACTGGTGACGTCCGGTTGAAACAGTGGACTGTCATTGAGTTTCTGATTGCGGAAGGTTGTGCACCCAGGAACAGTCACCACCGACGACGAGTCGTGGATACACCATTACAAACCGGAAACGAAGCGTCAGTCGATGGAGTACCGCCACACGTCCTCTCATCCGCCAAAAAATTCAAAGTTGTCCCATTTACTGGCAAAGTGTTGTTGCCATTTTGCTTATCCTGCCTATAGTCCAGATCTTGCGCCCTGCGACTTTTGTCTCTTCCCCAAACTTAAGGATTACCTTAAGGACCAACGCTACAGTTGTGACACAAAGTGGAAACAGTTCGGCAATGGTGTTACCAGCAGCCATTCCAATTCTTCATCTACAGCATAAAAAACCTTGATTCGCGTTGGCGCAAATGTGTTGCCCGTAATGAGGAAGGACTATGTTGAAAAATGACGTCACTATTTGTAGCTGACATTACAAGCTTCTCACTGGTATCTATATCGGTGCTATCTGTCAAATACAAATAAAGGTATCACCTTGGAAGCATTACTTTCTGAATCACCCTCGTAGTTGCCAAGAAATCGATAACTCTCGTCACAAAAGTGTTATTCCAGTTAGGCCAAATACAATACAAGAATTTTCTATGAATATTGTTTCAGGCTCCGGGAGTGAAATTAATTTTTTTTTTTTTTTCTGGTTCTGGAACCGAATCCGATATTACAGTGGAACCGAGGTTACGGAGAAAAGAGATGTAGATTTTGTAACAAAACCATTGTAGATGATTCCCCCGAATTACAATTTCACAGCTGTTTGACATTGTTTTTTACTTGTTCTGTAATGACGTTGAACTAAACGATGTTTGCAAATCATGAAGTATTCCCGTTTAAAAACACACCAAACTACGATCTCCAGTTTTTGCGAACAGAATCGATATACCAAAATGTATTTCGGTTCTCTTCCCGAAGCACACTGAATTATAGTTTTCGATTCTGGGATGAACAGAATTGATGTGTCTAAATGTATTTCAGTTCTTTTTCAAAAGCGTACCCAATTGGGATCTTTATTTATGTTCCAGGAAAAGAACCTAAAACATTTTCGTTTTCATTATTATTAACAACCTTATATTAAGCAGATCATGAAGAACAAATTGATAGAACTTGAAAAGTTCCTCTGTACGTTTCTTTAACACCCATATATCCTATGTATAATACAAAACCAACATAGTCTATGAGCAATGTTATTATCATTTCGTGCAGCTTGTAAAAATGTTAAAGATCTGCCAAAGTTCGGCCACCTCAGGGTAAAAGACTGTATGGTCATACGACACGCCATTCACTAACACACGATCATTGTTAAACCAACTTGACACATTCCAGCCCACTGTAGTGAGTCACCTTCACGAACTCGGGAAAACCTTTGCCGCAATTGTCCCATATGAGTTCACTCCAGCTCAGACCAAGAGGAGAGTGGATGTGTGCCGACAACTGCTACAAAACCAGCGTGATGTGCGTTTCCTGAAACAGAATGTCACATGCAACGAAAAGCGAGTGTTTTTTTGCGAAATCCACATGTGCAAAAACAGTGGTTCAGCAAGACCTAACTTCCAAAACTGGTAATCAAACAGAGCTGTTTCGAGGATAAAGGCATGCTGTCTGCGTGATGGAACTATGAGGGGATAATTCACTTCGGGTTCATTCCTAACGGTTGTACAGTCACGAACATTAATAAATGGAGGTTGGAGTCATAAGAAATAATGGCTTCAGCCTCAATTTATTAATGTTCGTGACTGTACCACCAATGCTGACCGTTATTCCAATATGTTGGAGCGAATGTATACTGCACTATTTCTAAAATATCCTGCGCTGGTGAACCGAAATAGTGAGCGCTCTGTTGGAACAGGATAACACAAAACCACATTCAAGTCGATAAACGAAAAAAAAAAAAAGTTAAGAATTTGATGTCATCAAACTGATGGTACTCCCTGCATATATTCCTGACCTTGTCACTTCGGATTATTACCTGTTTCGGTCCATAGTGCACTTCTTGGAATTACGCTGCTTCATCAACTAGCAGGAGGTGGAAACAGCAGTAACTAACTTCTTCGCCTCTAAGGACAAGACGTAGTATCGATGTGGAATCGTAGAACTTGCAGAAAGGTAGCTGCAAACAGTTCAACACGAGAGGCTATACTTCGAATGTTAACTTGCTTTTTATTGTACTGTAATAAATATAAGATGTTGTGTACCAGAGTGTTGCAACATTTATGACTTACCTTTGTAAACTTCCTCCACCAAAAAACAAAACATAATTACCTAATTATTTGAACTATCTATATTATGCCTTACTCTTATAATTGTCATGTAGAGCTTGCGTTACTCTTACATATTATATATTGAATACGATAACTTATTATAATCTGAAAAAAAAAGTAAATAAATAAATAAGTGGCAAGGGCCGATGCCTTTGGTGCACGTGGTCCCGAATTTGAATCTTGTAGGAGAGCAACAAAAAAATTGTTTCACAATCATTCACTCTCATTAATCATCCGTTTTATGTAGCCTAAGATGTATAACTATGGAACGTGAAATTCAAAATTGGTAAACGTCTACGTAAGTATAAGGAACTCTCATTGTGCCCCTTGAGCTCTTTCGTGGCTGAGCGGTGAGTATAATTGCTTTGGCTTGGAGGAATCAGGTTCGATTCTCGGCAGGAACTCATATGGTTAGGATCCCACGTTAAGCTGTAAGTCCATGTCTTATATAGCCTCGGTGCTGAAAGAAACGCTAAACTAAAATCAAATGAGTAGCTCCCTCGTGGCTAAGCAGTTAGCGTACGAGCCTTTAGCGTTAGGGACCCGGGTTCGATTCCCGGCGGGAGCTCATGTGGTTCGGATTCCATGTTAATCAGAAGTGAACTTTGTGGTGAACAAACACCGTGTGCGTGGGTTTTCTCGGGGTTCTCCCGTTTCCTCCCACTTTCTTCATTCCACCATTTCATTCATTAATCATCATCACCGTCTCCTTTAGCCTAACCGGCATAAGCGTGGGACGTAAAACTGAAAGATTTCATTTCATTTTTCCACGTTAATCAGTAGGTCCACGTCTCATATAGCCTCGCTGCTGAAAGGGACGCTACACTAAAATCAATTCAATTCAATTCAAAAATCAAATGAAATGTTTTTTTTTTTTTAATCATTGTAGCCCCTTGTCTTTCTGCAACCAACATTCCACATCTCTTAAGCACGGTTGCATACAGTTGAGTCCTTGAATAATTTGTATAAAAAGTATAGTATGGAGTTTAGGGTGGTTGGTGGGTAACTCAAATAAATAAATAAATAAATAAATAATGTTAAATGTAAACAATTAGAGCTCTTAATTAAGCACGAATTTAACCTATGATGTACAGCGGACCGAAGGCCTGGGCTTAACAAATAAGTATAAATAAATAAATAACCTAAATTTTGAAAACTACGTCTTTAGTATCTTTATCAGAGCATTAGTAGTTTCCAAACAGCAATTCATGCATTTCATATTACGTAGAGATAAAAAGAAAAACAAGGAGAAAAGAAACAAAAATAAACATGCAAAACCATATAATGTTTGTAAAAAAAAAAAAAAAAGAAAGAAAGAAAGAAAGAAAACATGTTTTATTCCTAATATTGATGTTTTCAAACTGTAACTCCCCAGGAGAAATATTCTTAAGAGGCATTTTATGCGCAGGAGGTCACATTAAATTGTATGTAGTGATCCAATAACGCATTCAGAAGCTAAAAAACATTCATACAATATTTTTGTATTATTCTTTTATAAACGTCTCTACTCAAAGGAGTCCCCGAATGAACATATATCGTTATCGTGACGCAATCGGGACAGAAAATTAAGGAAAGCGACATTACACTATAGAATTTTTATATAAATGGCGAGAGCGATGTCTATTCTGACCGCAAATTCACTGTAAAGTAATGTACTGCGTATTCCACCATCTTGATGTGCTAAAAATCGCAGAAAGAAAATATGTTACATGGTAGACCAATATGGCGCTTTGTTAGTTATAACTATTATCTTCAATATTACCACTTTAATATTAATATAATCCCTATCTTTTGTGCTTCAGTAAGTCCATTATTTGTTAAACATATGATCCTGTAAGAACAGCTATCGGAAAAACATAGAATTATTAAAAATGAATTTTTAAGGGTTTTAAAAATTTGCTATAAGTAATACATGTGAGATACGAACAGAGTTGCAACTTAATTTTAAAGGAAATTCTCCAATTAAGAAGAAAGAAAAAGCTTACTCTTGACACAACTCTCAGTAAATATACACACACGGATTTAGGTTAGATCTGGAGAACATGCTGACCAGAAGAATATTTTCTTTTATCACTCTCAGTTTCACACCAGATCAATCACTGCGGTAGATATGCTCTAACTGACTCCTGAAGAAATATAGCGATACTTCGCGTTGTGTCTTGTCTTCATTCAGTTGGAGAAGAAGCCTTTCCGTGGATTTCTTTTCTCCTTCAAGTTGATTACTTTTGGCTCTGTCGAAAAATTCTTCACGCCTGATCCACGCGTGAGACCAGTGACCTTATCTTTACACAAATATCCAGACTCCAGAACTGCACAAAAGCTCAACGAATGGAGTTATCGGACGAAGGATCCTTTCTTAACTGGGTGCGTAAGTAAGTATATTAGGACAATGGTAACCGAGGAATTCGTATTAAATTTAAGAACACAAAACATCTCTCTTCCGTTATCTGTCATCCAGAGTACATGAAAATTGAACGAGTAACGAAAATTAATTTCCAATAGAAAATAGAACGAGCAATGAAAACCGCTGAAACAGAGTAATAGCTCATCAACGTGTCGCCACGTTTGGCCTAATCCTCGATTCGCCTAACCAATTATCTGACACTTTTATGACAGATAAATGATAAGATTTGTGTCCGCCATTTTAGGCGAAAAAGTATCCTCGTTTGGCCTAATCCTCGTTACGCCTAAAATGGCGGACAATAAGAAAAAATCGTGCAAATTCAACTAGAGGGAAATTATATAAGGGAAAATTCCCTAGTATATAAAGAATTAAGAAATTTAAAATATATAGATTAATATTATATTAACTATTTTCGAGGAGTTAGTATTTACTAGGACCATGGATATATATACGAATATATATGAGTAGGTGAATAGCAAAAAACGTTAAATTCATATTTTAAAATTTGTGACAAATCGAGAAAAACTGTTTAAACACGTCATAATTGTAAAATAACATTAGAAACTAGAGAGCATTAAAAAATTAAGAATAATGTGAGTGTTGGTCTGTCGAAAGCAGTATAATCACACTAGTCTGCGAATTGCGTTATTGAAGAAAATAGTTTGGATTTAACAGGTTTTGCGTATGTAAATGGAAATAACAGCTTTTGCATGTGGACGAGCGGCTATTTTTGTTGAGGCTCAAGATACAAAACCTATCAAAAAGAAAGGGAGTCAGAGTCAGAAATCAGTATTATGCCTACTAAAATATTGAAGGGGGGGATGTATTATCAACTATACATTGCACAAGATTGGCACAAATGAATATGGATACATAAATGCTACATTAATTTTGTTCTAAATTGAAAACAATGGGTTTAAATGTGCAAAAAATTGAATTATGTAACCTCTCCATCATCATCTACTAAATGGAAATCCATATCGTCGTCGTCCTCTGGTGTCGTCTTTTCTACTCTTCAAAAACCTCTTTGTAAAACGTGAGCTTTGAGCTGCTTTCATTCGTCAAACCCTTCGTAACTACAAGCGGAGTTAATTATACCCATCCTTATACATTTCTAAACTGAATGACTATATTTTGGGAGAGTTCGTAACCTTTTATGGACTAACATACGGTGAATATTAATTTGCCAATTATCCCAATATATGAATTTGAAATATAGCAAATGTTGAGTTTGAGCAAAACAGTGGCAGAAAGAGAATCAGAAATGGTAAACAAGTGGCAAAATTTTTTAACATGTTGTACCAGAAGCATGTTATAATTTTGAATGATAATTGACACGAGACGTTTTAAGAAAGAGGTTCTGCTGAAGCTGGAAAGACCTTTTAGAGAAGAATCTAATCCAACAATGTTCTGGTCAAAGTAAAGAGTTACCCTGAAATACAAAACAAACGACTTTTAACCATACAAACAACTTTCATCTTGTCTTTTTGGCTACATTTCGTTTCCAGTTTTTCATGTGTCTTGTACGTTTTCTAGACAATTTTGGTGTTGTCTGATAACAAAATTATGATAATCGCTGCTTAGAGTATCGTTTTCTTTCGATTTTGCGTGCATTTGTCTAGTAATTATTAAAGAAAAGCAAATAAGCACAGAAAAGTTTCACGAACAGTTACGTTAAGACGTATAGTGTCTCCATTTTCAGTCCAGGGTGCGCGGTGGCTCAGTAGTAGAGCGTTCACCTCCGGTGCTTGGGGTCCCTGGTTCGATCCCAGCTCGCGTCATGTGGTCTTTGTGGTGGACAAACACCGCGCTCGTGGGTTTTCTGGAGTTCTCCCATTTCCTCCCACTTTCTTCATTTCATTCATTTCTCATCATCACCGTCTCCTTTAGCCTAACCGGCATAACCGTGGGACGTAAAACTAAAGGTTTCATTTTCTTTTTTTTCAATTTTCAGTCCAAAAACAAAAAAAAAAAAAAGATAATGAAAGCACACACTTCAAATTCTGCCAAATAAAATTTTGAATGATTAACGAAGAGTTGCAATAAATATTCAGATTACTAAACTAATACTATACAGTACGAAACCTGAAATTGTTTGAAATATGGAATTAATCGGGTTTGATTATGCTTTTCTCATTAGGTTATTTGCAGGTTTGGGATTTAACAGTTTATGAAACTGAATATGGAAGAGGGATTTAACTGGTTTTGCATCTGTATTTCTCAGTTCTTCACATAGTAGGGAATATTTTTTTTTCGAAAAATTTCCCTCCAGTTTTACCTCCACGATTTTTTTATAGTCCACCACTTTAGGCAAAACCAGGACTAGGCCAAACGAGTATCCTTATTTCGCCTAAAATGGCGGATATAAAGCTTATCTTTTATCTGTCATAAAAGTGTCAAATAATTGGTTAGGCGAAACGAGGATTAGGCCAAACGATGCAACATCGCTCATCAAAATGTCCCAAACAATTTTCCTCTCCCAATTTCTATATCTTCCATCTTTAGTTCTGACTAATTACCTTCCAATACAGTATTGCGTTCCATCTGGTCGTGTTGTTCTGTACAAAATATATCAATTTCTCATTTATATAAAACATTTTTTTTTAAAATAGTGTAAGAGCCAGGAGTGCGGGATTAAGTCGTATCCTTTCTGATAGTCTATGTACGTGTCTATACTCGTATATTTCTACTTCTATCGTAACCTTTGTTATTATCGTGTATATTATTAATTGCTCTTTACACACTTGTGAGTATTTTCTGCTCTGTTATTATTATGTTGTTGAACAGTTGGAAATTCAATACTGCATTTGAAATTGCAGAGAGGGTCAGTTAAAAACAAGTATGCCCAATGAGTGGGAAGGAGGAGGGTGGTGTGAAATATTCAACGTTTACGAAGAGGGGAGCCAGGTAAACACGGTTGCAAACCACTGCCTTAAAATGATTAAAACTTGCGTCGCCACTGGTCATGTATATATATATATATATATATATATATATATATATATATATATATATATATATATATATATATATATATATATATATATATATATATATATATATACAGAGAGAGGGGGGGATTGTGTATATGTGTGTCCCTCCGACATTACATAAGGTAATCCGGTCGCGTCTTCTTTAGTTATTTATCCGGGATTCCCCCGAAACGCTCCTCTGGGAGCTATCACGCCCTCACACGTGAATAGTTTGATAGTCACGTCGTTCGTTTACTAGAAAACTGAGAAACAGATCACGTCAGATGAACGCAACCATCAAACTGTTCATCCTTCATTCCATCCTTGCAATATCCCTTTATTTAACCGCATCTTGTATAGAATATGCTGGTGAGCAAACATCAAATACCAATGAACCACATATTTCATCAGCCTAAAAGGAAACTGAAATGGCAAAGTTGGTTTAATTTTTCGACTTGTTTCGGTAAAAATGGGTAGAAAATAATATACAGTGGTGCTTATAAGTATTTGGCTGGAAGGTCTCAATCCGTCAGGAACAAGGGCGCCCATCAGGGGGGGCAAGATGGGCGATCGCCACCCTAGAGGAAATTGTACTTCGGAATATCGAAAACCCAATAGAATTTTTACATTAGTTAAAGCAAAATATGAACCTATATTTGAAATGTCGCGTATACTTGCCCCCCCTTGGAAACCACAATATGGGCGCCCTTGGTCAGGAAGTTGTTGCTCCGATTTTCGCAGTCGGTATGAGTAAGGTTCTTAGAAGACCTGGTTTAGCCGGGACAGTCCCGAATTTACATAATCTGTTCCCCTGTCCTCAAGGACTTAATCAGGATTCCAAGTGTCCTGGTTTTCCTTCAAAACATAAGTTCTTATCATTCCTGCATTATTTTAAAAATATTCTTGCCTTTATTAGCCATCGATACTCAATTGAAAGAAATAATCTACTCTGTGCCATGTTCTTATCTGTCTTAACATACGCTTTTAAAAATATTCCTGCTTTTATTAGCCATCGATATTCAATCTGCTCTGTGTCACATTCTTACCTCTGTCAACGTAGGCTTTTAAAAATATTCCTGCTTTCATTATAAATCGATACTCAACTAAAAGGAAAAATGTACTTTGTGTCACATTCTTACTTGTCTTAACGTAGGCTTTTTAAAATATACCTGCTTTTAATAGCTATCGATATTCAAATGAAAGGAACAATCTAGTCTGTATCCACATTCTTACTGTCTTAACGTATGCTTTAAAAATATTCTAGTCTACCGCGGTGGCTCAGTGGTAGAGCGTTCACCTCTGGTGCTAGGGGTCTCGGGTTCAAACCCTGCTCCCGCCAAGTGAACTTTGTGGTGGACAAACACCGTGCGCGTGGGTTTTCTCGGGGTTCTCCCGTTTCCTCCCACTTTCTTCATTCCACCATTTCTTTCATTACTCATTATCACCGTCTCCTTTAGCCTAACCGGCATAACCGTGGGGCGTAAAACTCAAAATTTCATTTCATTTTTCCACGTTAATCAGTAGGTCCACGTCTCATATAGCCTAGTTGCTGAAAGGGACGCTAAATTAAAATCAACTCAACTCAACTGAAAGGCACAATCTACTCTGTGTCGCGTTTTTACCTCTTTTAACATAGGCTTTTAAAAATATTCCTGCTTTCAGTAGCAATCGATAGTCAACCGGAAGGAATAATCTACTCTGTGTCACATTCTTACCTGTCTTAACATAGGCTTTTAAAAGTTTTCCTATTTTCATTAGCAGTCAATACTCAACTGAGAGGAACAATCTACTCTGTGTCACATTCTTACTTATTTTTGAACGTAGGCTGTTACCCTAATAATAAACGATAACATTTCAGTCTGTGCGTCACGCTAAAATTCTAATAATCAGTAGCTACACTAATAGATGTCCTACTTGCACTATCACTTGCCTGTGTAACGTAGTTCTTGAACAATTGCATGAATATGATACGGAATTTTGGAATGTTGGTGGGCAAATTAAAAAAAAAATGCAAAGGGCGCTCAATAAGTTTTGCATATATGGTTATAACATTGCTGTTAGTTGCATGATGATGAAATTTTAGGTGAGCATAGGTGAACATTTTAGGTTCTTTCTATGTGTTGAATGCACTTTGGTAAAGCTCAGGTGACTGACTTTTACACCATTGTTTCACACAATAAATTAGGACTTTGTTACTGTCGAATGTTCTTCCTCTCAGGTGACCCTTCAGACGACCAAACAGGAAGAAATCCGAAGGAGCCAAGTCCTGACTATAGAGAGACTGAGGGACGACTTCCTATCCCATTTTCATGTTTTTCTGCTGTCATCATGAATGTGTGAGGATTGGCATTGTAATGATGGAGTTTGATGACCTTACGTTACAGCTCTGGTCTCTTGGTCTGGAGAGCAAGTCGCAAGACGGATAATTGACCACATCCAACCCGTAATCCCACCATATCAACATGGCTTTATCCCACACAAATCAACAACAACAAACCTTGCACTTATCACAGACTTTATAGCAAATTCGTTAGATGTAGGATGTCAGGTTGATGTAATATATATAGATTTTGAAAAGGCATTTGACAGAGTCAATCACAAGGTACTATTACATAAGCTAGGCGAATATAATTTCTCTTCTCCCTTGATCAAGTTCTTTTCATCATATTTAAATAATCGAAAACAAACTGTTATCTACAAGGAATATCATCTGATTATATTGCATATTCTGGAATTCCCCAGGGCTCTAATCTAGATCCGTTATTGTTCCTTTTATTCATTAACGATCTCCCTGATCATATATTATTAAGTAACAAATTGCTTTTTGCTGATGACCTCAAAATATACAGTAGGATAAAGACCATCCATGACTGTCTCGATTTACAACGTGACATGGAAAATATTGCTAATTGGTGTTCTCTTAACAAACTTAATGTAAACATAAACAAATGTAACATTTTATCGTTTACCAGAAACAAAAGTCAAATAGAGTTTGATTACTCAATGAATCAGATCTTACTAAATAGATTAAATTCAGTCAAAGATCTTCGAGTTATATTTGATACGAAACTACATTTAATAACCAAATAGAGAACATAGTTAACGAATCTTTCAAGATGTTAGGGTTCATAATTAGAATTGGAAAGGAATTTAACAATAGTACTACACTAACAAAAATGTATTATGCCTATGTGCGATCAAAACCGGAATATGCTGTTGTGATTTGGAACCCATCACAACAGCAATACAGACACCAACTGGAAAAGGTCCAATCTAAATTTATCAAATACTTGACGTACAAGACAACTGGAATCTATCCATATTATGAAAATTATCTAACATTAATAGACAACTTCTGTATCCCTACACATGAACAAAGGCGAAATGTGACAGATTTGATTTTTCTCCATAAAATAGTACAAAACGAATTTAATTGTACAGATCTCATATCAACATTAAATTTTCATGTCCCGACACTTAAAACTCGTGCTAATAACTCTGGTCTGTTTTATTGCAAAAAAGCAAGAACCAACGTATTATTGAAATCACCAATTTGGAGAATGTGTTCTACTTATAACAAAATATGTATCAAACACAAAGAAATTGACATCTGCAATATGAACTCTATGTTTAAGAAAACTATTGTAAATGTATTTTGTAATACACCAACACTATAATTGGGCTTATGCCTGTTGTGTTGATGGCAAATAAATAAATAAATATATTATCCAGTAACAAACAATAACGCTCCTTATTAATTGTGGATCCATGTTCCAAGGCCACAATTTTCTGCCTTAATCTGGAAAGTCAAGGGTCTTTAAAACCACTGCAACCAACGTTGGATACTGGCGCGGTCCAATATGTGATCTCCATAAACCAGAAGCATCTTCGTATGAATTGATGTGGATGCTTCAGCGTCAGTTTTGAACAGGAATTTCATTATCGACAGTTGTCAGGTCCTGATGTCTACATCATTGTCCATTGTAGTTTACCTGTGAATAGTAGAAAATAACAATTATCACTATTTTGAAACCGAAGGATCAAAATATGTTCACCTAAAAATTTCATCATGTTGCAATTAATAAAAATATTATACCTATCTGTGCAAAACTTACTGAGCACTCTTTGTATATAAATAAATGTAAACAAATAAAGTTTTAAATTAAGTACCTTTTTAATCTATAGTGTAGACTACAGCGGACCGTGGCTCCGGCAAAAAAAAAAAAAAAAAAAAAAAAAAGAAAAAAGAAAAGAAAAGATTAATCAACTTTGATATTTCAGCAAGGAGTAAGAACGTACATAGCAGAACTATGGATATACTATAATTTCCTTTTTTGACTTTTAGACTATACTATGCATAATTGTCAAAAGGCTTACCTATAGAACAGCGTTGTCTGTTCGTTTGTTGATAGGTACCAGAGTAAAAACTGTCAGATATATCGAGAGGCGGTATTTTGTAATCGATTCAGCGTTCCAAGAACGTTAACCTTCTATGCGAAACGGAAGTGATTCAAATTGTTTGTTTTCGGTTTCAACATATATCACTAGAAAACGAAAACAGTAACAGACAGCGAGAAGCGTTTTCTTTTTGCAAATTATTCAGTGTCTTAAGACAACATACCGTCAGAAGCCGCAACACTACCAAAACCTGAAATGGTTGAAATTTTGCTTTTTGATATGGAATCAGCGACCGAGAAACAGGTTCTATCTTTGATCTTATTATTACTCGTATTGGAACCAGTAGTTATAGATGTATTACTTCAAGTTTGATTATTGAATTCAAATCGTTTGAAAGTTTACCGTAGTTTCACATTGTGAAACGAAACTTATATGTTTATAGGATCTACCTGGGAAGTATATAAGGGAAGTCTAGAAGTATCGGAAGTCTAAGTAATCAGTTATCGGAATAGGAGTGTCATAGTGAGGGAGCGAGATACGAACTTCACCGGTCATCCGTCAACATGTACATAAGATAAAGAAGGATATAAAGGGCACAGTGTTCAATGATTGGACGTCAAAGTTGCAACTTAAATTCTTATGGTCTTACTCAGAGGTGACTTCCATCATTCAGTACTTCACTTGTATTCCATGAACACAAATCGAAAGTCATGACTTTCTCTCAAATATGACTGTATCGGTTTCAGTGTGTCATTAATCAAACTACATATTCTTATTCACTGGTCAAGGAAATATCTGGGAAGAGCAGTTTGTTGATTAGTGAAAATAAAAATAATTGTTGACAATAAAACTATGTGTAATCTAAAACTACGTTGTTAATGGGGAGTCAACTGTCAATAATATCCATATGTTGTCCCAACAGTACCAAATCTTAATAAAATTTCTTGATATTTTTTACAATACTCTTATAGGACTAATCCGGGTGCCACGACAGAAAACCTATGTTTGTGGAATGACAAAGGTTTTATGATTGATTTTGATAGTTTAATATGTGTGGATTTCGAAACTGCTTAACGCCACTTTGCCACCATTGGGCAAACTTAAATATTCAAGATGGCGTCCATTATGGCGGATCAAATATGCATATTGTAAATGTAAAGCGATTTCTGTAAACAAGGTGACATTTTCTATGTATTCTGGGTCGAGAATTAAAAATGAAGTCTATTCAGTGTTAAAATGTAACTTTATTTTCCAAATATTTGTTAAGTACTTCTTTTTAATGAATAATTTTACGGTAGTCATGTAACAGTAAAGAAAAAATGTTATTTTGTAACTTGAATATTATTCCATACTTCTATCGCATTACCTACGTTACATTTTTAACATATCCTGAACAATAACTAATTAATCTTCGACCACTAACTCATCTTCACTATCAGTCATCCTTTCTTGTTCCCCCAAAGTATGCGGATTACAACAATTATCTCAGAGTGTACTCAGTGACAAAGAATGTTGCACGAACTATTACTTGACCTACAGTAGCATCTGATATTTAAGCATGGTTTATTTGACCGAAAGGAACACTTCGTCATGTCCAAAAAGTCTTGGTTAGCTATAGCAGTGCTTTTTGGAATGATAATGGGAATCAGTTGCTTGTCTTCTTCGTTTCAATCCATACAAAACAAACGGGATTGATATCTGGCAAAGTCGTGTCACTTGCTGACAGCTACAAATTTACTTCAAAGTTAAGTCCGTTTAACATTTTCTACAAATCTTTCAGTTGTTGGTGGAATAGGTGAAAAGGCTGTGCATGGAGGGCATAAAGCTGTGCCTGGCTAGTTTTTCTTACCCAGAAAAGTATTCTGCATTCTGTCATGTCAAGATATTTAAGTCTATAACAAGCAGTGACAAACTTCGTAGCTTCTTTCATTATGTCTGTTGTGATCTAATTTCTGAAGTGTATAGCCAACATTGAGACATTTTAGAACTTTACCTATGCCGTAATAGCTAGCATCAGTGTCACATCCCAAAGGAGTGTGGACTGCAGGTAAACTTAAAATGACATTCTTCTGTTCTTCAACTGTACCCTCTATGTCAACTGCATCTCTTGTTTCTCTTAATGACACCATGTAGATTTCATTTGATATAGAGAGTTTGTACACTGCTTGATAAATGCTAAGGAACAGAGCCATTTTTCCGAATAATTCGGAATAGACGTTAAGGGAAGAAATGAAACGCAGTACATATGGAATAGAGACAGTGAGCAATTATTCCAATGGAAAATTGTGTAGATTGTGTTACATGGAAAAAGAAGAAAACGAAAAAGAAAAAGATGCTCTTTGGAGCATGTCCACACAATCACGAAAAATGGATCTTCCCCCCAGAAGGACACAGATATGAATACCTCAGTAAGAAGTGTAATCTCTAATGCACATTATGCATCTCTTATTTATGGCGAGCCCTTGGAGGATATTGTCCTACTCCTCTTGCAAGGCGTTTCTCAATTCTTGGACGGGTCGGGGAGGGATAGTTCCTTGAGAAAGACGTCTGCCAGGACATCCCAGGCATGCTCAATAGAATTAAGGTCCTGAGAGTAAGCAGGCCACTGCATACGTGTAATATCTGCAAGTTCAAGTGTGTCCGATACTTCTGCGGTCCTGTGTGGGCGAGCATTGTCGTGCATAAACAGAATGTACGGACCTACCGCACTCCGAAAATGGCAAAAATAATCCAGAAGAATCTCTTTGCAATACCGCTGCGATGTCACGGTACCTGGCTCAAAGATGTGGAGCGGAGTTCAGCGATTGTGTGTAATGCCTGCTCACACCATCACACCTTGGCAATAACGATCACGTCTATGAACATTCTATTGTGCATAACGTGTTCTCCGCTCTCTCCGCAGTAACTGGTAGCCAGAATCACTTGTTACAGTGAAACGGGATTCGTCGGAGAACATAATTCTGGACCACTTTTGCTGATCCCAACCAACATGTTTCTGATAGCACTGTAATCGTATGCGACGATGCGTGGTTGAAGTGAAATGCATTCAACAGGCTTCCGTGCATAAAACTAAACTCATTTAAGCGTCGCGAAATGGTTCTGGCAGATACATGTTTACCGGTAGCGGTTGCAAGGTCTGCAGCTATCTGACGCGGAGTGCGCTGTCTGTTACTTTTTGCCATTAAGAATACATATCGATCGTCTTGAGATGGGTCTTCCTTCGACGACCACTGGCATGCTTTCGCATCGCATTTTCGCCTTCAGCGGCCTTTTTTCAATCGCGAGATGATATTTTTTTGACACTTCCACTGCTGTCACAGTTGTGACATTTTGACCAGCTTCCAGCCATCCAGCTGTACATCCACGATGGTATGCACTCAAATGCTATCTTGAAGCTATTATGCACTTTTTTATTGCCCCACTACATTGGATGTCACGGAATTGAGTTTCACCACCTACGGCGTTATTTACGTCAAACAGTTCACTGCATGTACTTTCGACTGAATACAAAGCTTTCGTGCACTCTCTGTTATACACATAACAGGTCCTGCTCAACTATGCCCTCTGCATTTCATTTGACTGTAATTGGTCGGCTGCCGGGAATGTTACGTAACATAAATCAGTTGTTCCTTAGTAATTGTCAAGCAGTGTAGTAATAGAGGATAAGGACAAATATATCAGTGTCATCACAAATAACATTGACTGTTGGATTACCTCTTTCTCTCACTTCTACAATCAGCTGTTGCATCATTATGATATCTGCCTCTTTATGAAAGGTTTGTAAATCAATTCGAACTACGATAATACCACATTTTACTTGTATAGATGATGGATCCTGGTTAGTAATGATAAGTGTGTTTCCTAGCCACAACCTTGCCACTTTGAAGACTGCATATCTGGTTAAAAGTTGAATCAACTGCTCCTTATTGTTACTATTCGTTATGATAGCCTTCTGTGCACGAAGTGGCGCTTCCTCTGACAAAATAAACCTCCTTACAGAGATGGCTTCCTTCGAGCAGCCCTCGCGTATCATTTAGTGCTGTATTCGTAATATCTGTCGAAAATTGAGTTTACATCTAGAAGTAAATGTGCAATGACTCTATCACAGAAGTTTTGTAAGACATCTCTAACAGTTCCTCTCGCTGGCCAGTTCACTGCCCACAGATATGCACAACCATCAATAACAATCAGTAAAGGTTTGCTACAAGCTTTGACCGACATAGGTATGGCCATGTTAGTCTTTAAAATAGATTAATTGCCTTTAGCTTCTCGAATACGGCCATCATCTGTAAACATCGATGGAGGTGCTGTAGCAAGTTCATATTTTAATACGTCGAGCATGTTTATTTCTTTGTATATCTGGAGAACTACAATCCTAGAATATAGTAACGTTGTGTCTATTGCAACAGAAGTTTTAGGTCTGGTACTTTTTGTCCCTTCATTGATTTTGATAACGCTTCTACCAAGAGGTGCATAAAATCCATCTGACAAACTTTGTTCAGATTTGAAGACCACATATTTTCCTATTTCATAAGTATTGTCTACATTTGCCTCGTGCGATGCTATTTTTCCGGATACAATATTTACTAATCCTACACGGTGATCTGCTGGGCTTAAAGACTAGGCATATATCTAACCTCCTTGCCAATTTTTTCCTGTCTTCAGAATCACGAATAATCCTCTCTTTGCTCTCTTCTTTGTGATACAATGTCTCCTTCGGTCTTGCATTGTTCCTCAGATCGCATAGATCATTCTGTAGTTGGCTTGTTATATGCGTACTCAAAACCCATCGTTTCACAGCGGCACAATTCATTGTTATGCCTCTTAAAGAAGTTCCTCTTTCACCATGCCCACTGATCATTTACCATTCCACAAGCCATTGGTATGCATCATAACATGTTCTCTCTCCTCAAGAAGTGTTCAAACACATTGTAAACAGGGGGAGCGGTGGCTCAGTGGTAGAGCGTTCACCTCCGGTGCTTGGAGTCCCTGGTTCGATCTCAGCTCGCGCCGTGTGGACTTTGTGGTGGACAAACACCGTGCTCGTGGGTTTTCTCGGGGTTCTCCCGTTTCCTCCCACTTTCTTCATTCCACCATTTAATTCATTTCTCATCATCACCGTCTCCTTTAGCCTAACCGGCATAACCGTGGGACGTAAAACTCAAATATTTCATTTACATTGTAAACAATTACGGTTACATTTACTGACCGATTACCGTCAGTTCTGGTTGCCAACCGATTACAGTAAAATTTACGGTATTAATGCTAAAGTTACGGTAATAGGGCATAAATTCGGCCTTTTGTGTCCTATAACCATAAATTTTACAGTAATACCGTAAATTTTAGAGTAGTCATTTGGCAGCCAGAATTGACGGTAATTGGTCAGTAAATATGACCGTAATTGTTTACAGTGCATTCTTTAGGCATTCTTTCTATAAACCTAAGATATGTTAAAGCATATCGCAAAGAGTTCTAGTGACCAGCAAGGGCGAAGTAAGGCAATATTTCAGATACACAACAAATGTGTAGACACCAATCCGCTTCCCTTTCTGCCCTCAGAAATTACATCATTAATAAAACGGATTTATTAAGGCAGCAAATGCAAGCGAGTATTGCGACTTTGCTCGCTCTTCTTCTCCAAATCTGTCATCATACTTTCAAAATTTATTACTTCAGCATCATCAATTATTAAATGTAAAAATTTCTTCAGTAAAAAGCCTTAAAGCTCGTATATTTTTCGGAAACATTTTACCGTTTAACATCTGCTTCACACTACCAATGCACAGTCCAGAATTTCTGTAAATCAACTTCCATCTTACATTCCATATCATATGTTAATAGACTATTCAATATAAAGTATGGAGATATGTACTCACAAAATCATTATTGTTCTTTATTACTACCATTTCTTCATTTCTAGATGCTGAAAACAGAAAATGATATCTTATTTATGGAAATTACTTTATATTTAAATATGCATATTTGATCCGCCATATTGGACACCATCTTGAATATTTAGATTTCTGTAGCTTCGTGTAAGAAATGGACTTCATTTTTGAATTCTTCGATCCAGGAAACTGAAAATTACATCTTGCTTACAGAAATCGCTTTATATTTTTAATATGCATATTTGATCCGCCATATTGGACCCCATCTTGAATATTTAGATCTCTGTAGCTTCGTTTAAGAAGTAGACTTTATTTTTGAATTCCCCGACCCGGAAAACATAGAAAATGACACTTGTTTACAGAAATCGTTTTACATTTACAATATACATATTTGATTCGCCATACACCGTGCTCGTGGGTTTTCTCGGGGTTCTCCCGTTTCCTCCCACTTTCTTCATTCCACCATTTCACTCATCTCTCATTATCACCGTCTCCTTTAGCCTAACCGGCATAACCGTGGGACGTAAAACTTACAGATTTCATTTCATTTCATTTGATTCGCCATATAGGACATCATCTTGAATATTGAAGTTTGCCCAATGGTGACATAGTGGCATCAAGCAGTTTCGAAATCTACACATACTAAACTATCAAATTGAATCATAAAACCTTTGCCATACCACAAAGGTTAAATGTATTTTTCCCATTTAGCACCCGTACTATTACGATTATACCAGCCACACTAAATCCTGAGGTATTGTAAAAATACCAAAATATCAAGTATTATAAGACCTAACAAAACTATAAGGGTGTTTACAGTACTTACGTTTTGTCCCAATCATACTAAATCCTGGAGTAGGTGTATTGCGAAAGTACCAAAACATACAGTAAAAATAAGCAAACTATGAGGTAGTTTAATTTCATGACACTCATGTTATTGCTCTAACCATACTAAATCCCAAGATATTGCAGAATTACCAAACATGCTGCAAAAATAATAAATCTAAGAAGTAGAATACTCATGTAATTGCTCACAGCTATATTAAATCCCAAGATATTGCAGAACTATCAAAACATTGCAAAAAAATAACAAAACTGAACTAGTTTTAGTTTTGGAACATTTTTATAATTGCTTCAGCTATACATACAATATATTGCAGAAGTATGAAAACATATTGCAAAAATAATAAAATATGTGCAGTAGAAATGTATTTGAAAAATAAGAAATTATGAGCTAGTTGTCAAACACTTATATAATTATTCAAATATAGACTAAATCCCAAGGTATTCAGAAGTAACAAAACGTATTGTAAAAAATAAAAAAAAGTATAAGCTATTTTTACAATACTCATAAGGTTGTCCTGATCATGCAACACTCATGTTGTTCAAGCCACACTAAACCCTGCAAGAGTACTAAAACGTATTATAAAAATAGCAAAACTATAAGATATTTTTTGCAGTAAAGTATTACTATATTGTCCAATTCGGTTAGGTATTTTTTTAGTACTACAATAGGATTTAGTATGAGTGAGGTAACCATAACAAGTTGGTTATATTAATAATACTGTTTTCAAGAGTATGGAGTCTTATCTGTAATTTAAGATATCATTTTCATTTGAGACTTTCTTTTTCTTTTTCTGCAAAGATAACGCTTTTTATACCCTGTGTGTAATAACAGGAAAGAACTTCCTTCTCAAGATTACGTTACCATAAATGCGAAGGAGTCATAATATTTGCGATTGGTTTTTCACTCCTCCTTTTCTTTATTATAGGTTAAAATTTTGAAGGAAAACTCTTTACCTCAAAACTCTAAGAGAAATGGAAAGCTGAGGAAGGATGAGGGGATTCTCGTTTTCATTAGTCGTTCTCTTTGAACACTTTTGCCTTCACTATAGTTTTATATATATATATACGTATATATATAATTTCATTTCTATGTTTCTCTGCCGAGAAACTGCGAAAGAGAGAAAATTGGCAGAGAACGACGGTCAACTTTTGCATACAAAGCAAAGGAGAGATGAAGGGAAAAATGTTTTATTACGGATGCATGAAGCATTGAAGAACTAACGGGAGGCTATAGAAGCTACTATAATCCAGGAGAAGTTTCTGAGTTCGGGAACTTTTCTTCCTGATCTGATGGCCATCGTATGAATGGAATGGCCAATGTTGAAAAGTCAACAGTCGCTACCTCCAATTTTATAGTCTTCCCTTCACGCAGGGTTGCCAGGGGGTTATATAATGTTGCATTATACTGAGAGAAAAGGTGTTAACTGTACGCTAGCGTTTCTCAAACTTTTTTTTTTCAAGTGGGATCACCTTTATTAGTCAAAATGTTCTATGGACTACTCGTGTCTTCCCATTTCGCTTACTTCTAATTTCATTTAATACTTTTATCAGCTGTCATTCGCAGATAACAATCACATCCGTCATTCTAGGCGGTGTGAATTCGCACTTGACCTAATTTTCATGCCGCCTAAGAATCCTATTAAGGAGGAAATACTCCTTATATATTATAGAAGATCGAATCATCAACATCAAATCATTAAATCTCGCACTGTTTCAAACCATCAGTATCAAATCATCAAATCAAATTAAATGTCCCTGATATTCATCCCAAGAGTGAGAAATGATAGGAAAATCGATGAACATAGAAAATTGTATAGAGGAAACCAAGAAAATTCTGTCGCTTTTTGTGGAGGTTTGCGTTCCATTGACCTTCACACCGTGAGTTGAAGGCGAATGGAGACAAGGCGAAGGTCAGTTGTTAGTGTAGGTATATCTAACATACTACCTGGTTATGGCAGTTTAGTTACACCATGAACTTACTTAAGAACAGAGTGAACATGGGACCTCCACACAGCGTCATAAGGCTGTGTTTGCTGTACGAGTTCAAACTGGGATTAAACGACACTGCAGCTCAGTGAAAGATATGCCAGCCCTTTGGTAAGAGTGTCATGACTACGCGGAGAGTGCAGCGGTTGTTTAACAAGTACAAAATGAAGATCATCAGGCATCGATTGAGGCGTACAGTGACCAGTCATGTGAGGAACTGATACTACAATTCAGTGTGAGCGGAGAAACCATTCGGCAATCCCTAGTAGAGGTGCAAAATTAACTTGATACCTTCTTCGCTTCAAGGCCCACCAAGTTCTACTGCGGTGGAATTCATGGTCTACCAGAACGTTAACAGAAGATCGTTGATGCTGATGGGGACTATTTTTGATCTTCCAGGCACGTCTTAGGTGACATATCGATGTTCGAAGGTAGTGAGTGAAAAAGCGACATAACTCTCTTGATTACCTTTATAGAAAACAGAATAATCCTTGAAAGCATACGCTTTGTATCTGCTTTCCACAATCTTCCATAGCGTGCGATCACTCTGTACACTGGAGGCAAAGTATTTCTCCACTAAATTATGGGAAAAAGATCCTCCCTATTAGTTTACTTTGAGGTAACAGTAAAAAAAAAAAAAAAAAAAAAAAAGTGATGTATGATTGATGTATAAGTAGTATGTGCGTAAAGAGTATGTGCCATCATTAGGAAAGACAAATGACAATCTGTACACTATGTGATCAAAAGTATCCGGACACCTGGCTGAAAATGACTTACAAATTCGAGGCACCCTCCATCGGTACTGCTGGAATTCAATATGGTGTTGGCCCACCCTTAGGCTTAATGACAGCTTCCACTCTCGCAGGCATACTTTCGATCAGGAGCTGGAAGGTTTCTTGGGGAATGGCAGCCCATTCTTCACGGAGCACTAAACTGAGGGGAGGTATCGATGTAGGTCGGTGAGGCCTGAAACGAAATCGGCGTTCCAAAACATCCCAATGGTGTTCTATAGGATTCAAGTCAGGACTCTGTACAGGTCAGTCCATTACAGGGATGTTATGGTCGTGTAACCACTCGGCCACAGGCCGTGCAGTATGAACAGGTGCTCGATCGTGTTGAAAGTTGCAATCGCCATCCCCGAATTGCTCTTCAACAGTGGGAAGCAAGAAGGTGCTTAAAACATCAATGTAGGCCTGCGCTGTGAGTGCCACGCAAAACAACAAGGGGTACAAGCCCCCTCCAAGAAAAATACAACAACACCTTAACACCACCACCTCCGAGTTGGCACTACACACGCTGACAAATGACATTCGCCATACCCACACCCTGCCATCGGATCGCCACATTGTGTACTGTGATTCGTCACTCCACACAACGTTTTTCCACTGTTCAATCGTCCAATGTTTACGCTCCTTACACCAAGCGAGGCGTCGTTTGGCATTTACCTGCGTGATATGTGGCTTATGAGCAGCCGCTCGACCATGAAATCCAAGTTTTCTCACCTCACGCCTAACTGTCATAGTATTAGGAGTGGATCCTGATGCAGTTTGGAATTCCTTTGTGATGGTCTGGATAGACATCTGCTATTACACTTTACGACCCTCTTCAACTGTTGGCGGTCTCTGTCAGTCAACAGACGAGGTCGGCCTGTACGCTTTTGTGCTGTACGTGTCCCTTCACGTTTCCACTTCACTATCACATCAGACACAGTGGACCCAGGGATGTTTAGGAGTGTGGAAATCTCGCGTACAGATTTCTGACACAAGTGACACCCAATCACCTGACCACGTTTGAAGTCCGTGAGTTCCGCGGAGCGCCCCATTCTGCTTTCTCACGATGTCTAATGAGTACTGAGATCAATGATAATAAGTACCTGGCAGTAGGTGGCAGCACAATGCACCTAATATGAAAAACGTATGTTTTTGGAGGTGTCCGGATACTTTTGATCACATAGTGTATTTTGCTACATATGCATCAGGGTCGTCATCATCGTATTTATTCTGCCATTATTGGCAGGTCACTTGCCGCAACTGAGAAGTTTCTATGCTTCAGGGTATTCAATTAACCTTTTTGGTAGCTGCGATCATATTTTATTAATTAACAAATTGCTTTCTGCTGATGACCTCAAAACATACGGTAGGATAAAGACCATCCATGACTGTCTCAATTTACTACGTGACATGGAAAATATTGCTAATTGGTGTTCTCTTAACAAACTTAATGTAAACATAAACAGATGTAACATTTTATCGTTTACCAGAAACAAAAGTCAAATAAAGTTTAATTGTTCAATGAATTAGATCTTGCTAAATTGATTAAATTCAGTCAAAGATCTTGGAGTTACATTTGATACAAACTGACATTTAATAACCATATAGAGTGACTATATATAGTATTTAATAACCATTTAGTTAGTGAATCTCTCAAGATGTTAGGGTTAATAATTAGAACTGGAAAGGAATTTAACAATATTACTACACTAACAAAAATGTATTATGCCTATGTCCGATCAAAACTGGAATATGCTGCTGTGATTTGGAACCCATCACAACAGCAATACCGCCACCAACTGGAAAAGTCCAATCTAAGTTTATCAAATACTTGACGTACAAGCGAACTGGAATCTATCCATATTAAGAAAATTATCTAACATTAATAGACAACTTCTGTATCCCTACACTGGAACAAAGGCGAAATATGATAGGAACGATTTTTCTCCATAAAATAGTACAAAACGAGTTTAGTTGTACGGATCTCACATCAATACTAAATTCTCATGTCCCGACACTTAAGATAACTTTGGCTTGTTCTATTGCAAAAAGCAAAGACCAACGTATTATTGAAATAATCAATCTGGAGAATGTGTTCTGCTTATAACAGGATACACTATGTGTTCAAAAGTATCCGGACACCTGGCTGAAAATGACTTACAAGTTCGTGGCGCCCTCCATCGGTACTGCTGGAATTCAATATGGTGTTGGCCCACCCTTACCCTTAATGACAGCTTCTACTCTCGCGGGCATACTTTCAATCAGGTGCTGGAAGGTTTTTTGGGGAATGGCAGCCCATTCTTCACGGAGTGCTGAACTGAGAAGAGGTATAGATGTAGGTCGGTGAAGCCTGGCACGAAGTCGGCGTTCCATAACATTCCAAAGATGTGGTCTATAGGATTCAAGTCAAGACTCTGTGCAGGCCAGTCCATTACAGGGATGTTATGGTCGTGTAACCACTCGGCCACAGGCCGTGCAGTATGAACAAGTGCTCTATCGTGTTGAAAGATACAATCGCCATCCCCGAATTGCTCTTCAACCGTGGGAAGCAAGAAGGTGCTTAAAACATCAATGTAGGCCTGCGCTGTGAGAGTGGCATGCAAAACAACAAGGGGTAAAAGCCCCCTCCGAGAGAAACACGACCACACCATAACACCACCATCTCCGAATTTTACTGTTGGCACTACACACGCTGACAGATGACGTTCACCGGGCATTCGCCATACCCACACCCTGCCATCGGATCGCCACATTATGTACCGTGATTCGTCACTCCACACAACGTTTTTCCACTGTTCAATCGTCCAATGTTTACGCTCCTTACATCAAACGAGGCGTCGTTTGGCATTTACCTGCGTGATGTGTGGTTTATGAGCAACCGCTCGACCATGAAATCCAAGTTTTCTCACCTCACGCCTAACTGTCATACTACTTGGAGTGGTTTCTGATGCAGTTTGGAATTCCTTTGTGATGGTCTGGATAGATGTCTGCTTATTACAATTTACGACTCTCTTCAACTGTCGGTGGTCTCTGTCAGTCAACAGACGAGGTCGGCCTGTACGCTTTTGTGCTGTACGTGTCCCTTCACGTTTCCACTTCACTATCACATCAGACACAGTGGACCCAGGGATGTTTAGGAGTGTGGAAATCTCGCGTACAGATTTTTGACACAAGTGATACCCAATCACTTGACCACGTTCGAAATCCCTGAGTTCCGCGGAGAGCCCCATTCTGCTTTCTCACGATGTATAATGACTACTGAGGTCGCTGATAATAAGTACCTGGCAGTAGATGGCAGCACAATGCACCTAATATGAAAAACGTATGTTTTTGCGGGGTCCGGATACTTCTGATCACATAGTGTATGTATCGAACACAAAGAAATTGACTATGTAATGTGAACTCAATGTTTAAGAAAACTATTGTACATGAATTATGTAATACACCAACACTATAATTGGGCTTATGCCTGTTGTGTTGATGGCAAATAAATAAATAAATAAATATTCAATACATACATACAATATTCAGCAATACAATACATACAAGTTTCTTTAAAAAAAACTGCGAATTATTGACAACGAACTACATATCTTTTTGAGCCACGAAATTTCGTTTGCTGTTGTTGTTTTTCGACGTATTTACTCTCAAGCACTTTTTTACTCGTTCAGTTTAAGCAATCTATCGACACATACTTTAAAAAATTAATAATTTTACGCTCTGTCCCATTAACTGTACTACGTGTTGTCTCCCCTGCTAGTGTCATAATGAACAGTTTGACTACCGTTTACAAAATGTGTGGGCAACACAGTGGCGTCAAATAAGGTTGAAGATAATCATTAAGTCACTCTAATAAAAACTTAGAAACAAGCGAACAGCAACTGAAATTTAAGTTCTACTTTTGGGTATCGCTGCTAACTGGAGTAAGTGTAGAACATGAAGTCATGAGCTGCAACTTTGCAATAAATTTCCTACATGTAACGAAGAAAAGGGCGGAGAAGCATCATTAATAATGTAGAAAATATTGATATAACCTCACTTGGTGTCATATGTATTGGAATTCGATAAGTCCACTTATAATGGGTAATTGGGAATTTCAAATATTATCGACAAAATTAGAAAAAAATATTTCTAGGATTTTCTATATGCAATAGCCTAGATGAGTTTATTTATGTTTGTATTAATCTTCTGAGCTCAAAAAAATTAACTTCAAGTTTTTGTTAGTTTTTACTTTGATATGTTTCTGCTCTTGATTAGAGTACAATATTTTACAGTCTTGGGAAGGTGAAAACACTGGTAAAACATATATTAAAAGAAAAATTAGATTCAGAAGTTTTGGTATTTGAAACACTTTTTTGAAACAAGATGTTTTCTTCGTTTATTTAAACATGTTAATTTTTTTTTTAAAATATATAACAATCCTTAAAACTGGAAATCAAAATCTCTCAGATCTACAGTTTGAAACACACAAAACATGTTAAAATATTTCAAACTATAGCTATACATCTTAGTGAAACTCCTTTTTTATGATGCACATTTTTTATATGAAATCCCTATAGAGTGAAAACTCCCATTTTAGGGAAAACAAAATCCCAAGCATTTAGTTAAATAGGAGTTATACTGTACAGTATTGTTCAAAAAATATCGACCACTCACATTGCTTTAAAAGACCATATACGTAAGAAATTGTACATAAGAAATTGTAATACGTTGGCCCTAATCAAAAGTTCTCAATGAAAATCCACACTTATTTGGTTTCCAGTAAGAGTTGTGGGATTTTCAGAGAGAGATGAGTGACCAGCTTTGTCCAAACAAGGTTTTTACATACAGTAGATATCTTCTATCTATAAAGGTTTCTGTCATTTCCTAGAAGTTTTTTTTTTTTTTTTTTAAATAGAAACGGACTTCGTTCAGGTCAAGTCAACACTTCATTCTGATACATGGAAAGAGCATTGTCTCAAGAAATGACAGCTAGTTATGACGTCTAATAAGAAACCTGGGTAAATTAAAGAGAAGTAGATGGTGATAATTTCTGCTCGAAAGTTCAAATATAGCAATTCATATATTGTTGCTTGGTTCTTAAGTATGTCTCGATTGCTTCTGTTAAAATAGAAAGATTTTATAAATGTTAAATATTTTTAAATAATGTGTTCAACGATTAAAATATAACTATCAATTGACAACTTAAAAAATATCTCCCTGTAATTTGTAGCTGCAAATAATAATTCCTTGTGACGACTACAAAAATATACTAAACTAGCAGAATACTCATTCTTTGCACGGAGAGAATACGTTTCATTTTTGATATAAAGACGTGAATTTGTATTTAAACGTCATGGGAAATGTCACTGTTCGTCTCAGCTAGCCCGAAAACTATGCATTCGATACTAATATTGGTCATTTTCGATCATATATATATATATATATATCCCCCTCCTTCTTCCTTAAGTTGTACCGTCACCCCAGGTCCCAACGTCATCCATTTTGAAAATTTGATCGAGATCGGTTAGGTGGTTCAAGAGTTAAGAAGTAACAAACATAGTCATTTTTATTTTTATTTATATGCCTAAATTAAAATATACTTAGTGATTTATCTACTCATTCAAAAGTAACCAATAATTTCTTTCATGGGACTGTTGTGTGTAATGTCCACGAGACGACAAATTTCTCATATGGTTTCGATTTTTGGCTCGAAAACGAGAAGTGCATTTCAAAATTTGAGAAGAAACGAGAAATATGACAATTCTTGTATTGTTTTCGAGACGAGAAATTTCTCGAGACTCAAGAGCAACACTAACTTCACCAACTCTTAGATCTGAAACACTGGTTTAGTGTTACATGCTTCATAGTATAAAAACTATAAATTGATAAAAGTGATTTTACGAACACAATGAAGAGCAATTATCAAAATTTAAATATATGCAATTCATTACACATTACAAAAGTTACTCTAATTATAAATATGGTTTAGATTTTGTTATATTACACCATTCGTGGACTTCTTGTGGATTATGTGTGATTATGGTAACTTCTAGCTGAAATTAAGGGGAAGAAATTAGGCCATAAATTTTGTATGTAAATTTACAAAACGAGACGAGAAAAACTTGTTGAGAATTGAGACTTCACAAGAAAAAGTTTATCGAGGATCGAGAAGAGACGAGACTTCGATAAAATGTACAAGGCGCGACGAGAAAACTTTATTTCTTGTATCGTCTCGTCTCGTGGATGACACTGATTGCCTGTAAAAGTGTTTTATAACTTCTGATTGCTGTGTGAAATCAGGGTGTTTTAGAACAACACCGACAACATTTGGGAGATGATTCCTGACACTAAGATAAGACAAAAAATATAGACCATTCTGGGTGAACAAATGTTTCCTTTCGAAGTTATAGGCTGCCGAAAACATGAAAAAATGAACTTTAAAAGTCTATAACTGCAAAACTATGGGACCTACCGTAGTCTGGTCAAGACTTCACTGAAGAACTAGTATGTGCCCTATCAAAATATCCAAATTTCAGAATCCTGCGATGCTTCCGCAACAGTTTTTATAGAGGTAGTTGGTGAGTACTTCAAATTATGTGCCCGTAGCCAAACCCCCTCTATAAAAAGTGTTGTATGAGTACCTTAGGATTCTGAAACATGTATTATTGGGTAAGTCATGTATTAGTTCCTAAGTGAAGTTTTGACCCGACTACGGTAGGTTCCATAGTTTTGTAGCTATGGACCTTTAAAGTTAATTTTTTTACGTTTTCGTCAGCCTATAACTCCGAAAGAAAGCATTTGTGCATCCAGGTTGGTCTATACCTTTTTGTCTTATCTTGGTGTCAGGAATCACCTCCCAAACGTTGTCGATGTTGTTTTGAAACATCCTGTATATTTATTTATTAAATAAATATCCAAAATATACTACGTTTCTTTGTTACAATATCTTCTCTACAAACTACGATTAGGCATGTATGCTTCTACGTTATTGTGTCAATATGCATAGCTTAATTTCAGTTTTTGATGTAACTAAACATTTTATGTTCTTTATTTCGAGTTAGATTTTAGCTCCTATATTACTGTCTATTTTTAAAATTATAATTCCTTGCCATATTTTCCATGTTTTTAGTGGCAGAACACCTAGGTGAAAAAAATGAAAAAAATGAAGTTTTATGTGCCACAGTTATGACGGCTAGGCTAAAGCAGACGATGATGATGAGAATTGAATGAAATGGTGGAATCAATAAAGCGGGAGAAAATGGGAGAACCCCGAGAAAACCCATGCACACGGTGTTTGTCCACCACAAAGCTCACTTGGTGCGAGCTGGGATCGAACTAAGGATCTCATGCACCAGAGGTGAACGCTGTACCACTGAGGCCCCACATAGGAGGTGGAATCTTACTATAAAGTGACTTTTGTAATAACATTAAGCTCATCAATAAAACTCGTACTAACTGAAAAGCTGGATTTTCAGTCAGGCTCCAAAACTAACTTGAATACACACATTTCTCAGAATCACCACATCCGTATCCATAGAAAACAAAGAACATATTTTTCATTCCTATATTACGTTTTTTTCTTCTTAGAATTATGCAAAAACACAAATAACGTTTCTGAAAAAATCATTAATCGTATAAAATCAAGTGAAAATAGGTTTTGTAGTAGAAAAGAATCCTCGAATAAACCCATATCTTTATTTGTAACAACAAACATAACGTTGTAAAAAAAAAAAAAAAAAAAAAAAAAAAAGAGCAAATATTTTTAAAGAAAAAAAATACAGCTTGGTAAACAAAAACAAAATAACCAAATAACTTTTCCTACTGGATCATAGATACAAATATGACCCAGATAAACAAAACTTTTTTAACTTCTATAGAAGACCTAAGTCCAAAACCAAAAAAGATTATTTAATTACTAATAGAGACGAAATATTAACAAAAGACGCTGTTTAATAAACAACTGGCTTCTTAAATCTCTGCCTGATCTACTCTATAGATAGAGAAGTTACAAAGTCTAACAAAATATCTACAGACATAATTAATTCTTTTCTTTATTACTCTGACAACTCAATGTATCAAATAATCTATTTGTTTATGTAATAAAATATTGTCATTGATAGCAATGGTAATAATATAAAAAATACGAATTAACTAAATATTTGAATAACTTTATTCCATTTAGTTTACTTTTAATTTTTTATAAAGCAAAAGTGTATCATTGCCATATTTTTATGTTAACACTAGCGTATTTATCGCTGAAGGTGTGAGTAGAGAGCTTATAAAAGGTGTGAGGTGTGTATTTGTATACCTAAGTACGTAAATTATATTTGAGAGTAAGAATTGCTTTATATGCTAAGGAATGGTCTTGTATAGAAAATAGATCTAATGTTGAGAAATTTATATTTTAGTCCACTCTCGAATACCTGTAGTGACTACGTATAAGCGTAACCAAGAAATTTCTGTCACTTTTTGTGGAGGTCTGTGTTCCATTGACCCTCACACCGTAAGTTGAATGCGAATGCAGATATGGCGAAGGTCAGTTGTTGGTGTGAATATATCCAATAAATTATGGCCAGACATATGAGAACCTGGGACTACAATTCAATGTGAGTGGAGAAACCATTCGGCAGCACCTAAATCGACTTGGGAAGCGGCACAATTTGGGTCGATGGGTCCCAAATGATTTGACTCTGGGCCAGAAGGCAACGCGAGCAGACACCTGCGTTTCTTTGCTGTCTCGTCTGAGAAAGGAGCCATTTCTGGAGAGGGTGTTGACATGTGATGAGAAGTGGGTCCTGTACGAAGCTCCACGGCACCGTCATCATTGGTTAGCATCCCTGAACCGCTTTTAAAACAGCCGAAACCAGCACTGCAGCAGAAGAAGGTCCACCTGTGTGTTTGGTGGACTGCTCGTGGCATCGTGCATCAGAAACAGCTACTAGCTAGTCAGAGCATCAATGCAACTGTGTACTGTCAGCAGTTGAGCCGTGCTCAAGAAAAACTCAAGCACTTCTGAATCGCAAAAGGTCCTCCTGTTACGAGACATCTTTAAGCCTACTTGGCTAGGATGACCCAGGACACCATTCTATGCCTTCGATGGGAAACACTATTGCATCCTCCATACTTGTCGGACATTACACCGTCCGATTATCACCTGTTCCATTCCTTGGACAATTCACTTAGAAGATGCCAGTTCAAATCCCTAGTAGAGGTGCAAAACGCACTTGATTCCTTCTTCACTTCACGGCAAATCAAGTTCTACCGCGATGGAATCCATGGCCTTCCAGAACTTTGGCAGAAGATCGTCAATGCTGGTAGGGACTATTTTTGATCTTCCAGTACGTCTTAGGTGACATATCGATGTTCGAAGGTGGTGGATGAAAAAGCAACAGAACTTTCTTGGTTACCTTATAATTTGCTTGTTATAGATCTGTGTAGTATCTTTCGCATATAATCGTTGGAAACTTTTTCGTGAATTATCATGCGCGCAACGATTTTCAATGTACCGTCCCCCATCTTATACGTAACAGTTTGCCAATATTGGTTCAGCCATCTCTGTTACTGGAATAATGAAACTCACTTACTCCAAACCTTTTCTATCCGCCTCGTGAATGAGAACATTCCATCTTCGTGGATTGGCCACGGTACCTACCTACTCCGTCATTATGGGTGCTGTCTATGAAGCCTTATCCTTGCCACACTGATTTTTTTTTTTTTTTCAAGAAATTGTCAAGGGATAAGTATTTCCGTTATTGCCGCAGACAAACAACTGACTAATGATGATATGAAAACTGATTTTCAGTAGTACTTAATACGGTAGAAACAATCCTCAGTTTTTTGCGTGTAAATTACGCGTTGGTACATATATAGATTAGGGATGGCCAAAATTTTCCGGAATCGAAAATTTCACTTTTCAGATTTCGGAAAAATTCCGGAATTCGAAAAAAATCCGGATCTTTTCCGAATCCCAGAATTTTTCTGAAATCCGAATCTTCTAAATTTCTGATTTTTCCGAATTTCGGAATTTTTCTGACATTGAAACTTTTCCAAATTCAGGATTTTTTCCGAAATCCGGAACTTTTCCGATTTTACTTTACGGATTCTCCAAAGTGAAAATTCCGGAATTGGCCATCCCAAATATAGATACAATGGAATAATAACTCACAGGGGAAGATGACATTTTACCCACTGTAACATTTTTTTAAGGACTCAGTTTACCAAAACTCTTTTATATACTCCTGTTTAGCTACTCTCTCTGTCCGTGTGTTCCTCCTTCCGGGAAAAAAAAAAAAAAGACCAAGAACTATACTTCCTGGATCAGTGACTTCATTTGGGCTTTCCGGGAGTGGACAATTGTCTCCCTTCAAGTTTAAAATATGTCTTCGTTTTAATCAATACTATAGTAATATACTAATGAGGGGCGTGAAAATACACTAATATCAGAAAGTTCTTCCCACCCCTAAAGCAAAATCTTCAATGATGCTGTTGTAATGGATCACCATCAAACTTCGCCAGGATATAGAGCAGCATTTCCCAACCTTTTTCATGTTGCGGCACACTACAGGTGTAACTTGAATTCTCGCGGCACACCCATATATATATATATATATATATATATATATATATATATATATATATATATATATATATATATATATATATATATATATATATATATAATTACTATTATTATTTGTAAATATAAAATAATACCGTGGTATTTTTATGTGATTACTGATCTCCTTCTTACATAGGAAAAAGCTGGTTCACTGATTTTCCCCCGTGGTAAATCATTATGCTTATTTTTCATTCTAATTTTAAAATAGAAAACAATTGGAATGAAATATAGGACTCCGGTTTTTAAAAATCCAGTTTCTCTTTCGAAAACTGTATCTGACCTTTAACTAAAAGGGAAGATCACTAAATAACGAACAAATAAACAAATCTCCTATACTTTTAAGACACAAATGTAGGTGATTTGTATGCATGTTTGCTTTGTTGAATTTATTGAATGATATGTTAAAATTTCAAGTTACGAAATAGTCTGCGACAATAAAGAAGCAATAATGGTCATGCCAATGATAAACACGTTTTTCAACATTAAAAATGTACAGAAAAGTAACACAGTATGAAACTTAAAATTGTAGATTTATAGTAGAGTAGAAGCTCATAGTAATGTGAAATACAAATATACATTTTTCCTTATGTCTTGCAATTTGGTTCCTATAGAATTAATAATTTGTTTCGATTTCCTCGCGGCACACCAGCGGCACACCAGTGTGCCGCGGTACACCGGTTGGGAAACGCTGATATAGAGGATCAGGAGTTAGGAATGAAGTTCATTAATTAATATGATATTCGAACCGCAAGTGGTACAAATCAACCATATCCGGCTTTATGTTGATCACTTTAGAGCAAAAACGGCAATACATAATGAGAAGAGATTTCCTGCAATCGATTAAGCGCCCCAAGTATATATTTCGTCTACATCCTTAACTCTCTACTTAAACCAGAGGTAATAGAAATAAAGTACAACTTCCGGTTTCAATATTCATCTATATAGAACAAAAATGATAAGAGATAGCTAGAAGCATTTTTTAAAGGAATCGATTTGGCTTTCTAAGAATAGGTACCATGTTTTTTCTCAAGTCTCTATTGGAATCGAAAGTGCCAGAAATCAACTTGTTGATAGCTATAGAGAGAAAAAAAAACTGTAGCGGTTAGCGAGAAATGGTTTTCTAAAATCAATCAAGTGTTCCAAGAATATATTTCATCCTCACTCTAATCTCAGCACTAAAGTCGGAAGTGTATGGAGTAGAGATGGCCAGAAAGTTCCGGTTCCGGCGGAACCGGTTCCGCGAGAAACCGGCTCTTGGAGATCCGGATTTCAGAGCCGGTTCCGGGACAGGCTCCAGGCCTGAAACCGAAAAACCCGGTTCCGGAACGGATCTTAGGAACCAACTCCAGACCTGAATCCGAAATCCCGGTTCCGGAACGGGATTTTAGGAACCGGCTCCGGACCTAGATCCGAAAACCCGGTTTCGGAACTGAATCTTCTAGAAACGGATTCGTTCAGAGTCGAAAACCCGTTCCACCAGGAACCGGTTTCGGCCATCCCTAACTCATTTGTGCGTTAAGAGATATGACAATGTAGCAAAGCAAACAGCAGAATTTGAATTTTGTTCAGAAAGGTTTTACATTTTTTTAGGTACGTATACATGTTTGTGAATAGGTACATGTTTGTATATAAAAATATTTGTTGGATGCACAAATACTTAAGTTTAGTGCAGTGTGAAAACAATAAAAAAATGTTAGGTGTTTTCTGTAGCTGATTTTGCCTCTTGCATTGCAATGTATTTAGAATTTGCAGGGAATTGTAATTGTCCGTAGATACATTATTGTGGTAACTTTACGGAAATACTTAAATACACACATGAAAAGTAAAAGTTACTTTAGGCCCTAGTAGTGAAAGCTGGAATAAGTCCCAGCTATTTATGTTCAGTAGTGATTTTGTATTACACCATTTGTTGCAGAACTCGTTTGCGAAAAATAAACACCCAAAAAATAACTGTTCGTTTACGTTCACACGTTCCTCCTTACAAGCCGACATCGTACATAAATTCAGAACCGGTTTCGGAATCGGATCTCAGGAACCGATTCCATACCTGGATCCGAAAACACAGTTCCAGACCTGGATCCGAAACCCGGTTTCAGGACCGGATCCGTTCAGAGCCAAAAACCGGTTCCATCAGGAATCGGTTCCGGCCATCCCTAGTAGAAAGCTACTACCTCTCCAATTACTACTCTAAATCTGATCTTTTCTCCTCTACTGTTCCTAGCACGTACTCATTCGTTTCCGGTTCAACTCAACTAATTTTCTCCATCCTTCTCCACATCCACAATTCGAGAGCTTACGGTCTTTTTTTTTTTTTTTCATCGTTTTCGCATAAAGTAGATAATTCTACTTCATAGGATACAAAACTCCTTGCGGACTATTTGATAAGAATTTTTCTTAACTCATTATTCAATTTTCTTCTTCCTTAAATGATTCGTTCGTTATTCCTGTTCTTGTTCCTATTTCAAGTTTAGACTTTGTACCTTCAACAACATCACTTGACAATATATTACAATTTATATCCAAAATAAATTCAACCTAAGTTGAATATGAGGTATTATTTTCAGTATGAATACTTATTCCGGAATTAGAATAACTTTTTAGGTAATCTTGCGGCTTCAACAACTTCAGTACATCAGGAAATATTAGGGTCAGACGTCCTAACAGAATTGTCCTGCATTTTACAATCTTTTTTCCTGTCTTGTATAAAGGTTATGCAGGACGTATAAATTTGTACCGTATTTGCTTCCTAGTACTGGCAATATATTTGTTTATTAGCATTGCAAGACTACAATTGCTGACAAACACCAAATCAGTATGGTGTTGGAAAGGGCCTTATAAAGTTCGCGAAGTACCTATTAATCAAAATGGTCAAGGAATTAAGTAGACTCTTAAAGAATTAATTAATTAAAAATGCCAACATTCAGGTTAATTTACTTATTTGTTTATTTATTGTTTTGGGGACAGCGTTGGCCAGTTCAGCTGAACCACCATTTATCCAAAATCCAGTCTCCTAATAAACATCAATCAAAATAGTACCGTCTCCATAATACTCTAATTAGAATGTAAAATTTCACTTTCAGCTTAGTGATAAGCTTTTTCAAGTGAGACGAATGTATTAATTCGCGCGCACAGTTAAGATTTGGAGTAGTGTCCTGCGAACAGGTCATGGTAAATTCCTGAACTATGAAAAGCACCGTTAGACCCTCTACTGTCAAATTAATTATTAACAGGTAAGTACTACAGTGCATCAAGTATTTACAATGGTGAAACATAGCAACCCTAGTAAATATATAACACTCTTATTAGAAGCTTACTTTTGGAAGAAAATATGTTCCAGGCTTGATTTTGGAACGCGTTCACCTTTTTTTTGAGTTCCCTTCTGAGTTAGCTTACTTTCAAATATTTGTATGAGTTGAGTTCCGCTTAAAAAATGAATGTGAAAATGACATTTGTAGGAAATAATCTGCCTTGATGTGAAATATCAAGGTGTTCTGTTCATTTGAATAATTTTATATGCCTTTCTGTAGTAGTTGAATGAACAACTAATTCTTGTACCCTTCCTTTCGGCTTGTTATACACTATACGTTATAATTGTGCTTAATTAAAAAAAATATTGTTTGCATTTATTTATTTATTTATTTATTTATTCTTTTAGTTTCCTCACTGGCCGCCTCTAATAATAATCTATTCTACCTGGCCAATACTGTTTTAATTCTTAACTGGCTTTATTGTGAGGATTAATATCAGTTTCATTTCTCCAGTGTACTTACTTCAGATAGAGCCTACAAATACACGACGTTCTTACGATCGCATAAGCCGCAAATAAATGAATGCGTTACGACGTCGTTTATTTTCGACGCAGAAAGATACACACTATTTGAAAAATATTTAAAACAATTTTTTTTAAAAAAAATCTAAGTATTTTTATTGTGGTGTGTACAAAAATTCAGATATATTTGTCCGAAGCTAATGAACCTTACGAAAAACAAACAAACAAACAAACAAACAAAAAAAAAACGACAGTGATGGTGAAAAATAAATGAAATGGTGGAGTTATGTAGTCTGAAAGGTTTTGGTACGACAGCAAATGTTTCAAATGAGATGCTGGCAACGCTTGCTTTGAGCCAATCGCTATATCGGGGAACCTCCAGAATCCCCACAGCGACACCTCGCCCCTAGAATCTCTGCTCCTGAAACGAACATTTCATTGACGCCCGGAATAGTGACTCCGCTTTGACGATAAGGTCACTTTTGGGTTTATTGCTTTTCTTCTTTTTCTCCTCTTTTTTCTCTCTCTCTTACACACGCATTTGCTCTTACTTACGTTCTTTCTTGCGTTCTCCTTTTTCTATTCCTTTCGGTTTTCTTTTCTTTGATTGTGGTTGCTGAATTCTGGTTGGTCGTTGACCTTTTTCTCTTGTTACATCTCTTTCCTCATCTTCTCGAAGAGAAATCATCCAAATCGTAAGTGGCTCTTGCAAAGATATCGAGAAATCGTAGACTACTACCAGACAAGTGCTACAGATATAGCAAGATGTAGGTTTATTTTTTCTCATGTAAGAACAAAGAGAAAACAAACAATAATTCATATTTCACCTTTTACATTATACGAGGGTCCATCTCGCTCCAAGTGGACTTTGTGGTGGACAAACGCTGTGTATGTGGGTTTCCTCGGGGTTCTTCCGTTTCCTTCCACTTTCTTTATTCCACCATATCATTTATTTCTCATCATCACCGTCCCCTTTAGCCTAGCCGACAAATCGTGGGACTTTAATTTTCATTATACGAGAGGATGCTGGGAAATTTGTTTTGTTTGAAGGCAATATGTTGCTATGAGCTTGTGACCCAAAATCAAAGCACTAGGATTAATGGATCCACTTTTGCTACAGGTGAGGAGTGAAAATAGCGGATCACCAAGTAGGATTCAATTATGTTGAAACTAGAGGAGTCATCAAGTTCCTCTTTTTCTAGAGGAATTCTATAAAAGACCGTCCATGATAAGATTCTACAAAAGCAATGGAGATTCACATCCCGTGCTATACCAAGAATTGGATTGTCAAATTTAGGACATAACATTTTGGGACTGAAGATGAACTCCGCCCTTGGAGACCTTTCACCTTGATTGTACACGAAACAAATAAATCTCTCAAGCTGATACTTTTCTGCTAAAAAAGATAGCAGAGGATCAAACATCTTTCGAGAAAGCGTTAATGTCATTATTCGCAATCATCTTGACATCAGAAAATTAACGCCAAATGAATTTTTAAACGTTTGCGTGTAGACCAGAAGCATACAAGGGTACTTGCTCCCAGAGACGTTTTGAGCAGAATGCCACTAATTTTGTTGCACGTTTGGTCACGGAAAATGAATCATTAATCTATGTGTATGATTCAGAGACAAACGAACAATCAAAAGAATGGTATCACAGTGGTTCACCGAGGTCAAGGAAGTTTCAGGTGCAAAAATCCACTTCAAAGGTTCTTGCTAGTGTTTGCTGGGATCAGGATGGTTTAATCTCTGTTGATTGTCTAGAACAAGGTAACACCATAACTTCGGCTTACTATGCATCGTTACTACAAGGTGAGGCAAAAGTCTGAATACACCCTTATAAAAGTCGAACGGTGTGAGGAATCATAATGCCATTTGGTATGGGGTGTCTATAGGTAGGGACGCAACTTATACGAGCTATGGCAACAGCTTCGGCCATCTTGAAATCTACCCACGCTTTCTTAGATTTGGATTTGGGTTACGTTTTTCAAATGGGAAGAGAGTCATGTCGCATATCATTTTACACTGCTTTTTTTTCTGAGGAATGCACTTGTGCAATCCGTTTTACGATATCTTTATTTGTGTAGGTATGACGACCTGATAAAGTTTGGGACACTTGTCAGTATCGGCATTACAGCATATTCTCAATATGACCTCCATTGCACTGGATACGAAATCGGAGTCTTTTTTGTCAGTCCTACTGCATACGTCGCAGGGTCTGTGGGTCAACAGAGGCACACGCCTCGTCAATACGCCGGCGGAGATGGCCTATATTGTTGTTTTTTACCTCATACACAATTCATTTCAAATGTCTTCACAGATACAAGTCAAGAGGTGTGAGATCAGGAGGCCGTGATGGCCCTTCCATAGAACCCACCATACCTATCCAGTGACCTGGAAACTGTTCATCCAGAAACTGTCTGACCTCATCTGTACCATAGTGGGGAGGTGCAGGATTGAAAGCTGACTGACATCGGATATTGTTGATAACTGGCGCATATTACGATGGGACTTTTCACAACCGATGTCACAATTGCTGTTGCAGTATCTTCGTCGGCGGCTGTTCTTGGACATCCACTGCGTGGTTGTCCGCCACAGAATCTGTTGCACGAAATTTAGCCAATAACTTGGAAACCTGTCATATGTGAAATTTCATTTATCTCAGGACACTGAAGTCAGCAGCAGTTATTCTGGTACTTCGTCCACCACTCCTTAACACAATTTCAATGCGTTCCTCCTGAGTAAATGCCATTGTGGATCACCTGCAACCATAAAGAAAATTGATCACCTCCTTGCAATTTTAAACTTTAATAGGTCATAACTCCTTCACAAATAAAGATATCGCGAAACGATTTTCACAGGTGCATTCCACAGAAAAAAGGCAGTGTAAAATGATATGCGACATGACCCCCTTCCCATTTGAAAAGCGTAACCCAAAGCCAATATGACGTATTTCAAGATGGTCGCCGCTGTCGGTATAGCTCCTATAAGTTGCGTCCCCATCTATGGACACCCTATACCAAACGACATTATGATTCCTCATACCGTTCGACTTTTATAGGGGAGTATCTAGATTTTTGTCTCACCCTGTAGATGAGGTACACTAAATGACGAAAAATATTGTTACCTTAATGACAATATGTCCCCTTACAAGAGCAATGTTGCAATTGACAAATTGGCAACATCAAGGTTTGAAACCTTGAATCATCCACCCTATTCATCTGACTTAGTTCCATATGAGTACCCTCTATTCCAAAATAAAAATCATAATAACATTTGAAATGGCAAAAATGTAGCAAGATTTCTGAAGTGATTGCAGTTACAAATGCATGATTTGACACCCAACCGTTTTTTCTAAGGAGATTATACTCCAAGAGCATTGCCAGAACGAACTTAAAAAGAATGGAGTGATGGAGCGGGAAGTATAACTGAGATTCTTTCTACATGTAGAAGCAAATCTTTTTATCCTCACCTTCTTCTGTTTTTCGCAAAAATTCCCAAAATATCATCTCTCTATGACTTACGGTTCCCGAAACATGGCTCCTTAAATCTCCCGAAATTCGAACTTTTTCCCGCCAATATCTGGTGAACGGTGGCCAGCTGGCCAGTAACCAGTTGTTCAGTGGCTACTGGTTACTATTTGGTACCAAACTATTCACCATTTTCTTAGGTATTGATCAACACCAAAGTGGTCTCTCTATGACTTACGGTTCCCGAGATATGGCTCCTTAAATATCCGAAATCGGTACTATTTTTTGGCCAATATATTGGGAATGGTAAGTCATTGAAGGACGGTGTTGGTGTTGGTCAATACCGAAAAGGATGGTAAACATTTTGGTACCAATATTAACTGGTGGCCACTGGCCAATGTCCAAACCAGTGGCCATCGGTTACTGTTTGGTACCAAAATGTTCACCATCCTCTTAGGTATTGATTAGCACCAATATTATCTCTCTATGACTTATGGTTCCAGAGATATGGCTCCTTAAAGCTTCGGAAATCGGCTATTTTTTTGGCCAATATCTATGGAACTGTAAGAGTGACGCAAAAAATTCCATCACTTTCTCAGATAGTTTTTGATACTCTATCGAATGGAGGACTCAAAATTGAAAAAATCGCAAATAACAGACAGACAGACAGATAGACAGACATAGAGAATTCAGTAACGAACTTTTTAAGTTCGTTGAAAATACATCAAAGTGACGGGGGATATCTGTGAATAATATTATCTGAATATTTAAAAAAAAATAATATAAAGATTAAACTGGGATACATATTCTACTGAACACTACCAAGAATAAAATAAAATCAAACCTTTTTTTATACTTATTCAATTTTCTAACTGAACTTAGATTAGTACCATTATCATGATGCGACTACCATTAGCGTGATTTAAAACTGGTTCTGTATACAATACTTATTCGATAGAGAAAATCATTTATTGTATTCTCATTTCTTAAAACAGAAACAGGAAGAAAAGTTACCTACTTCCTGCATAACAACGACTAGTGCTCATTCCCTGGAGAGTTTACCATAAGCCCTCGTTCTCTATTATTTACATTGGCAACCAAAGAATCGGCTAAGAGCAATAAATCCACCAGGTAAAATCTCAAGGGAAAAGCACAACTAACTGCAACACGCTAAAAGAATTCTACTAGGAGAAGATATAGTATTGTCTCAAGAGATTTATAAATTGTGTATGTTCCGAGTGCATTTATATAACAACCTAGCTTAGTTCTAATAGAAGCAACCACCGAAGGAAACGAAAAGAGAAAGGACGACTCACGATTAATTAAGGTAAAGAACAAATTAACTTGAGAAGGTATATAACAAGACAAGGACAACAGTGATCATTGGTTGATCCAGTTTTGCTCACGAAGGAGGTATTCATGACGCAAAGTTGCGTTAGTAAAATTTAGGGGATTAAGAAGAAATTAGTTGGATCATTTAAACCACTAAGTAGGTGAACATTTGTGACAAAAAAAAAAAAAAAGTACAGTTAAAGGAAAAAAAGTTTTAACCAAAACGAAATGTAACATAACAAACAACAAATTATAATTGGAAATCAGTACTATACTATTGAGTAAGTCTAAAAGTGGTATCAAATTTCGGAGAGAGCGACATAGACTATAAGAAGCATCGACCAATGGTTCATCCAAAAGATTTTGCTTAGGGGTTGCAATGAAAATTTAGGATATACTTCGAGACTTGAACGCTAAACGAAAGTATACTGTACAGGGAGTTTCTAGAATGCTCTGGGAAGTGATATTGTGTATGATTATCATTTTTTTAAAAGTTATATCAACATGTATTTGATTTTAAGCGGTTATTGAAATAGGGTGGAAAGAACACATACAGACCTGCTCAGAAACACGAACAGCAACTGCGTAATAAATAGTATGACATTGCAGCACAAACATGAGCATCTGGATGAAAATATTCGTGACTGCATTCCTGATGAGCTGCAATGTGTCTGATTCCATTTCTGAATATTATTGTTTATCGTCTGATACTTCTTACAATATCTTTTGAAAGATGCTGCCATCAACCTGAATGCACTTGTCAACATGTTTCAGAATACTGCGTTGCATGCCATAGTGCAAGATGCCAGTCTTTAATGAGGTCAAAGGCATTCAAACTGTATGGGCCATATGCAAAGTCCTTCTGAAGTGTGATTAGCGCCATACTAAAGCGTTCAACTTACATATGCTTCCTGCAGAAGTCGAGCGTTTAGCATGAAGCTAATCATTTGTCAAAACGACTCTGCATAAGGCGGTTTATGTTTAGTTTTACTATATAAGTATCCAATTTGTGATGGTACATCTTTCGTTTTATCCAGCTCAGAAACATAAATCTAATGAAACTAAATTGTGTCGACCAGGAAATGAAACTATGAATTTCGATTCATCAATTCGCAAAAGTGTTATTCAAATGTCGGATTACATTCCTGATGGTATGATTATAACTCAATAATGTTGTGGATACATGTGATGCGTTATTTATAAAGAAATATCTTCCAGATGTCCTGGTGGATCAGTTTCCAATAAGAGCTTCTTCATAGCTATATGGTTAGCGTACGAGTCTTTAGCACGTGAGACATGGTTTCGTTCTTGATGGAAGTTCATGTGGTTCGGATCCCAGTTAAGCTGTAAGTCAACGTCTCACCTCGCTACTGCAAGGGACTCTAAACTCAAAATAAATCAAACCAAACCAGTTTTCAGTAAATGGAGTTGATTGTTTCCTGCCACACACTTACCCATAGCAATAGGTTCGTGTAATATATTATAAATCATGGTGCGTGATATGTCCACACCTGTACAACAGGAAATGAAACTCTCTTTCCTAAAGCAAGAAACACCTTTGTCAAACCGCTCCATTTGGAGTCCTTAACAACGGAAACGTAGCTCCGAAAGTACTACTATAATTATTACAGAACTTTATACGAGACAATATCCAATAATTTCCACGTAAAAGAATATGTGGCATTTTGACTAACCGGTCTCTAACACAATACTCGTATAAAGAAATCAATTATATGCACCTCAATCAATATCTACTACTATTTACAATGTGCCAACAGCACTGGTAGTTGTTCCCTGTATGGCGTCTTCACGTGTGCCACCATTAGGTACCTCAGTTGTGAACTAGATTGGTTGGTTTGGAGTTTATTGCTTCTTTCGCCACCATCGAGGGTCCATGAGACGTTGACCTATAGCTTAGCATGGGATCCAAACGACGTGAGCAATCACTGGGAATCTAAACCGGGTGCTCCGCACCGTAGGCGCGTACGCTAACCATATAATCATGAGGAAGATCTAGTTGTAAACTATGTATTTTCAGGTCCAGTGTTACAAACGAGCATTACATCTTGTTTCATCGCTCGCATTATAAACTATTCGTTCTTCTTTGAGGTGATCCGTATTAAGTAACTGGTATTCGTTATTCTGACAGGTCTGTATGTTCTTTCTACTTACCTTGGTAACCGTTGAAGATTGGACCTGTGGAGATATTTACCTAAAAAGACAGAAGTTTTGACACACATATCAGTAGGTGGTACACACAAGTAAGTATAAGCATGAGTATGCTCTACACACAAAATTGAAAGTATTGCAAGCTGCCGTTGAAGATTGCCCAAGATGTTTAGAAGCCTGAGTGACTACCAGCAGCGAACATTTTGAACAACCTGTATGGTGCACTGGACTGTAGCCAAAGAATATGCTGCTACTTCTCGCTTAAAGGTACTTTTCAGGAATACAATGTCACGGTCTTGTCTCGAGCAGACCTTGGCCTCCAATTTGAACTTCAAAACATAGTCTAAGGTGTTGAGGTCCGGGCTGACAGCTGGCCGTTCACCATTCGTGATAAAGTCGGGAGCATGCTGGAGCCACACCTGAAGAGACTTTGATGGTCCGGAGCAGAATCCTATTGGAAGACCCAGTTGGCAAAGAGGGTATGACTGAGAGATTCAGCTACAGGTGTAAGAACATTGGACTCGTAGTTCACAGCAAGCATTTGTACTCCAATTTCATAGAAATGGAGCTATGTAACTTCATGAAATGAGATCAGGGATGTTACGCTTGTTACACTCTGTGAGTGATGCGAGCGGCTTATTTGGACGATATTGCATTAATCCGATCGTTCAAATACTTCTCAATAGTGAAGATTTTACATCCTTAAACAAGACGCTATGGAGTGAATTACTTACTTGTGAATCGCTGAAGCAACTGCTCTGAGCTTCTGGAATTAACAAATGTTGTTTGCGTATCTGTAGGCCTGAAAACTTACATCATCACGCAATATCTTGGACATGCTCCGTGCGTGCAGTCTCTGTCATCATCTCTTTCTCTTTTTCTCCACCACATTTCACACCTTGTTTTGTTGCATTTGGGCGCTCACATTTCTAAGGACCTGGGGGATTCTTAGAGTACGTGGACGATCCATGACAGAGGACACCTGCTGGTATCTCTACGGTTCGGCACACGAACACAGGGTGATCTTGACAATCTTACTGCAATCTTGTCTGTTTGATGCACAGTCACAGCGCTTATCAGTGGTGTAGCGAGCAATAACATTTTCAGGAAGTGGGCTTTTTATATTTGCTTTTAATATATAAAAAGCCCACTTCCTGAAAATGTTATTGCTCGCTACATCAAAAGTCTTCTTTCAGACTATGAAACCGTTAATAACTCACCATACATACATTCCTGTTACACAGTACATACGTATTATTATTATTTGTCGAATTTGTTATTTTGTTGGAACAGGATTTTGACAGTTTGTGAAGTTAGAAATAGACACTGAGAAAAAAAATTGTAGGTGACGTACTTAAAAAGATAGGTTACATGCGTAATTCCTGTAGTTTTTGGACTTAACGTACAGCAGACGTATAACTGAAAACGCACGTTTTATAATACTTTCTGTATAAGTGTTCCATCTATACGTACTTTCCGTATGAAGCAATGTAGGCGGTCAGGATCTCATATACAAATGGACGTATATAACATATAGCTGACGAAGGTAATAAAAGTATATACATGTGATATACGGGAAACTGTTAGATGTCAGACATCCTGCAACGGCATGATGTAACATCTAAGGGCAGTGCCTATGTAGCATACGGATAACGTATGCTCCGTACTGATTTCTATAGTAAGCAAGAGAATACCGTATATTTGTACAATATACCGCTGTCCGGAGAACGGATTTTTCTCTGTGCAGGTTGTACAGCTAATTCATAAGAAAATGAAAACAGCTTATGGAAGTCCATTTTTTTGACTGCGACTATGTGGGTATAGATGATTACTCGTAAAAATGAAGAACTATCGATTGGTGTATATCTTGCCTTTGGACGTCTGTTTTTTCGTTAAACACTAATAACATTGTAGAATTCAGAATAAATCATATCTAAACATCTTCGGCATTGGACTATATAATAGCTTGTTATATTATCATATTTTAGCTTTAGTTTCAAAGTCTTCAAAATATTTATGAAGTTAAAAACAATGCTGTGGAGGATCAGTGGAGCAGAATTGTCTTCAGTGGCGTATTTAGGAAGCTATCGGGCTCAAGCTCCCCCCGAAATAAATTTGTTAGTTTTTCGCATTCCACGTACAACAATAATCCTTCTTACCATTTCTAAGAATGTCATTGACTTTGCATTTTCTTATGCTCTTTGTTCAGAAATAATACTGTAGTTGTCAAATTTCATTCCATGTAAGAACTGCGTCGTTTTGTTCTTTCTTTCGTCCTTTCTGCTTTACTGTTTCTTTTTCTTGACGTTACTTTCTTTCATTTAGCCTATCATACTTTATCGACCGTTGTCAGTTGTGATTCAAGTCGGCCGTCATCAGTAACACCAAAACTAAGAGGAGTTGATAAGCGAAACTGGTGTTCCACACCAACTTGCACGGATATCAATATGACAGGACTTTAGTTATTATAACAAAGGAAAAATTATATCCGTTAGTTATCTTTAAAAGAAGGAAATGTTTGAAATAAAGAAAATCAAAACGGGGAAATAATTAGCCCGGGAAATTAGGAAGGGCAAGAGGATGCTTCCTTTTTCTTGTATGAATAGAATAAAGGATTAGATTCACTCCTAAATTTTTGTATATCATATAGGATTTATCGGTCTGCAATTCTTGCCATTATAACTTCAGTTTATGCATAAATTAAAATATATTTAATTTTCAAACTCAGGTGGGCAATTGCCCACTTCCTTCCTTGTGTTGGGCATAGCTCCTCGAAACAAATTACTAAATACGCCATTGATTGTCTTCAGCATTGGGAGGTGGGCAGATGTGAGGCTTATTCTAGATAAAGGAAATGAGACTCATATTACGGTAGATGAATCTGATTTCTGAGGTGAACCTGTTGTAGAGTATATTATATATTAGACGATGTAGTACATATCAGTATTACAAATCACTACCGTGAACACATTCTGAAATCTGAGTATATGCATATTTATAATTGGTATGTTTCCAATTAGGCATCCACAAAGATCGTCGATAAAATTGTTTTATAATAATGTAATCATACAAAGAATGACTTCTCCAAAACTATGAAGAAAGAATACCAATTATGTATGACGCAACAATACTCTTATTTTAGCAAAATGATGATAATCTCAATAACATTACAGGAATCGTTACAGAAATCTGACACATGTCATATACTCTTTAGCTAACAGCTGTAACCTTAAGATTATGGAGAAAAATATTCCAGCAATTGAATTCTTTTCTTTGCTTAGGAAGAATTCTCTCTCTCTCTCTCTCTCTCTCTAAAAAAAAAAAAAAAAAAAGACACCCGGAAATACGTAGGAACAAACCATGGTTCGAACTAGCAGAGAAGGGAAAACAGGCAAAATTACGTTGGCTACATAATCCAAATGAAATAACTACACAAAATTTCGTAGACATCACGCGGGAAATTTCCAAAACTTTTAAAACAAAGAAACGCGAATTTTTGAAAGCTAAAATTAAGGAACTTGAAGATAAAAACATTCGGGACATGTATAAAGGGATCAACGAATTTAAGAAAGGCTATCAACCTCGTGCTTATATTAAAGAAAGCTGATGGAACAGTTCTCACTTATACAAATAGCATTTTAAATAGATGCAAAGATTTCTTTGACGATTTGCTTAACACGCAGCCAAGAACTAACGTGCATGGAGAAAGGGAGATACAAACCACAGAAACGTATATTCCAGAACCCAACCGAATAGAAGTAGAAATCGCTATAAAGAAATTAAAGAAACACAAATCTCTGGGTGTAAACGAAAATCTGGCTGAGTTAATTTTAGCTGGAGGCTAAAAATTGTGGAACAAGATACACAAACTCATCCTCCTTATCTACAACAAGGAAGAATTGCCACAAGAGAGGAAAGAGTCAATCATTGTTCCAATTCACAAGAAAGGCGACAAAACTGACTGTAATAATTATCGAGGCATTTCTCTTTTGTCAACATCCTATAAAATCCTTTCAAATATTCTGTTAGCAAGATTGACCCCATACGCAGATGAAATTATTGGAGATTATCAGTGCGGATTTAGACGAAATCGATCAACTATCGACCAAATATTTACCATTCGCCAAATACTTGAAAAGAACTGGGAATACAGTAGCAGGTACATAAACTATTTATTGATTTTAGAAAGGCGTACGACTCGGTTAGGAGAGAAACATTGTACAACGTTCTTACAGAATTAGAAATTAAAATAATAATAATAATAATAATAATAATAATAATAATAATAATAATAATAATAATAAGATAAATTAAGGTATGTTTAAATAAATACCAAAGTAAAGTCCGGGTAGGAAAATTTTTGGCCACGAGCTTTCACGTCCTGAAACAAAGAGATGCGTTGTCGCAATTATTATTCAACTTTGTCCTGGAATACGCTATATGGAAAATCAAAGATAGCAACCAGGGCCTAGAGTTGAACGGTGTTCATCAGGTTATGAGTACGCTGATGATGTAAATTTAATAGAGGATGATAGGAGAACAATAAAAAGAAATGTAGAGGTCTCATTAAACGCTTGCAGGGACTAAAGTTTAGAAGTAAATAGAAAGAGAAAACTAAATACATGGAATTGCGTCGGGATCGTAATACGGCAAATTATGAATGCGTTACAATATTAAATAATACTTTTGATAAAGTGGATACTTTCAAATATCTAGGGTCAATATTAACAGACGAAAATGATATTCACGAAGAAATTAAATGTCGACTTAAAGCAGGGAATTCGTGTTATTATTCAGTTCAAAATCTCTTGTCGACGCGAATTCTGTCGAGGAATTTGAAGCTTCAAATATAAAAAACGATAATTATGCCTGTTGTTCTGTATGGTTTTGAAACCTGGTCGCTTACTCTGAGGGAAGAACATAGACTGAACGTATTTGAGAACAAGATCCTCAGGCGAATATTCGGACCCAAGAGGAGCGGGAATGGCGGAAACTTCATAACAAGGAACTACGTAAATTATACGGCTTACCAAACATTGTTAGGGTCATCAAGTCTAGGAGGCTTAGGTGGGCAGGACTAGCCAGGATGGAAGAAAGTAGAAACGCTTTCAAAGTGTTAGCGGTAAGACCAATCGGAAAACGACCACTAGGAAGACCTAGGCGCAGATGGGAAGACAATATTAAGATGGATCTCGCAAAAATAGGAATACAAAGCAGATACTGGATCCAGTAGGCTAAGGATAGAAATCAGTGGAGAGCTTTTGTGAACGCTGCATTGAACCTCCGGGTTCCATAGGCTATAGAGTTAGTTAGCTTACGAAGCATGAGTAGATGCCTAGGCTGATACTACAAATAGATTAAATGCACATTTTTTGAAAAGATGGGTTCTACTGACATTGGATAGTCTTTATACTCTTCGTGTGCTAGGGCCTAGGGAAAAGGAGGAGATAAGATTTCACATCAGGTTACGTAACGCACAGTCGCATGCCTTCATTTTCTTTAAAAATGGAAAAGCCAAGAGAAACCAATTTCATCTCATTTTCCTTTGTGGCAGTCGGACACAGATGATCACACTTATCTGCAAAAAGCACTTTTCAAATCGGATTATTGGGAGAGCCTCCAGTTCCAATGTTGGGGGGGGGGACATGTCTCCCCATTTCCCCGGAATTTGTGCCCGTATCTACAGCTGAGACAACTTTTGAGCATGAGGAGAGGGGCATATTCTCCTCTGGCATTTATTGCAATTTGTGCCCAAGTAGCGGAAGTGAAATAAATGCATATTGATGAGACTACTAAACGCACTACAGCACGAAGTTCAGTTTAATATACTACAGAATACGATTCTTTTCTAAAAAAATGGAATAGCCAAGAGAAATCAATTTCATCTTACACTCCTTTGTGGCAGTCGGACACAAATCATCACACTTATCCCAAAAAGCACTTTTTAAATCAGTCCCCCTAGGGCCAAGATTGGGAGGACACGTCCCCCTCGTTCCCCCGGGATTTGCGCCAGTGCCTGAAAGTATCATTTTACAGTAACCATTCCCTGTATAACGTTGTAAATATAGATAACTGGATGTGGACAAAGTAAAAACGACATGGTTCATGTCCTTTTTTAAAGACTAAAGTTCAGGAAACAGACTTGCTGGCATGCGCAGCACAGACAATATTATATGCTGGAGAAGACTGATGCTAAGGAAAAGTAAAAGCTAAGCGCACGGGAAGGGGAGTACAAGAAAAAGGGGGCAGGAATGATGAAGAAGGGTTAGGGAACAGACGAAGCTTGGCTGAGCGTGAAGTTTTTAACCACAATATCTTTCAGTTCATTAAGTCTTCTCTGTGTGGCCGAAGCTTAACAGGAATAAAGTGGATATCCTTAAAAGCTATATTGCTTACGTCAGGTGATTCTCTGTGATAGCTAAACTTTCGTGCAGAATGACTACCATTTACTTTCACTATGCAGCCGTCTTTAATATCATAGAGTTAAAAAAAAAAGAAAAAAAAACCTTCGTTCGTTCGCTTCTAGGTAACCGTCACTTGAATTAGATGAGGCATAACAGTGCAAATGTATATGAGAGATAGAAACTTTTGCCACAGTGAAAAAGAATAAGGAAAAGAAAAGAAAGAAAAAAAACTTGGTCGAAGCTCAGAGTGTTTTGTAGCAAAGTTTTAGTATCATTTTTCTCTATTTTTAAACGACGGAAAATATTAAAAAAAAAAAAAAACTAATGAACATTTTTTTCTCTCATTTTAATCATAAGTGTAAAGAAAGCCATATAAGCGTAAAGTAAAGAAAGCTAAACGTTGAAGAGCCATTTCTTCGTTTCATCATAAGTGTACTAAATAAAGAAAAGTAGTTTAATTTAACTTAGTGGATACAAAAAGGCTTAGATTAAACTAAAAATAAAATATTCATAGAAACCAAATACCTACTACGAAACAAAATCAACTAAAAAATATTTCTTTTAATATGTTCAATGTAGTTTTCCATTATATTCGAGAAGAAATATCTTTGGTACTTACACTTCTTTAATAATCATGGCAACGAAGCGTTCCATCACTTACGAAGCCCATTTAATGATGGAACGGAAGCAGCCCATAAAATGTTTGAACAGAAAAAGCCCACATAATTACAGAATGGGAATAATCCATTTAGTAATGGAGCGGGGATAGTTCATGGTGGTGGAATGGGAGAAGTTCACATAGTGATGGAAAAGAAACAGTTTATATGGAACAACCCTTATAATGAGACATAAGAACAGCTTATGTAGTAATGGAGTGCAAACAGCCTATAGTGATGGAATAACAGCTTATATAATAACGGAGTGGGAATAGTTCATGTAGTGACAGAATAAGAACAGCCTATATAGTAATGAAGTGGGAATAGTCCACAAAATATTAGAACAAGAACAGCTTAAATAGTACCATGGAGTGGAAACAGTCCACATAGTGATGGAATGGGAATAGTTTATACAGTAATGGAGTGAGAAGAGCCCGTATAGTGATGAAATAAGAACTTATATAGTAATGGAGTGGAAACAGCCCATATAATGATGGAGTGGGAATCGACTATGTAGTGCTGGAATAAGAACAGTTCACATGGTGGTGAAACGGGAACAGTCCATTTAATGGTGTCCATGGAGTCCTAAGAAAAAAATACCTCAAGGTTGTGATATCTATATTTATTCATATCCCAAATTAAAGATCGCTTGTTTAGGAAGCTCTTGGACACGTATGTTTAAAAATGGTTCCATTGGAATAAGCGTCTACAACTGAGTATAAAAAGTGCTATTATAAATGTGTGCAGAAGGACAATTTCGCTATTGGTATAAGTGATACTTAAAAGTTTCCAAGTTTCGAGTTGTCATATTCCATGTGACCCCACTGAAATTGTTAAAACTTTCTAATCTTTACTTATCTTACGTTATCTCATCTTAGGCTAATCGTGCTCATCTTACGTTACAAAAAGGATCTGATAGTAAGTTTTCGAGCTAGGATGTGAAACATCTCAACGGATGCTTGGTTAATTACAAGGTAACATGGTTATAGGCAACCATACATTCTTTAGCGTGATTATGGTTGCATAAGAACATGGGGTTGTGGTGCAAAATTTCGGAATACTTTCTTAGTACCTTATACAGTTTCCATTGTTTGTAGCATTTTAAATTAGTGGGCTATGTGTGTGAAGTCCGTTAAGATTGTTTTATAAAAAGAAATGTGATAATTTTAAAGCATAATTGGTTGTTATGAATGAATTTATTTAGTCGTACGCTCTTTCCTGTTTAGTTTGTTCCTGAAAGAAGAAAACTTTAAAAAACAAGATCGAATATGGAAGAAATTGTTGTAGGCAAAAGTCTCACCCTCAGCTAATGGTACTTCGCTACGTAGAAACTGAGAGAAAATTAGGATATGACGTTCTTAAACAAAGAGAAAGGGAGGAGAGAGAAATTTAAATAATGAAAGAACAAGGATACACACCCTGAAAACTTGCCTACTATCGGAGAGACCTATATGTTTCAAAGCAGGAACTTTGACCGTTTACCTTCACTCACTTGGTAAGTAAGTATATTCTTCACTTTTAAATACAAAGTCTTAAAAATGTCAGCTAGGAAAAAAATATTTTCTACTTTTAGTCAAAAATTATTATTACATATTACTAGAAGTGCGTGAAAGGAATATTAGTAGATAAAAAGAAATCTTAATTTGAGAACGGATATGCAATTGACAAAATACTGCAAATGAAGTCAAGAGAGTCACACACATACAGACAAGACAGAGAAAAAAGTTTAAATAAAAATTATATATAACTCTACGACAGGAAGTTCAATATTCGATCTCACTCCAGCTTCCTGCCACGAAAGAATAAAATGGAAAAAAAACGAAGAAGAAAAAGAACTAAATGAAATAAGAAAGAAAGAAAAAGTTTTATTGGTATTTCGTGGAATTAAACAGCAATATAACTTAGACAAAAAGTGTTAAATTACGAAACACTAGACGGAGGTTTTCAAATTTAGAAGTGAACAGCGTGTCTAGACACTGTTTCGGATTACCTGGGCGGGATTTTTCCTTTGTTTTATCAGGTCTTGAGCTGTTAAAGCCACTCACTTTTCTTCTTATCCGATATCTACAATAATTTTTCTTTTTTACAAAAGTGAAATGGAAATTATTATCCATATTGGCAATTTGAATTTCTAGTTGGTGACACAGTGTTGCCAGTCTGTTATGCATAATGTTGCTCTTTAATGTTGGTCATCTATAGGCAACATATACGCCCGCTGAACGCAGTGATTACTTACTTTCAATCTTAAGTATTCTACCCTAATCAGCCCTCTCTACTGGTCTAGTTGATGCTGATTTGGTGCACGGGGTACCAGGTTAGATTCCCAGTGAGGGGAACACGACGGCCAGGTCCCCCAAAATTTAATCGTGATACCCAGATAAAAGATCATGGTGATATGTTGCTGTGATAAATTGCATGATATATTTTATGTCAGGTTTATTAGTTTAGAAATATCGATCTTTGCTAATTTTCGTCATTTTGGGGTTCAAATAGGGAAAAGTGTTGAAGTAACGGGCGGAGAAAGGGAGCACAGAAGGACCAAAATCTAAATAACAAGGCCTTTTAATCTAATCTTAACATTATTTGCTGCTATTTACATTAGCAGTTGTTTGACTGACAATAGCTTTTAGAATACATTTTATGATGCATTCCATCAGAACAGCATGGGTCTTATGCAGAGTCGTTTTGACACCTGATTAATGCCTTACTACGAGTTTGACTTACGGATGGTTATCAAACGGGTGTATTCAGAGTCTCTGATTAGAACGTAGTAGTTGACGAAGTTAATCACATGTGAGTAATTAATTTAGAGCAGAAGATACCATTTTAGCCACGGTTTAGCTTGTGCGACACAACATTTCGGATTTCGGATTTCATGTACTTTCATTTTTACAGACTACGCGTGCGCACATCTACATTTCGTAGTTGCCACATTTATTTTTCTCACCTAATGCATTGAGATTATATTAGTTAATCGTACCCAAATCAACTTGTTACTTGTACTCAAAGTAGACTCTGAATACCAAAAAGTAAATTTTCCGTAGTAAAGAGCTAGTATTTCACTAACTAGTCTGTGACTAAACCTTCATTAACGAATTGTTTTTGAATACCGCCCCATGTGTTTTGAATGAGAGCGATCATACTAATAAAGAAAATACAGCGTTTCACAACTACTCTTAACACCATACTCGGATTTATGCTTAGATCAATGACATTTTTTTAAATTTCATTTTTAAATCGATACTCTATCTTTGTTCCTGCATAAATATAATGGACCTTATGCAGAGTCTTTCTCATGCGTGATTAGTGCCATACTAAAGAGTTCAACTAACATATGTTTCCTGCAGTAGTCAGGCCTTTTGTATGACGCTAATCATACGCCAAAACGACTCTGCATCAGGCCCAATGTGATTAACATTAGATTATAAATGACTTCTGTTATTAGATAGTTCTATTGGAGAATCATAAATGGTGCAAACAATTTAAACTTTGAATTCAAATGTAAGAGTATTATAAAACTTTAAAAAAAATAATATTTTTCAAGCAAGAAATATTGCTCACAATATGCTAGTGAATCATTGTAAAAAGTTCTTCATCCCGGCGAAATTAAAATACCGCTAATTTTACAGTAATTATGTGATATCTTCAAATAGATAAAAGATAATCGAAATGTGGAACAAGAGCGCCCTAGACAATAATGTTTTACATGAGAAACCGTTATCACGACTCACTTATCTGCTTTCGATTTCGAGCCATTTTGAAACTCGGCATTTATTTTCGCGTTTCTAAACAGCTGAAAACGGAAAGCCACTAGGTGACTTGTGATAACGGTACCTCACGCAAAATAATATTGTCTAGGGCGCTCTTGTTTCATATTTCTGTTATCTTTTATATATTTGAAGATATCACATAATTACTGTAAAATTAGCGGTATTTTAATTTCGCCGGGATGAAGAAAGACTTGATTTGGAACAAACTAACATTATCTAAAGAATAATTCTTTTAAATTCTCAAGTTATATTATTTTATGTCGGTGTTTATACTGCTCATCTAGAGTCTGTCAATACAAGAAAAAAAAGTATTGTGAGTTAAAAATGGGGGGTGTTTCTTGTAGACATTGTGTTTAAGTTTTTATGGATAAGTTTGTTATTCGTCGGCCGAGAGAACCAAGTGCTAAAACCACTGAACCACAAGTGAACCATAAATTTGTATGTTATTATGCACTCGGAAAATGTGTTCTTTATGGGACGCCGCCTAAAAAGTAAAATATTACTGAAATTGTTTCCCTTTCCCTTTTAGAAGCGGAATTATTGGAAATTGCCGAAGCACGTGATCACTTATTTTTAGTGAGGAGTGTATATATACTTTCCTCTACCAGAATTCGCGAGATATTCCGTTTCTGGGGTACAAAAAGGTTACATCGGAAAAGTTACATTTCTTTAAATCAGTAACTTGGAAGTCGAATGCCTTAGATTTAGCAACTTTTGCCCCAAATTGGCAACACTGCATGTCTGCTTGACGTGATTGTGACAAGATCCACTTGAGAAATCATATTACAAGGGTTAGTGAGGAAGTGTTTGGTTGAAAAATATAGCTTACACTATAATGCATATATGTGACTTCTTTCTAATGTTGAAATTGAGCTAATGTCTGGAAAATTAGTTACTAAGAGGGAAAGGGAACAGGAGAGTAATACGAAGTTTTGCGGAAATGATACCATAACCGGATGGATACCAGACAACCTTCAACATGGTTACAAAGTTTGTTTTCGCAACATTTACTTTTTTATTCGCATTTTGTTCTTAGACAAAAAGTAAAAAAAAATAGTTAAGTGTTGAGCTAGGCGAAGTGGAATGATTCCCACAAAATATTTAAACAACATCATATGAAATTTTAGAGCAGAGATCCATTAATTAACGTGGATGCTTTCTGTGGTATGTGATACCCAGGGCCGCACCCATGGAAAAGGGGGTTCCACCGGGCCCGGACCCCCCAAAACTTCCTAACTCAACATACATTTGTACATTTTCTTAATAAAATTATACTTGTTTAACAGGGAAATAATTGATGCAACATGAATATTTGATTTTACATTTCATCTGTACTCTTGAGAGTCCCGAGTTCGATTCCTGGCGGGAGCTCATGCGGTTTGGATTCCACGTTAATCAGCACGTCATTTATCAAATAGCCTCTATGCTGAAAGGGACGTTAAACTTAAAATCATCATCGTCATCATCTGTACTCTTTTTCTTATAAAAACAATCTAGTTCTATCATATTTTTTCTGAAAGTATAGGTGGAAATATTTTACATTTATTTATCGGGTACAGAATAATACCCGTTCAATATTATATAACGTTGTGACTTGTAGTATTGGACCCCCAAAGCTTGGACCCGTCCGAATAAAAAAAATCTGGGTACGCGCCTAACTGTACCCAATAATATCCATGGCTAGAACACATTAGATTTCACGTTAAAGAGTAGGCTTGCGTCTTTCCCTGTCTAGGTGCTCACAATGAGTGTTAAACACATATTGGGTATATTTTAATATGAAACTAGAAATTAAACTTCTGGCTATGGATGTGCACGAGACGAAATGAGACAGAATTTTCCTGACAAAATTCGAGACGAGACACAGTTCTTTCAATAGAGAAATTCACATTTTTTGAGTCGAGCTCGGGACATCACTTTTGCAGCACATTTTCGAATCGAGGCAGCCTCAAATCTTGGCTCGTGCGCATTCCTACTTCTGGCTCAACAGCCTCAGGGGGCAAGGTCTTCCAGCTGGTTGTGGCTCTCATGCCTTTTGGGTTAATGTGCGGTCAGCACATCAACTTCCCTCGCCATTAATACTGACTTTTCAGACCAGAGTTCGCTACTTCTTTTTTTTAGCTTCCCACTTGTCTTCACGACGCTGGGTGGCTGGGTGGACTCCGCAATGGTAACACTATTTAGCGAGTATGAATGATCATCCATCTTTCCTCTGATCCAGATCCGGAACTACTTGACTTTGATCTCATAAGAAATGGTATATACTGTATATATATTGGACATATAGTTATCAGAATAAGTGAAACATCTAAAGAAAAAGTATCGTATGTTAAAATACGTCTGTGGGGCCACTGTTAGCCTACATAATAGCTCTGAGACTTCCTGGAGTGGAGACATATATACGTATACAGGGGGCGGACCCAAGGGGGGCTATAGGGACTATAGCCCCCCTCATGACGCTCAGGTATACACTGGATAAAATGGGCTTCAATCCTGCTTTACACTGGATAAAGCAGCAAACTATGGTTTAGCCCCTCCCTTGATCATATTCTGGACATATATATAACGAATCAATATACTCCAGAGAAATATGTTGAAATGAATAAAATAAAATTTCTAGTTTTATCTTCTATAGTTACACTTTTTAAGCCAAAGGAGATGGATGACACTTGAAAGTGATATGAAATAATGAATGGAATGATAATGTGAGAGAAAAGAGTACTCACGGACAGGATGTTGTCTACCATAAACTAGCATGGCCTAGGATAGAATCAGGGATACCCGCACCAAAGATGAGTACTGTACTACTGACGACTTTCTCTCCAGAAGAATATTGTACCGTTTCTCACGAAGTACTGGCCTCAGTCCGGTCAGCACGGATGAAGGAAAATATCTTCTCCAAAGTCTGAGCTCCAGACACAGTATTCAATAATGTTGAGATCTACTGAAAGTGTTATATCCATAATATCTGGAGTCCTCCATTTCGGGGGAAATATGTAAGGTCTCGCAATGCTAAGCTAATGTTATGCACAGAATCTGCGAACAAGATTCCTCAATGTCTGATGTAACAGGTACTCAATACCCTTAAGTACATTCAGTGCCGTAACTTGTGGGAGGAAGAAATGGACAAACTAGCTCCATTTAAGCTCATTGCTAATCGAACAGGGCCCCACTTCAAGATAAATTTTCTTACTCCATATGATAGGATACTAGCATGACCGTGTACATAAACCATAGAATAAGTTCACCACATAAAAAAATAAATAAAAGTAAATGAAAATGTGGTTTGAACCCAATTCAGTCTGGTTTTAGGACTCCCAGAATTTCCTGTTCTTAAGACAGGAACAGAAGAACTGGTGACAGATTCCACTCTCGTCGATCAGTCTTCCTTATACACATAAGAACTATTTTGGATAATATAAAAAAAAATTAAAATAGCAAGATTAGAAAACCGTACTTCATCTTTTCCCACAGATGAAACTCAGTCTTGCTCCACTGACGAGTTGTTGTAGACAGGGAGACACGTAGCGGTAGGTCTTGAGGGTCCAAACTCCCGAAATCCCGACTTTTCTTTAAATTTAGCCTAATTTTAGAATTTTTTTTTTACAAATTTTAATATAAATTATTATATTCATGTTGAATTCGGACCCCTGAAAATCTTCGGATCTCCCCGAAATAAATTCCTGCATACGTCCCTGGTTGTAAATACCCTACACAGAAAGAAAATACTAATTTAGAAACTTATACAAGTAGAAACTTCGATCGGAAACGAATACACCATATATACCGTATGTGTACTTAGTGTATGTGCATTTTTTTTTCTGTTGGTTCTGGTGCATAGTGAGACATGGAAACGCATAATGGATGCGGGCTGAAATGGTTATGAACACCTGCTCTAAAGCAACGACTGCAAAATGTTACCTTCATATTATGAGTATGTGTATGTGCTTTGTTATTGCAACGAACACGAATGGGGCAGGTTGGCTAGGAAGGGAGGGGGAAGGTAAACATTTGTGTCTGTACAGTACAAACCATCGCATGCATATAAAGCAGTGGAATTAACACAACAGATGACGGGCTGTTTGATGCCACACTTGCATAAAGCATGTACACATACAATACCTTCTCAAGTACAGACAACACTGCAACAAAGAATAGTATAATAATAATAATAATAATAATAATAATAATAATAATAATAATAATAATAATAATAATAATAATATAAAGTATTGTGGTAAGGTAAATATGTACATGCAATTATGTAAGCCGAAACGATTTTTAATTATTTGTCCTGGGGAGCAGTGGCGGTTCTAGGCCGGAGCCGGGGGTCTGAGACCCTGTAGTTTTTTTGTAGTGAAGATAAAGTGATATTTTCAATTGTCTTGAAATATTTAGTATAATTAATATTTATTGTGCAAGAAGTTTAATGTTTGCACCAGTGTAAAAGACATAAAGTTCGTGATGTTATGATAGCATATTTTAATATTTACATAAGTTTCTTACTCACTGCTTGAGATAAATTGAGCAACAACATTTATAACCTTAACGGTACTTTCCTTGCTTTCATACTTGCAAACTCTTTCCCCAGGACTGTCGCATCTATTCGTCTTGCTAACTCAATTTCAATAGAAATTGTTGTTAAAAATACTTGTCTTTCCTGGCGTATTGTAGAACGAAGATATGTTTTTATAAGTTTTAATTAGGAAAATCTTTCTGTACTAGCCACGGACACTGGCAACGTGAACAGAATACGAAGAACCACACATACATTAGGAAATCCGTTTTTAAGATATGGTGGTAAATGTAGCTTAGGACTTCTTCAGGGGTAGATACTGAGTCTTAAGATGATAACAAATTCCTCTGAGCTCAGAACAAGTCCTAAAGCGTCAATATCACATTCCTTCATACCTTTCCTTTATTTTCAACTGTTAAGGCCTCTTCCAAGTTTTCACACAACAGTTTCTGCTGCGCTTTTGTTTCTAAGATCATGAATGTTGTACAAAAATCCGAAGATAACACATACATAATTTAATTGGGAAAATCTTCGACTGCATAACCGTGTCTAGAACAGCAAAATGAAACTGGATCTTGAAATTTTTCGCGGGGTCAGCTACATATGCAGATTTATCTATTGATTCATAGTCAAACATTGTCTTCTGATTTCGAATGCGAACCTTCTCTTTCTCACAAAATGGTTCTATCAAAGTTTCTTCTATTCACGAACATTAACCAGAGTTCTTTTGAATATCAAGTCACTACTAGCACTGATTAAATACTATTGTGTTATTTCCAAGTGACTAACTGCTCTTTGAAGAGACAAACTCTTTTCTTGTAGTATGTTACTTGCTAAATTGACTTGAAACAACAACCACTTTCCTTTCCATTAATATTACTCCCATTGACGTATTCTTGTCCTCGGGGTAGTGACAAGATAATCTCAACAGGTAATGACATACCTTTTAACTTTTCAAGAAGTACCTGTCATAGACGCTCCAGTACTTTCTTGCAGGGATATAAATCCCAAAAAGTGCTCTTTCACCAGAACTTGATTAAATTCAGATTAGTTTCTTGATGTTACCTCAGAAGAAGAAATTATTTGCACGAATCTAATGATCATAGCCATTTGTTTTGTGTGGCTAGCGTCTGGGGCAGTTTAATATGATGAAAAAATATTAAAAAAAAAAAAAAAAAAACCGAGGGAAAGATCCCCAGGTAATGATTATGTCTTTTATAATCACTTCTGATTCTTTGTAGATGCTCATTCTCTTCGTAGAATTACCAAGTTGAATAATTGTTTTTTTTTTATCTAATTTATTTATTTCAACAAATATTCAGACACAGCATAACGAGTGTAATTTACACAGGGAAATATAAGCGTGTATTAGCAGGGGTGCCCACAAGGGGGGGGGGCTATGACGCAAAGTGCGTCATTGAAATATTTGGGGGGGGTAAAAATCTGTATAAATATGATTGAGGGAGTGTAAAAATTAATCAAAAAGAAGATTTTTTCATGGAAGAACACCTACGGAAAGACAATTGGGGGGGGGGTGCGTCATGGACATAAGGGGGGGTGGGCACCACTGGTATTAGCAATAGAAAAAAATAAAAATGATAAGAAAAGACAAAGCGAAGATTAAGTTTCTTAATTTATTTGAGTTACTTTGAATTTATGTAATTATTCTGTCAAAAGCCATACCTTAAAAAATGTCCACTTCAGTTGTTATCTGATTTATTTAAATTTGGTGCTCTGTGAAGAAAGGACCTTTGAATAATCGACAGTCTAGAGCGGGAAAGGTGGAAGAGGAGTATTTGGTGCCACACGGGTAGAAATGTGAAGGGATAATTCTTGAAGTAGGGTTTCAGACCTGAAGTTTCCATTGACTACCTTTATGTAAGAACTAGGTCAGTAACATTTCTGCGAGCATCCGGAATCTGGATATCTTCTTTAGTCATAGAATAAACAGTGGAACACGGAAACGTACTATGACCAGATAGATGTTCTTCCGCTTCATATAGGTGAACAGTATAGTGATCGATCTTGGATGATCTCACTTTCCATTAACTTCCTAAATGTATAGAACACAGTCGTTCGTACATTTTGGCTAATGTTGATAAACCTCACGTAGAAAAAAGATGCCTGCCATTCCGCCCTAGGCGGCCGCCTATGTTGTCTATATGGCCCTGCCTGTACCCGCTTCTTTCTAAACAGAATCAGTCCGCACCCCCTTTCGCCTTCCGCCATAAGTTTGTCCTTCAATCAATATATATATATATACGAACAGATCGAACTGAGAACTTCCGTTTTCGAAGTTGGTTAAAAAAAGTGCCCATGACATATGATATATGGCCTTCTCATTTAAAATTTAAAAAACAATGGTTTTGGCATTTTTTGATATTTGACCTAAAGGGAAGTAAAGGGGAGCACTAGACATGAAGTTTGGAATTTGGACTTCTAATTTAAAATAATAAGAACGCGTTTCAGTTTTTTTTTTTTTTTTTTTTTTTTTTTTTTTTTTTTTTTAGTTTGTCCTCGAAGAGAAGAAAAAATGTGGGAAGAAAGAGGAGTGAAGGTTGCAATTTTTATAAGATGTCCATATATCGGAATTCCTTAAGTTAAAATTACATGAAATTTGGTGTTTGTACTTTTCATCTAAAGTAATTAAAAATGTGTTTAAGCGTTTTTAGATATTTGCCCTAAAAAGGAAGAAAAGGGGGTGAAGGTGCTTTCTTAAGATGTCCGTGTGAGTTTCATTCGAGACTTCTAGTAGTACAGACGAATTCTATATGAAAGGTACAGAAGGAAGAAAGCAAAATATGGCCCATAGTAACACAGCGAGGGTGAGGTGAGTATTTGTTAGTAAAATAAATAAATAAAAATAATATTAGCCGCAAAACTTTTAAGAACAATGCTTTTATAAAGCACACTATTATTAAGTATTTTGCCTTTGACTGGTCCTTAGAGATTTTGGGGGGAAGGGACTGGAAATGTTCCTTCCACGTCTCTCGATCTCCAGCTTTCTCTTTTAATTCCCAATATTTTCTTCTATTTTTCAAATAATTGGTCGTCTTCTTCCTATTCCTCGCTTTCCTTCCACCTTTCCATCTATGGTGGTATGGAGAAAACAATTTCTTCACAAGATGTGTCCAATTCATTATTTTCCTACGAAGGATGCTGACTAGAAGCGTCCTCTTCTCTCCTATCCGTTTGTCATTTTCTCTGTCCATTTTATCTTCTCCATCTTCCTCCAATAGTATACCACTTTTCGAAGCTTTCTAAATATTTCTTCTCTAACTTCCATAATATGCAAGTCTCTGAACCATACAATGCAGTAGACCCCTACTTTATATACAGCACTTGACCAACTTTTTCCTTAGTTCAATATTAAGCCTGTTAGTTAAAAATGATTATTTCTTGTTGAATGCTTTTTTTGGCTATGACACTTCTTAACCTGATCTTTTTGGTGCAATAAGTGTCTCTCGTCAAAGTACTTTCCATATACTTAAAATGATCAACCTCTTGAAATTTTCTTTGTTCTACTCTGACCCGTAAGGGTGCATTTCCATCGAATATTATCATGACTTCCATTCATATAGTTACTCACTGTCAACTACTTTGTCAATCACCTGTAGTCCTTCTTCGGTTCTAACTATAATAATCGCATCATCTGCATACCTGATCTTGTTAATTCTTGATACATTAAGTCTCGCTGGAATAAGCAATAGGCATACCTCAAATTTCATTACTTTACTGAACTTACACCTTTCGTGATGTGTCAAATCTATTTTACTTTGAAGTCCGCCTTCTCATCAATCCTATACCTCAGGAAGCAAGTATCGCCAGTGATTCTTATAGAGATCAGTAGATTTTGTAGCCGGTGCTAACTCAAAATAGCAATCTTTCCTAGATACACCTTATTGATTACTCGAAAGACGAAATGTCTGAGCGAATAGTCTAAATCAAGCCTTATTTGTCAGTTGAAAATAATGTGTCCAAAATTCTTACTACTCTACTTCTTAGTCGGGGACACATGGCCCCGATGTTGACCCCAAATCAATCAACTTCGTAGAACTCTGTACCGTATGTCCTAAATAATAATAATCTAATCTAAAATCAGGTAATTTTCCTCGAATGGTCTTGAAGGTAACTTGCAAATAACTAAGTTTATAGGGCAAAGAAGATAGATTGTCAACATCCCTTCCTGATGCCCTGATTACTGCGCTGTTTGTTGCCAAATACAATGTTGGATGTTGAAACTAAGAACGAAAAAAAAAAAAAATTTAAAAAGTATTGAAACGAACGGTGTCGACAGGACTCTCTCGACGATCTAAGGAACGTAAACGTAAGCAAATACTTCCGTTAGTTCTTCTCGTTAAGAGAGAAAAAAAGAAACGAAGGGTAGAGAATGAAGAACGTCATAACAAAATGTATGGAGCAGGTAGCGTGGCGTCTGGATTGTTGTTGTTGAATGTGAATTTTAAGCTTGGCGTTGTTTGGCCTTGCAAGAAGTGATTATGTTGTGTGAAGCTCATTTGCAAGTCAGCTAGACAAAACAGATAGACAGAAACATTCTGCAAGGACTTTTCTTTCTTTCTTTCTTTCTTTTACGTACTTAGAACCCCATCTATGGACAGTTGTACTGTAGGATTTTCGTACGTTACGAATTTATCTATTCTCTTCCTTTCGTTTATGAAAGAAAGGAAACAAATTCCTCCAGCAATTCCCTTAGAAAAAGAAGTGCAATCGTAAACTCTTTACACATCTTTCTAGTTTTGCTTCTGGCCAGAGGTTCTCAATTTATAGGACGTGAAATCTTCTAGCCAGTCTAACAGATAGTGCGTTCGATTTTGGTGCACGTCGTGCCGGGTTCTATTCCCGGTGGGAGAGTATTGAACGCATTAAGATAGTTTGGATTAGTGCTGTTAAAATTCGAGCAATTCATTATTCGAATATTCGAATAATGGATTCTTGGAATATTCGTTATTCGAATATTCGTTATCTTTATAGTGGATTCTTCGAATATTCGTTATCCGAGTAACGGATTTTTGGAATATTCGTTATTTTTGAATAATGGATTCTTCGAATATTCGTTATTTTCGAGTAATGGATTATTCAAATATTCGTTATTCGAATAATTGTTTGAATATTCAGATATTCGAATAACGAATATTCCTATAATTTTAAGAGCACTAGTCTGGATTCCACCTTGAGGTCTACATCTTATCTAGTCTCGGTGCTATAAAGAACACTAAACTCCGATCCAACTAAACAATCAAATCTAACAGTCCCATACACCTTATATCCCAAAATTGCCTATAAGTTGGGGACTGCGCGGATAGTGATTTCTGGTAGTGGCCCTCTCCCAGAACATTTCTCCCATCGGACTCAACTTTTAGATACTAGTATTTTCACAGTGTTATTTTCATTCCCCGTTTATTCGAAGTCCCCAGGGTGGAAAGCTTCTGAAATCATCACTATGCAGATATAAATTATTTCATCCGCACAATTTCGGTCTATTCCCACGTTAGCAATAGATCTATCTCCATCAGAGATAGGTAAATAATACACAGATAGGGAAATAATACATATTATGACCACCTTTTGAACATTATTATCACCTTTTGAAGGAAATGTGTGGCTGATGTAATAGGCACAAAGCATAGCAGAACTGCTTAATCAGTGTGATGCTTGTCCGTAGAACGGGGAAGGCCGGCGATATATGAGAGTTTGATTGAGGTCAGATTGTAATGGTCAGACAGTGAGGAACGAGCACATTTCGGAAACAGAGCGAGCGACTTTGGGATGTTTGTGAGCTGCCTTTGTTAGTATCTTCCAAAGGTGGGAAAAGAACGGTGGCACCAGCACTATATTACAACAAGTAGAGCGACCACACCACTTGAATAATGTCAGATATTGTTTACTGTCGAGGTTGGTACAGTCAGCAACAAAAGTAGCGTAGCCCCTGCATCCTATAACTACATTAGGCCGGGTCCAGTATTTTTGCTGCTATCAGTACGCCTGGACAGATGCAACCCAACTTACAGGTGACTTTTCAAGCAGTTGGTAAGTCTGTGGAGCATTGAAATAAGCTTTTGCTTTCTAATTGATGCACGAAAAAAAATCCACTTTAAGATAGATCTCTACTGTTTAATGTGTGTTGTTCATTGAGTGTCATATATACGAGTAAAAGACATAATTCGTTGTGTATAATCTATTGTTTCACTACATACTGGATATGAGAAGAATGAACAAATTGATCATACATGAGTTAGAAAATGATTAAAATTAATTCAAAATGTCAAATCTGGAACAACTGAAGGAAATAACTTTGAAAATCGTTGTCCCGATTCATGGCCCTACTTCATTTATCCGTCATTTTCTTTATTCCAATATTTATTTTCTTCTCCACAGGAGAAAATCTTGCTCATCACACTGAATATGAATTGAAATAAAACTGAAGTATGTTAAAGAGCTCAGACCTGAAGGGAACTCGAACCCGGATGTTTAGAAATCCAATACGTTAAAGTACATACTGTATCTACGCGAATCAATTTCTTGAGTTTACACTAAACATTGAGCTAGTTAAAATCTTTTCATGTTAGGCTAAACGAGACATTAGGCCCTATGAAGAAATTATCATTAGTTGAGATAATTAATTTTCTTCATCAAATTTTATATTTTGATCATTGTTATTGCAATTCTATTATTATTATTATTAACGATCAAAGCAACCACTAGCATTTCACAGATTCTAACTGTTTTACATCATTTATTGAGACATAAAAGAAAGTGAGACTTATGCGAAATATACGTTTAACATTACAATAAATGTAGTTTCCAATTAATAGAGAGACACAAATTCAGTCGTATCTGACTATGGAACAGAAAACCATTTTATACAAATAGTAGATAATTATTAGCGTAGGAAATAGTCGAACGGTTTATTTGAACAGTTTGTTAATCATCTGTTCATGTGTTCAAATGCTGGAGTAGGTCTTACTTTTTTTTTTATGTTCGACTTGGAAATAATATCATTAGAATTGTAAATGTAAAATGCTATAGCTAAAAGCTAATATTTCTAACACCTGCTGCTAATATTTCTAACACCTTCTTATTCCTTTTCGTTCAACACAGCTAATTCTCTCCTTTTTTCTCCATACCCATGTTTCGAAAGTGCAATTTTTTAAATCGCTTTTGCGTAATGTGCCTCATAGAGTACATATTGGAATCAGTAAAACAAAGTTTCAATATTTAATTGGAAGTTTGTTTAATACAAGAATTAGCTAATCGTAGTTGAAAAGGAAAATCTGACGCCTTTAGAGTGTAAAAATTAATTTGCAATTCATGTTATTTCAATTATCTGTGCCGTCTGATTTTCTTTTATGCGCCTCAGGGGTAGCCTCCCCAGTTTGGGAAGCAGTGGAGTGTTGGATCTGTTAAAAAAATATAAACAGATTACGGAACGTTGTGATGTAGGCATATCTTATCAGTAGTGAAGCGTGGGCACCCACTAAAAAAAAAAAACATAAAATAAAGGTCATCAGCTATGTTGTACACTATCATCATACTTACACGACGTTAAATTATATTACATTTAGAAACATACATTGTATTTCCGTTGCTACTGGTGCATTGTAGAATTTATTATCCCTTATATCCATAGTAAAATTTACCTATGAATAGCTTGAGATGTCTTAAATGCAAGACTTACAAGACTCTTGCATGCAAGACCAAGACCAAGACTGGATGTGCAAGACCAAGACCAAGACTGGATGTGCAAGACCAAGACCAAGACCACCCCGGTCTTGGTCTTGGTCTTGCATTTGCTCATCACTATATGCAACATGTGGCAGTGGTATATTTGGAAGGGATGCTATTGAGAGAAATTTAGAAAGTTAAGGTTATTTAAAGAAATTGGGTGGCAACACTGATTCCCAAATAAGACTCAATAACTTCTCTTCCAAAGACACCACTGCTACATATTGCATACCGTTGGAAAGGTCATTTCATCATTTTTTCAAATCCGCTATGTCTTACTTCTGTAGAATACCTACAGGGTGAGCAATATGTAATTTAAAGTAAAAAATGGTTCACAATGTGTAGCTCCCAAACCGTTGAGATTAGGACCCATGTTCATATGAACTGTTTTGCTTAGAATCACCCATACTACCATTTTTCGAAGTATTGCCCCTTCCTCCTGGGACACTCAGTATATGTAAGCCTTGACTAATAATAATTTGAATAATAAATCCGATATGAGTGTTACAAAAAAATAACCATCTGCTTCTTGTTTTTCTTCGGTGAGCCAAAGCTTTCTAGATTAATTTTGTGGTATTAATATTATCTATTATCTATTTTTATCTAATATTATCTATTAAATAAACATCTACTATTAATATAGTCCTAATTAACAATGTTTTGTATTAGATGAAAAGAAATCTTTATGTCCCACGTTTATGCCGGCTAGGCTAAAGGAGACGGTGATGATGAGAAATGGATGAAACGGTGGAATCAATAAAATGGGAGGAAACAGGAGAATCCTGAGGAAACCCAGTACACCGTATTTGTCTAACACAAAGCTCACTTGACGCGAGCGGAGAATTAAACCAAGGAACCCATGCAGCAGAAATGAACGCTCTATCACTGAGCCACCGCTGCCTCCTATTAAATTACAATAGGAAGTCGAAAATCCAAACTAATTGGGATCACAGGTAGTTCGGATTTGCAAATTGTTCGAATTTTCGAAAATGACCAAGAAAATGCCATTTAAGCTTAAATATACTGTACAGTATGCTCTTTTGTCGATACAGTGGTTATATAGTATTCTAATTACAATACTATACGCAAGACTACTTACAGACATTTAATATTTCTAAAGAATCTGCTCGTACACTAAATTACACTGTTCTTGTAACTCACACTTAAAACTTAACTTGTATAGGCCTAACGGAAAATAAAAATATGTATGGCAAACAACTACATATGAATGAGCTTTTGTAAAAACACTGACTTCACACAATGCCGACGGACAACTCTATTGTTCGTTTATCGATAGCACTAAGACAAAATGTAAAAAGCTTCTAGGGACCGCGTTCGGATTTTTGACGTTCGAATTATCGACGTCCTATTATATTGTATTTGGCTTTGTTCCGTCGCAGTAAAAATATATTTGTTACCTTTTTGACATTTAATTTTTAAAAAAATGTGTAGGGTGGATCTACCCAGCCTACCCTCTAAAGCCGCCCCTGTTTAAACCATTGTAAAGAGAATTCGAAAAACGTGGTTTTACATACCATGGACATTTCCTCTAAACAGTTCATCGTGATATGAAAGGTTCCTGTACTTACAAATGATTTTATAGTTATTAATAAACTGTTAAAAATAATTAAGTTATTTTTGGTATAGATATTAATAATTATAAAAATCATAAGAAGTATATATATGCACAAAATCATATTTGTTGCACATTGACGTAACTAAAATTAGAGGATCGAATCTTGCAAAGAAGGGATTGAGGAGAAGATATAGATTTAGTTATTTTCCTTTCAAAGATCAGACAGTATTATTAAATTTTCTCTGCAGCGCTAAGGCAAATGAGAAAGTCTTATTGAACTTCTAGTAACAGAGATTTTCCAAGATTTAATTGGCTGACTTGTAAGGGGGACTTCATAAATGACAAGCCAGCATTTAGAAAAGCACGACGAATTATTAGGGCTCAAAGGAAAGAAAAATTTCTATGAAAAAAAAATGCAGAAGTGAAAAATCCATGCAAATAAACGAGACACTTATCCAGAAAAAAAAATTAAATATTTAAAGAAAATGAGAGAAAATATTGATAAAGCACAAGTCTTTTCCGAAAAATTAGTACAGGAAAAAAAATTAAAAATAAGGTTTCCAATACTAATGAGCTCCATTAACTGGTAATGGATTTGGGAGGCATTAGTCGACTAATGAGTTGCTAGGTCCTGGCAGCATTGCCTTCTTTTCCTCATCGTCCTTCCCTTTCCTCCCCCTCCCTCGACGATCTCTTGCAGACGCCCTCTTCAGACAGCTTGGTAGTTGATTACATAGTCACTAACGAATTATGGGTAGGCGTAACATAGCTAAAGAAATAATAGGGGCTAAAAAAAAGAAGAAAAATAAATGAACGAAACTATTATAGATCATCTTTTATTAATTCCTTTCTTCTTCTTTCCAATATTAATTTCCCCTTCTGTAGAATTTATTACTAGACATATTATCGCTAAATTTTAATAATTAAAATATTCGCAATTTTTTACTAAAACGTTTCCATTGTACTGCACCCAGTTTTTAATATTAATATAATGTTAAGCTAAGTTTTATTCTAACATTTAACCTCTGTACTGGAAATACTAAACGCAAAATGTACACTTCAACTCCTTATATGAATCTCCCTAAAGTGATGGTGACACGAAATAGCTCCCGCTCTTATGCCTCCAGTCTTCTAAACCTTCGTGCTACTCCCATACATCCACATTCGGGCTCTCACATTTCCAGCAGGTCACCAAGCAAATCTCCCACAAACGTACCTGGTAAATGTGGAAAGTGATAAATGAAACAGGAGCCTTTTAGATTATATATATCAGTATACGACTATACAGGCACGGATCCAAGAGGATGGCTATAGGGGCTATAGCCCCCTTGACGCTCAGGTATACACTGGGTTAAATTGGCTTCATTCTTACTTTCTTTACACTAGCTAAAGTAGCAAACTATGGTTTAGCCCCTCCCTTGATCATATCCTGGATCCGCGGCTGCGCCTACATGTATTCTTTACTTGTACAGGATGGGCGGACCCAATTTCAAAGTTGAATTTTGCGCAGGCACGATAGCTTGGAGTGGGTTACGGTTGGGAAATTGGAAAAGAGTAGGATGCCATTTTGAGTTGAGTTGATTTTAGTTTAGCGTCCCGTTCAGCAGCGAGGCTATATGAGACGTGGACCTACTGATTAACGTGGAATCCGAACCACATGAGCTCCCGCCGGGAATCGAACCCGGGTCTCCCACGCCAAAGGCGCGTACGCTAACCGCTTAGCCACGAGGGAGCTCTAGGATGCCATTTTTATACCGTAACAGTTACCATGGATATTGGTGGAGCATTAAACAATGTTTCCCGTGTTCGTGTTCTTATGAAACGACGTCCTATCTACTTTCCATCCTCTAGCCGCAACCCAGTTCAATGTATCGCACCTGCGCAATATTCAACTTTGAAATGTGTCAGTGGGATCCGCACCACCCTGTACCAGTACGGTAGGAGTAAACATGGAAAATCTCTAATAGTAGATAGGAAAAAGGGAGTGAAAACATAATATAAAACATGATCTTAGGGGTTAGGAAATAACAATCTTGACTGAGTTTGCATTCGATAGAGGATAGATGTTTCTGTTGTAATGATTTTCGAGTTCCTTAAGAGTCTTCATCCCGGCGAAATTAAAATACCGCTAATTTTACAGTAATTATGTGATATCTTCAAATAGATAAAAGATAATTGAAATATGGAACAAGAGCGCCCTAGACAATATTATTTTGCGTGAGGTACCGTTATCACAAGTCATCTAGTGGCTTTCCGTTTTCAGATGTTTAGAAACGCGAAAATAAGTGCCGATTTTCAAAATGGCTCGAAATCGAAAGCAGATAAGTGAGTCGTGATAACGGTTTCTCATGTAAAATAATATTGTCTAGGGCGCTCTTGTTCCACATTTTGATTATCTTTTATCTATTTGAAGATATCACATAATTACTGTAAAATTAGCGGTATTTTAATTTTGCCGGGACTCTTAAGTCACAAAGTGAGTTAATTATCATTGTTCGACTGAACATATCCATCCCAGTAAGGATTATTATTAATTAGATGCTATTTTTGCACACATCAAACTGGACTGAAAAATATCCTGGATTATACCAATCTACGAGATATTTGGAGCAACTGAATAACCTATTTGATAATTTGCTCTTTAATATAGAATATTTGATAATTCTAACAATTTGGATTTGGATTTGATTTTAGCAAGCCCTTTCAGCAGCGAGACTATATGAGATGTGAGCCTAAATCTTAACGTGGTATTGAAACTACATGAGCTTCCCCTGGGAATCAAAGCCGGGTCCACCACACTAGAGGCGTGTACACCATTAACATAGTCTCCAGGCAGCTCACCTAACAGTATGATATTTCACATTATATATATATATATATATATACTACCGGTCAAAAGTATTGCATCACCACCGATATCAGTAGAAAACGAAATGAATGCACATAATTATGAACACAAATAGAACAATTTTATATTTGCGAAACAAAACAACAAAGGGTAACACAAAACCAAAACAGAAGAGTCAGAATGTGAAACAAAATCATTCAAACTTGGGATTTATCAAAATATCCACCAATAGCTCTCAATATAGCAGCACACAACCTAGGCATCCTTGCGAGTAATTTCCGTAATGTTTGGGCTTTAAGTCCATTTCAACACGTTTGTAAATGTACCTACAACTGTGTTTTATTAACTGGTCGACGTTTTCGAACGTTTCTGTCTAACTCATCCCACAATAACTCGATCAGATTTAAGTCTGGGCTTTCCGGTGGCCATCGCATGTTTATCAATTGTTTTCGTCTTTCTTTCTTTGTTTACTAAGTACGACTTACACAAATGAAATGTGTGTTTGGGATCATTGTCTTGTTGAAAAATAAATCCCTGACCGACAAGCCTTTTGCCACTGTCTCTCCATAATGATAATGATAATCTTTTTTCATTGTTCTCTCAATTTTAACTAAATCACCAACATTTTCACCCGCGATAGAATCCATACCATGAGAGACCCACCACCATGTTTGACACTTGGAGTAATGCATTGTTCGAGCATGCGTTCTCCCCGAAGTCAACGAACAAACTTTCTGCGTTTAGTTCCAAAAATTTCGAATTTACTTTCGTCACTAAAGAGCACTTTATACTACTGTTGTACTGACCAATTCTTATATTCTTTAGCCCATTACAATCGTTTACGTTTGTTTTGTTTACTCAAAAGTTTTTTTTTTTTTTTTTTTTGTTGCAATGCATCCCCTTGATGAACCGTGTTTTCGAAATCGGCGTTTTAGTATTTTAACAGATACGACTGTTTCTCGGGTAACATTAAGTTTTTCTCGAATTTCTGGGGCAGTTAGTGTTCGTTGACGTATGCTTCTGACCACAATAAACTGATCTTCACTCTTTGACGTTATTCTCGGTCTTTCAGGTCATCGACGATTAACATTTGACAGAGTTTCGTTGAAACGTTGAATAGTGCGAACAACTGTAGATTGATGTATGTTCACTCTTCTAGCGATCTGTCACGTAGAAAACTTTAACGTGTACAATTCCACAATAACAGCACCTTGTTCTTTACTAAGTTCACGAACTTGAGCCATACTGTTCATATATGTCAGGCAAACAATCACTTATTTAGTATATTTTAGCTGACAACTCTTGATGACCAATGGTCCCTGAAAGGCAAACAGAAAAGAAAACTAGGCACAATTGCAGCTAGTTTCGTACTTACAATGACATTTTATGTTGTATGTAAACAAGTATTCATGTTAATAATTATACCAGCTAAAAGCATATTATCTTCCTACTTGTCAAGAACTTTTCTTTTTGCTGTGAGAGTGGGGTCTCGCCACATTTTGAACCAATTTTTGATCGCTAGAAGTTATTTTATTGGTGACAAATTTAGAAACGTTTCAGAATGGCTTAACGATAATTTATGTATAACATTCCAACATATTTTCATGAAAATCAGTACACCTTGTATGTATTTACAGCATTTCCATGGGTGATGCAATACTTTTGGCCGGTAGTGTATATATATATATATACTAGGCTTAAGCTTAAGGTAGCCTTTTCTAATAGGTCTATAAAAAGATCAAAGTTTTCCTTGTTTATACAATAAGTATTTTAAAAAATATGTTCTCGTGATTCATAAAACAGGATACTCTCTGTATAGGCGTAGCTATGCGGAAATGTTTCGATTTTTTTGTTTTTCTTAATTTGGTAAACCAGGACTTGTAACTAATAGACATTTAAAACAAAACTACATAACATAGATTTCACAAGAAATTTGGCAAGATTTCTTTATAAACTAAGTATCAAGTATTTTTGCAGTTGCATTTTAGTTACGATTCGTCATTCATTATACGCAATATCAAACGTAATTACTTCAGTTTCAAGTATACATTCCTATGAACAAATAAAATGGTACGAAAATAAAAGGTTTTGCTAGACGTACTTCTAGCAGGTACGTCTACCAAATCGTAGGGCAGAATTGATGACGTATGCCATAGACGAAAGGCTGTGATGTGACGTTGCCATATGGTAAAAAGGTGGCTAATCAGACGCACTAAAGTGCGACAAAGTGACAGATACTAACGTGAATGAATACAAAGACTTGGCAAAACCGCAGCCCTCTCATTTGCTAACAGTGTTTGAAGAGAAGCGGAGCGCAGCCTTCAAATCCCTTAAACGCTGTCCCTTAGCATAAGACCCTAGTTTCCAAAAACCAAGCAGAGATCTTGCACCTCTCAAGAAATGTTGGTCGCTTTATGCAATAAAATGTTCAAGTGAAAATGACCTCTGTATCGTCAATTCTACCACCAGTCTCGTTTAATGGAAAAATGTTTAACAGATTAATTTCCACAATTAAAAACAATTCTAATTGCATAGTGGTGAAAATTGTCGCTTTTAATTTTAATTTAATCAATTAATTTTAAAATTAGTTTCCAACCGTTACACTTTTCCGAAATTAATTTAAAACATAAATTATGTTTTTGACTTATATATTTTTTTAAAATTTAATGTAAAAAAATAATCGATAAAGTTAGAAACATGGAAAAATATTATGAAAAGTTACTGTTTTAAAAAAAATCTTATAATTAATAAATAGCAATATTAAAATAGAAATCAAATCAGTTCAGAAATTTTCATTTCATATTATTTCTTTTAAAATTAGCAATTAATTTATAATCGTTATCATTTTTTAACGATTACAAATTAGAAATTAAAATTTAATTGATTAAATTAAAAATTAAAAAAAATAATGAATCAATTTAATCGTTAATTTTTTAATTGATTAATTACAAGCCTGACATTTTGTCGCAAATAGTTATCTCACACCAGTAATAAATTATTATGTATATTTTTATATATGGGGGGATGTTAGTACACTTGGAAAGCTGGGAATTAATTTTAGTTGCTGCATTGATATATAACCGTTTTAGAAGGTCATAAGAAAAGTACAAAGCAGCTGTCTTTGTACTCGAAGTGATGAAGACTTTCCAAGGCTGGTTGCAATCGATTATCTCATCCTCTCCATAATTCCTTCTTCCTCTATCTCCAACCAACCAGCCTCCCCAGACGCGGCCTTCCTTCTCTGTCTATCGGGTGCAAAAATGTATAAAAATGCCAGAAGTAGGTCACTAGACAGGTTTTTTTCTCTCCCTCCCTTCATCTTTATTCGCTGCTTGAAAAACAACAGTTTTTTTTTTCCTTTTCTTTAAATATAGAGCCAATATTGGAGTAACTTTTGTTTCTCTAATGGACAATGCATCAAAATAAATGACCGCATCTTTCATACTTTATTTCTGCTGTCTCACTATTTACTCTAGTACAAAACAATATTCCTTTTCTTTACACAAGCTACTCTCTCTCATTCCTAGACATTACCAGTAGTAAGTCATTACCGTCATTAACCATTCTGTCGTCGTTGGTAGATCACTTGCTGAACGTTTATGCAGCTACGATACTCCGCTAATCGCAATTTAATGTAAGATTTGCACACAGGGTTCCCATCCCCTCGGGCTGAGACACAACCCCATAAGTTTTCTTTCTTTCCCCAAAATGACCTTTCTCCGCCCAAATTACCGTTCTGTCTGACAAATTTACCATTCTTCCTCAAAATTTACCTTTCTCCCTCCAAATTTACCATTCTTCCCACAAATTTACCTTTCACCCTCCAAATTTAACACTCTGCCTTCAAATTTAGAATTCTTCCCATTAATTTATCTATCTCCCTTCAAATTTACCATTGTTCTCCAAATTTACCATTTTCCTTTCAAATTTACCATTTTTCTCACAATTTTAACTTTCTCTTTCTAAATTTACTATTCTTCCCATAAATTTACCTTTTTCCCTCCAAATTTATCACTCTTTCCATAAATTTACCTGTATCTCTCCAAATTTATCATTCTTCTCCCAAATTTACCTTTCTCCCTTCAAATTTATCGTTCTTCCCACAAGTTTACCATTCTCTCCAATACTTATCACTCTCACCCAAAATTTTCCACTCCCTCCCAAAATTTAGCTTTCTCCTCTAAATTTCCCATTTTTACCTACCAATTTGCCGTTCTCTTCCCCAAATTTACCCTTTTCTTCAAAATTAACGATTCTCTCTCAAAAATTCATTTTCTCTCTAAATTTACATTTTCCCTCAAATTTACCGTTCTACCCTCGAAATGTACATTTCTCCTCCCAAATTTATCATTCTATCAACAATTGTACCTTTCACCTCCCAGATTTAATATTCTCGCTCCAAATTTACCTTTTTCTCTCCAAATTTACTATTCTCACCCCAAATTTTCCATTTCCTCCAAAAATTTAACTTTTTCTCCTAAATATATAATTCCTGTCTACTAATTTACCGTTATGTTCTCCAAATTTACCTTTCTCCTCCAAAATGTTTACGATTCTCCACCAAAATTTATTATTTTCCTCCTAAATTTACATTTCTACCTCAAATTTACCATTCTGGCTCCTCAAACTTACCTTCCTCCTTCCAAATTTACCATTCTCCCCCAAAACGTATCATTTTCACCCAAAATTTTCCATTCCCTCCCAAAGTTTAGCTTTCTGCCCTAAATTTCCCATTCTTACATGCCAATTTACCGTTCTACTCCCGAAATTTACCTTTCCTTTCCAAATTTTTACGATTCTCCCCCAAAATTTATCATTTTTCCATCTAAATTTGCATTTCTCCCTCAAAATTGTCATTCTGACCCTTAAACGTACCTTTCTTCTCTCAAATTTACCATTCTTCCCACAAATTTACCTTTCTTCCTCCAATTTGAGGTACTCCCCACAAATTTACCGTTTACTCCAAACTTTATCATCCTCCCCAGAATTTTTCATTCCCTCCCAAAATTTAACTTTTTATCCTAAATTTACAATTATTACCTACCAGTTTACTGATCTACTCCCCAAATTTACATTTCTCCTCCAAAATTTATGAATCTCACCCAAAATGCACATTTTTGTCTTAAATTTACACTTCTCCCTCAAATTTACCATGCTTCTCCCCCCAAATTTACAATTATCCATTTCGATTACACAGTTTTCAATTAAAAATTATACCTCCTTCAATATTCTCACGAGCTCAATCTTCTTACTTAAATCTGCCTTGGCTTTGCCCTTTATCAACTACAATCATATTCCATTTTTTAAAACTTTGTCAAAGATTTTATCATATCACACATAAGAAATCACTTAGGGGGTACAGTGGTTCACTGGTAAAGCGCTCACCTCTACTGCATGGGTTCCTAGTTCGATTCCCGACCTAGTAAGCTTGTGGTGGACAACATCTTGCTCATGGATTTTCTCGGGGTACTCCCGTTTCCTCCCACTTTCTCATTCTACCAATTCTTCCATTATCATTCACTTGGTTTAATCATCGTCATCCTTAGCCTAAAGGACATAATCGCGGAACGTTAAACTCAAAGATATAATTTCATGTTTTCTTACAAAGAAATAAATTAAAATGAATTTTCTTGTTTTATGTTCTATCTAAATGTCCTCTACGCTAAAAGAAGCGAATAAGTAAAGGAAGTAAGTGATAACAAAATTAATTGGACGAATCAGAATATAGGAGGGAACGGGAAAAGCCCGAGAAAACCCACGGACACGATGTTGTCCACTGCAAGTTGGCATGGCCAGGGATCGAACCAGAGCCTACTCGCACCAGAAGTATTTCCTTAAGGCTATTCGCTAAATTCAACCCCACTTTCATTTATTTATTTATTATATATTTAGTGAATAACTAAGCGGCGGATGTAGCCTGGGACCGGAGATCTAAGCCCCCCTCCCCGAGCTTTTGAGTGATAACATTAAATGAAGCTATTATTGATATATTTTTAAAGGTTTATAGTAAACTCATAATATACCTATCATAATCTAGTTTCTGACTGTTCCCCACAATTTTTACTTTCTAGATCTGCATCCGGAATAACTTAAATATAAGGAAGAACATAAAAGAAATTGAATGTACTTTACATGAACTAGTTGTCCTAAACATTTTTTATGACACCAAAACTGCACACTCAAATTTTCCATCTACAAGAAGAAGCTAGGAAACATTTTAAATAACATTTTGTAGACACTACCTGGGCTCAGTTTCTACATTTTTAACAGCATCGTTTCCGTGGGTTTTCTCAGGATACTCCCCTTTCCTTCCACACTACCATTCGACCACTTCTTCCATTATCATTCACATCGCTTTCCTTAGTCTAAAAGACATAATCGTCGGACGTTAAACTCAGTGGCGGATTTAGAAAGTAAAAACTTGGGAGGGGGGTGGCAGCCAGCCAGAACCCAGACTATGATAATTATGTTATGAATTTACTATGAACTTTAAGAATATATATAAATAAAGGCTTAAATTGATTTTGTCACCCGGAAAACTGGAAGGGTCTAGGCCACCCCAACCCCGGGGCTAGATCCACTGGTTAAACTTGAAATATTTCAAAGATTTTCTACACTTTTTTTTTTTTTTTTTTTAATATTCTTCATTGACTTCAAGTTATTCACCAAGATTTTAGCTATTTTGCTCAGTCACTAGTAAAAGCAATGACAGCTGCAATTACAACTTCGTGTCGGGGGCCGCGGTAGCTCAGTTGTAGAGCGTTCACCTCTGGTGCTTGGTGTATCGGGTTCAAACCCTGCTCCCGCCAAGTGAACTTTGTGGTGGACAAACACCGTGTGCGTGGGTTTTCTCGGGGTTCTTTTGTTTCCTCCCACTTTCTTCATTCCACAATTTCATTCATTTCTCATAATTACCGTCTCCTTTAGCATAACCATGGAACGTAAAACTCAAAGATTTCATTTCATTTCATTTACAACTTCATGTCATGATAAATAATAACAGATATAATGCCGCATTCATAAAACCTCTCCATTGAGTTTTATCTTTAGCTAACTGGATATTGTTTCTACTATGTGTTCCTATTTCTGCAGGATCCATCTTAATATTGTTTTCCTTTCTGTTTCTAGACATTCGTAATCCGATTGGGATTCCAACTAAAATTTTGAAAGCGTTTCTACTTTCGTCCATTCTGGCCACACGGTCTGAGCTTACTGGACTTAATGACCCTAACAATATTAGGTAACGCTCTAACAGACACAACGGTAGGTAACTAAGTTAGGTGAAGGGCGATAAATGCTTTTTACCTAACTTAAAGGGGGTTGCCACGTTAGAAGAACTTGTAGCTGTCATAAAAAAATCTTGAAACCCTACCATATTTCACCATTACACATAGTCTTGAAAGGGTCATAAAACATTTTTTCTAACTTGCAAGGAATCGAACAGTGTGCAAATTTCTGGGACGTCTTGCTTGTTACTTGCTATCGCCCTCCCGCTGACATAAAGAAAAAAACAGTTTCGCCGCTTCCGAAATAACGGATTCTTTTGGAGAGGGAGGGGGAGTGCGCCAAAATACATGTTTTTAATGAGGAGATACACTGTCCACTAGAGTGCAGTGCTGCATAGGTGGAAATACCTTTCTTGCTTTCAAGAAGTTGTAATATGTACACAGTAAATAGAAAGATCGGGTTGCAAGGTTTTTTAAATGTCAGCTACAAAATGCATTTAATGCCTTAGTTACCTACAGCTGCTTTCCCCCCTTTTTTTATTTCCGATGGCAATGTGGCCTTAGTTTCTCCGTTTATCAGCGACTAATAGGCTACCGCACTCACCGCTCAACATTCAACTGCTATATAAGACTCGTGTGCGTTTACTGTCTTCTTTAAATTGTGTTTTCCCAAAGGCTTTGTCTCTTCTGAAATGTTTATCTTTACTATGATCATGCTAGTGTACGTTATAAGACAGTAATGTTAATTCGTCCATCCGTCGTTACTCTACACAATAACTGTTGAAGAAAAAAGAATTTTGCAAGACTGTTTTCTTCAAATAGATGTTGAGCGATTGCCTCGGCTGATATCTTGACAGGTAACGGTGGCTATCCATATTTCGTTTAAACTTGTTAACGTTCCCTAGCTTCTATGCAACCTGCACAATAGCAAAGAAATATTGGTTGCCTATAATACAGTGATAAGTAGCTTTATTATTGTAATTATCTCGGCGGAGTTCGTTAAGTCTTCATCCCGGCGAAATTAAAATACCGCTAATTTTACATTAATTATGTGATATCTTCAAATAGATAAAAGATAATCGAAATGTGGAACAAGAGCGCCCTAGACAATATCATTTTACATGAGAAACCGTTATCACGACTCACTTATCTGATTTCGATTTCGAGCCATTTTGAAAATCGGCATTTATTTTCGCGTTTCTAAACAGCTGAAAACATAAAGCCGCTAGGTGACTTGTGATAACGGTACCTCACGCAAAATAATATTGTCTAGGGCGGTCTTGTTCCATATTTGAATTATCTTTTATCTATTTGAAGATATCACATAATTACTGTAAAATTAGCGGTATTTTAATTTCGCCGGGATGAAAACTCTTAATGGAGTCAATCCCTTAATACGAGGAGGAGTCCGAAAATAAGTTTCCCCAGGCGACTGTGGACAGAGGTTGAGATGCAAAACCGAAACTAGCGTGAGACATTAACGATCGGACGTACCTTTATTTTTTTCACATACGTACCATGTACATTGAGACATTTGTCATACCGGTCTATAAGCTTCAAAAATCCTTCCAGGAAAAATTCAGGGCTCTGCATTACGGAAGAAGCATTGAACAGCTTTTGTGACTTCATCGATGGTAATACACCGGTTCACTTTAATCATGTCATCCTGACATTTTCGTCTGTAGTGGTCGTGCACGTTCTTCCAGGTCTCGATGTGTCCAGCACTTGCTGCCGCCCCTCACTGAATCGGCAACACCATGTCCTCAGTATTTGTTTCGACATTATATGAGGCCCATAGACTTCTACGAGGCCGTTATGGATTTCTGCTCTCGATACCTCACCTGCCCATTCATAGCGGACAACCGCTCGTACTTCTTCCTTTGATCACGACGTCAAAACGCGCTTTTTCTCCATAGCTACCAGGCTCAGACTGGGAGACTCGTCTCCGCTTTTCGCAGGCGCTGCGATGGCGCCTTCTGCAAAATTGCCGGAGAGCGATACCCACTCATGTCTCTGTGTGTTGCGCGTGCAACCGCTCTCTTGCTTTCCACATTGTTGCTCGCTTTTCTGGGGAAAACGAGAAGAGAAACTTATTTTCGGACCCCCCCTCGCATCTGGACGGGTAACGGTGGCTCTCCATATCTCGTTTAAAGTCGAAACATATTTCCTAGCCTCTATGCAAACCTGCACAATAGGAAAATTATTTAGGTTGCCTATGATAACAGGATATGTAGCTCTTCAAACTTAAATGTAATGCGAGCTGAAGGCTTGGGACAATCTTACTATTTACAGGTGACGGTAACTTTAACTACGGCTAACCATATCCAGGAATCGCGTGATCCTCTTTACTGCCTTTAACAAAGTAATAAGATGAATTATTCACAAGAAAAATACGAAGTTCGCCGTGAGATTATAATGAAATACGTCGTATACCTGCACTACAGTCAAAAGAGAGAAATAAAGGGAAGGTATTAAATGTTGTTTTCTCCTTGAATTCGAAATCTAGTGTTCATTGTTTCACTAATCAATTTCACTCACATAAATAAACACAAAAAGAAGTAATAATGGTATTATTATTATTATTATTATTATTATTATTATTATTATTATTATTATTATTATTATTATTATTATTATTATTATTAAGCTTTTTAAATGTGGTTTAGTATAACGTATTTCTCCTTGAATCTACATTTAATGGACAGTTGAAAGCCAGCACAGTCAATAGAGAGAGAGAGAGAGAGAGAGAAAGAAAGAAAGAAAGAAAGAAAGAGAGAGAGAGAGAGATAGAGAGAGAGAGCGAAACAGCTTAGACTAAAATACCGGACAAGCATTGCGTCACAATGACGTCAAGACAGAGAGAGACAGAAATTGCGCGAGGGCTTAAAAACCAGAGAGAGCCATCTGTTTAGTGACTCACCCGCACGGTCTCTTTCGGCCCCCCTATCCCGTTCGTAACTGTGAATACTGCATATCTCTTCTTTGTGCAGACCAGACAGAATGGGATGAGGAAATGAGACTCACGAGCAAGTGGATGGGGGAGGCGAAGGGTTATAGAAGCAGACGGGATGTAGGTAGTGCAATATACGTGTGGTGTATGCTAGACACACGGAAGGGTGTCTGCCTGCTTGCCACTCTCTTGAAGTTAAACAAATCTTTTTGTCTCTTCCTCCCACGCGATCTAAATACATTATATTTATATAGTGACTCAACTCAACCCAGACCTAGGTCTATCTACAAGTATATATAGCACAACCGACATTGTCTACGCTATTGCTGATTTTGAAGGTCGTGAACGTTTTCCAAAGGGCTTTTTCGAAATCTCTGCTCCACACTTTAATTCAACGCAATCCAATTCCACCATCCTATCATCATAACGTACTCTACAACCATTTTTTTTTTTTAATGGCTGTCTCTGTTTAAAAGGCTATATTGTTACGAACCAATACGCAGGTTTTCATAGTTCAGCTTTAAAATAAATATCCCCAAATTGGTCAAATTCGATTTCTTGTTTGTTTCATTCAGTTGCACCTACAGTTAGTGATATAGAGCTTCTCAACGAGAAATAGTCCAATCTCTTTTCGGACAAGAAATATTTGAAGAATATGTTGTTAGAATAATAGAATATCCTAATATTGAAATATCGAATATTCCAAAATATGTGATTGGAACCATTCAAATGATGAATATTTTATTCTAATAAAAACTATCCGAATACATCGTTCAAGTATTCAAATGACTAATATTCGAACAATATATATTGTTAGAATATTCACTCCGGTGCTTGGGGTCCCTGGTTTGATCTCAGCTCGCGCCGTGTGGACTTTGTGGTAGACAAACACCGTGCTCGTGGATTTTCCCGGTGATCTCCCGTTTCCTCCCACTTTCTTCATTCCACCATTTCACTCATTTCTCATTATCACCGTCTCCTTTAGCCTAACCGGCATAACCATGGGACGTAAAACTTAAAGATTTCATTTCATTTTGTTAGAATATTCAATGAATATACCGGTATGTATTGTACTAGTTAAATATTTCAATATGATTTTTTTTTAATTTTAACAATACTAATACCATACATTTTTGAAGCAGTATTTCTTAGTAACATTTATCGAATTTTTACACTTAACAACATGTAAAATTATACAATATATATTTTGGATTCGATCAGAGGGAGCGGAGCTCAATAGTAGAGCGCTCACCCCTAGCGCGATTGGTCTCTCATTTGATTCTCAAACGCGTGAGCTTGTGATTGACATCATGACCGTGGGTTCTCCTGTTTCCTTCCACTGTCTTATTCTACCAATTATGTAACACAGTGGCCCATGACAGAGCATTCATCTCTGGAGGGAGCAGTCCGTGGTTAGATTCCAAGCCATGTGAATTAGTGGTGGACAACATTGTGTCCCTAAGTTTTCTTGGGCCTCTCTCGTTTCCTCCCACATTCCCATTCCACTAATTATGTCATAACTATTTATTTTTTTAAAATGTTCCATCTCCTTTAGCCTAAAGGAAATACTCGTAGGACATATAACTGAAATTTCATTTAATTTGTATCAAAAATACGTCGATGTACGTACATGAGCTATATTTTTTCCTTAAAAATAATATTTTTCTTTCTGTGTAGTCATCGCGCTGTAAACGGTTTATCAGAACCGTCTGTCTGCAGTCGACAGACCACACACTCGGTGCACCTGCTACCAGAGTCATTAAAAAAAAAAAAAAAAAAAAAAACTTTATTTTACGCCTTCCCCATCTACAGACTTAAAATGAATGGGTACTTCACGTTTGTTTCCTAGGATATAATATATAGTAATAACTCTGTTTTGTCTACGTATTGTATAGTTTATCGACTTTACCAATATGTTTTCCTTAGTTTTTTTTTCAAGTTCATGAACAAAAGAAAAAAAGTTCTAATACAAAGTCTATATAAATATCAGCCATAATGTCTGGCCTATTTCAAATGTTGTGTCTAACAGGAAAGATATATATACAACGAAGTGGGAAGCTCCGCTTTAATATGAAATGTTGCCACCGACACGAACAAGGAGCGATTGTATTCATTGTATCTATACCAGAGATGTAGCCACAGGGGGAAGGGAGAGGACAAAAATATGCTCACGCCGTCACCCCTTAAGAGGCCATATCACGGCGAAATTAAAATACCGCTAATTTTACAGTAATTATGTGATATCTTCAAATAGATAAAATATAATCGAAAAGTGGAACAAGAGCTCGCTAGACAATATGATTTTACATGAGATACCCTTATCACGACTAACTTACCTGCTTTCGATTTCCAGCCATTTAGAAAATCGGCATTTATTTTCGCAGTGATATCTAATTGGCTGGAAACGATAAGCTACTAAGTGACTCGTGATATCGGTACCTCATGCAAAAAAAAAAAAAAAAAAAAAAAAGTGTACGATCGTGTTCCACATTTTGTTTATCTTTTATCTATTTGAAGATATCGCATACTTACTGTAAAATTAGCGGTATTTTAATTTCGCAGTGATAGGACCTCTTAAGGTAAAATATATGTTAGGGATATGGGAAGTGCAATACCGTAGGCTGAGCAAATCCGAGAGTGTAGGGAAGAACTTTCCTTATAAACGTGAAACCAAACAAATGGATTTCAAAGAACAATTTTTATTCCTTATGGATAGTTTATTGGTACATTTTCTGCAAACTGGGGTTTTTAACTTCACATATTGTCAAAATCCATGTTTTAGTTAGATAGCATAGTGACGGACAATTAATGATGCACTGCGGGCCAGAATAGGGTTTAAATTTAGAATTATATCTGGTTGTACTGTACATTATCTTATCTTAGCCGCCTCCTCCCCTTATCCGACTCTTCGCTGAATGTGTGCAAGTCATAAGTCATACATTTTCTGAATTCCTGTTCTAATTTATGGTTCTCCTGACAAGCGTTTCATATATAGGATTTCGGTGGAATTGCTTCAAATCGTAATATGTTGTATTGTGATTCTAAGAAATAGTCTCAATGGGCACAACCACCCATCACTGACCGTTTGACCACTACAGGGCCACCTTCTTTGCAAAAATCAGCAGAAGGTAACGGTATTCTGGGAGTTTGTGGAATTGTATGAAACCCTGAAAAGTTTTATATTTTCTCATCCTACCCCACAACCCAGAAAAAGGATGGGGAGAGTAGCGACCAACACCATTTAAGCATATAACTTCCCGATGTTCAATTTGCGGGACAAAGGAAAGTCCTGGACGAGATGACCGACATGGGGAAAACCTCCCGAATGCAAACTAATTCTCTGTCAACTGATCTATCGTTGCTCAGTAGCCACACATTAACATTTTTGCTCAGGGTCACGACATCTAGAACATATAATTTCATTTACTTTCACCAAATTAAAAATTTCGTTAAACCCGGCTGTTTTAAAAAAATTGGACCTGTAGTGGCCAAACGGTCATAATTCGATGGCTGTGTCCATTAAGACTTTTTCTCATGATGAGAAGATCTCTCTTCAGTATATCTTAGTTTTACTCAATCATCGAAATCCAGAACATCGTTGTACTTGGCTGTTTTCAAGAAAGTAGCCCTGTAGTGACCAAACGATTAGTGATTTGTGGTTGTGATCATTTAGACTTTTCTCAGGAACACAATATCTACAACATATCACGATTTCTGTCATTTTGACCAAAATCTAGAATATCGACGTCTTCGGCTGTTTTCAAAAAAGTGGCCCTCTAGTGGCCAAATGATAAATGATTGCTGGTGGTTGTGCCCATTGAGACTTTTCCTTAGAAACACAATATCTACAACACATCACGGTTTCAGTCAATACCACCGAAATCCAATTTCCATAAAGATTGTGCGGGGTCCTTTGTCATCTCAGGAGCAACACTTATGCACCTTAGATCTAGAGTGAACAAATAATAGAGTTGTATTGTTTTCCGGACATGTTATGTACAGTTGCAAACACGAGGTGAAAATCACATGACATCACAACATGATTCTGTCGAATCTCAGTTCTGAATGTCATCTAGAATCTTTCATTTTACGCCATTGTTCATCGCTGTAAGTACTCTGCCATTACTGGCAAATCGCTTGAAGAGAACTGAAAAGCTTCCGTACACCACGATGCTCAGCCAACCTCCTGAGGTATCGGTTATTCATTACTATATTCCCCCCATTCAGAATATATTTTATTCTTCTCCCCCTCTTAAAATTTCCACCATTTTCTATAACTTTCTTTAGTACAGGATTTGTTTCCTTATGGAAGATAAAAAAAAAAAAAAACGCTACACCAACTAAAACTATGATTTCATACTATGCTAATTATTATTATTATTATTATTATTATTATTATTATTATTATTATTATTATTATTATTATTATTATTATTATTATTATTATTATTATAGTGACATTGGCCTATCACTGTCTTATATTAAATGGTTTGAAAGTTACTTATCAAATAGAAGTTTTAAAGTAAAAATTGACAAGGTAACATCTACTCAAGGTCAAATAGGGAGTGGAATACCTCAAGGGTCTCCCCTGGGTCCGCTTCTTTTTTCTCTATTCATCAATGGCCTACCTGGAAAAGTAAGGTATTCAAAAATACTATTATACGCAGATGAAATAAAGCTCTTTAGAATAGTTAATAATGAGTATGATAATTATCTCCTGCAGAAAGACTTAGATGCAGTAAACCATTGGTGCGAGAATAATTTATTAACTATTAACTCTGGAAAAACTAAATATATGACATTTGCTAATAAAACTCAGTACTTTGTCAGTGAATATAAAATTCATGGAGTAACAATACACAAAGTAGAACAAATTGAAGATCTTGGTATTATTTATGACAGACAATTGAAATTTAGTAATCACATAAATGATTTAGTGCAATCAACGAGAAAAACAATAGGTTTTATTTTTAATCAATGGCCTGATTTTTTAAATGGTAGTTCTCATGTGTACTTATATAAGACACTTGTTAGATCCAAACTTGAATTTGGTTCAGTCGTTTGGAACAGTTTGTCTAATATACTTATTAACAAACTTGAAGCAGTACAGAAATGTTTTATACGACTACTATGTTATAAAATGAAAAAGGACTACTATTCACACGAGTATGAGTATTGGTTAACTTTTTGGGGACTTCAATCTCTAGCAGAAAGAAGAAATTTTATGGATAAATACTTTATTCAAATGGTATTGGATAAGAAATATAGTAGCGATTACTGCTTGGAAAATATAGAAATAAGAGTGCCATGTTATAGTGTAAGAAGTCAGTCAACATTGGTAGCACTAATATATATCTTCAGAATATCTTTAGTTAATATTTTATGTGGAAATGTGACAATAGGTAACCAGGATCTTTTACATAGAACATATGAAATTTTAAGCAAAGTTGACTCATTATTTTAACGATAGTTAAATGAAACTTTAATTTTCACAGTTCTGTTAATAGTATTTTATGATATTGACTGTATCTATTTTAATCTTATTTTATAATCAGCTTTAATCTTGTAATGTGAATATATTAAACTTCTAACAAGGGTCTTAACCTCCTAATATTCATTCTATATCACAAATTTTCTGGTCTGTTTTAAATGATTGTATAATAGTCTTAACATAGTGCTGTATTTTTGCCAATGAGCTGTTCACGGCACTGAAAATAAAGTTATTATTATTATTATTATTATTATTACTATCATTATTATTATTATTATTATTATTATTATTATTATTATTATTTTACTCTTCTCCGCATCCAGGTTTCTTTAACAATCGTATTTCGTGACTTTTGCGGAGTCTTTTTTTTCACGCATCGTAGAATGCAATACTCTATACAAATAAAGTCGTGCGATATTTCGAATTGCAGATTGATAGACTTATATTTCAAATATTGATGTATCGATATGTTTCAATATTGTGATATTTTCACATTTTAAAAATATATTTCAATATTTTTCGATGATTTTGATACTTTCGATATTAATTGATATTATTCGACACTTCGATTTGTCGATGCTTTTATATATTAAACACTTTCGATAATCACATATTTTTTAATATTTCGTTATTCGATACTAGCAGCGTTCACCCCGCTTCGCTGCGGTCACCCCGGAACGCAATAAACTTTGTTACTTAGATAATTTTTACTTTTTCGCTTTCAAGTGATATGATAAAAACCATAGAAGATTGCAGTAAATGTTAACATTATATCGCCTGTCATTTATGTTAACCCGCCCCGCTTCGCTGCGGTCACCCCCGAACGCAATAAACTTTGTTACTTAGATAATTTTTACTTTTTCGCTTTCAAGTGATATGATAAAAACCATTATAACGCCTGTCATGTATGTTAACCCGCCGAGTGACACGGTCATGCGGGTTGCATATAAATACGTTTATTTTTATACCTATGATGAACTAACAAAGGATTTGTACGTAATGGACACCTGAATGGTCAATTATCTCAAGACACTGGTAATTGAAAATTAAAGTGATATGATAAAAACCATCTAGGGTCCAAATCCTAATAACCCCCCAAAAATAAAAGAAATTGGTTCAGCCGTATTAGCGTGATGAGCGGACAAAGGATTTGTACGTTCTCTTTTATATATATAGATTACGATATTTTTGGGTTCAACATTCTATATTACGATATTTTTTGATGTACTTGATATTTTAGCATTTCTAGACGTTTCAATATTCTATATTTTTTGATATTTTAATATTCCATGTATTAATACTTTTGATATTTTAATATTCGACATTTTGATATTTTAATATACTGATGTTCTTTTGTTTAGTTTTTATTTATTTACAAAGTTTCTTTTACAATTAAAATTATTAGTTTTATTCAAACTGACATTTTAAAGGCAATTCATCAACAGAGCTGCACTAATTTAGCGAATTGTTGTATGATAATCGCTTTTGATATAATTTTGTTACGTATGAAAGATAGAAACCTGAGGGTAAAAAAAAAAAAAAAAAAAAAAAAAAAAGATATAAAGATGATGGGTAGAAAGAACAAAAATAATACACTATATTTCTTAGTATTCCATTCGATATTTTTTTTTTATTTTATAATTCTACATTTCGATTTTTTTGGTACATTGGTATACCAATTAAGTTAAAATTATTGTTGCTATCGATTTACAGTATACACATCCAGACAATGTCAATTTCAAATTTTCTTCTGGAGGGACGTACAGTGAAAATATACTTCGAAAATATTAGTTATCACATTGAGTACGATCATACAAAAGGGCCTCCGGGATGGGATGTGAGTTGAAGATTTCGCAGCTCCGTAAAGGTATCCTCCATGCCATTCCCTGAAATAATTAGTGGATCCAGATATCGCACAGTGCATCATTTCGATCTCGCAATTTATTTTTTCTCCTAAAGGTATCCATGCTTGCAACAACCTTCTTTTGTTTTCCAGTTTCGTTGAAAAAAAAATCACGGAAAATTTTCATGAAATAACACGTTAGTTCTGACTGACCTCTAAGTAGTGACAACGAGTGCAATGATACACAATGAACTTGAGCCAAGACAAAGGGAGCCTCATAAAATAATCATTTCATGTCCAATAATATAAGATGCAACAGATAACCCTTATGCACATGGGAGTGTTCATTGTAATATAAATTAGCAATCTCCATACAGTGTGCAACAACTCATGGGCGTCGGTTTTTTGTAATGCAACATGCAACACAGGAACACAAAAGCCCATTTTTGCATAAATGTTCTTCTTTTTGTACAGTAAGTTGGGTCTGAGTACGTCCGGTAGGTGGCGTTTCTGTTCATGTATCCTAAGTGAATATCTTTTTTTTTTTTTTAAAAAAAAGTATTATTCGTAGAGACAATGTATGGAAATAAAGAGGATATTTTTCTGTAAATAACAATTGTAAATTGTATGGAACACACCCTATGCGTGCGTGTATTTCTCCGAGTGTGTAAGCGTAACTTAACGTACGTATTTATGTTTAGCAGACAGGAAAACGGAAGGGCATTCAACATAGAAGACCGTCAATACAATCGTCGGCTGTTAGCAAATTGATTCTTTGCGTGTTGGAAAAAAAAATATATATATATCTGGTGATATGAAATGCTCATTACAGTATGGGGGATAAGGGATGTATGTTGAAGCAAAAGGCTATTTATACGGTGTCAAAAAAGTTTTGTATTGGACTTATATTGTTGTAGAGTTAGGATTTTTAGGTGAGCACTATTTTTTTAAGATAAAAAGTAGTTCTCCAAAAATACTAGATGAGTTAAATGTAGGGTGACGAGACGTACTGATTTATGCAGTACAGTACTTTTCTTCAAAGTGCTGTCCTGCGTGTTGCAAAGGCACCTGGAAAATCGAGAAAATATCCATCTTTTTAAAAATGTTCTTCAAAATGCCCTGATAGACTATAACTTATTTGAAATACTTTAATGTTTCATTTTTTTATTCATAACATTTCTAATCACAGATACTGCTTTTTCTGAATTGTAAACCGCTGAGTTTTTAACACTTCTCGAAACATTATTGTTATATTGTGGAGTTCAGTATATGTCTCCCTGCTATAAATGTTCCGACTGACAAGGCATTTTCTATAATGAATAATTTGTAGATTAATGACATGACAAATCTCAGTTCGAAACTGAAGTTCTCAAACACCTAATAATAAAATGTAAATACAGTGAAACCTCTACTAACGGACACCTCTATAAAGCGGACACCTCCCGTAACGGACATATTTTGTAATCCCCAAACATCGTAATAGGAAAATATTGGCAAACCTCTCTAAAGCGGACACTCTCTAGTACGGACACGGACAGTCTTTCTTGTCTTTTATAGGTATTATTTACCTCCTATTGCGGACACTTTCTCTAAAAACAAGTTGAAAAGTACAGTAAAATACACTTTTAGTAATTCATACTATGTCACCAAAGAAGAACATGAGGGTGTGACAACATGTTGCTTCCTCAACTGTCTGTTCAGCAACCCTGAGGAAGTTTCACACCCTTATGTCCTTTGCTTATATTTCACTCCCACCCGACCTGTTTCAGAAACAAAAAGTGATTGACAGTTGCCCACTGTTTGGGATGACACATCATTCCACTGTCCCGTTGGAATCTCTAACCAAGCAGAAAACAAGTTTGGTGTTTTTGACTACGGGTACGCATATTGTCTTTTAAAAAAAAAGTCATTACTGGACTGCAATTAACTCACAAATGAAAGCAACACACCGAAAACGTAGTAAGTAGCTATAAGTGTAAAGTGCAGAGAACTATAACATCTTATTCCCATGTTGTGCCTCGAATTGGATGGCGCAAAATAATGCAGGTACAGTAACATTTTGGTAATATTCATAAATGCGTGATGCATGCAAAAACATTTTTTTCTAATTGCATATTACCTTGTTTATTAATTTACGTAAGAAAATATTGAAACCTCTGTAAGGCGGACACCCCTCTATAGCGGACAATTTTTGATTCCCCACGGCTGTCCGCTTTAGAGAGATTTCACTGTAATTGTACTTCTAGTGAATTTCATGACATGATTTTGCAAAACAGCAAGCTACTGCGTGCTGTAAATTCAAAAGAAAAATACAATGCCATCAAATATTGGATTGTTGTGTAGTTGATAAACACATGTTACATATTAAGAAAATAATTTAACATTAAAAAAAAAATAAATAAACTTGCAAGGTAATGGATATATAGGTCTAATTGTTAGGACAAATAACACTTTTATTCATGGGCGTCCGAAGAAAATTTTCTAGGGGGGGGCTGGTTACTATATTACATTTGGTATTTTTTATTTGTATTAAGAAAATCTTAAGAAATTTAATACATTTTCGTTACCCAGGGGACTCGGGCCCCACTCTGCCCTCCCCTTCGGCCACCTATGCTTTTATTATTTTTTCCTGTTTCAGTAAAGTGACTTCTTTATGTTACTCCATCAAATTGTTTTAAATCGTGTCAACAAACTTGGTTTGTTATTCATGAAAGTATTTGAAGATATGTTGAATTATTTCAATATTTTTGTTGAACACATTTTTAAACAAATTGAATTATTAACTTAAGGTTAACGTTAAATCAAATAAGGGCATGCGTATTGCGAAAGTAATAAAGTGAAGTGAGATGAAATCTTTTAAGTTTTACGTCCCACGGTTATGCCGGGTGACTAAAGGAGACGGTGATGATGAGAAATGAATGAAATGGTGGAATGAAGAAAGTGAAAGGAAACGGGAGAACCCCGAGAAAACCCACGCTCACGGTATTTTTTTCACCACAAAGTTCACTTGGCGGGAGCTAGAATTGAACCCGGGACCCCTTGCACCAGAAGTGAACGCTCTACCACTGAGCCACCGCGGCCCTACCCCAACGCAATAAGTTATCGTATAGGTCTACCATTATATTTATCTCCTACTTTTCGCTTATCAGAATCTGGTCACCTTAGTGAAATGTCGTTTTCATTTGGGAATAGACATAATTTTCCAGCATCTCTTTATCCTACATTTGACTTTTTCCTTTAAGAAAACCGGTAGTAATGTCGTGTGTACACTTGAAGGAGTTTTATGTGTTTGGCGTTATATTTTCACAACTAGTATTGAAACTCAGTAGAGATGTGTAGACTACTACTTCCGGTTTTAGTAAAGAGATTAGAATTGAGATGGAATGTATTCTTGGGACCCTTAATTGAATGCAGAAAACTACTTTTCGTTATGCATTACCGTTTTTACTTTGTAGCGATTAACGTTAAAACTGCAAGAACTTGATTTCGACACTTTCGGTTCGAACAGAGAGCTAAGATGATACCAAATTCTTAGAACGCTAAATCGATTCCAAAATTCTGCTTTTTGGTATTTTTCACCTTTTTTGGTCTATGCAACTCAATATTGAAACCGGAAGATATAGTGAATTTCTATCACTTCCGGTTTTAATAAAGAGTTAAGGATGGAGACGAAATATATTCTTGGGATGCCGGAATCGATTGTAGGAAATAGTTTGTCGCTACATGTTACTGTTTTAGCTCTGAAGTGATCAAAGTAAAAGCCGGAAATAGTTGATTTTTATCACTTCCGGTTTGAATATCACCTCCACAAACGAATTCGATTCCTAAGTTTTAATCCTCAAAATCGATGGTGATCCATTGAGTAGTTTTTGAGATTTTTTTTTTGGATCTTATTATTTATCAATCCTCGCGAAAATTACGGAGCATAACGTAACACAAAACTTGCATAAATCTATTACAGTTGCTATATCCATTATTTCAAAGTGAAAGCAGATTTTGTAGTGCGTTGACATAAACCGCTATGGAATGGAACCCTATATCTCCCGGACAGATAGACAGACTGATTGGCTAAATATACCTTACAAATCAATGAAGGATATTTTTTCCAGTGTGAATATAGCTATTAATTGGTGGCAAAAAAGAATGTAGGTAAGTCCCAAAGCAGGTGTCACAAACGCATGTAATTGCCATCATAAAAATGGGCATTAATTATGTTAATAAGCAAGAGATCTCAACAATGAAAATAAATAAAATATCATCTCCTGAAATGGGGAATGCAGTTAGAATTTCTGAAAGTTTCTTTTCAGCTACCTCCCTTGTCTCCTGTCGTGGATATAGCATTTTTCATCTGTTCACCCCATAGGAGATGTGCCATATAATGCCATATATATATATAGTAATGTTTTGGTAAAGTCAAATGATAGACCGGGTGTCTTCCCCTTCACCAATTTTTATTACAAAATAAATACAAGTGTCTCTAATTCAATGTCTCTTCCTCAATGACCAAGTGAAGGGATACTAAATGTTTTGCCAAGTGCCCCTTCCACTCATGGCGGTTTCCAGAACACTTTGGCAGGTTGTAGGTTAGACTTGGATTATAAGTTTAAGATGGATCCCTAGCCCAGAGCGACATAGGGTAAGGAAGAGGTGTTCCTAGTCCACAGCGACATAGGAAAGTAAAGGTTAGGCAATCAGTTGGTCGACTGATGCTGGGTCCCTCGGTGGTCCTCCTTTTATTTGTCCTCCTCGGGTCCTTCCGTGAGGTCCGTCTGCTTTCGGTGTTCCTCGGTGTCTTCCGTGTCGGCCTGTTGTCTGCTAGGTTGTTTGTAATCATTAGCACGTGTTGAGCTGACACGTGCGTCTGTTGTGATGTGGGGATCCTTGCAATATATATATAGTAGATACACATCACGCACAGACCCATTGTTTGTTCCTGATGCAAGAAAGTCATAGATTTACATGTAATCTCTCTGGACTTACCTTTGCTCGACGGAAACAAGAACATTGAATATCTAAACCAGAGCTATCCAAATGGCGGCACGCCAAACCATTTTCTGCGGCCCATAAAGCTTTCACAATATACGATTGTTATTACTGATAATATTTTCATTTATATTTATTCATTCTTTTAATGTTTCCACTCTCCTTTCCAAATAAGGCATCCATTTAGCGCTTCTGTACAACAAAAAGGCACGGGCATCCACGACAACACTCCAGTCGGTAATGTAACTACAGGCAAAATATCGTTGCTGAAAGGGACGATTACTTCAATAACCAATACATCTGGTCTAGCTTAAAAAAGGAAATCCTCTTTTCCTCGAACTCTGCCTAGAAGCCACAAGGCGCAAGAAATACACCACTTCCTGTCACAAATGCATAATAATAATAATAATAATAATAATAATAATAATAATAATAATAATAATAATAATAATAATAATAATAATAATAATAATAATAATAATAGTTGCGGCCCTCCACCTTAAAGACGGCAATGTCCCTTAGGCTCATTCTAATTGGACACCACTGATCTAAACTGATGAATGTTGAATAACATGTAATTAATGTCTTTAGGTGTACCGGTATCTATATGACAAAGCTTAACGTAGTTTATATGCTTTGTTCTCAATTAGATAAAAGATCAGTTATCAAGATAGTTGAGGTGGCCCCCGCGTAGCGTAGTCGCTGACGCTCTCGTCTTTGGTGCAAGCGGTTCTGGGTTCGATTTCCGGTGGGGACACTCGGTCGAAAAAGTGTAAAGGCTTTTTTCAGACCAGCCATCCTAAGTGAGGTTTTCCTGCATTTTTCTCATTCACACCAGGCAAATGCCTGCATAATATCTAACATATAGGTCCCAGGCTGTTTCCTTCCTGCCCCAAACCCTTCTTCCTTCTTTTTCCTCGGATAGTGTAATCTCCGAGAGACGTCATCCCTCAAATTTGACATGCTAACATGGCCATAGATGTCGACAGTCCAGACATTTAATTCCCAATCCTAATCAAAATAATTTAGGGAAAAGCACCATTTCTGTCATTTCTTCGCCTTATTTTAGACCTTTTCTCCTCCTTTTTCCCTATCGAACTACCCCCTGAAAATCGTAACCCTGGTGATAAGAAACAGTTTACCACTTCGATTAGTGGCGTCAACAAAGGATATCCCCAGAGGAACTGAGCTCACTCAGGAGCTGATAACTTCCTCTAGAGTTTCAGTGTTTGTTACTACCACACAACTCAGCTGTTTCTTATGCACATAGACAAAACTTCTTGAGTATAGTCTGTTCAGATTAAGCATTTACAACATACCTACCTCGAAACGAAATTTTTTCCTAAGTTCATATTTCAAAATCCCTTTAAATTCCATTGAAATCTCTTAAATTTTAAAATTTTTTTAAACAATAGCCAAATTTATTTTGTTGTAATTATCAGGTCTATTAAAATCTATGTGTACGGAGGAAACGACGAATGGTTTAACTAAATTTTGATTCAATCACATATACATGTATTTCAAGAATTTGTTGGAATTAAAAGTAATTGATATTATTAAAGGAAACTTGCCTAAAAATTAATCTCCTTCAAATGCCCCCTACTCTTTTTTTTTTTTAATTTAGGGGAAAAACTTCAAGTAAATAACGCTATATTGATTTCTAACGTGACAGAAAGGCTGACAACAGTCTTTGTCTGACATTTTAGATTTCTCTTTTTATATCTTTCTCGTGTTTTTTTTTTTTTTTTTAATTTTACTTAGAATTTTATTTTCTATAAAATAGCGTTTTTTAAGTGTGATCTGCGGACCACAAGTGGTTCTCGAGGTCCCCCTTTATAGTTTTGTTAGATTGAACATTGGTGCAAAAAAGACAGAAGGAATTAAATTCAAATGAATTGCATATCACACAATATAGCTGAGAATCTCTAACACATACATAATAGATTATATATTTAAGAAGGTAAAGACTAATAGTTTCTATATATCGGGTGTTCTAAAAATGGCGCACACGGACCACAGTACACTATTCTACATGCCGAAACAAAGCAAAAAATATACACATTTGTATACCTTCCGGATCCTTCTCTGAAGACGTGACTTGCACTATATGGCAACGTCGCAGATAAAAAACCATACAGTGTTGCCAATTTAGGGGAAAAGTCGCTAAATCTAGGGGATTCGCCTTCCAGGATAGCGACAAAAAAATATTTTTTCCGATTAGCGACTTTTTTGGTGATTTTGGAATGACGATTTGGCGACTTACTTTCTACGAACAACTTGTCCTAAAATAAGTACTATTAGCTCGAATCAGTTCAGATATGTTTATTTTCCTTTTGCTTATTTGAATCAGTGCAGATGTTGTCGAGCTGCGAAAATACATAACATTTATCTCTATATTCCCGCTTTGATTGCTGTTATCTCTTACTTCTAACTGGGACCAACTCCAGTTTTAATGTCCTTTGGTTTACAGAGCTTCCGTTTAGAGACACAAATAATACATTACCGATAGCAAACAGATTATCTGTAGAAGCGTGAGTAGAAATGAAGTAAGATTTTTTCTAGACCTTTTTGTTCGTTTCTCTAAACTCACTTTTGATTTCGTTGAAGGAAAAATGATCATAAAGTTAAAAAAATATATATGAGTCTCTCATATACGTTCTTGTAGCGTAGATAGTATTATGGCTTGAATTGATCACGTATCTTACACACACTTTATATATATATATAAAGAGGCAAAATTCCACGAATATTTTTTTAGCGACTTTTCACCCAAAATTGGAGTCATTTCATCTTCTATTTAGCGACTTTTTGTATCGACTTGTTGGCAACACTGGAACCATAGAGTAGATATACCAATCCATCAAATAATTAGACCGATTCTTGCCAGATGACGGTTAAAGTCGATAGACGTCGACAATAGCGAAACTAATTAGCGTAACAATTGATGTAACTGCTTGATGGATTCGTACAGTAGTGCTCTGTGGTCGCCATTTTTAGAATATGAACTTGAAAAAAATGGGCTTTAAAGGTCCATAGCTCCAACAACAAGGTAGTTGATGAGTACTTCAAATTATATGCGAGTAGCCAAACTACCTCTATAAAAAAATGTTGCGAAAGTATCTTAGGATTCTGAAACATGGATATTTGGATATGGCACATACAGGGCCGGATCTAGGATTCTCTGAGAGGAGGTGCACCAATAACTATCAATACATTTGAATTAAATTTGAGTTTTTTAAATGCCTTTAGGCATCTGTGATGTGAAAGAGGAATTCCTTTGGAAATACTAAGTGTCTGCTCTCGATGAAGTCTTTTCCTTCAACCTTCAGAAAATTGACTTAAACTATTGATTTTGCAAAACTCACTGCTAGCTTCTCACTTTAGGTAGTATATATTTACAACCAGGGGGGGCTGTACGTGCACCTTTGTATCCCCCTAAATCCGGCCCTGGGCACATACTAGTTCCTCAGTGAAGTCTTGGCCAGACTACGGTAGGTCCCATAGTATTGGAGCTATGGATCTTTTAAAGTCCATTTTTCAAATTTTCGGCAGCCTATAACTCCGAAAGGAAGCATTTATGCACCCAGGTTGGTCTATACTTTTTGTCTTATCTTGGTGTCAGGAATCACCTCCCAAACGTTGTCGGTGTTGTTTTGAAACACCCTTTATATATAACTATTAATTCTCGTATGCACCATGTGGAGGTGTTTCATTAAAGTAACCGAGTTGTATGAAACCAGTATGATTTTTATGTAAAGTTGGGTTGCATACTGCCAACGAAAATTCATCTCTATAACCCTCTGTGTTAATACATGAAGTCCATATCTTCGGATCAAGTATCTATGGATTATCGTTTCCATATACGAACTCAGTTCCTAACTTTTTGACCCTGTACATTGGTCAAATTGATGGTGATCAATCAAAGTGGTTCTTAAGACTTTATGTCCCCTAAGATGGGACGGACACACACTCAGACAAAGTGCATAAAGTAAGAATAAAAATAAGGAGATGTTAATTCTTTTCAAAGAATATAGTTATACTGATATGCACTAAACCTTCAAAAGAAAGAAAATAAAGGAAATTTACTTTCTCAGAGGAGAAGACTAGCGTGTTCGAAAATTATTTTGATGAGTAAAAGTGGTTCCCGAGCTTCTTTGTTGCTAAGCGGTCAGCGTATGCGTCTTTGGCGTGGGAGACCCGGGTTCGTTTTCCAGCGAGAGCTCATGTATGGTTCGGATTCCACGTTAATCGATAGACCTCGTCTCATATAGCTTCACTGCTGAAAGGGAAGTTAAACTCAAAATCAACTCAACTCAAAAGTAATTCCTACTCGAAAAAGAGTTTAAGAAACGTTGCTTTAACTGATTTCAGTGAAGCGTGTGATGAAGTTAGTTAATTTATAAATGATTTCCAAATAACTTGTTTCACCATTCATGAGCAAGTAATCTTAGTCATTCTGACTAAATATCTACCAAAGGAAGAATACATACAGTCATCACCTTTTAATAGCATTTCTCCATCGATTTCCGAGAAGGTTTTTTCTTCATAATGTGTTAGTTAGCGAATTACTTGCTAATCTCCTTTGTGATTACATAAAACTTCCTATGGGCTAATGCACCACCATAATTGACCTCTTACAATAATCGCTATCGTTCTAGTCGATACTAAGAGTCTATAAAGAAGCATTATATTGACACTAATCTTTGTAAATAATGCAATGTAGTCGGCTTGTCCCCCCTCTTAGTAAACTTGTTCTGTTATAGCCCATTTTGTTATAAAACACGGACGGGGAAGGAACTGGTGCAAAACGTTTGGAAGTATCTATGGAAGTGATACAGAGCATTGAGGACCCTATATTTTACTCGTAACTGGATTCCACGCAATTAGTCTGTTTCAGCAGATAATTGAGAGTAACCATATCTTTATAGTAGTTTGCAACATATCTTCATAAGCTATGACAGAGAGGTTCACAAAAGAAGAACATGAGGCGAAATGACATTAAAATTTGGGAAGGTTGACAAAAATACTTACATTTTTATTTACAGAGGACCACAGATTCATGAACCTCTCGGATCGTTAACAAATCTATTTACGAAAAAGTTTTGTTAACAAATGGGTCTCTTAGTTTACGAATAACATTTCGGGATACGAACACACACACACACACACCTGTCCCATAATTCCATGGGCCAAGTAGTGTTTTTTCTTTCTTTTTTTGTGCGCGTTTTACCGTAAACATTATGTCAAGAAGGTTTGTTCCAAAATTCCTTTTTGTTCTTTGTCCAAAACTACAATCGTGACTGGACATGAATGAGGGCATATGCAAAACAAATTTGATCAAGTACTACTTCTCTGGCACATGTTATTCATCCAGGCCGCCAACTTTCGGTTTTTCAAATTGGAGTAGGTGCAAATGATACATGAAATTCGTGTAAATTTTCTCGGAAATTCACTGGTGTAGCGAATTTTATCGTAACACTTACCGTTTGGAAGATATTGCATGTTAAATTCCTTCAGGTACTTCGCGAATAGACATTGCAGAGTAATATCAGTTACGCTTATGTTTTTGGTGTTGACAAATCAAAATAATTTCTAACTGGAAAATACTTACTGTAGGTATAAACAAACTTTCTACAACATTGCTGTCATAATTCTTATTACGTTTCTGTAAGTGTTTGCTATTACTTCATGTTATACTATAACAAGGAAGTAGAAATATTGTATTACGGTCAAGATAGCTAATGTAAATCCAGATAGTCAGATTTGGGTGAAGACCTACCATTTCAATATTGATGTCTGTACGTCTGTATATATGTACGTTTAGAGAATATTTCGTCAACGATAAATTACGTTAAAGATTACACATACACACGGGGTCCTGCACAACTTTCCATTTGGTTCAATATTCGTGAAGTGACTGACATTTAGCCTGCAATACCTTTCAAACGGTACAAGCTACGGTAAAATTCACTACACCAAGGAATTTCCGAGAAAATTGTACATGAATTTGATGTATTGCTTGCTCTATTTCCATTTGAAAAAGCGAAAGTTGAATCCAATATGCAAGATGGCAGCCAGGATGGAGAACATGTGTCAGAGAAGCAGTACTTGATCCAATTTGTTTTGTACATGCTCACATTTGTGTCCAGTTACTGGCCAATGAACTCCAGTGCACCCATCCGACTTACTGCTTATCCGAATAACCTTCAAATAGAGTTTTGAGTAAACGTTAATCTGAAAAGAAACAATAGAATTAGCTTTAAGAAAGTCAGAAATAAAACATGAAAAAATATAACGTCTTTTATTGAAAGAAAACTTCATTGAAAAAAAATATTCATCACTACTCGTACATCTAAATATTAAAAAATGGATATATATGTGTGTACAGATATTTTCCAACATAACTTCGGAAACCTGAAGAAAATAGCCAAATGTGATACTCATGCAATCTAAAAGAAATATTGTATTGGGTACGGAGGGTATGGAAATATTTCCTATTGGTAAGATTTTTTTTTAAAAAAAAAAAGTTATTTGACTTTTGATGTTTTTAAAAATTTAAAATATCTATGTGATTATTATTTCGTTAAGTAATTTAAGAACATTTAATTCATTTTAAAATTCTTAAAAATAAATTTTATCACTGTTAACCCTTATCCGGGCAAGACATTTTTGTAACGTAAACGGGCAACCGGGGCCTGTGAGGCCCAGTATATATTTTAAGTGCAGAATACACAAAATCAATGCCTATTGTCACTTACTGTTTAGACTAGTCTAGAATATACCGGTATATATTTTTGTCAAGTAGCGAAACTTCGTGTCACGCTTTTGTAAGCCAAGCAGAATAGCAAATCCGGTCCAGACATTTTTGTGACGTAAACGGGCAACCGGGGCCTGTCAGGCCCAGTATATATTTTAAGTGCAGAACACTCAAAATTCAATGTCTGTTGCCGCATACTGTTCCGACTAAAGGTTACAATAGTCACGTGTTCAATATATAATTATATGACAATTTGATCTAATATTTGACAGGAATTTCGCTAAAGTTATACGGGGCCTCCTAGGCCCCGGTTGCCCGGTTACGTCAGGAAAAGATTTTCAAATTAAATTAAAAAAAAAAAAAACATTAGCTTTACCATCTCGATATGTTCATGATTTTAACTTCGACGAAAGATAGAAGAATTCAGTATTTTATGTCTTCGAAATATGTATGGTTATTGAGAAATATTAGAAAAATGAAGCCGGTTGCCCGGATAAGGGTTAACCGAATACAGGTATAAGTGTTGTCATTTACCGCAATGTAATTTCAGCTTCCTACCCTTTCCAAACTTCAGTAAATCAGTTTATCTTATTTTATTTTATTTAGTTCTACATATTATCACCATCAGATTGAGAGACAACTGAGCTGACTGTTTCAGGTTTAGTTTACTTATTCATTTTATTAAATTCAAAGGCAAAGACAATTGAGTCATAAGTACTAGACTACTGGGGCATATCTCTTTCAGTCTTGCATCATGTGGATATTCTTCGAAATTACCGGGCTATTTCTACGACTATATTTAACGTTCGAAATAACTACACACCTACTTTTCTTAGCACCCTAGTTATACCGTTTTGGGGAAAAGGTAGATCACCGAGATCTTTACAGTATTAGTACTATTACTTTAAATTTCTTTTCGGCTTATGGGAAACCACTATTAAATTTTAGATGTGGAGATCTGGAGTCCGATCCCCGTGGTGTTAACTTCAACTTTCCATGACCTATCTCGCTATCGCACCAGTATCATGCTCTGGAACAAAACCATAATCTAACCAAAGCACGGTCTTGTTAGGCAACTGAAATTTACATATTAATTTATTCAGATCTAATGGACCTAATTGTAATGCATAGCATTATGCTAATTAACACACGCTCATAGACAGGAATTGAAGTCAAATTTATCTTACCATAAATTTAAGCACACCCAACTTTTACAATATAAACTGATCGAATAAGTTACAATTGCAGGAAACTTGATCATTCCGTGTTAGTATCTTCCTTTGATTGATGAAAAAATGGGAAGCCTTTTTCTTTTGACTGTATAAGCCTTCGAAAAATTGTTGTTTCGACAGAAATGCTGTTCTGACATGCGCGATCAAAAATATAGACCTATATACAGTTAACCCCATCTATCTCCCTATATATATATATATATATAAAGGCGTTCAGAGATCATTTATCCTCCTTCAGCCGTGTCCTTTCTTTCGAAGCCAAAATCTTAGGAAGCGATCCTTAAAAAAAAATCAAATAGAATAAAAGAGAAAAAAGGACGTGATTTGGGAAACGCCACAGAGGAGACGGATGTTAAATGGAGTTGAGAGATATCGCACCGTAAGTCGAGTTGCGTTCAGTTGAGTTTAGAGAGCTGAGTATAGTCGTGAAGAGCCAAGTTTTAATACGCCATGCTCAGTAGGAGGCTGTTTCGATGGTTGGTTGGCATTCACAAGTCTGAAGAAATTTTCTGTAGAACTGAGTAAAGAGTGTTTCTTTTGAAAACAAGATTTCTTTTTTTTGAAAAAAAAAAGAAAAACCTTACTGTACATATATTTTTAGAAGAAGGGTGAATAACAGTGAGAGAGTTAGAAAATTAACCAAGTTTCATGGATCATAGAAGTAGACAAAAAAAAATGCATATTCAAAAGAAACAATGTTACCAACTATATTCCTATAAATATTACAAGCAAACAAGTAAAGAAATAAGTTAAACAATCTGTTCTAGCGGAGTAAAAACATATTTTTTTGGCACCATAAAAAATTCCGTTTCGCTTCAATAAGTGGTGTGATCCTTGTGCAGAATCATTTTTTGATGTTCACAAACAAATTTGATTTTCTCGAAAAAGGCGCATGAAGTTTTACAGCTCGCATATCATTTTATTTATGTTAATTCTACAGTACTATTACCGTGTAACGGGGATTTTTTTAAAAAATATATGACATATACGAATTAATAGATCTGATTAAACTGAACGTAATGATTCTGGCTATCAAATTTCCCTGCTGTTATGTGAACGAAATGCTATTACCAGCCAGACGACGGTAAATGCAGTGATTATGTGGTCAGCACATTAGCTACTATTACCATTTTGAAGACCGGCATTAGTTGGCTATCTCTCAGTACAAGTAGCTTCTCTTTTATAAATCTTTAACTTTTACATCCCATAGTTATGCCGGCTAGGCTAAAAGAGACAATGATGATGAGAAAGGAAGTAAATGCTGGAATGAAGAAAGTAGGAGGAAACAGAAGAACACCGAGAAAACCCACCGAACATGGTGTTTGTCCACCACAAAGCTCATTTGACGCTAGCTGGAATCGAACCAGGGACACTATGCACCAGCGATACCTTCCCTTTTACCTCAGAATACTGGATGAAGATCAGAAACAGTCTGTCCTCATGGGGAAATCGAACTAACATTTGCCCAAGATTCATAGTAGGCTATATAAACCATATTCATAAGTTGATTGTACGAACAGATCAACGTTTGAAGATGCGTGAGTCATTACACAACATAATCCCACAATAAATAATGATTTAAATAATGTTATATCACACACTTCGTGGGTTTCTCGTGACGCGGAGGGATTCATATACTTCTAGATGAAATTAAGAAAAAATCAGGACATAAATTTTAAACATAAATTACAAAATGAGACGAGAAAATTTAGAGACGAGACTTTTACAAAATTTCTCATCTCGTCTCGGGAAATACGAAATCAAATCCTAGATCATGCAGCTATACAGTTCTACTTTTCGAATATATAAGGTGTAATCAAAAAGTATGGTGATGTACAGTACTTGCACAGTCTATCGATGTTGTATCTATTTCAACTAGCCGGTAGCCTATATCTTTGGTACAGTCAATGTCGAGTTTGAACGAGTTGTGACACGTTAGTTGGCTTCCAGAGTCAGAAGAGTGAGGACGTGTGGTAAGCGTGTCTGTCGCGCGTCAACATTATGCTTTGTTCTAAGCTGCTAAAAAGTGCCAAATAAGCTCAGAAAAACATTAAAATCAGTGTATGGCGATGAAGCGGTGGCATTGAGGACTGTTTACAAGTGGTATGAGTGATTCAAAAACGGTAAGAAGTCGGTTGAAAACGAGCAACAATCGAGATGTTCTTTGACGTCAAAAACAGATGAAAACGTGCAAAAAGTTTCATAAATGATTTGTTCAAACAGGCGAATGACTATTAAAAAGCTTTCCGAAGAACTAAACATCTCGTATGGTTCCGTGAAAAGCATTTTAACCACCGATTAAATTCGGAAATGGCTTCTTCCTTCAACACGAAAACGCGCCGTGCCGCGCCTTGCCATTGATTCGCGGGTTTTTGGCAGAAAAAAAAATCCTGTCTGTCCACATTCCTTGTGCTTTCCAAATATAGCACCATGCGACTTCTGGCTCTTCTGAAACATTAAAACCGTGCTTAAGAGTCTTCATCCCGACGAAATTAAAATACCGCTAATTTTACAGTAATTATGTGATATCTTCAAATAGATAAAAGATAATCGAAATGTGGAACAAGAGCGCCCTAGACAATATTATTTTACATAAGAAACCGTTATCACGACTCACTTATCTGCTTTCGATTTCGAGCCATTTTGAAAATCGGCACTTATTTTCGTGTTTCTAAACATCTGAAAACGGAAATCCACTAGGTGACTTGTGATAACGGTACCTCACGCAAAATAATATTGTCTAGGGCGCTCTTGTTCCATATTTCAATTATCTTTTATCTATTTGAAGATATCACATAATTACTGTAAAATTAGCGGTATTTTAATTTCGCCGGGATGAAGACTCTTAAGAGAAAATGTTCTGACATCATTCCTGACAGTGAGAGGGTCATGACAGAGCAGCTGAACGCCCTTCCAAAAGAAGCCTTCCAGAAATGCTTCCAGCCATGGATTCAACGTTTGGGTAAATGATCGCTAGCCAAGGATAGTATTTTAAAGGAGATTAAATCAAATTTCATGTAAACTTATTACTTTTTTTTTTAAATAAAATTATTCACCGTATTTTTTGATCACCTCATATTGTTCGCTGTTTGTTGAAGCTTAGCGTACATTTTGAGCTTAAGGCTACATGAAACGTGGATCTACAGTTTAAGGTCGAATTCGAATTAAAATAATGCCTTCAAATATCAATGCACTGACACCCGGAATCGAACCCGGGACGACGTACACCAAAGTCGTACATACTAGCCACTAGATCAGCGGTGAGAACAAAATACCAATAAGTCCTTCCCATGTTCCTCAACGTAGATTTGTTCTACCAATAATGACTACCTCATAGTAGGTTGAGTCATAAAACATTATACGACTACTATGATAATTAATTAAATCATTCTTATTTTTAGTCATTAACTACCACTGCAAGTGTTACGGCGTTGGCAACGCTGAATATTGAGAAGAGCATCGAAACCTTAAACTTGATGTTGTTCTAACATAGCATGCAAATGAAAGTCTCAAAAAAAGAAAATAAGAAGAAAAGATAAATGCAGTTCGTAAGAAGCCAACATGAGCTAGAACAGAAACCAATTCAGAACAGTTGAGCAAAGATAGTGTACTAGAAACAGAGCAAAAAAGAAAAGATACAGAAACACACTCAAGGACAGAAGAAGATTCAAATACGACCAAAAATAAGAGAAAGAATAAAACGAATATGTATGTAGACACCAAGATTGCCAGTAGTTAGGAACTGTAAACAAGATGCATCTTTATGATAAGCGACTACACATTGCATCTTATGCATGAAGGCGACTTTTACCTTTGATGTCGGTTAATAACTAAGATGGATGAGCGAAGAAGGAAATGGAAAATGAACACAGAGAGACAGACACACAGAGAAGTTTTCTTTTCTCCCTTTTTTTTATCTTCTGGTGAGAAATCTCTCAGGATAACATGATTTACAGTAAGCATAAAGAAATATCATGATATGAGATCACCACTCCGTAAAAACTAACTTTAAGTATATTAAGAGTGTGAAGATAAAGCAAAACATTCCTTTGGGATATTTATTAATATTTATTTCAGCAATTATAACATGCTAAAGGGTGCCAACGTCTAGAGCAGTGGTTCTCAACCTAATTGCTATCACGACCCCCATTTTATCACATCCTCGTGCCAGCGGCCTCCATAAAATTTCTGATTTGTAATAAGCTTGTGTGGGATTTTTAATATACCTATTGCGAAGATCTCACGATATCCATCTATTTCTATAATAGTGGAATCCATTTCTTGTGTATAGTGGATACAGTAACTTCTCTAAAAGCAAATGGATCGAAACAAAATTTGGTCAGTTCATTCATATTACAAATATCAAATCCAATCTGTCATACTGTTTCAAAATGGAGGCCGTTTGAAAATTTTAAAACTTCATAACTTACTTAATTTTGGGTTATAAAAAATAAAGTGATTTCTAATTATGGTTTTAAAAACTTGGACAGTTGTTAAAAAAGTTATTGAGTATTTTTAATGACTTGATAATGTGCGTCACGAAGATTGAACCGGACAATGCCGTAATAGTGAAATCACACCATGCTCAGGTATCTCATTAGCTTCCAATTTTAATTGTATTTCAATATGCAAGTTTTGTTGCATTTGTATTTTTCTGGTATTTCAATATGCAGTTCTCATTAATTTCGTATCGTACCTCTTTTATTTAAATTGATTTTTATTTAAATAACTCTTCGACTGTTGAAAAGATTTAGTAGATCTGTTTTTTGTTGTTCTTAACAGTATGTATAAAGATAAAAATATGATTATCAGAACAAAATTCAAAATAATATTTAAATATATTTTCCGGCATTGGATTCTAATTATATTTATCTTTTCCGCTTATATTCGCGACCCCTATGAAAACATATCATGATCCTCCTAGAGGTCGCGACCCCCAGGTTGAGAAATTCTGGTCTAGAGGTATGTAGGATCCCGAGATCAAAAAAGTGTTGAGATGGCGTCGTGACGTAGTTAGAAAAATGGTAGAGAGTTCTAAGTGTCTCCAATCTACAAAACCAGCAACAATGATATTGAGATACTGTATGTCGGTGTGCTGATCGTCTAAGGCCGTGCATCATAAAGGGATCCAAGGTGTTGAAATTTCGAGTAAAAAATTTTAAAAAAATAACTTACAGGAACTTGACAGTTACTTAAAATGGCATTTTACATATGCAAACTTGAGGATTTCGGGAAGGGAGGGTTCAACTATATTTTATTGAGGATCGTAGATAGGAGCAAGGAAATAAACGAAACATTACATGCAACGGTTATGCCGTCTAGGCTAAAGGAGATGGGAGATTAATGAAAGTGAATGATCATTGAGAAATTGATTTATATTGAGTATGTGGGAGGAAATAGGAGAACCCCGAGGATTTCTAGTCTCGTCTCGTATTTTTTCGGAGACTATTGGTACGCTTGTTTATCATTTATGTATTTATGATCAATTCTATTCAACTAGTCCCACACACGCAAAGCTCAAATGGTAGAACTCCATCATGCTGCAAAATGATATTGAGTAACAATCAGCTTACAGGCTCTGATATAATATATTAAGGTAATTAATAATTATTAGCAGTAACTGTTGTGTACTGTATATGCAATATGAGTTAAATCAAGTCAGTACACTTTTCTTGGAGCGTGTCTTCCTTTCTTGTTCTAAATCTGTGTACATGATTCTACACCTCAACACTTTCAGCACTTAGACATGGCTGCAGATACAGTTATTAAGTTAATGTCTGTGAATTTATTTTTATTTGAGTATTTACTTTCGTTTAATCAATCAACCGAGGTAATATGTCTTATCTTTCATGTTCAAGCAATGCTACTATCAGATACGTTACTATTACTACTTGGAAAATACCTGTAACGACAATCCATTTTTAAGTACCGCCCATCTAAGTTTTCAACTTAAAATACATATCTATATGCCAGTTTAGAAGCAATAACACACATGTCCAAAAAATTTATAAAGGACACATTCTATAATATTGTAGTACATCAAATTTACAAAACCCCGAAATTGTTGTAAATATTTAAATTTCTGCAAATTTATGTAAACAATTCAAAGGTGGCTTGATTACAAAATACTAACTGTCTGAATTGAATGAATTAAGTCAAGGTTGTTTCCAAAATCTAATCTGGTTAATTGAGACAAACTCATAACTTATTTTATTCTAACAGAGATAGACGTAGAACTTCCAGACAAGGAAATACGAAGACATGTAGATTTCATTCCGCAGTTTTATATATAAAAAGACCATCTACATTCAGTCAACATACTTCAGTTTTAGACTTACCATTCACCTAAAAGTTACATAAGTCGAGAAGAGATGGAGCCTTCGAGGTTTACTTCAATTACCACAAGGAACAGAATGTAAATGCCTTTTTATATCAAGCTTTTCTGGGAATTTCCGATTCCTTGCTTCGTATCTCAAGCAGATAATACTCGTTATGAGAACAACTAATGAAATTGAAACCTCTTCATAACTCAAATTATCGATCTCCTATTCTTTTCACCTCATTTTTGTCTCTACTTCTCGCAATATTTTGTGAGAAATCAACCTAAGATTTAGATAGACTGAGAACCTACAATCTAAACCTAAAAGATCGACTGAAAACTTAAAAGACCACGCACTCCACCATGCTAAAATTTTAAAATAGGTTTGCAATCCATTTTAAATGTGACTGGTTTTGTGATGTAAAAGGCAGTTAGAAACTTTGGGAAATGTAGAGACCTTTGGTTTGGGTTGTGAACCCCAGGCTATTTTTATATATGAAATTATTGAATGGCTTTGACATTCACCCAGTTATTTTTTTTTTAGAAGAAATTTAAATTAATGTACGTTTTTAGGGTATAGAAAACGTAGCTTAGAATTGATTATAAACATGGGAATAGAAATTTAGAGATAAAATTTGATAATACAGAAATAATTTAAAACAAGAATTTAATGATTTGATGTTGAATAATTTAATAATAATAGAGCATGGTATGGATTGGTATGATTTTTAGATTAGAGAAGATAATGTATAATTACTTATTTTTGGTAACGGTGATAAGCAGAACCTCTGATGGACAAAATGATGGAGTAGAAAAACTAATGATGAACGCTGTGACTCACAGAGTTTTGGTGTTAAAAAAGAACTTTTAATATTCGGAAGAGAATTTGGTAGTATTTTTATGATTTTTTTTGTTACGTTAATATTTTTGTGCGTTTTTTTTTTTTTTTTAAGTTTTAGAAGTTATAGCCGGTTATTTGTATTGTAGAAGTTAAGGCACTTTAATTTTTTTATTGGATTATGAATCCTAAAGAATATTCAAACTCCTTCCACTTCATACATTACCTATTTTATACACTTTTTTTTAAAATTTAATTAAATATTTTGTTTGATTACACATTGTGGTACACAATAAAGGGTTCGATTCTTAGTTGATACTTCAGTATTTTGTATCTTTCACAGAATACCAACGTACCTATATACACACCGCCCATTTCTCGTTCAAATAATCTTAAATATTTTATATTTCTTTGAGATATTGTAAGAAAGTTTCGCATCCTCCTACGTGATCAGATGCACTACGCTAGGACTGAACCATTGGACTCACTCTGCTTCGGATGTTTGATAACTAAAACGTAGTCCTTAACCAGTTGCTTAGTTAGGTGAAGGTACTCGATACCTCAAGCTTAAGATAATACTATTAAGTTCGTAAATGTTATGATCCTTCCTTTTGTCAGTCCTTCCAAATATAGGCTTTGACTACTCTACTAATTTTTATATATATATATATATATATATATATATATAAGATGATTTCAGAGGTATTTCTAGGAAAATAATGAGGTGTATGAAGGATTTTGTGGGAAGATTTTCAGGTTTAATATCTAGCTCCACATAAGGACCGTTCTCGACAAAAATAAAACTGTGTTGCTTACATTATTGATGGCCGATTGAATTGGAATTTAGCATATCTTCCAGTACCAAGGCTAAATGAGTCGTAGTCTTACAGCTTAACATGGGATTCGTACTACATGAGTCCCGTCGGGAATGGAACTTGAATCTCTCAAGCCAAAGACGGATATACTAACCATATAACCACGAGGAAATCTATTTACGTTGCTAAGTTAACGCGTAAATCGCTAGCATTTCTCGTCCTTGGTACTGAAGATCCTTCTCACATGATTCCAACACCACATTAAATTACAGTATAGCTTTCGTGCTGACTGAAAATCACAAACTTTCTTAGTGTACACTATAACACCATTGGAAGAGCAATAAGTTCATCGGATGTCAAATAGCATCGTTTGACAAATTTATTCATTGAAACAAATTTAAAGATGCATTTTCATCTTATTTTGTTTGCTTTTTTTTTTCACACAAATTTACTAACACTTTAAACAAACAGCAGAAACAATTCAGTTTCTAAATTCCAGCTATAAAACTCTGAATTTATGGCACATATAAAAGTTTTCTTTTCTGCTTTTTTTTTCTTTTTTTTTCAAAAACCTATCTCACTCCTTCTTTCTCTCTGTTGCTTTTCATTTTCTATTCTAAAACCAAAAAGTACGAAAAAAAGAATGAGAGGATCATAGAGCAATATTAAAAGTCTCCCCATTTGTTGGAAACAGTTTTAGTTGCACCTAGCATGCGGCATTCTCTGTGTATAAAACAGACAGGCAATTTCATTATTCGGCATAACTTTCGTAAACAGGAGGCTTTTTATTAGACTTTAATTCCTAGAATTTCCCAGACGAATTGCAGTCTGACTCTCTAATATTGTCATAGTTTTACAAGGTTAAATTCTCTTTTAACGGCAGAGTTACCAGTGCAATTACATGTAACTATAATTAAAAAATGGAAAAGAAAAAAGAGAACAGTCAAATGTGAACCGAGTAAATCCAAAGTCACTGAGTATATTAAACCAAATTAATGGCTTTTTTCTACGAAAATAATAATAAAAAATATAATAAAATAAGTAAATAAAGTGCATGTACATTCTAATATAATATTAACATAATATATGTTGACATTGCAAAATCCGGCAGCCTCCGAACTTTAGGAGTTCCTTATTTTCGACAATGTCGGATTTCGGATGGTTATAACTATTATATACACAGGGTGTAACTTAATATAAGAAACGAGGGGAGGTAGTTCCTTGCGCCGAGATAACTGAAAAGATGTCCTATGAACATATAGCATATTAGGCATATGGCAGAATCAGTGAGGACCGAAACCATGGGAACAGGAAGTTCGAAGCGGTAGATATCGGAAACCAATAAGCTTAAAGATGGCGGTCTATGAAAGTCTAGAGATGACGCTTGTGTTCAAGACTCTACAGTACAGGAGTGCAGTCATTGTGCTGCGAGTGTTGAATAGAGACACATGGCAGTGCTCGACGAAAACATGGTGCTTTATTTAAACCGCAAACAGACCGACATACTATTCATGTACGGTCCGCAGATGATGATGAGCATGGTACAGTAGGGCTCTATTAGGAGTGTTTTTCTAACAGATGTTTGCAGCAATTTATGTGCGTGTGTGAAACAGGGACCATACTACTTATCCATGTGTATGCTGGTCAACTCCGTCGTGTAGGAACACCTGTTATGGACGAACGTGTGTTGGAAGCTATGGACAATGATCCAGGGACGAGTACAAGGAAACTTAAGCCGTGGAATGCGTGTTAGCCACATGATTATGTGGCGTGTGTTACATGAAAATGCCTTGTACTCATGCCACCTGCAAAGGTAGCCTACAAGCACTGACAGAAGCGGGTTTTCCAATCACTTGACGCATTCTGCCAGTCGTTCATTCAACAGACTACTACTATCATACTGTTTCAGGCATAAGTATTGTTCACTGATTAGTCCAAATTTGGAAAAGATGGTATCATCAACATATATAACACATATATTTGGTCAGATGCACATCCCCATGGTACTGTTGTCTCTCATCATCAACACCAATTTGGACTCAATGTATAGTATGGTATTGTCTATGATCAACTTATCGGCCCATACACGTTAGCTCGAAAACTGAACGGAGCACAGTATTTGACATTCCTGCAGGATACACTGTCCGAATTACTGGAAAATGTTCATCTATCGTTTTACAAACATATAGTCATGCACGATGCAACTCAGTGTGAATGTCCGCCGATGTTTGAACAATTACTTCCCAAGACATTGGATCGGACTTGGCGGCCCAGTCCATTGGCCTACTCATTCACCGAACCTGAATCCACTGGATTTTTATGTGAGGACACATTAAAAGTGTGGTGTATGTTATTCCTGTTAACGATATCAACGACTTGGAACAGCGTATCGGTAACGCTTGTACAACATCTCCATGACTTAAGTATCTTTGACCGGGTTAACCAATCCATGATTCGACATTGTCATGCATGCATTCTGACTATGGAGGACACTTTGAACATCTCTTGTGATGTGTCCGACGAATGTACGTTTATGTCTCTGACGTTTGCACGTTCTTTGAACTTACTATTCCCACTCTTTCGGTCTTCGCTAACTCTGACAATATGAAATATATTCATAGGATCTTTTTCGCTTACCGGTAAATGACTTTAGTCCCATAAGAACACAATAGGACAATATATAGATCTGTGAATGTAGCTATGTGACCAGTTAGCTAGTTGTGTATATAAAAACCTAACCACACTTTCTTCCCATGAAGGTATATGTTATGTATCTCTAGCTCATAGGAACAAAGTAACTCCATGGCATTATGAAATTTTCAGTTAATACTCTTATTGGAACATCTATTCTATTTACAGTCCTGAGACTGACACATTAACAATGTAATTAATCATTAAATTTGTAGCACAAATAATAATTACTTAACTTACGTGCTGATTCTTGTCCAGTGAATGTATAGGTTCTTGCATTGTTTACGATTGAGCATTCAAATAGTCACAAAACAACTATGAGTGACTAGGGTTTTATCGCGTTTCTATCTTATTGGCTCTTCTGCTTACATGATGTAAACAAACCTCTTTGCTATTGAAGAAGCAAGATTAAAGGTGTAAGATGACAGTCGTAAACTCCGAACATACATAATCAGCAAGTACAAGGCTCGCACAAAACTTCTACCAATGAATCTCTCAGTAAGAGCATAAATAGTTCTCTTATAAACACACAATTTTGTCTCTTCAAAAGTATCACCAGCATCGTTCAAGTTTGATCAATACTTTCTTTCTTTTTATTAATGGATCAATGTAGCGCTTCATTAGTTCTACAGAACAGACCAGGTTCTTTGCGACCGCATTTGGTGCATGCACAGTGATGTAATCAAAGATGATGGTAAGTAATGTATTTGTTTCTGTGGTACAATCTTGAATCGAATTTCTTGTGACTGAGAAGGAAAAACCTGCTGAAAGTTTGCGTACACTACAAGAGTGTAGTAAATAAACATTGTCACGGGAAAGAGTGTACGAACAGTGTTAACAGTTCAATATTCATAACAAATGAACCTAATTGACGCGTTAGCTCAAGTGTAACATTTGTTATCCCAGTGAAGTTGGCGCGTATTGAACAAGTTATCCTGTATTGGGAGGTTTTACCACGCAATTCTTAAGAGTTCTGCTTTAGCGCTAGTGATTTCCACTTATTTGGGCCTCTTGAAGAACATTTGGGCGAGATGCACTTCCGAACGAATAAGGATCTAAAAAACTCTGTCTCAAAGTGGTTAGAACACAAACCTACTTCTTTCTACCAAGGACATCAGGGAGCTTCCAGAACGACGGCAACGGTGTCTGGATGCTCAGGGGTAATACTTCGAAAAACTAAAGGAGAATAATTTGATGTTTCTATGAATATATTTCCTGTATAGCAATAGAAGTCTAGGTGAACTTTGAACGATCCTTGTAAGCAAAGTTTCCTAGTTATATAAATGGTGATCAAGTCCAAAGAAACCAATCCAACTGACACTAATGGTCAATTCTTTCCATTTTCCTGAATACTTTAACTAACTTGGCCAAATTACAAAGACAGGCAACTTTGCTGTACTGCTCTAGTGCTACGTCTTGTTGTAAGATGTGGACGATATTTCGTAATTGTATGCTCTGTGTCACTTATAGAAGCAGGAAAGGAGAAATACCTATTCATAACTGAACACACTATCAATTTTTAGGACTGCATCATTTTCACAGAGCAGATGAATCACAGGCAAAATCCTATTTTTCTCTACTGACGGCCAGTGAACCCTATACACGACAGACACTCCTACTATTGTTAATACGAGGGCTATGTTTTTCAAGCTCCTTTAAGCTATCTGAGAAGAAGCATATGAGATGACGAAACAGAGGTAAGATAAAGATGTTTAGAGTGTCGCCCTTCTCTTACTACGAGAGACAGGCTCTACCATTCAATAATTGTGGGGTATAGTGAGCTTGGAAACACATCAAGTGGAACCAAAGTGCCCACCAAGTGTGAATTACGTGATGTACTTCAATTTCTCCAGCTCGAAGGGCATAACACAACCCATAAATAATCGTTGACTGAGTAAGGATTACATATTGAACTTTATAAGCGATGACCGTGTCCAGTAGTGTTACAGAGAGTTTGAGCAAGAACTTACAGACATACACAACGGGAGTAGTAAGATGCGAAAATTTGTGAAGGAAGATGACTTTGATGAACGTGCGAATCACGTAGTTTGTAAAATGCATAAATTATGATTTCTGAATTGTCTGGTCTTGGAATTTCAGAGAACTTAGCAACTACCTGGAGAAACCGAATAGCATAATGTAATATACACTTAGCAGACAGTTCGATTCCATTCAATGTATTTTCACACTTGTTACTTCATAATGATTGAGTGACAAAGTCTATCTATCAGTATGGAGGATGGGCGACCTCCAATGAACAGCTTTATCTTATCCACGTTTCGTCATCTCACGTAGCTGTGCTCTGGTGAGTTAGCTGAAGTTGAAAAAAATAGACCTCGCACATTGTTTGTTGCGTTTGCAAATGCTACAGGCGACTTTTGCGACTAATCAGATCATCCACTTTGTAAGATGTTTTCTACACTTTGAACTCAACTTATCTAAATGTACTGGGGACTGGACTACGTAGTAGGGGATTTCTGTTAACGGCAACAAGATATTTCTTGTTCAGTGCCATAAAGCCACAACCATCGTTCCAGTCCAGCTTCACATTCATAGAACAACTCATCATGCAGCCTGAAGCTACACACATCTTTTATAGTTTACTTGGAACAAAATTTAACATTCGCACAGCATCTTGCTAATACTATCAAGAATGCAGGAGCGCGATTTATAGAGATGTTCCTGCTTCTTACATCGTGGCAACTTCAGCACTCAAATCTCCTTCGTATCTACCGTATATTCGACTGATTTGTACTGTTTTAATGACGCCCATCCCTTTTAGAACAAGCAGTGAGTTTCGTATTCTATATTTTAACGAGTCCAAAATATAGTTGTTTGCCTGACCATCAGACATTTCGGATAAACGTGTATTTCAGCAACTTCATCAATTGAAGACGTCATGTTTGGACTGTCCAAGAAGGAGCTACGAACGTCTGAAAAGGAAGTCATTGCCAGTAAGTCCAGGCAGCATGTCAAATACACCGACACGCCGGTATTGACCGCTGCAAGCTAATGGAAATTAAGAGGGTGTGGAAGTGGCTCTTCTTCTGACCAACTCACGTTTCTAAACACTGTACACAAATTCTACAACACAAGCGGGTAAGTGGTTTAGAAAAATTTGGAACTCAACATTCGCTGTCGATTTACTCTACCTAATGGGGCGTTTACACTTGGTCGATTTAGTCGCACGACTAAATCGACTCGCTGCATTTGCCACTAAATCGAAGCAACTAGGCTGAATCAGATCGATGGATGTGTTCAATTATTTCAACCACAAAACATAGAACGTCTTTTAATTCAGTTGCCAGTCGATTAGTCGCTTTCGATCAACAAGCGATTAAGTTGAATTCCCGTTTACACGGTCGATTAAGTTGAAAGTGACGTCAATTCAACTGAATCGAACGCAAATCGACTAAGTGTAAACGCCCCATAAAGCTACTGGCATCACTCCGACATTATGCTCACCGAACATCACATTCACTAATCTAGCCTGACATCAAACTCACCTGACCTCACACTCATACCATCAGTCCGACAACATACTTAATTAAGCGCATCCTCACTGTTCGTAGCATGTGATAGTATGCTTTTGGTAGGCTGGCGGTTAATGTTTACTAAATAAAGCTCTGTCCTAACTGTAAACGCAAACCACTGTCTGGTTTATACTGGTCTCATGCAGATGTTCTTAGACTAAATTTTAAGATGATCGTAACAAATAAATAATATTGGATTTGTTCAATGTTAATATTAAAATTATCTTTCAATTTAGCAAGTAATACTCTTTAGTCCGATATCACGCTCACTTAGCTTCAATGCCACATATTGTTAGGTCTACTTCACAGGTTCACAAAGTTACACTCATTTTGTGGAGTTGAAACCGGATGAATAGGCTCGTACCTCATCAATTCCGATGTCTTTGTTGTGACCAAACTATTCCTGAAACATATCAGTTTTAAAACTGTAATTAATACTTTTCCTGGTACCCGGATAGCACTGAAATGGTTACGTACACTGCAATGGTTAGCTGAATTATGTTTACAAAAGTGAAAATTTAAACAACTTATAGTTGCAGGCAGATCCGTTCAGACCGAAATCGTAGTGAAGTACGTGTGCAATCAACCTCATAAGGTTGAGGTGGTATTTGTGCAATATTCCTTTCGAAATACTGACGTAACCATAAATGTATTTTTAAACATGATCGTACATTTCAGAAAGTGAAAGTCTGGTAAAAAATAGAGGTATGATAATGATGTATGGCTAGAATAGCGATCCGGTATGCATAGTGTAAGAGGTCAAAAGAAATTGCTCTATAATTCAGATCTACAAAATAGCTTTTTTTTTGTTTGATTAATCCCAACTAACTACAGAGATTTGTATGGTTAAGAAAATAACAATAATAAGAATAATGAAAAAAAAGATCCCTCGTAAAGCAAGGTCGGGAACGGACTATTAAGTCGCCCATATTCGTGCTAGAAAATAAAGATCCGCTACACATGGATTAGGAAGTTGGATACAGGATATATAATAACAGGAACATGCAATCGGCATCAAAGGAAAATTGGTGGTTATATACATAAGGCATAGATTGTCAGAAAGAAGAAAATAAAAGTAGGAGAGAGCGAAAGTAGTGGAAAGTTGCGTGCTTTTCAGGATACTTTCTCCTTACAAAAACATTAATCTCTTATAAAAGAAACCTGCCAATAACAGGCTATATTTTTCTTCGTTTTCTTACTAGTGTATTATTCTTGTTATGTATACTTTGAAATTTTACAATATTATTAACGTTTAACGGGATGCGGGGATGTCCAAAGATGTGATATATACTACCAATCGATACATTATATCAAATTGAACAATATTGTATGGATGAGTGTGAGTTTAGCAAGATGATTTTTTTTGTAAACCTAAAAATTGAGGTTGTACGATAATTACGCCACCCATTAGGATGAAACTGATTCTAAACTGTATAATCATTAAGCATTTCATTATGAGATACTACCAAGACGATAGTCTACAGTATGGTTAATGAGACATAGTCCCCACATTATGATTTAAACCTTAAACTAAAATGGGAGGGGCTCAGTGGTAGACCAGTTTACCCTCTGGTGAGTGGGATCCCTGGTTCGATTCGGTCAAGTAAGTTTGTAGTGGACAACATGAGGTCCGTGGGCTTTCTCGGAGTACTCCCGTTTCCTCTACTTACTCATTCCATCAATTCTTCCATTATCATTCACTTGCTTTAATAATACATACAGAGACCGAAGTATGTTGATTTTGCATAAAAATTTATGTCAAATCTGTCCGTAATAGGGCACACACACATGTTATAATGGTACTAAACACACTGCCAACAACGTGAATAATACTGTCGCTAAACACATTGCAAGAAAACGCTAGAAATATTAATTTTAGCGGAAAAAATGTTAGTTTACTCACTAGACAACATTTAAAAGGTGCTAAATTTCTATTCTAACAATGATAAATGAACCAATTGTTTTTGATAAAAATATCCTGAAAAATTTCTAGAACAAGCGACAAACTGCTACATTGGTAACACTGATAACAAGAGACAAACGACAACCGCCTCACGTTTCTGCGCATGTGTATAATTTTTTGATACAAGTATATCATCTCAAACACTGCCCCAATGATCAAAACATAACATACTAATCTGTCAAAACTAATGAAAACAAGGCAATAGATCATTTTGACATGCTATAGTCGCTCACATTTTTATGTTCATGGCGGACATATCCGTAATGTCAAAAAATTGACATATTTCCTTATGTCCACCATTAGAAGGCAATTCATTTGTACACACTAAAGTATGTCCAAATTTGAAGACATGCATTTTTCAGTCGTTTTGATTCGTTTCGAGCTCTGTGTGTACGTCTTCCTTAGCCTAAAGAGCATAACGTGGGACATAAAACTTAAAGATTTAATTTCATTTTTCTACCCTTCCCTTGAACAAAACAGAAAATGGAAGATATCTACTACTAATTTCGGTTTCAATATTGATGTACAGAGTAAAAACGATAAGCGGTAGGTTATAGTTTTGGACAAATTTCAATTGAATTAACAATTAATCTGTAAATTTAATTGTTAATTGCAATTAACAATCGAAGTAAGTAATTATCAATTGTTAATTCCAGTTCACCATTAATAAATGAGAATCAATTGCAATTAATCAATCGATTGAAAGTAATTGCAATTAAATTCAATCATTCAATTGCAACTGAAAATAAGTGAAAATTAATTCAATTGCAATTAATATTCACAGCAATTACTTTCAATTGATTTTAATTGATTTTGTCCAACACTTGATAGGTAGAAATAATTTTTGATATGGATTTCGTACCCCTCAAGGTTTCAAAATCGATTCTAATTCTTCTAGTGTAACCGGAAGTGGCAGAAATCTAGCATTTTCGGTTTTAATATTGTAACGGAAAGTAACAGAAATTAAACATTTTCTGTTTCAATACTGTAACTAAAAGTGACAGAAATCTAGCATTTTGTGTTTCAATATTGTAACGGGAAGTGACCGAAATCTGGTATTTTCTGTTTCAATATTGTAACCGGAAAGTGACAGAAATCCAGCATTTTGTGTTTCAATATTGTAACGGAAAGTGACAGAAATCCCGTATTTTCTGTTTCAATACTGTAACTAAAAGTGACAGAAATCTAACATTTTGTGTTTCAATATTGTAACGGGAAGTGACAGAAATCTGGTATTTTCTGTTTCAATATTGTAACGGGAACTGATGGAAATCTAGTATTTTCTGTTTTAATATTGAAACGGAAGGTCTGTTTCAATATTGTAATGGGAAGTGACAGAAATCTAGTATTTTCTGTTTCAATATTGTAACGGGAAGTGACAGAAATCTAGTATTTTCTGTTTCATTACTGTAACTGAAAGTGACAAAAATCTAAGATTTTGTGTTTCAATATGGTAACTGAAAATGACAGAAATCTAGCATTTTGTGTTTCAATGTTGTAACAGAAAGTGACAGAAATCTACCATTTTCTGTTTCAATACTGTAACTGAAAATGACAGAAATCTCGTACTTTTGCAATAGAGGAGAATGGTAAAAGATGACGACAACTTCTTTTTTTATATATTTGAATCAGCATTCTAAGAACAGATGTCGTCTCTGCTCTTAACCCTTTATTGAAATAGTAAATAGTAGAAATCTGCTGAAAATTTCATTCGGAATAACAGAAGAGTTCGCAGTTAAAGTGTGACTTCAACAGGGATCTAGTCTTCGCCCACATCTTTTTGCAATTGTGATGGACGAACTTACAAAGGATATCCAAGAGTGAGCACTTTGGAATATGTTATTTGCGGATAACATCATGAACAAAGGCAGCTCTGCAAAAGAAATTAGATGCCTGGAGAGGAACATTGGAGAGTAAAGGGCTTAGAATTAGTAGAACGAAGACAGAATATTTATATTGTTCTTTTAGGAAAAATGTAATAGGGAATACAAGAATACAATTTGACAAAAAAGAGATAGTAAGGACGAAGAAATTCAAGTACTTGGTATCAATTCTGAAGGAAAATGCAGGAGTAGAAGAAGATGTAAACAGCAGAATTGGCAGCGGTTGAACGAAAATGAGAGAAGCGGCAGGAGTGTTTTGTGACCATTCACTACCAATACGCCGTACAGGAAAAGTTTACCAAACAGTACTAAGACCTGCATTATTGTACGAAGCGGAATGTTGGACGACAAAGAAGAGAGAGGAATGTACGTTGCATGTTACGGAGATGAACATGCTGCGATGGATGTGTCGCAAAAGAACAAAATGAAGAATGAAGTGATCCGGGGAACAGTAAAGGTGAGACCAGTAGTATAAAAGCTGCAAGAAAGTAGACTGAGGCGGTTTGGACATGTAAGACGAAGACCTTTGGAATGTGTAGCTCATCGAGTAGATGCTATAGAAGTGAGTAAGAAACGAGCTCGAAGCCGGCCAAAGAAAAAGTGGGAAGAATGTGTTAAGAGTCTTCCTCCCGGCGAAATTAAAATAACGCTAATTTTACAGTAATTATGTGATATCTTCAAATAGATAAAAGATAATTGAAATATGGAATAAGAGCGCCCTAGACAATATTATTTTGCGTGAGGTACCGTTATCACAAGTCACCTAGCGGCTTTTCGTTTTCAGCTGTTTAGAGACGCGAAAATAAATGCCGATTTTCAAAATGGCTCGAAATCGAAAGCAGATAAGTGAGTCGTGACAACGGTTTCTCATGTAAAATAATATTGTCTAGGGCGCTCTTGTTCCATATTTCAATTATCTTTTATCTATTTGAAGATATCACATAATTAATGTAAAATTATCGGTATTTTAATTTCGCCGGGATGAAGACTCTTAAGAACGATACGGCGGAGTGTGAAGTCACAGCGGATATGGCATAAGATAGAAACATGTGGAGGACAGTGATCCAAAAATCCGACCTCAGCTAACTGCGAAAAAGGCTTAGGAGAAGAAGAAGAAGAAGAAGACCTCTATAGAGTAAATACGATATAGTGAAAAATAATTTTTGAATTGATATGGATTTAGCATCGAAAAATTGGTTTCATCTTCACTCGTATCGGTCTATTCACATCGAAAGAGGCAGCGAATAAAACAAGTGCTGCTACTCAGGTTTATGTGTTCCCTTTTTTGAGCAACGATGATTTTTTTCCTACAATATACTAGTAACTTGAAACCAGAGGGTAAAGCAAAAAAAACTCTTGCGTTCACAGGTGTAATTCAAGCTGCTCGAGAGAGAGAGAGAGAAAAGAAGTACCGAAGCAGAAGGAAAAAATATTTGTTGTAAAGTTCTCTGGATTCCATTCTGAAAGGTAAAAATGGAAACCACATAGCTCTTAGTAAGTGTAGGAGACACTGATATCTCAATTATAATGACTTTTATGTTTTTAAATACCTGTTTACCTTTTTTAAAAGAATCGCACTAAAAGTAATATATATATATATATATATATATATATATATATATATATATATATATATATATATATATATATATATATATATATATATATACTGTGAAGAAAATTACTAAAGAAAAATCTATTTATTTATACTTTGCCTACAAGGAAAAGTATGGGAAACGTTCTAATATGAATTTACAATATACAACGAATTTTCTACAATCAACTTATAATACAAGCACACGAGAACATTTCCCATAGTGTTCTTTTCTCTTAATTATGCACAAATACATTCTTTTGAAAAGTAAATTACTTGACAACAGTATTATTTTTCTTAACTTTTAAGCACGATTAGTTTTATTTTTTATAAGGAAATTGTATTTTTTTAAATTTTACTCTCTGCTTTTTAATAAATCTGTGATTCAGAAATTTTTTTTTTTTTTTTTCATTTCTTACTTGCTTCCTGAGACTTCGTGGGTTTTGTCACTATACCTAAGTAGTCTAATGAGAAACGGATATAAAAAAATATACAAAAAAGGATATATTTTTTTTTGTTTGGGACTAATGAAAAATGGAACCAAGACTAAGAAAAGCATTACGTGCTCTAAGTGATTCTCTATAATCCATTATAATCAATTAAAATACAATTATTTCAGGAATGATCCAAAAAATGGATATCTTCGCCAAGAAATTTAGGAATGATAAAAAAACGCATCAGGAGACTGCGATCTTGGCCAATAGCTAGTTTTTTGGATTAGGTGCCACAAAATTTTTAAACGGCACCTAAATCGAGTTTTTGCAACTTTTACGGAATAAGCACATCATACTGAGTAAAGTGATGGTTTGGGTTTTACTACATTATACGTAGTTCTTCAAATATGGCGCGTACAAGAATTTTTTTGATTGAATGAAATATTTTGGATTTTTTAGATTAGGGGCCACAGAATTTTTGAATGGCCTATAAATCGAGTTTTTTTTTTTTTTTTTAAATACGGAATAAGCACATCATACTGAGTTAAGTGATAGTTTAGTTTGGATACATTATATGCAGTTCTTCAGATATGGGGCGTATAAGAAAATGTTTGATTGAATGAAATATTTTGATTTTTTAGATTAGGGGCCACAAAAGTTTTGAACGACCCCTTTATCGGGTTCCGTATCTTTTACGGAATAAGCCTATCATATTGAGTTAAGTGATGGTTTGGATTTGGCTACATTATTTGTACTTCTCCAACTATGGGGCGTACAATAAATTTTTCAATTAAATGAAAATATGGGATTTATTACATTGGGGGCCACAACATTTTTGAACGGCCTCTAAATCGAGTTTTCGTATATTTTTGCGAAATAAGCCCATCATACTCAGTTAAATGATAGTTTTGATTTGGCTACATTATATTAAGTTCTCCAGATATACAAGAAAATGTTTGATTGAATGAAATAATTTGGATTTTTTAGATTAGGGGCCATCAAATTTTTGAACAAGTTTTCATATTTTTTTCGTATTTCGTATCGAGTTTTCGTTTTTTTTTTTTTTTTTTTTTTTTTTTTTTTTTTTTTTTTACAGAATAAGCACATCATACTGAATTAAGTGATAGTTACTTCGAAACAGGTATTCTAGCAGTCATGAAGTGACTGTTTATATATATATATATATATATATATATATATATATATATATATATTAGAAAACATAAGACATTAAATGAGAATTTTATCATGACATGATTAAATGAGAATCTAGATATACATTGTTTGGCCTGTGGATCATCTAGGATGTCATGTAAATCAAGTTGCCTGGAAATAAGTGCCGCATGGTTATCATATCAGAAGAACGTGGCAACACTGTGTCTGCTTTCGATAGCTTTTGGTGGTGGGTTGAATAGGAAATATTCTGATTGTAGAGGAAAGGGAAGGAGGGAGAGGAAAGATTACAGAGATGAACAGACACGTGGATGAAACCCTGACTCCCAGACATCGTCTTGTGTTGGACTTTTAAAAGGTTAAAAAAAAAAAAAAAAAAAAAAAACTTTAAAGATTAGAAAGTGAATTGAGCTTTACTTGGTTTGCATTCCTATCTTTCACATTCGTGCAGAGGAATACATATTTTTCGTATAGCCAAATGGATACCTCGTACCAAGAATCCTTAGTAGTAGAGTATGTATTTGCTTTTAAAATAATGATGTGAGGAGAAAGGATGATAGAAAAATGAATTTAACGACAGTTTGCTATAGCAGGACGAAAGTTGGCCCGTTTTGGGTAATACTAGCCTTAAAGATATATTTTAGATATGCTTTTGTCTTAATAATATTGTTTCTGTTACTTTTTAAAATTAAATTTACACAAAAGCTTGGAGTGTTTACCCAAAATGGAGGATTCAATGAGAATTTATACAAGGTATTCCTATACAACACAAAAGGTGATTTCTGACATCAAGGTAGGACAAAAGAAATAGATCTACCTGGGTGTATAAGTGCTTTCGTTCGGCACTATGATCAGTGAAAAATTTATACAAAAACTGGAGGAACAGCCATAACTCAAGAACAAAATGTTGGATCAAAGTAGGTTAAAAGAGAATTCTTATAATTTTTAGTCATAAATTTCATTAATGTTCAATTGGATGTAATAGGGGCGGCACAATGGTGACTCCAAAGAAATTGAAGAACTCCTGGGGGTATTTTTATTGAAAGTTAAAATGAAATCTTTGAGTTTTACGTCCCACGATTATGCTGGCTGGGCGAAAGGAGACGATGATGATGAGAAATGAATGAAATGGTGGAATGAAGAAAGTGGGAAGAAACGGGAGAACCCCGAGAAAACCCACGCACACGGTGTTTGTCCACCACAAAGTTCACTTGGCGCGAGCGATTGAACCAGGGACCCCATGCACCAGAGGTGAATGCTCTACCATTGAGCCACCGCGGCCCCTTATTGAAAAATTGAATGAGGAAAATAGGCAGTAACCAACTACAACATATCAACGAGTAAAAACTATAGTACATTATTAATGTTAGAAAGACACTGTTAGAATTCGAGGAAAATGAGAAATACATATATTTTATTGATCTACTTTCTCTTAGTATAAAATAAACTCTCGGAGGAAGAACTAGATGAAAGTAAGTCTTCAATATCTCTTGGTTATTACTTTTAGGCTATTTGAGACGAATAATTAAAGTTAATTATTACGAAAGGTTTCGTTAGATGAGAATGTAGGAAGAGATGAGAAAACCCTGAACAAAATCACTGTTACTATGTTGTCCACGACAATTTTTTATGAACTGAAATCGAACCAGGTACTCCTTATACCAGAAATGAGGGCTATCACTGAGCAACTGTGGCCACACATTGGAAAAAAAAAAGAAGTACCATTCCGATAGATGTATCATTCGAGTAAATAATATGTATGATCCCCTAATCTACAAAAATTACTGACGTTTAAAATGTTGAATTCGATGAACTATCTCCTTCTGGAAACGCAAAGTACATTCTTGTAAGTCAATTATTTTCAAATGGTAGGTCATCGTCAAAGTAGCATTTAATACATTTTATTATTGTTATTGGGTGCAAGAAAGAACTGGGTCTATGGGGCCAGTAAAAACGGGATCGTAATGTTCAAAACGTTGAGGGTAATTGTAAGAAAATGTAAATTTCATGAATAGTGTTTAAACACTTCATGTAGCTTTGATTTATGAGTCTTAAGTATGATATTAGCCATATCACGGACAATTAAGTGATTCAGGCAGTTCTCTAACGGTGGAGGGATAAGCAAATAGAAATCTACGATGCCAAAGTAAAGAAGTTCGTAGCCAGAACTGGTAGCTAAAATTGGTTGCAGTAACAGGAAGATATATCAAGAAATAATACACGTAACTTCAATTCATGACTCATAAGGACCAGACATTAATCTCTCAGAATATTTACTGGGTGCTCCTCGTATTTCACATTACGATATACAGCATTTAAGTAGACATTTTTAAGATCAATCCTACAACAGCTGGGTAGTCAAAAATAGTGAATTAAATTATATTGATTGTTTTATTGAATCACAATAACTATTTCTTAACCTGTAAAACATTCAGTAAAAAAGTATTTTAAATTCGGAAGAAATTGATATAGTCCTAGGAACTCACTGCAAGATTCTTAATCTTTTTATAGCTCAGGGCATCGCAATAGAGTAATAGGGTATCACAAAGGAAGTGTGACTTTCGAACGTAAGTTAGAGAAATTTCAAGAGTAAGAGGACAAATGACAATCAGGAAGGCAAAAATTTCATACACAGGGTGTCCCAAAAGTAGGTATAGCATTCTGACATTAATCAAGTATAACATTCTGACTTATAGGTTTATTTGCTTCAGCTGTTCCGGGCTTAAATATAAGTAAAAAGACATTAAGAACAAATAATAAAGAAACTAAGTTTACCTGATGGATAACAATAAGAAATGATATAACAAGCAATGAGTTAAAGGTACGGAACTGTATACCTACTTTTGTGCCACCCTGTAATATTCATAAAACCTCAGAAATGTAAACATACAAAGAATAGATTTAAAACAAAAGTGGAAGCAGAGAAATTAGGAAAAACGATGTGTTATTCGTAAAGTACAAGACATTCTTAATATAATTATTACACTTAACAAAAGTTGCGAACTTCCACGCAACATACATATTTCAATATTTTTCGTAAGTGATAAATCAAACATTAAAAAAATGTGTTCATCGGAATAAGTTTTCCCTCCACAAGTTTATACTGTAGTGAGATAAAGTAGTTTAATCAAACATGTGCATCACTTCTTCTTTAGAGTTCTAACCGTATTCTTATAACTTAAAATATATACTATGATTTTTACTGTTAAAATATTGTATTTGGTTGTTGTTTATTTTTCTCATTCAACATTTTATAAAAAAAATATTCTCAGGAATTCTCCAGTTTTTGTGGGAGTTACTCTTGAGAAATTGGGTTGAAATGGAAAGATCAAAGTCTCATATAAGATACTTACATATGAACCAGCAAGTAAGTGTTAGAATAGGGAAGAAAATGACAGAGAAGAATGCAATTGCAAGGGGACTTCGACAAAGATGCTCTCTCTCGCCAACAGTATTTAATATCTATCTAGAAGTGTGAAAGTGAAATAAAAACAAGGGCAAAAAATGGCGTAAGAAGCCTTTAGCAGGAAGAATATACTATTTTGTCGGACCTTGAATAAAGAATTAAGAAATGACTCAGAAAATACTTCGTTTGGAGCGTTGTACTGTATGGGACGGAAACATGGACATAAAGGGAAAATTATATTAATTATATTTAAAAAAAAAAGGACTGGAAGCTTTCGAAATGTGGATGTGGAGAAGAATGGAGACAATTATGAGTCGAGTGGAAAACAAATGAGAAGGTGTTAGAAATGGGAGGGGAGAGAAAAGAACAATTTTAGATAGTATTAAGAAGAAGAAAAGAAACTGTTCGGAACGTTAACTAGAAAGTAACTGTATCATAAGTGACTTGCAAGAGGGTATAGTGGCAGGCAAGAAAGGGAGAGGGCGAAGGAGACTACAATTAATAGAAGATATTAAAGCAGAAAAATCATACATGAAGACAGTGGAGCATGGAAGCTTCTCAGCTGCGGAAGTGACCTGCCAATAATGGAAGAACACCTATGATGATGATGATGATGATGATGCCTCTTAAGTATCTCCTGCACCACATCTAGTTGTGCGTAACTGGAGTCTAAAAACAATGAACATTTCTTTTTACCCGACTTTAATCTGACAGTTTGTTCTCGAGTTATGGCTGTTTCCTACAAATTTGTCGGCTAGTCATAGCACCAAACATTCCCACACACAGGTTGGTCTATGCTTCTCGTGTTACCTTGGTGTTAGAAATCACCTCCCAAACGCTTTCAGTGTTGTTTAGAGGTAACCTGTATTTATTTGTCATGATGATTTAGGCGAGTAATTCAATATAGAGGCTTTAACAATGTTGATAAAGAAATTAACAAAGGTGTATGGAGTTTTGGTATATAATTAGGTATAATTTGTGATGAGGCAAGTAAAAATAAAATGAAATTACCGGTAAATCTTTCAGTCTTACGTCCCACGATTATTCCTCCTAAAGGCTAAAGTAGATGGATGGTTAATCAAAATATATGAGTATAAAAGCGATTGGTGGGATGAAAAAGTAGGAAGAAATGTGTAAACAAATTAGAGCCTACTTACATGATGTTTTCCACCATCAAGTCATACGTCCTACGATCGAACGAGACCCTCCCTCGTATAAGAGGTGAGCATTCTATCACTAAGCCACCGTGGGATAAATTCCCCACCCCATTCCTGACTAATTTTAAGCCGGATAAAACAACTTTCAAAATTCATATACACTCTATCGTATAAAAATTGAATATTTTCTAGGAAAGATATCGCGGAAGCTCTTTCTAAAATATATATATATATATATATATATATATATATATATATATATATATATATATATATATATATATATATATTCGAAAGGAGAGTAATTAATTTCCTCATTCTTGATTGATATTGCACCAATAATAGCTCTCGATCGACTTAAATTCCATGCAATAAAGATGATCGTGAAGCCTTGAAGAAAATATAAGCCACACTGCATCTAAATCGAATAGCTTCGGGGGCCAGTCAGCACCCAAAAATTTTGTTGGGAGTCCAATACTATAAGCTACTACATCTATGTAATATTGAATGGGTATTATTCTCTATCTAATAAGTAATTGTAAAATACTTCCAGGAAAAAATGATGGAACTTTGTTTTTATAAGAGAAAGAGTACAGATGAAATGTAAAATCAAATATTCAAGCCACATCAATCATTTCCCTGTTAAACAGGTATAGTTTTATTAAGAAAATGTACAAATGTATGTTGAGTTAGGAAGTTTAGGGGGGGGTCCGGGCACAGTGGACCCCCTGTTTCTGGGCATTACCGGCATCTATGGAATTAAGTCCGTCACGCACGAGGGATGATGTCCCTCGGCGAGCACAATATCCAGGGAAGGGGGAAGGAAGGAAGCGGCCTGGGACCTGTATGTTAAGTACCATTCAGGTATTTTGTTGATGTGAATGGGGAAAACTCAGGAAAACCTCAAGCAGGGTGGCTGGCTTGAAAAAGCAGCTACATCTTTTTGATCGAGTGTTCCAACCGGGAATAGAACCCGGGACCGGTCGCAATAAAGGTAGAATTTCTTTCTAGATCATCATTGAAGAAAATTATTCTTTTATCATAATGGGCATCGCTGTTTTAGGCTGAAGCTCAGCAGGTCTTAATTTAAACAGCTTTCCAATTGCCTCACGACGCTACATAATAATTTGCCCCCTCAAGGAATTGAGCCCAAAACCGGGCACTGTCCACGGAAACACTATTGACAATGTCTGCTCTGTCAGAGTTTTTTTCCACATAGCAGCTTTTACACATAAAAATTTTCAAGTGAAATTTATTATACTTTACGTGTATTTAAAAAAAAAAAAAAAAATCAACTTCCTTTCAAGCGACAACATCAGCTTTAATTTCTGGGAGGATACAGAGGGCTAAAGAACTCTTTTAGGAACTCAGCTATCTTTTTTATGGCGGAAATGGTAATTTTATATTACTTGACGTATATTTCAATATAACGTATTTGGGGCGAACAGTCTCGGAGAGTTAGATATAGCCACCAGGGAAACACTCACCCCCTTACCCCTTCTAGTGTCATCACCCTACGATTTTACACTCTTACTGAACTGAAATATGCTTCAAAAATATTGTTGCATCTTCAGTCTTCCCTTTCCCCTCTCCTTCGGCCTCATCTCGTGATTTTTGGTTTAATTTTCTTCCTGCGTTAACAAATGTTGCTTAGTCATTGATGAAAGAGTCTGACATAGATTGGAAACCACCCAGCCCAGCCCTCAACCAGAGCACGTGATCACGGCAACATATGTCTTGTAGAGCTCTGTGGTTGAGTTAGGCCATTCATCTACGCCATGTCTCATTCATTCGTGCTTCACACGCACCGTGCAACACACAATACAGTAACATTTTCTCCTCTACAGTATTCCACTATAGCTTACAAAGAAACAGGGACATACATTAATGTAGGGCAAAGCTAGTTTAATTTGCCCTACAGCCGGAGTACCTAGTATTATATACGAGACGAAAAATACTTTTTTTTTTTTAACTTGAAGACTAGACGAAGTATATGGCAATTCTCGTCTTATTTTCATTTCAATACGAGAAATTTCACCCGTCTCGTAGGCAGCACTACTTAGGATCAGGGGCGGATCCAGGACCGACTTCTGGGGGGGGGCGGTGGGTTGTCATACTTCTACTTTTAAGGGTTCCAAACTTTGGTATAGGTTTTATTTATATATATAAAATAAGAAAGTTTCGTCTTCTGGGGAAAGGGCGATTGCCCCGATCGCCCCCACCCCCGGATCCGCCCCTGATTAGGTTTAGGATTACTATTTAGATTTCTGGGCTTTCGGCATTTATGGCCATGTTAACCACGGGATAGCGTTCCTCGGCAATCACTATCCGACGAAAAGGAAGGAAGAAAGGAAGCACCTGGGGACTTTTGTGTTAGGTACCATCCCGGCGTTTGCCTGGTGTGAATGAGGAAACTCAGGAAATCCTCACTCAGAATAACTGACCTGCAAAAGCTTTTACAGGTTTTCCACTGAGTGTCCCCACCGGGAATCGAACCCGGGACCAGCAGCACTAGTTCTTAGGTCTCAAACACTGTTGTAGTATTACATGATTCACAATATATACTTTATAAATTGATAAAGTGGCTGTACGAACACCATGAAGGGCATGTGTATCAAAGTTTAAAGATGCGCAAATCATTATACAATATCTTCAATAATAAATATGATTTACATATTGTTATATCACACCCTTCGTTGACCTCTGGTGATAGAGAAGGCTTCTCATAATTTCTAGATGAAATTAAGAAAAAATAGGCATAAATTTAGGACGAAAATTTACAAAGTGAGACCAAAATAAAATTCAAGATGAGGCGAGAAAGAATCGAGAAGAGACGAGAGTTTTATAAAATCTATTTATAGGCTCGTCTCGTCTCACGGGTAACAGTATATACTGCTATAGTAAGTAAATGCAATTTCTAGTTTTACGTCCCACACTTATGCCTTTAGACTAACGGAGAGAGATACTAAATTAACTAACTAACCACTAGCATGACAGCCCTTAAGGATCCGAGCCATCTATTAGCAACCGGCTGAACTAAGTACAGTCTAGCAACTAACACGGGATCAGCGCTCCACATGGCCCTGTCTCTAACAGCGGTATCACGAGCTTTCTAGATCTAGTGACCGTCACACCTTTTATTCATGTGAATCCCCATTTTCCCTCACGACGCTGGGTGGACACCGAAAATTGGGAAGCACCGGCCGGGAAACAAACCCAGGATAAATGAGACAGGTGATCACTAAAAATTAATTATCATGAGGTAATTGATAAAGTGATGATAATATGAGAAGAAACTGCAAAATCTCGAGGAAACTCATGAGCACGGTGTTGTTCACCACAAACTCATTTGGCCGGTCCGAATCAGAGATTCGTTGGACCATATGTGAGCGCTGTAATATTGAACCATCATGTCCCCAGCCAAGGCAACTGACTTGACTTGACTTGCACTTGGTTCTAAGACATGGATCCACAATTTCCGGGCTGGCATTACATATGAAAGCATACCTTCTCCCCTCTTTTTCTCAAAAAAACATACTATATTTCCCATATCTATCTATCTATCTATCTATCTATCTATCTATCTATCTATCTATCTATCTATCTATCTATCTATCTATCTATCTATCTATCTATCTATCTATCTATCTATCTATCTATATCTATCTATCTATCTATCTATCTATCTATCTATATATATATACATATATATATATATATATATATATATATATATATATATATATAGATATAGATATATATATATATATATATATATATATATATATATATATATATATATATATATATATATATATATATATATATATATATATATAATCTTTGGTTTGCAAGCCTTCATGTTTATTAACCGTACGTCAATGAATTGCAAAACTATAAGAAAGGATATGAAATGCATTTTGGATATCTTATTTACTTATTTATAAATATCGTTCCAGATACACAACATTTTCCATTTTCCACTGCAACATGTAACAGAGGAATTACAAGAAAAGAAAAACAAAAACAAGAAAAATGTAACAACAATATGTATTTCTTTTAAGTAAAAAAAATTAAACAGATACACCTTAGTGTTTTGGCAGTGGCGCCCAAATTACTGAAGAACATTTACCCACAAAATTTCGCGTCTTTCACTGGGTCTTCCTGAATTTTGCATCCGTGATGCATATATGTGTGGTGTATGTGTAGTAGCATTCAAAAGCTCCCTTCATTCTTAAAATAATAACATAAAACTATGAATCTAAGAAGTTGAGGTTTCGAGGAGGACCTTCCTATACTTTTTTTAAAAATTTATATTTTCTAACAATTCGAAAACTCTCTCGAGCCAGGGTCAAGTGTTATAGTTTGAGTTATCTTTCGTGAAAGTGTTCACAACTTCGACTGTGCTTGGGATCGCAATTAAAAAACAATCTTCTTCACAAAAATTTCGGGAATTTTTCAGAATTTCTCCTAAATTTATGGAATGGCACATTTATGTAATATCATTCAAAAGTATGACATATTCTGAAGACAATTATGTACGCAGTATTCAGTGGCGTATTTAGGATTTTGTTTCAGGGGGGCTATGCATAACACGTGAATAAGGACTTATATTTTTCCTTTTGGGTGCATACAAATGTTAATGAAGTTGTGCATATAACACATTTATTTCGGGGGGCTTGAGCCCGATAGCCACCCCTAAATACGCCACTGGAAGTATTAATCTGAAATAACTAGGGTATAAGCAGTAGCTTCCTAAGTGAAACTCGATAATTTCCTGTAATGAACTCTTGTATTACCTTTAATTTTAAAAGGATTAAATCGATAATTGTTGAGTATACATTACTAGTTATTACATCTACAGATTGTTAAATTCAAACATTTAATTTATAAATAAGGTGTAATTACACACAAAACTGAACACTGAGTATTTGTTTAAGTTGAAAGAATCAGTGATACTTGCATAAATCTCATTTGAAAATTTTTCCACATCCTCTGAGTTTGGACCTTCAGCTAAGAAGCAAAGTATAAAATCAGTAATTTAAATCAACAAACAGGTAAATTTAGTAGCGTGCGTAATCTTTCGGGTAGCGTCTAAATTATCCGAAGCAGACCAAATATTTTGAGAAAGTGTTAAATCTTTTTCCTCCTGGCAACCCTGTTGCCTAATTCTGTCTTCTTTTTCTCTTTCTCTTCTTTTGGCTCCGAAACGAATTTATCCTACCACAGCTTGGACCTTGCATTGAAGAAGAGTTTGACGGTACAGGCTAACATGCAAGGGGTTTTAGGACCTGACGTTTCGACAGCCATGAAAAAAATTAGTTTCTTCTGTCCTGAGAAATTGCCCAGATAACCAATTGCGAATTAGGTATCTGCTATTTTAACGGCATCTCAGTATAGGTATAGGGCACATATATGAAAAGAATGTACCAGGAACGAGGGTAAAACGAGTGAAAGCAAGTCGAGCATTTTAATGTAAAATGCTGTAATTAAGTGATCGGAGCAAGACATCTATTTCTATAAAATACGTAAGAGCTGGCTAAAACTGTTTAAAACTTTTCTCTTTCAACTTGAAAGCGTTTATTTCGGCCTTCGTGTTACCCATGTATGCAGGAGGTCTAGGTTTGATTCCTGGTTATTCAAATCCCACATGAATTTGTAGGTTCGTGCGCCTTAATCTTGCCCTCGTGTCCGTTGGTTTTCTCGGGGTACTCTCGTTTCCTTCCACATTCTCATTTCACCAAATTTTCCATCATTCATTCACTTGCCTTAATCATCACAGTCACGAATGATTAAGGGCATAATCGTGGGACGTTAAACTTTAAATATTAAATTTAAAAACAATCTTTCTGTGATATTAGGAAGGTATTTTAAACCCGAACCAAACAACACACACCCACACACAAAAGCAACACTGCTCTCGTGAACACAGTAAAAGAATGTTTTAAGGTTGGAACCACCTCATTTTTGCACCAAATTAAGTAGATATTTTCATGGTTGTGATATTGAGCTCCTCCGTGGCTAAGTGGAAGCCGGTGGGTGTAGCCGAGCGGTCTGAGGTTGATGATCGTGAGGTGAAGCCCATTGGGGGTTCGAGTCCCCCTGTAGTAGCAAGGGTGGAATTTTAACTGTCCTCGAGGTTTGTGTGTTCGTGTCCCTGTCGAGTCTAGTAGTCCTGAGAAGTGGTTAAAATAGAAAAAATAGTCAGGAAGATTTTTAAAAGAAAAAACAGTGGTTAGCGTACGTGCCTTTGGCGTGGGAGACCCGGGTTCGATTCCCGGCGGGAGCTCATGTGGTTCGGATTCCACGTTAATCAGTAGGTCCACGCCTCATATAGCCTCGCTGCTGAACGGGACGTTAAACCCAAAATCAACTTAACAACTCAACTCAACTCAGGTTGTGATATTTTAATTAAATGAATAATAATTTCTGTATTTCTCTTTTATATAATGCCCTTTATCCTTTTTCTTCTTTGTTGTTGTAATGTGCGAATGAAAGTTTTCTATAGTTAGAAATTAGTTTTCTATTGAAAGCAATAAATAAATACATTTATAAATATATTCAAAACACAAACACACAGTATGTATGGCTAATTAATATAAAAATAACACTATTTTACATTTTCATTCTCTCAAATTAAAAAAAAAAAAAATACACTTCAAGCAACACGTTTTCTTTTTAGCATCTTGTGGTCATCTTACATATTAGGCGTGCCTGTTTAAATTCATTGTAGAATGACATTTCATTGTTTCCAATATATCTTTCAACCAGTTCTATCACGTCCTTGTATTTCGTTATGCGAATGGAAGTCTTCTGTAGTTAGAAATTAGTTTCCTATTGAATAAGGAATAAATAAATACATTTATAGGTAGATTTAAGGCACATAATCATAGCTAGTATGTGTAACTTATTCATATAAAAATAACACTATATTACCTTTTTATTCTGTCAAATTGAATTAAAAAGTTTCACTTTGTCAATCACATTCCCCTTTTAGATACTTCTGAGCAGCAGTGTTGCCAACAACCTGTGAAGAAAATAGTCTAGATGGCTTTCAGAAATAAGCTTTTTTACGCAAAAAATGGCCAGATTTTGAACTGCTATCCTATAATTCACATTGTAGATTTTAACCCCTCTTTTTTGTGTGTAGGATTATAAATGGGTTATAGTAAAATTTGAAATGTTGAATGTTATTCGCTGAAGACTAACAAGCAATATACATGGCTTTAAATTACAATAAAATTCATCAACAATTCATCCAATTTGTGAAAGTCAACAGCTATATTATCATTTCAATTGAAATAAGTTATCATCGATGATGTCGCAGCTAACCGAGGCGCTGGAACTGCATATACCATCGTTGGATTGTGGATTTGTAGTGATTATGGAAACCGCCATTGTCCCAATTTTCACTAGTACTTTCGGCAGGTCATACTTCTTACAAACACTTCTTTGTTTTCTTTCTTCGTACACTGACACGAATCATCATGATTGCATTGAGAGTCTTAAAGCTGATTAGATATCCTATTTCTTTCCTTTAATAAACATAAGCCATCTTTGTGGCTTGAAGAACCAAACAGTTTACTAAATTTATATTTAAAAAATTTCATTCTTTTAATGAAATGCGAAAATTAAAATAATTAAAAAGTGGCAAACGGTGCCGTTACATTAGCGACATTAAAATTCTTTCTGAGTCGATAAGTATTGTTAAATGGTGTAAATCTGTGGGTGGGGGGAGATAGAAGAAGAATGAAAAACGAGTGTTTGTTGTATAATACAATACCCTCTGTCTAGAAAAAAATCAATTAATACGATAATATCTAATGACAAGAAGGATAATTTTTAAAAATTACACTTTATTTTCAAAGAAGAAATATTTTTAGAATGAATTTAAGGGGTAATAAAAGTCAAAAATGGCAAAAGAGTTCCGTAAAATAAGCTATATTTAATGCTACAAGCATTTCGTGGATTTGTATGGTTAAATGCCTCCCAAAATGTGCTAGATTTAGCCAAAAATAGGCTAAATTGGCCTCACTGCTGAGCAGTGTTCGTAGGTTTCCTTAAGAAAATTTCCCTCGACTGACACAAAATTTTCCCTTTTCTTATGAAATTTTCTCTAGTTTGCTGACAGTCCAGTTTCTATAACAGAAAATATGTGATGAGATTAATTAAGCTATAATGAAGGAAGTCTGGAAAAATTAAAAGAAGGAAACAAATGTGATTCATTTTTTTAAAACAAAAACACACACAAATACACCCAACAAACAATGGGTAAAAATTATGCTGCTTTGAACAAACAAACAGACACATAAAATTGTTATTGTATTGGTTTATTTCTGAAGACCAAAGAAAAATCTAAGCATTTATATTGGTCAATCAATAAGCGCGAGAATTTCCCTGGATTTTCACGTTTTATAGAAAAAAACCTTTTCCCTTTTTGCTAAATTTAGCTACAAAATTTCCCTAGATTAGGGAAATTTCCCTCAAACTACGAACACTGCTTCTGAATCATCACAACTGCCAATTGGTTCTTTTTAAATTGATTGTGTATCAGTTCTATGATATCCTTATATTTCGTTATCTTAATATGAGTTCATGGATATTCAGATTATTCTTGTCATTTTTTTTATTAGAAATGAGAAAGTTATTTTCATATACTACGAAGCAGCACTAACGCTAGGAGATAACCTCTTGTTTGTGCCAAACGAAAAAAGTATTTTTTTTATATAAAAAAAAAGATAAATGAGCATTAAAACATGTATATTTTGACCACTGGTGATTTCACAGAAATCTGACCAATTTCCAAAAAAATAAAAAAAGAAAATGATTAACCTACTTTAAAACAGAACTTCTGATAGCCTGTGGTTCTTCTAGTTGACGTTCTTCTCCATCAGCTGGATGGCATTCTGGTCATTGACTTCCCATGACAGTAACATAGCATCTCATGGGGAAATAGTTCTGTCGTCATTAAATAGTTAACATATGCGTCTAAGGCTCCAGAGACCTTGGTTTGATTTCCGGTGGAAGCTCAAATGCTCATATTCTACATCAAGCAGTAAATCCAAGCCTCATATAGTTTTAGTTTAACTCAAAAACTAAAACTCCGTAGACACCATTCAACTGTGCTAGTACGTGTTGTACTTTTATGTTGGAAAAATAGATAACTCCTGTATGCTGGAATGTAGTCGTGAAACAACAATGGAGCTCTTTACATATTAATGGAAAACACTTGTGCCATAAATATTGGTCAATGTAATCATTAATCGTTCAGAAAAAAATAACACTGCTTTAAAAAGCACTGCCAATTTCCTATTGCATGTTTGCTACCGGATTCATCAAAGAATATGTGTACAATTTACCCCTCCCTCGAGGAAATTATTCTCCAATAAACACCACCTTTACAAAGACACTTATGTTCGAGGGAGAGAATTGCGTGCTGCAGTGAAATTTAGAGCTATGTCGGCGGCATTCACTACCAAAAGGGCCACCTCTGCAGAATTCGTTTAAATGGAGTAGCCATACGATGAGTGTCTTGGGAGAAGGCAGCAGTTCTCCAGTGATCAGTTGGCGGAAATCATAGCAATTGGAACGGTAACTTGGACAATAGTTCCAGGCGTAGTCAGAATGACTTTAACGGCTGGAGTACTGCTGAGTGGAAAGCGACGAGAAGGTATCACTCTATTTTTCCCTAGTTTGCTGCCGAAAGAAAGTTAGCATATGTACAGTGTTGTTCGCAGCTCAAAATATAGTTCTGAAGGTAAAATATTCCCCATTCGGATCTTCGGGAGGAGGATGTCTTGGGAAGCGCTATTGGACGAGAAAGTAATGACGAGGGGGAAACCACTGGAAGAAGGAAGACAAGTATGAGCAAAAGAATTAGGATAGGGACATGAAATGTTAATGTACGTACCATGTTACAGGAAAATAAATTAGAAAATTGTAAACAAGAAATGAAACAAAACAATGTAGACTTTGTAGGACTTTGTGAAGTTAGATGGGAAGGTAATACGGAACTGAGAAGTGAAGAATATAGGATATTTTACTCAGATGTTGAAAAGAGCGGTCATAATGGTGTAGGAATAATTCTTGGTAAGCGCTTAAAAGAGAAGGTAGAATTTGTTGGTGATAGAGTTATTACTTATAGGGGAAAAAAAGATCTAGTGGTGATACAGACATACACACCGACCACTTCTCACACAACTGAAGAAGTAGAGGAAAAATGTGAGAAAATAGAAAAATATAGACAAGGAGAAGAAAGGTGCATGTCTAATTGTAATGGGATATTTCAAATGCAATGTGGGAGGAAGGTAGTATCATAGGCAAACATGGTGTAGACAAAAGAAATGAAAGTGGAGAGAGAGAGTGGTCAATTTCCGTAGACAGAATTCAGTAGTGATTGGGAATACCTGGTTCAATCAGCACAAGTGGAGAAGATGTACATAAAAATTCTCAATAGACGGCCAAAGATATCAAATAGACTATGTTATGATTCATAGTAGATAACGGAATAGCTTGAAGAACGCGAAGATCCTTGCTGGGGCTGACATTTTCTGTGATCATACAGTGTGCTGGCCGGAATGGCAGAAGAAAAGTAGGTAACAAGATGTTGAATACTGAAAATTTGAAAAACGAGGAAGTAAGAAATCTTTTCATAGAAAACTTCGAAGTAAAGTACTCAAACAAGGAAAGGATGGGTGCAGGTAGTAACAGATGGTAAGAATGTATTAAACTATGCATACAGCAGGCTGCAGAGGAATGAAGCAGTCAGTGTCAAATATAGAAGTAGAGGGAAGAACTTAGAACAAGTGACTAGTTTCCTATATCTGCCTAGTATTATTACTGATGGCATGAAGTACAAAGGTGAAATGAAAGCAAAGATAGGAATGCGAAAGAACCATTTAGGAGGAAGAAAAGTCTATTATGTGGATCCTTAAATAAAGAGTTAAAAAAAAGACTCATAAAATGCTTCGTGTGGAGTATTGTACTCTGTGGAGCAGAAACAACTGAAACAGGTATACATCAAATTGGAAAAAGGGGCTGGAAAAATGGGATTAAGAGTCAACGTAGGAAAAACTAAGTACATGATAATATCCACAAAAGTGAAAGAACGGAACGTAACGGAATTGGAGATAGAAAACAAGACATTCGGGGCTGTAAGAAGCTTTAAATATTTAGGTATGACATTGAACAATCAAAACGGAATGAGTGATACAGTATACACTCACTCGAAAGAATACAAGCAGGGAACAAAGCATTCTATTGTAACATGCAGCTGCTGAAGAGTAAATTAATTAGTAAGGGCACAAAAATGAAGATCTATAAAACAATGTAATTCCGGTAATAACCTACGGGGCGGACGTATGGATCATGACGAAGCGGAATGAGAACATGCTCAGGATATTTGAAAGAAGAATCATAAGAAAAAATTACGGACCCGTGTAAAAGGCAACAACGAATGGAGAAGAACTAATGAGGAAATAGCTGATATACTGAGGAATCAGAATATAGTAAGATTTATTAAGGCTCAGCGGTTAAGATGGTTTGGACATGTGGAAAGAATGACAGTTGACAGACTGCCGAAGAAAGTGCTACACGAAAGAATGTATACGAACAGGGCAAGAGGAAGACCCAAGTAGCGATGGATTGATGATGAAGGAGAGATCTGGAAAAGATGAAGATAAAAGGATGGGCTAACAGATTGAAGAACCGAGACGAATGGAGGTTAATGGTTGAGGAGGCTAAGGCCCACATAGGACTGTAGCGCCGAGTGGTAAGGTAAGGTAAGGTAAGGTGGAGCGGAAACATGAACAGTACGGAGAAACTATGAAGAAAGACTGAAAACTTTCGAAATGTGGGTATAGGGAAGAGTGGAGAGAATTATCTGAGTCGAGCTGAAAACGAATGAGAGGATCTTAGAAATGATTGGGGAGAAAAGACCAATTTTAAATATTATTATTAAGAAGAAGAGAAACTAGTTAGGACATTGGCTAAGAAGGAATTGTATCATGAGGGACGTGCTAGAGGGTATAGTGACAGGAAAGAGAGAGAGCGGACAAAGGAGAATATAGTTAATGGACAGTATCAAAATAGGAGAATCGCATGTGAAGGCGAAGAGGTTAGCTGAAGATCAATGAGCATGGATGCTTCCCAGTTGCGGCAAGTGACCTACCAATAATGTCAGAATACCGATGATGCTTGTGGGAGTGAAAATTGATTAACCATACAGATTTCTGAGTAACGGAGTACTACAAATAGTTTTGTATATTGCCATTTAGAAGTAAGAGGGAACGAGTATACAATGCTATGTAGAATTATGTAGAGCTACTTCTTCAGGAGAGCAAGGTTAAACCCAACAGGTTCTAAATTCAGATTTATTTATTTAAGAGGAATTAGGCTTAAAGATATCATATATAAGTAGCTGGTGTAATTAAGTAATTGTGGATTCATTATGCAGATTTATATTCACTTGCACGCGTCAGTTGTTATTGCTTAACAGGTTGACTGCCATGAGCATCATATGTAGTGCTCACCTTATTTCTCTGTGGGGTCATGAGCACTACATGCTTGATATCACAAATTACTAACCTATTCAGGTTCTTGAGCATCATTTATGATGCTCATTGTCACAAATTACTGTGAGTCCATGAGCATGACATATGGTGCTCGGCTCTCATTGGTACAATTTCGGGAGAAGCAAAATATCACGACAAAAATGTGACTATCCATAATCGAGCCAAAGGTAAAAAGAAATTTATGGCCTCCTGGAACCAGTACCCTCAAATCACCTTGGCAGTCAACCTGTTAATACGAAATTCTCTTCCGTCTGGTTTACTCCGTCTCTTTTACTTCCGACCGTTATGCTCCGAGGCTAAGGGACATGCTGATAATGAAGTGGATAATAATGGTAGAATGAAAAAAGTGACAGAAAACTAGAGAACTCACTTGTCCACCACAAAGCTCATTTGGTGGGAGGTGGGATAAAACCAGAGACCCACTATGCACTATGATTTTTTGTAGCGCCAAGAAGCCAGATGCAGAGCTGATTATTCTGAACTGGGTTCGCTCCAGCTCGGGCTCACATCCTCTAATGGGGCTCGTCTTCACTTGGGCACGTCCTGGCTTAATTTAATTGTTCTTGCACTCAATCTGGCTTTTGCTCAATAACTTTGTTGGGGCTCGCTGCTTACTTGGAGCTGAGCTCTAAACCTCAATCGCGCTCAATCGATTTTCTTTTATTAACTTTTTATGGTTCAGCATTATTTCCATCAATTAAGCCCTCGCTCAATTGAGCAGTTGCTCACTAACCTTGTTGGAGCTCGGCTCTCAGTCAGGCTAGCGCTCACTAATTTCTTTGGGACTCAAATTCACTCTCCCTAATTTAATTCGGGATCACGCTTGCTGGAGCTCGGCGCTCATTCAGGCTAGCGCTCACTAATTTCTTTGGAACTCAAATTCCCTCTCCCTAATTTAATTCGGAATCACGCTTGCTGGAGCTCAGGTTAGCTAATTAACGCGTCTTTTTACATTAAATCCACACGATTTTCTCGGTGTTCTTGAACTTGCAAGTATATTGCGTTTATTCGTACCATAGATGAGCATGTTTCGTGTATCTTATCTATGAAGAAGTTAGAAAAAAAGTAGAACAGTTAAAAAGGAGAGTGCTCCAGAACGTACTTGCTTAAGTTCCTAGTCGATATACAGTGTCTTACACATTGTATACCTAATGCGGAAGACAAGCACAAGTTTTTATCAAAGTGCCTGAGTTCTTATCTCGTCTAGACACATGGCTAACATTAGACTTACGCCATAGTTGGTTGTTAGTAACAGCAAATATGATTCATGTATATATAGTCAATTACTAATGCTTATCTTATCTCGCGTAAAAAAAAAAAAAGAGCCATATGTTCCGGATATATAATATACATACGAACGTGTGTGCAACTGCGTAGGCTATATGCAAGTGTTGCATACTGGTTTACGTGCGATTATCATAAACGCATAGTCATAAATTTCGTACATATACATATCTATATCCTGTGCAGCAGTTTGCAATTACTAATTTGTGGTTTGGCTGATAAGGATAAGATTGCAGATAAAAGAGCTTAATAAAACGCACTTGAAGTTTTGTTTTGTTTCGTCATGTGTTTGTTCTTTAGTACCCTCTCCTCTTCCTTCTTCTGTTGTTAAATAGTGCATGGTTAATGAACATTGACAGTTTCATGTCAACGAACCAGTTCTTTCTCTTTTTTTCTTTTCTTTTGCAATATTCTTTTGTTCGTGGCGTTTTAAACAATTTCCTCTAAAAGTAAACTTAATTCTACCGTGGTGGTGATCAAGAAAATGTTATGTCTGCATATTTCTTTATTACTCTTTTTCTTAAAGCAATCTTGATTTTCTAAATAGTCCAGTGCATTTATTATTATTATTATTATTATTATTATTATTATTATTATTATTATTATTATTATTAATATAATAATAATAATAATAATAATAATAATAATAATAATAGGAACCGATATCCCTCCTCTTGATCTTTCTCGTCGAATTTACAAAAATCTTTTCTAGTGATCTCTCACACCACAAATGCTACGTGCTGTCCAAATTTCAAGTTAATAGTTTAAGCACTTTGCCTTAGGTTTCAATCAGACCTAGGCATTCATGACTTCTTTCGCATATACAGCTTGTAACTGAACTTTTTTTTCTTCCTTACTGGGTCAACTATAAAAAAAACGAACGCTGAATCACGTGCTTGATTCTTTAAATAAAAGTTCTAAATATCAAATATCATGTCTCTAATCTTAAAAGAGTTCGGGATATGGACATCTTATTGCACCAATTTTATCCCTACTCTTTTTATTCCCTTCCAGGACAAATATTAAAAAACGCTGAAACACTTGTCCAATTACTTTAAATGGGAAGTCCAAATACCTAATTTCATGTTTCTAACAATCAGAGATTCCGAGATGTGGACATTGTAATTGTCACCCCTCTTTTCTCCTACCTCTTCGAATTTCCAAGAATCCCTCTTTAGTGGGACCTTTCGTCATAAATCCTATTTGTATTGTTCAAATTTGAAGTTTCTAGATTAAGCAGTGTGGACTGGACAGACATTCAAGCCTTCCGTTTCAATATAGAGGTGTAAAATACGCACGGGCTCTCGGAATATACTTCATACTCCTTCCTGTATCATAGAAAAATATCAACAGTGCAGCTGCTAAAGCATCGGCATTCCACTAATCAGTTATCTTATGGTACTTTCATAAAAAAAAAAAAAAAAAAAGGTGGGTCCCTAGGCTTCTGGCTACAATTAGGGCCAGGTCTTGAGTGACGTAATATCACTTAAGCTTCTTCAGATTCTTTTTTCGTTTTAAATAAAATACGTCTAAATTACTTGCCAAATTGAAGTTCTGGTTGTTACTGCTGTACTGTCATTTCAAGAGAGAACAGCTAGACACTCGATGAAACAAAATAAGTAAGGATCTGTCTGGCTTGGTAGTACTACTATCATCCGTACAGTGAGGCCCGTGGAAAGTCAGCCATAAAACTTCCGGGCACTTGGCGTGTTTTTTTTTTCTTTCTTTTTTAGTAACTCTGGCTTCTAAGGATTGAGTCAACAGTGAACAGTCTCACATGGTCCTGACGGGAATCGAAGCGAGGACCTCTGGAAGCTAAGGTGAGTGCGATTACCACTACGCCATTCCCTAACATTCCAGAATAAATCTTCCGATGAATAACGCGTCGACAGAAGATTTTAGAGCAACATATCTACACATACGGACTCCGTTGCGACTGTAACTCTCTCGTCGGGCCTGGGTACAGTATGTGACTAATTGCATTATCAGATATTACACACTTACAACCTTTAAATCTTTAAATACTTAAGCTCTATCAATAGTTATTATTAGTATTATTGTATGCTTGAATAATGAAGCCAGTCGGAAATCTTCACCTTCTCGTCCGGTCCAATCCGCCATTGATGCCAGATAATATAGAGTAGATGGTCATAATGTTCTGGCTAGTAAGTGTATGGGCAACATAATTACGGAACTATTGTTGCTCTCAGACCAGACGAGACATTTCTCGTGTCATGGACAGCATTTTTGCTAGGTAAAATTAGAGCGCACTGGGACATGGGAAGAAATTGATCTAAACAGATATGTATTTAAAAAGGTCTTTCTTTACTTACAGATGTAAGAATACTCTTCTTTGTTCACATAGAAACTACAGTTACATACGAGTTGTTTTTTTCACATTGCCAGCTTTCCTCGCTTACTTTTAAAGAAATTTATAGGCATTACCTTTTGAGATTATAGCTCTTTGGTGTGTCTACAGTTTTTTTTTTTTTTTTTAAATAACATTTTCAAACAAGCAGTGCTTGTAGCAAAGTTTTCTTTTCCTTACGTAACGAGTAATGTAACCTTTGAGTTGTCTGATGCAGGAGGTCTGTCTGTCTGCGCAGGCAAATTTTGCTGCTGTGCAAGTAATCTGTCACTGCAAAAGAAAAGAGGAATAATAATCCACCTGCAGACATAGGATGTTTTCTTTCCTTCTTTCTCTTTTCTATTCACAGCATAAAACTGCATGGGCGGAGAAGCGAACAGAAGAAGAAGAAGAAGAAGAAGAAGAAGACCATCTCTGGAACGCTTAGTCTAATAAAGAACACGCCCTTTTCATCGATTTAATGCAAAGAGATTTTAAGAGATTATATTCGCACAATGGTCTTGCATCTGCAAAATGCACTTTGTGCTACACTCTTCATAAGTAAGAAATAAGTTAAAAATAAACACTAGATGGAAAGTGCACGGTATCAAGGACGAAAATAGAGTGCTTTCTAGGCTTCCGAAGCTTAAAACATTTTGAACAATACTTTTGTGCATTTACTGATATATATATATATATATATATATATATATATATATATATATATATATATATATATATATATATATATATATATATATATTATGTGTGTGCGTTTGCGTAGTTTCCTTCCAAGATATATCTGAATGGGAAAAATTGATATTGTGATTTTGTTGTTAAAATGTTTTTATTTGTTGAATTGAAGCATTCTTTGTTTGAATAATACTTTATGACACATTTCAGTGAAACCAAGAAAAACGGTGAAAACTATAGCACTTTCATATACAGCAATATTTCACACAGAGTTTGTCAGTGTGCTAGTGCTATGTCTTGGGCAATGAAGAAACGAACTTTTCAGTATATGTCCTGTAGAGAATAATAATTCCACTGGTAACACAGTAAATTCCAAAATGTACCATACGTCACTATTCGGGACAAAACATCAATTTAACACTCTCTCTTCAATGCAATGTTTATATGACGGTGCGGGCTGAGAATAAGGGCAACATTAGAGATTCAGTAGTTATATCATGGTACCTCCAGCGAGCTTTTCTTGGCTTTTCCTCATTTATATCAGACAAATGTCGGGATGGTATCTCACATACTGGTTCCAGACCACTTCCTTTTTCCCATCCCCGTTTCCCCGTACTCCCCGAGGGACGTCATTCCTCATAAGTGAGAGGCTTAAATAATGCATCTAGATTCAGTAAAAGTTTGTAGGCATTATGACACTTATTTTTCCAAGTATATTTTATTGCTTACTACAATTATATTGCCAATTGCTTTTCTGTTTTAAACACGATGTATTATTTATGGTAGACTACAAAAATTACATGTGCCGACTGAACCAAAACTGGAATAATAAGTTTAATAAATGTTTCAAAAGTATCTAAAGCTCTTAAGGGTCTTCACTAGAGCGAAATTAAACTACCGCTAATTTTAGTGTTTTTCTGTAATATCTTCAAAACAAATAAAAATATTGGAAAAGCAGAAACGTAGTGAACTAGACAATACGATTTTGCATGTGATACTATTATCACAACTCATCTATCTGCTTTCGATTTGCAACTGTAAATAGATTTAGCATTTTTTGCGGGTTCTGTAAATAGCAGCATAGCAAAAGCAGATAGGCGAACTGTGGTAAAGGTATCACATGCAAAATCGTATTGTCTAGTTCACTACGTTTTTGCTTTTCCAATATTTTTATTTGTTTTGAAGATATTACAGAAAAACTCTAAAATTAGCGGTAGTTTAATTTCGCTGTAGTGAAGACCCTTAAATTCGAACTCCGAATCGCTCAATTTTATGTGAAGTACTACTTTCAGATTGTTCATATTTTTGACGAGTGATGACGTCACAATTTTAAGAGTACATTTACTCCAGAAGGATGTCCGGTATTTTCATTCTCAAAAGTTGGTAATTTTCTTCATTCTTTACACTGCACCAAGGGCGTCCATCGGAGGGGGGCAAGGTGGGGCGCTCGCCCCTCCTAGAGGAAATTGTACTTCAGAATATCGAAAATCCAATAGAATTTTTACATTAGTTTCAGCAAAATTTGAAACTATTTTTGAAACGTCGCTTAAACTTGGAACCACAACATGGGTGCCCTTGCACAGCACGATCATTTTCTTGTGGAAGATTCCAATGGGAAGGATTATGATAAGATGACGGACAGTTAAGTAGCAGAGTGTTATACTCACATTTGACTCATATTTTATACCTTTAAATAAATTTACTTTAGACTTTATAATGCTTTGCTCTTACGATTCTTAATAATATGTAGTGTAAGTAAAATATGATAAACTCCAGTAACAGGACCTTCTTGTAATAATTATGTATTTAAACATATCCCTCGAATACAGCCAATCTCGGACCACATGTGAAGGGAAATCTGTTTGATTATATATGCTAGTCTGACTAGCATAAAGAGTATTTTGAGTCAATAACTAGTTTTTTTTTTCCTTCAATTTTCTCCAGGTAGCAAGAGGCAGGATATACGAAACACCGATGAACGAATATTGCCCTTGCGTGAGCTTAAATGCCGGGTTGGGAGGCAATTTCGGTATAAACGGACAATTACAGAGACCAGTCTTAAATAAAATAAATCGTAATAGGAAAGCAGAGCACAGTATACCACCGCCCTGTGATCAATCTTCAAATAACAATTTAAAAGCCTGTAGTTTATGAGCTATTGGCTTTCCTTAAAATTTCAGTGATCATTAAAAACACAAAAGATACGTTGGGCAGTTTATTATTATTATTATTATTATTATTATTATTATTATTATTATTATTATTATTATTATTATTATTATTATTATTATTATTATTATCAATGTTTCTGTAAGAAGCTTAGTAGTTTTATTATTGACTAACTCCATATCTCAAGAATCTTGAAGGTTTATCGCTACAGAAAGTATTACTTTTTATCCTGAGTGAACCAAGAAAACTAGTCAAGACTTGCAATCCATATTCCTAAATTTCTGCTATATACTCTTTTCGGAACGTATTCGTAGTGGCCCCACGTTACGTAGTTGCTAACACTCTCGCCTTGGTACGAGCGGTCACGGCTTCAATTCCCAGTGTGGACACTCGATCGAAAAAGTATAACAGCTTTTACAGCCCATCATCTGAGACTATCATCATTTCACAGGTCATCATCATTTCAATATGTGCTACTTATCTGAGTCATATAAGCATAGACTGTTTAAATACCAATTCACCTTTTTAGATGAATATACTTTTAAAAATATTTTTGGAAACAGTAGTCTAAATCATAAGACTATAAACTACATGGTTGTGGTTTTAGTTTCCAACATAACGGAAATATCAATTGATCATGGGTAGTAATAGGCAAATGCAAGACCAAGACCAAGATCCGAGTGGTCTTGGTCTTGGTCTTGGTCTTGCATTGGAACTCTTGGTCTTGGTCTTGCACACCCAGTCTTGGTCTTGGTCTTGGTCTTGCTTGCAACAGTCTTGCAAGTCTTGCTTTTAAGAAATCTTATGCTTTTCATAGATAAATTTTACTCTGGATATAAGTAATAATAAATTCTACAATGCGCCAATAGTAACGGAAATACAATGTATGTTTCTAAATGTAATATAGTTTACCTTCGTGTAAGTATGATGATAGTGTACTACATAAGTGATAACCTTTATTTTTTCAATGTGTGCTCGTGCTCCACTACTTATAAGATAATTCACAACGTTTCGTAATCTTTTTATATATTTAACAGATCCAATACTCCACTGGATCCCAAACTGAGAAGGCTACCTCTGAGATGAAAGACGACACAGATTACTGAAATGCCATGAGTTTTGCAAAATTATTTTCATACTCTAAAGGTGTCAGATTTTTTTTCTTTTCGACCACAATTAGCTCATCTTCGTATTGAACATACTTCCAATTAAATATTGAAGTTTTGTTTTACTGATTCCAGTATGTACTTGTACTCTATGGGGCAGAAACATGGACATTACGCAAAAGCGATGAAAAAAATCGAGGCCTTCGAAGCGTGGGCATAGAGAAAAAAGGAGAGAATTAGCTGGGTTGAACGGAAAACGAATGAGAACGTGTTAGAAATAGTAGCAGTAGGGAAAAAAGAAGAATTTTAGATGTAATTAAGAGGATGAAGAGGAACTGGTTGGGACATTGGCTGAAGAGGAACTATATTATGGGGGACGTACTAGAGGGTATGGTGGAAAGAAAGAAAGGAAGGAAATGAAGAGACTGTAGTTGAAGATAAGTATTGAAACAGAAAATTGCTACGTCAAGACGAAGAGACTAGCTGAGGACCACCGTGCATCAAAGCTTCTTAGTTGCAGCAAGTGAGCTGTCAATAATGGCAGAATGGCTATGATGATAATGATTATATGTTTAGCAATATTTGCCAAAAAAGAGAGGGAAAAGATTAAAATAATACATTATAATCAAAAATCTTAATATTTTAGAATAATTTGAGTGAAAACTGAAAAGGACTCAACTGTTTATGTCTTTTGTGTAAACTTAATTTATATAAATAATTTTGACCTATAGTAGAAATACAAACTAATGGCATCAAAGTTCTTTGAAGTAACTGTACAAAATCATTCTCACTTGTGAATATGGATTATTCATCTAATCTATTAAAATGTTAGAATAGCAATTAAGAGCGATTTTTTTTTCTTTGTCCGTCGTCCCGCTAAAGGGTTTTGTCCTTTCTTCCGGTTTAAGAGCGTTTTTTTTTTTTTTTTTTTTTTTTTTTTTTTTTACTGTAATAGGGTTAGGGATTTGGTAGGTGGTACTTTATTCATCAATTTGTAATTCCTAAGAGAATAAATGTTTTTGCAGTATGTCTCCTAACCCTAGCCATTAGAGGGTTACGCCCTCTCTTTGGCACAGTATTTACGACATTGACGGATTAAATCATGTAGGATGGTCTAAGAGTAGTTTTATAAACAAACAGTACTGAAAAATTACAATAAACAAAATATTAGATAATTGAATAAAGAGAAATGTGCATACAAAAAAGCAACAAACATCTAAATGGTGCAGGTATAAACATGAAAAAAAAAAAACTTTGGTATAGAAACATTGTGTAGTGCCTTTATGAAATAAAGATGATGATGTAAAATGAAATGCAGTGCATACACGCCACAGTCACAAACACAGTGTTAGGTATACGAATGCAGGTTAGTTCTTCTGTCTCGGGGCGACTCGAGACTGATGGAAACAAGGGGGCAGCCCAAGGTTAATATTGAAGTCAGACATTGTGCTACAATGGAAACAAATGAGGAAGATGATCGGGTATATGATATATATTAAAGATGTCGTGTTCTTCGGCTGTAGGATGTGTAGTTTTTAGATATAACGTGAGAAGAATGTTTAACGCTGAATGTAAATATTTATACGGCGCGTCAGTTTCCGCATCAGCTTGTAGAGTATCAAGAAGCAATGGATGGGAGGCTGATAGGCGGGATAGTATGTATTTCAAACGTAGGTCGGCAATATGTTGAATAAGGTGAGGGAAATTGATATGTTCATATGTCAGGAAGTTCGGATATGGTAACTTTATACGATATGCAAGTCGGATGGCATGGCGTTCCAATATCGATAAACGGTCGTAGAACTTTGTTGGAGCATTGCACCAAGCAATGTGGCCAAACGTTAAGATAGGCCTAAGGAACATTTTATATGTATTTAGTAGCAATGGGGCGTTTAATCCCCAAGTAGTTCCAGTTAGCCGACGTAGAAGATTGAGCCGTATATTAGCCTTTTGTGATATTTTATCAAGATGAGCCTTCCAGTTGAGTTTTGTGTCGAATACAACCCCGAGATATGTTGCCGTAGATGTTGTTTGCAGAGAATGTTCATTAAGCGTGACTTTGAGGTTTCGCGGATTGCGATGAACCTTGGAGCGGCGTTTCGGAGGTAAAAAGACTAACGCTTGTGTTTTATCGCTATTGATAGTAAGTTTCCAGGCTTTACACCATTGCATAAATTCACTGAGAGTGGATTGTAATCTCATGCTAATCTGATGCATAGTTTTGCCAAGAGCCAGAAAGGCCGTGTCATCGGCATATTGAAATAAGTACACGTTTTGCATAGGTTTAGGTATATCAGAGGCATACAGTATATATAAGAGTGGACTGAGGGCAGAGCCCTGTGGAACGCCACAATACGGAAAAATGGGATGTGAGATGGCAGATCCTATGTATACATATCCTATTCGATTAGTTAAAAATGAATATATGAAACGTAAGTAGCAAATAGGGAGGTTTAGTTTCTGTAATTTTTCTATAAGCCCATAATGCCACACTTTATCGAAAGCCTTTTCAAGGTCCATTAATACAAGGCAAGATGGAGAGGCCTTGTTATATTGGTTTGTTATTAGTGTAGACAGCCGAAGTAACTGGTCGTTAATGGAAAAACCTGGTCGAAAACCTGCTTGGTGTATGGGCAGTAAGTTATGTTCTTGAATATGTAAATGGAGCCGATGGACAAGAATTTTCTCAAACAGTTTACTGAACACTGTTGTCAGTTGTATAGGGCGATAAGAAGACACAGCGTGCGCTGGTTTATGAGGCTTAAGAAACATGCAAATCTTGGATACCTTCCAATCCATTGGGTAAAAGCCGGTGCGCAAAATGAAGTTGTAGAGAGCAACAAGTAGTGTAAGTAAAGTGAGTGGAGCTTCTTTTAGGAGTCGATAGGAAACTTGATCGATGCCTGGTGCAGTGTTTCGTTTCTTACGAAGTGCGCGTTGAAGTTCTTGAGTACTGATTGGTGCTGTAAGAGGATGGTCGTTGTCTATGACGTGTGAGAGTGATGGTTGAAGAGCTGGGATAGTACATAAATCTGCGCGGTTATGAGAAATATATGACATTGCAGGCGTAAAGACCGTTTGTAATTGTGTTGCGAATGCGTTAGCCTTATTTTGGTCGGTAAAAAGAGGGACATCATTGTCCAACAGCGGGTACGATAGTTTAGTGCTTTTTCCTGTGAGTCTATGAAAGGTTTTCCAGTATCGGTTTGGTGAGGCTTCATCGGTTAGTTTATTACATGCGCTGATCCAGTTGCGACGTTTATATGCTATGAGATAATTTGTAACAGTTGTTTGCCATTGTCTGTGTTGACGGAGACATTCTTGGTTGCCGGTTCGTTTATATTCTCGAAATTCTTGGCGTGATTTTTGTATTAGAGAAAGATATTGTGGAGGCAATTTTGGCTTAGATGGATAAATTTTCTCCACAGGAATAGCTTGTTGAGCACCAGTATGTAATGCACCTGTGATGTGGTTTACAACATTGTACATTTCAGTTTCTGAAGTTGGTGGTTGAAAAGTTGAAACACGGTTATTTACGGTCTGGCGAAATAGAGGCCAATCAGCTTTATCATAACGGTGGATAAGTTGTGGTTCTAGCTTTTGTAAAGATGGCCGAGTCTTCTTGATGGTTAGTTTGATTGGGCAGTGATCGCTTCCAATCGTATCAAGAACCTTCAACTCGCAGTCATTTACCAGTGCGAGAGACGTAATCACTACATCCGGGGTTGTTTGGCTGGCTGGTCGAGTAGGACCAGGGAGGTTATGAATGTGAAGTTGTAGTGTAGTTGAAACAAAGTCTATAAACCGTTGTTTCTCCCTTGCACTTCTGCTATGAATATTTATATCAGCCATGATGATTATGTTTTTAAAGTTCTGGGCTATATAATCAAAAAAGGTGAAAGGTATTGGGTGGCCGGGCCGTATATATATGGTAGCTACATTAACAGTAAAAGAAGGGTAGTATATAGAGAATAAGAGATGTTCAGGAAGTTTTGCAAATGCAGTAGGATTGTATTGTCTATAAGGACGTTTGGGAGAAAAGCCAATCAACACCCCTCCTTGAGCGCGTGCTCGTACATCGTGGTAGTCGCAGCGTTGAAGTTGGTAACCAGAAAGTCGTGCAGAAGACGCTGGTTTTAAAGCTGTTTCGTTGAGAGCTACGATATCAATTTTTTCTTCTAACAGAAGAGGTTCTAGAAGTACTTTGTGTTGTTGAAATGATCGGATGTTAACGAATAGTAAAGTAAGAGCCATAATGTATACTGCCATACTGGTTTTAGACTTCTGTCTCTAGAGGTGCGATATGGAAGTGAACGAAAGATCCTGAATATGTGGCAGTGAAGTTAAGATTGAACAAAGATTTAGCTGTTGATATGGCTATACGGAGAATGTGCTCCCGTTGGAAAGGAAAAACATTTTGTAGTACTATGGTGATATAACGAAGAAGATCTTCGACTGTGAGAGGTTGAGCAACAGATTGTGAGGGTGGTGTGGTTTTGTCAAAACTTTGTACTGGCACTGTCAGTTCTGGACGTTCCGGTTGTGCCTGTGGTTTTCCCTTACAGCGGTAGCTGTATGTTGGATGATTTTCTTTGCAAGTAGAGCAATGTGGTTGTTGCTGCTGATTTTTGCAAGCTTTTGTGTCGTGAGATTCACCACAGTAGCCACATTTAGATGGATTTGGGCACTGGCGAGTAAAGTGTGAGTTATAAGTTTGGCATTTCTCACACCGAATTGGCAAAGGTCCTGGTGTCTTGGACGGCTCGACTCTATGGAGTTTCTTATAGATAGGAGCTCCATGTGCTAACAAATAGTCAAGTGTTGTCTGATCTTGGGACAAAACGCGTACCATGTAAGTAGGACCATTGTTGTTTTTAATACGTATGCATTTGTTGACCTCAACGCCTTCTAGTTTGAGTTCTTCAAGAACTTCTTCATCGCTGATTTCAGGTATTACTCCACGGATAACAACGGAAAACATGGGTGGTTTTCGTGGAGGAGGCGGTTGTTTTGTCTTCCGATCAGCTTGTTTGGTTAATTTAGCCGTTTTCCCAAAGATCTCGTATGACGCTTTGTTCCGAAGTGTGATACCAAAGTTCGGGTCTTTTGAGCGGATGATAAAGCCATTTCTAGTTTTAACAATATTCTCTATACTGGCTCTAGGTAGATACTTGTTGATTTGTAGGAATATCATTTTAGGATGAGTATATTTGTTGTCAAAATCGGTGAGCAAAAAAGAAAAGATTGGTTCTTTAGCTGCATAGAAATTGGAGCCTGAGCCAGAAGCAGTGTCCATTGCCGAGTCCATGTTAGTTGCTACAGGAGACCGAGATCTGTCACGAGGTCGTTTGCTTGAATGAGCCGAGTCACCAGAATCAGTTCGATCTCTGGGCCTAGTTGCTCGCGAACTGGTTTGACTGCCCCATGAAAGGTGCCTGGTACGACCGGAACGAGACAAAGTTTCACGGTCTAGTGGAGATGAACCAGGAGCCGGTGGCCCCACGTACGGGGGTAGGTTCTTGTGCATCGGTCCAAAGACCAGCACAACCTATCCGTGTGATGAAGCGATGATAAAGTGATGATAAAGTGATGAGATAGTGATGACAAAGATGATAACAATATTCCAAAAATATAAGCGACCCTCCGAAAGTGTCAACTTTCGTCAGTCCTCTAAATAGCGTATGTCTGTGATGCTCACAAGTGCGTATGCTACACCTGGTCCTAGCTAACAGATTAACTGCTATAAGAGAGGCTGGGTTCTGCTCAAAGGTAAAGATGTTTAAGAGCGACTGAGCTCCAACCTATAACTTTGGCTTTCAAATCTTTCATTTACGGTTATGTGTGATTTCATGTTTAACAGAGACAAACATAACATTTTGAGTATGTGTACTTTAAATAAATTAGTTAAGTACATGATTTTCATAAAGTTTATGTTTTAAAATTATTGTTCAAAACCTTTGTATTATAATAAGCCTTCTTTAAAATCAATGCACGTGAATTGTGCTGCCATCTTCCGAGTTCTTTTAAACTATATGTTGTGTACGTTTATATGTTTGTGGTCAATCCTTTCGACAGTGAGATTTCGGAAACTACAGGCTCTAGAAAGATGACGTTTTCACTGATCGATTGCAAATTTCATGTAGATTGTCCAGTTCTAATTGAATATTTAAAAAACATGGCCACTATTTCTTTATTACATTTTTACGGGTACATTGGAAGTGTTGAAATTAAAAAAAAAAACTAAAGCATCACATCCTATTCATTATACATTCCAACACCACATTGTTGTATATAGAGGTTTATATGTCTCAGGCGTTTGTTTCATGACCAAATAATAATGAAAAAGGAAGGATAACCATTTCTTCAGTCTAAGATGAACCTTTATTTTTGGAGTGTTTCACCTAATGAACACCATATATAACTGACATTATAATTAATTGTGTATGCAATGTATTTGCTTATTACATACTGCATACAAGAAGGAAGAAAACACTGGCCATACATGAATTAGAAACTCCAACCAGAAGTAGGCTCTCATGTGCTTCGGATTCCACGTTAAACAGTAGGTCCACGTCTCATATAGCCTCGCTGCTGATCGGGACGCTAAACTAAAATCACATCACATCAGAAGTAGGCTCAAATCTTGCAAACGGTGCGAGATATTGAGAAAAAGTAATCGAAAAATGTCTCCCCTTTATGATAACCCTTGGTTCTTTTTTTTTTTTTTTTTTTTAATCAATACGTCTTTCACTTGTATCTGTAAAGAGACATGTACAGATGTTGTGAGGAATGAGAAGGAGATTTATGCTCATATGCGAATGATGCGCTGTGTAGAGAGCGCAGGTTCAGCTAGTTATTGTATGTTATATCGTTCAATCCTCGATGTGCCGCATACCTAAGGAGACTAGAAGTTATATTGATAAATAATTATTCAACGAATAAGCACCCAACCATGAAAACAAACTTGCGGTCACATGCATTAAGTTTTTGTCAATGTCATGAAAATGTTATTTCGATATTTATTTTATGAGCACACATCAAAAGTTTCCGACGAATACTTGAGCTTCCGAGCCAAGGTCATACCCATGTAGTCGGCACGTATGGTGTTCGGAATTACCGATGTTCAATAATACATTTTTCTTTAGTTTTGGAAGAAGAACACCATTAATATGTTTTGAAATGAAATGAAATATCTAGTTTAACGTCCTACTATTACGCACCGACTTTAAGGGAGATGATGATGTGAAATGAATGAAATGGTGTAATGAAGAAAGTACTAGGAAACGTGAAAACCCCGAGAAAACCTACGCACACGATGTTTGTCCACCAAATAAGCTCTCATGGTACACAATGACACCTGTGTGGCTTGAAAACGAGTAATAAATACAGAAAACACGAACCGATTCAGAAAACGATATAGTGTAGCTATATGTTGCAGGGGTAGGTCGACTTGAACGGATTGCATTAACCCATTCCCTCCAGTTGCATTTTTACTGAAGCCAAGAAATTCAAGTGAAAGATGTAATGATCCCCCCCCCACTTCCTTTTGACATTCTATAAAAGAATTCAAGTAGTACCGGTACTTGTGCAAGACTCTTGATCTTGGTCTTGTTCTTGCAGGTATGGTCTTGATTTTGGTTTTGCATGCAAGACTCTTGCGCTTATTACTAAATACTCCTGGAAAATTTCTGTTTTAGAGTAAGTTATTTGGCATCCAAGCGCTACATATGATTCATAATAGGATGTATCTACTTATTGTATAGTTCCACATTATTGCAAGTTTTTCGAAATTTCGATCACATCACATTAAGTTAACGTACGATTAAGCCAAAAATATGAGTTTTTGTTGTTATAGTAATTTTAAAATTAAACTATGTTAAAAGTAACGACAGTAAACTGTACAGTTTAATACAACAGTCCCTCCCTGCTGCCAGATGTTCTTTCACCAGTTTGAAATGAATTACCCAATTTGACTAAAATTTTCTTGATATAGGGAAAATGTAATTCTGCATATCTTATTGTAAACCACGTTTAAATTGGTTAATTTATTACGAAGTTATTAAGGAAAGAAAATCGAGTCCGCGTGAAAGAAGCTTTGCCTTCAACTGTATACATTAAAAGATCTATTTCTTCTATAATGAACAAGAATTGATACTATGTTATTTTTCCGGCAGTTGACCTCATAATGCTTGCATTGCCCATTCTCACTTTTTTTTGTGTGTCAATCACTTCACTGTGATGGCTTTACGCCCGTGTGAAGTCCAAACATGTTTAAGCAAAATTTCAAGTAAAATTTCAGAGTGCGGGCATTATACGCATATTTCAGTTCCTAAGTTTGATTAGCAGTACATGTGCTATGTCTGACGCAAATAAAAGATCTCTAGAATGCAAGCAAAAATATCGAAATTCAATATTGCTATATAAAGAACTGACCTACGCAAATTTTTATCTGTTTCTTTCGTAATTGTTGGGATTCACTCTCAGTTCCCTATTTCATAAATAGGAAAACTATGAAATATTTCAGTTGAACGTCCCATGTTTTTGCCCTTTAGGCTAAGGGAGACTATGATTAAGGCAAGTGAATGATGATAGATGAATTAGTTGGATAAGAGCGTGAGAAGAAACGGGAATATCTCGAACAAACCCGTGACACGATGTTATCCACTACAAATTTACCTGGCCGGTAAGCGAACCAAGGGTCACATGCTCCAGAGATAAGCGTTCTACCACTGAGTTACCGCCCCCTCATTCATAAATAAGAAACTGTAAAGAAACACAGAATATAAAATATGGAAATGGTAATACGGACATTACAGGGTCAATGTATTTTCCTTCTGTGTGCTTACCGAAAAAAAAAGAAGAGATGCGGACATTACACGGGCGTATGTCTGTCACTGTTAAGAGGAATGAAACAGCAATAGATACAATCTGTTACTTAATAGCTTTTTTATAGCACATAAGTTGTAAAATTTCTATTCCAGCAAAATGGAAATCCCATCATCAATTGGATAAGACTGACAACAAACGACGTTCTTTTTAACACCATAAAAAATAGTTTATTTCGATTTTTTCGAAACTTACGCATGAGTATTTACTGTCAAGCATGTCTTTTTTAAAGATCGATGTCATCTATTAATTCATATACGCTATGTCCTATCTTTGCACACAGGGATAAAAGTAGATCTAAAAAAGTAGGAGGATGCATGATGTCACACTGTCTCCCGTGCCTATCTGTGCCCATTGTAATTTTTAGGAAATGGGGGGACACCATGTATATATATTTTTTTGGAAATGCGGAAAGGGTGTTCCTCTTCATTCCCCTCACTTTTACCCCTGCTTGCACAATATTATTATTATAAAGGAATATTAGAGCTTAAGAGTTAGTCATAATATTTAGGGTTATAAACCATATTATACACTGTCAACTTGCAGAATGAAAAGATTCATGAGAATAAAATGAAAAGGAATGAAATTAAGTTTTACGTCCCACAGATATACCTATTAGGCTAAAGGAGACGGTGATGATGAGAAATGAATGAAGTGGTGGAATGAAGAAAGTGGGAGGAAACAGGAGAACCCCGAAAAAATCATGCACACGGTGTTTGTTCACCACAAAGTTCACTTGTCACGAGCTGGGATCGAACCAGGGACCCCATGCACCAGAGGTGAACGCTCTACCATTGATTTATAAGAATAAAGTCCATTGTAACAGGTGGTTAAGTTATCATTTGTTAAGAACGTCAAGTTTTAGGTTTAAGAGAAAACAATATTTTTCTCGAATTTCTCGTATACGCATCACAATTTACTGTCATCCATATTTTGTTAAGCTCGGTGATTATTATGTCTCATTTTGGAATTTCTATCAGTTAAGTCCTAATAACATTGTACACTGAGAAAAAATAATTATAAGTGGCGTACTTAAAAAGATAGGTTACATGAGTAATTCCTGTAGTTTTAGAATTTAACATACAGCAGACGTATAACTGAAAACGCACGTTTTATAATACTTTCCGTCTAAGTGTTCAATCTATACGTACTTTCTGTATGAAACAATGTAGGCGGTCAGGATCTCTCATACAAATGGATGTATATAACATATAGCTGACGAAGGTAAGATAAGTATATGCATGTGATATACGGGAAACTGTTAGATGTCAGACATCCTGCAACGGCATGATGTAACATCTAAGGGCAGTGCCTATGTAGCATACGGATAACGTATGCTCCGTACTGATTTCTATAGTAAGCAAGAGGATACCGTACATTTGTGCAATATACCGCTGTCCGGAGAACGGATTTTTCTCTGTGTATAGAATGTTTGAATTTTCTTCCACTTCTTAAAAAAAGATATTTTCTTTGATTTGTGTGTAACACAAAGAAAGTACCTTCTTTCTTCCTTTACACAGAACTAAAGGATGTGGGAGGATATAGTAGACGGCATGACGAGAAGGGTCTCATCCGGAAAGTTAGTCGAAAAAAGATGTTATACACTCTTGGCGTGTTGTGTACTATGATAACTCATTTGCCTGTATCGACACATACAATTCCATGTACTTGTGTAACATTTTCAGCAATAACATACCATGACCCCGAAGCCGTTCCAGGTGAGTTATCATCATCTCAGACAGACAGAAGCATTGTTCTCTCTTTCGGATGCACAAGTCACTGACCTTTCTCTACGACAGACAGAGTTGTCCCTTTTTTCTTTCTTTCTTTCTTTATTCACATACTCAGTTACATTCGTCACACATATATGAATACAAAGAAACCATACGCATGCGTGTACTACTCGTATTTCATATGACAAACACGCAACTCATATCGTTGACAAAAGAAACGCATAATAATACGTAAGAAATATCTTTAGAATAACTTCTTGATAATCATCAACTTGTCTAAAATGCTTTTCTTTCATTTTGTAACCATTGAAATAATAATAATAAAAAGGCATGCAATTTTCTTATTGTCCACCGCACTGACAATTTGTGATTTATTTGTCAGACAGGTCAGTAGCCTACAGAGAACGGTGCGGAACGGCCAAGGTCCGAGTTGTATATCCCAATATGACCGCTCACGCACCGAGCTCAACCCTAGGTAGAGATAGTGAGACAGGTGATCTCATGTCATTGGCCCCTCGCGTCGTTGAAACTATTTACACTAGAAATAGATAATGTATGAGTTCAGGTCAAAAGTCTATTTCTCCAAAAGATACTTGTTTTGTCATACTCGTGTACAGTGGTGTATCTAGGATTTTATTTCGGGGGGCTATGCACAACACGTGAATAAGCACATATAATTTTCCATTTGGGTGCAATTTTAATGAAGTTTTGATTATAATAAATTTATTTCGGGGGGCTTGAGCCCAATAGCCACCCCCTAAATACGCCACTACTAGTGTAGGACTAACAAAAACTCAAAGCTGAAGAGAATAGATAAAAATTTGAGATTTTCGAGTAATCAAGGTGGCCACAACAAAAATTCGAGTTACCGTGGTACTGTGCTCCTCTATAACTCGAAGTTTTATTCATTCAACCTCTACAACTCGAAGTTTTATTCATTCAACCTCTATAACTCGAAGTTTTATTCATTCAACCTCTATAACTCGAAATTGTGAAAGTTCCTTAAACTAAATAAGATAACTAGTAAAAGTAAAATACTAAACATGAGTAAAACACAATTACAAAACACATTAGCAACAAGGACGGGACTAGCAACAATAACAACTACGTAAAAGCATAGAGCTATAGGTCCGAGTTATCGAGGTCACATCAACAGAAGTTCTACTTATAGAGGTCAACTTCGACTTGTTGCAGACGACTTCGCAGATACGAATTCGAGTTACCGAGGTTTTTATATAGATTATGAAACCCTTAAAATTCAACTTATCCAAGTTATAATTCTAAAACATTCGACTTACAAACGTTATTTTTTTAACATTAAATGTTATGGAAAGTTCAAGAAAATGTGAAAGAATTCGAGTTATCAAGAAATTCAAGTTATCGAGGTCCAACTGTATTATCTTTTGCTTCATATCTCGGTATAAAAATTACGTTTCGTCTCGTTTCGTGAGCAAGACTAATCCTGGATCTCTCCATCCATCTCCTTCATTTTTAGAGTTTTTCATATACCTACACTTAAACCATGGAGAAAAAATCTAGCAATGCTATCCTACCTTCCTAACTTTTGATGGACAAACGTATTAGAATAAGCCGTCAAGCAGAGTACGCACGTAGAAAAAAAAATATACGAGACTCGTACATATTTTATACCTCCGAATAAATGTTGAAAAGTATCTAGATATTTTATACTTACATACTCTATCTAAGCACAGAGGGCACCCGTGGCTCAGTGATATAGCGTTCACATCTGGTGCTTGGAGTTCCTGATTCGATCCCAGTTCGCGCCAAGTGAGCTTTCTGTTGGACAAACACCGTGGATTTTCTCGGGGTTCTCCCACTTTACTCATTTCACCATTGTATTCATTTGTCATTATCACCGTCTACTTTTGCCTGGCCGGCATAATCGTGGAACATAAAACTGAAATATTTCATTTCATTTTTTTTTTTATCTAGGCACAAAATTAGTGCATAAATAACTGTACCGAGGCTCATTTTAAGTGTTTTCCTATGGTATGAGTAATCTGGAGTGTGGATTGCAGTTATTACATTAAGATGTGCTGGCTCGGAATTCCTAAAAGTCAGAGACATGAAATTTCGTATGTATACTTTTCACGTAAAATAATGATGCACATATTTCAGCGTTTTTTTTTTCTTTTAATAATTGATCCAGAAGGAAAGAAGAACTGATAAAGGTGTTCACTTAAATACTCATATGAAGTGTGCGAATTTCGTACTTAACTTTGAGATCGGACGAATTTTATGTGGAAGGTACAGAAGATCGAGCACAAAATATTTCCCACAGTAATACGTGGGGGCATGGGGGCATTGCCTCCAACTTTTTGACAAAAAATAAAAATGCCACCTATAAGATGGCCACCTACCGAGACCTGTCAAAATTTGCGAGACTGTATACGGTTGTCAAAATGGTCAACTTTTCTTCGCACTCGTCTAAGGAGTATTCCACAGGTCCGAGACCGACCATAAGGTCTGGCCTCCCCCCAGCAGACAATTCCTAATTTCGCCCATGGGGGGATTTATTATTAATTCCACTATCAACGTTCTTTATTTGCTGTAAGTAAACAAGTTTAAGAAACGCGCAACAAACAAACTCCATTTCGGGCGCGCAAAAAAAAAAAAATCGTTTTAGGTTTCTGAGCAGCAATTGCGCTTTCTCCATGTCTACATCCGTGGCTTCATACTAAACATTTAGCAAACAGATGTCTCTTGCACTTTTCTTTTTCTTTTTGAATCAAAAGATACAATATATTTCAATCAAAATTTTTCTTGTAGGCCTTATATCTCGAGAACTTCATATAGTGTAGACAAACCCAAACTATCAGTTAACTCAGTATGATGTGCTTATTCCGTAGAAAATACAATAACTCGATTTAGGGGTCGTTCAAAAATTTTGTGGCCCCTGATCCGAGATCCGATATATTTCAATCAAAAATTTTCTTGTACGCATTATATCTGGAGAACTACATATAGTGTAGCGAAACCCAAACTATACTGTGAAAAATCGTTGTGTTATTTCAACGACCTGCTTATGTGTTAAAATATAACACAAACAAGTGGTTAGAACAACTCACTCTCCTTTTGGAGTTGTGTGTCAAATTCCGGTAGTTGAAATGACATACAACCTGTGTGTTAAATTAACACAAGTGTAGAATCTTCGGTGTTGTTTTCTGCGTGATTGCCAAATATGTTGGGAATTTAATCATAAAGGCTTATGAATTGAAGCTACGGACAAACACAGTAGAAAGAAATACTTAAACAAATCCAGGAATATGCAAAATTTCAAAATGCAAACCGCGCGATGTGTTTTCAATTGTTTTACATAATGTTTCTGAAGAAACCCTAACAGCACAAGATGTGCTAGGCATGTGCCATTTAGGTGTTCTAAATTCATCTCTCACATTTGATGCATTTATTGCTTCTTTTTCTAAGCGATTGTGTACTAGAAGCAACAAACGCATCAACTTTATTAGATGGCAACTGGCGCCGATCATTTGAAAGTGGATATGGAAGAACTATAATATAAAGTAAATAGACAGTCGTCATTTTGTTATAAAATTAGGTCTACATGGCGAGCAGATTTTATCTTATCCCGAACTGTTATCGTCAAATATACGCGGCTTAAAGGAGCACTCTGATTAGCCAAATTCAAAAGATCTCAACAATTTATCCCTCTACAACCGACGTTTTCTTCATCGCCTCCGTGGCCAAGTAGGAAGACCACCCAGCTAGTAATTGAAAGGTTGGTGGTTCGTGCCCCCCTGCCACTGGAGTACATTCTTTTTACTTGTTTAATTTTTTTTTTTTTTAAGACTCAGCATAATGTAAACACATTACGCATACAGGCGATTTAAAATATTTTTGGGGAGTAATTTTGTCGTTCATTAACGCTTACGGCACGGCTCAACACCGGTTGTGTGTTAAAGACGTAACACACCCCCTGCGCTAAACGCCAACACCGCGGGGTATGTGTTCAACTAACACCGCATAGTGGTAGTCACGCTGGAACCGCTGCCCTGTGTTAAAATTGAGTTGAATTAACACACCTATTTTTTTACTGTGTATCATTTAACCTCAGTATGATGTGTTTATTCCGTGAAACTACAAAAACTCGATTTAGGGCCCGTTCAAAAATGTTTTGACCCCTGATTCAAAAACTAATTATTGGTCAAGATCGCGATCTTTTCATGCATTTTTTGGATCGTTCCTAAAATTCTTGAACAAGATCGCAATTTTTTTGATCCAGGTTTTGGAAGGGGGATCATTTCTAATATTCTTGTGAACCAAATACTTCTGAAAGTCTATTAGCTGGACATATTCCCGTCTTTACATCAAGCGCTTTTCAAATCTATTTAAAAAGAATAACAATAACCAGAGAACAAAACAAAATCAATCAACTTTTCTGAAAACGGAAATTAAATAAAGCGCACTTTAATCAAAATAAGACTATTTATTTTTTATAGTAAATATATATTTTGTTTACTCTTGACATGGCCTAGAGGGGGGAGGGGAATAAACACATAGAAGTAGCTTTAGTTGTTGTAAAGCAATTTTCCTTGTTATGTCTACCAGAAGCTAATATGGATTTCATAACCATAGCAACTTGAAAGTTGCATTAAAAGCTTTTACCTCGAGAAACAACATATATGGTACTATTGCCAAGGAGATTAATTTATCACTGTGTTGTTAGGGTGAGTCCTTATAAAGTAGCAAAACAAAATAAATTCATGCTTGGGTTTTCCGCATCAATAAATCCTCTGCTTAGGGGCTTGCTATTAAGACATGATGAAAACAATTCAATTACGTAACACAAAAAGAAAAATAAGTTTTTTTTTTTTTTTTTTCAAAAACGTTATGTTGATTTTCTAGTCATTTGTTTCTCACAAACAATTCAGCGAATTACATACAGTAGATTCATGGTAATATAACGTTATTAGAGAAGGAAAACTGTATTAGGTTGCAGGGTTCAGAATATGTTAGCTTCTTCTCAATAAAGTTAGAAACAAAGTATACCTATATCTAAACATTTTTATTTGTACTTTTGCAAACATTGCAAAAGGTTTTTTTTTTTAAAGTTATTTTCAAGAAATTGAAGAATAGTAGGAGCTGGGTCCAAGAAACGTATGAGAATTGTGACCAGCGGCAATTGTGATTATATGAAAACCAGAGACAATTAGGATGACATTTGTTTGAAGATCATCTGAAAAATATGCACTGAGGAAGAAAAATGTATGTGCGTACGTAAAAGTGTAGGTTATATGTGTAAATCCTGTAGATTTTGGACTTAGCGTACAACAAACGTATAACTAAAAAGTATATTATATTTTATAATTACTTTCCGTTTCGAATAAACGTACTTTCCATAAGAGCAAAAGAACTGTATATGGACGGTTAGGATCTCACATACAGATAGACGTATGTAACATATAGCTGACGTATGTAACATACTATACGTATGTAATATACGGAAGATTGTTAGATGTCGGACATGCGGCAACGACATGATGTAACATCTAAGCGGGAAAAAGGACAGTGCGTATATAGCATATGGATAGCGTATGCTCCGTAATGATTTCCGTAGTAAACATAAGGATTCCGTATTTTGCACAATATACCGCTGTCCATCCGGATAACTGATTTTTCTCAGTGTAAGTTATGACTATTACGACCAAATACTTAATCATCTTATATGAAATTTAGGATTAATATTTGATGTTGAAGCTGTTAACTAGCCGAAGACCTTGAATAAAAAAATTATTTACATAAAAGTAATGTGACTAGTTCATACATAGCTAAGAAAGATTACTACGGTACATCACAATATTTGTAGTGTATTGTGTTTACAAATAATGATCACTAATCGTCCATGGTGCAATGAGGTACACCCAAAACCCGAAAACCGAAACCCGGAAACAACGAACACACAAAAGCGCACACGCGACGCACATACGCAAGACCATACGCATCCAGAGTTCCATCCGGTGTAAACCGGGAATGCGATGATCCAATGGCTCCTTTTCCCCTGGGGGCACGGAAAACCAGTGTCATCCTGAAGATTTTCTTCGGTCCGGAAGATGTCATTCATTCAAAAACACATCCACTCTAATTCTATTTACATTTATGCAATAGTCTATTATTCTTCTTCATTGTAATAACTTCTTCTTATTATTTCATAATAGCTGTTTGCAATTCGCTTTAAGATGTTAAAATCATTTTCGTTTTCGATTAATTGTATTAAGTTTTTCCGTCTAATATTTTCCTTCTTTGGTATTACATCTTCTGTTAGGGGACACCAAAAGATGTTGTACTTTGGTGTTCCTATTCCACCGCATTCACAGGTTGTATTCTCTTTTGCCTTTATTTTTATACAAGCAAGTTTCATAAGGGCCGTGTCAACTTAGAAAATGGAGGACCCCTGGACTTGGATCTATATGTTTTAACTTTTTCCTTTTATTAATTGTTGGAATAATGTCCTACAATCTTCTTGATTTATTTGAGTGTGTTCCTTTTGTTTCATATTGCTTCTGTAGTTTCTTCGCAGTTCAATTATCACAGTATTGTGACATTTTTAATACTTCTAGATTTTAGTTCATGACCACAACCATTGCGACCACAGGCCTCACCACCAGAAATTATTTCGCTGATGACGGGAAAACTATTAATCTATTATTAACGTATATGGCTCTTGTAGAGCAGCTAAATCGATATTTTTTGTTTCCACAAATCTTGCTTCCATTGTCGCAAGTTTTGACCTGTGCGAATTGTTTTGTGCAATTTTTAATGTTGGTAAGCTGTTAAGCATGTTTGGTATATACAAAGGCGTCCATACCAGTTTTGGTGTAGTCGAAACAAATTCTGCCGTGGGCGTTCACAATCTGTTTGTATACATTCTCTAATTCCCAGTGTATATCTCTCTTTTCATATATTTCATTTATTAGATCTACTAACTCCCATCCATTAACGGGAAGATCGTATGTTCTCAATTCTATTCTATTCGACTTCCTCCAGCATAGGGTACGTTATCATCCATCCCTTGTCATGCAGATCTCTAATTACTTGTCGAAATACCACACTAAGAAGGCTCTTATCCTCCAATTTGGCTAATCTATACTGATGGCTCATATTATCATATAATTGTCTTGGTGCCATAAAAATTGGTTTCATATTTTCTGCTTCTTCCGGAGATTGAGTTGGTGTAATTTTATCTTGGAAAGGTTCTTCTTTGGTTGGAAACCGTGCTGGATCTGTAGTAGTTCGTTTGTCTTTTTTCTTCCAATACACGTCAGGAGATTTCTTAATATTATTATTATCTTTTTCTATTTCAGTTTGTATATGTTTATCCTTAGTAGATACCATAGTTCTTCTTTTCCTATCCAAAAATTCCTCCAAACTTTTTTTTTTTAAATCCCTTTTGGCTTTGCTTTGTGATTTGTTTTTCTTTTTCTTGCATACTTTTTTGTGTCCTTTATCTACAATTTATTTTGCTGATTATCCTTTCACGCGCTACCCGCTATGAAACACATTCTTCCGTGTTTGGAGTTTTGCATATTTTGTGTCTCAGTTTACATGGAATGCATACCTTTTTGCCTTTATCTTCACAATCTTCACTTTTGTGGCGAAGGGTTTCGCAATATCTGCATTGTATTTTGTCCTTGTTTTCGCAATATTTCGTGATGTGGCCAAATTCTTAGCACGTGTAACATTATGGTACCACAATGAAATCTCTAACTTTATGTAATTCATAATCAATATATATATGTGATCTTTATTAATCAACATTTTCTTTATATTTAGTGTGACCTCTATAACCAGTTGGCATTTCTTTTGCCCTTTCTTGTCAGATCTAAATTTTGCATTTATGTTCTGGGCTTCTGTTAATTCTTCCTCCTCAAAGTTCTGTTGGATGATAGCTTCTATGAGGTCATTGTCTTTTATTTCAGCCGGTACACTATCATCAATGGGTTTCGTTTTCTACTTTCCTCAAACTTGAAATTTCTTTTTATTTGTTCTTTATCCTTTATCCTGTTTAGGTCTTCTTTTGTTGCGGTTTCCAATACCACAATATCCTTTGTCGTACGCATACCAGTTATTTTTAACTTTTCCATCTTTGCATCTACTGTTTCTGTTAATCTTTGAACAGTTTGGTTTGCTCCTTCGTTGGGTCTAAATATTAGGGTAGGTTTAGTCTTAGCTGTTACTTCTAGGATGTTCTTTTTCTTCTCTGTTACTTTTCTTGCTCTCATTACTTCCACCACATTTGTTCCTCATCTGTTTCCATCTTTTCCTGTTTTTCTCCAATCTTTGTTTGTTAATGCTTGTATTTCGTGTATTACTGCATCTGTGTCGGTTCTCTGTTTGTTTCTTAATTCTTCAATCTTGTCATTATAAATATTTTTCTGTTTCTCCCAAGCTATCTCCCCTCTGCCAAAAGTTTGTTGTGTCTGTATTAACTCCTCTTTACTTGTTCGTATTTTTTCTCCAGATATTTGTAATCATCCTCCAGTTTATGTACTTGTTTCGTTTTTTTTTCTTGTAATTGTTTCTTTAGCTCGTTTCTACTTTCCGTTATTTCTTGGACTTCTGTTTCGAGCCGTTTATATTGTCTGTCTTTGTTGTTTTTAATTTCTGTCTTCTCATCCTTTAGTTCTTCTATTTCTTTTTCTAGTTTTATATTATTTTGCCGTAGCTCTTCCATTTGCTTTTTCTCTTCGATGCGACCACCTTTTTGTCCTGACATCATTTCCATTTCTGTTATTAATTTTTCTTTTTGAAGGTTATAAAAGTTATCGTATTTTTCTTGAAGCTTTACATTTATTTTCTCCATTTGGTCTAACCTTCCAAGTAGCTGGGCCTTATCCTTGTCCCAGACTACCACTTGCTTTTTAATTTTTGAGGTGGGACTTTCCTATCTTTTTCCAGTAGAGTAAGTTTGTTTCCCTTAGTTGGCTCTTCTGGTGCTGTAGAATTCCTCTCGTGCTCTTTTCCTTTGTTCGTTTATCTCTACTCTTGTAAGTCGCATTGCTGGGTTGATGGGAGACTGGTCTCTGGATGGTGTCCCCGGGGGAGAACGATACATCGCCATATTCGGTTGGCCTATTATAGATGTCTGTGTACGAGTTTTTAAAGCACTATGTAGTATAATGTCAATATTCGCAATGCGCCAAAAAAGTTACAATGAACATTTTTTTGAGGGCCAATTAACCCGAGATTCGATAGGTACACTTTGGACACCCTTTCCGAACGGTAGGACCTAAGAGTGGTAGGTTTGTCAGGAGGGCTTCCGCGAAGTTTTTTTTTTTTTTTTGAACCCGGAAAACGAAAAAAAGGAAAAAGTAGGGGAGGGGGTGGGCGATATTCTTAAAAAAATGGGGTCAAAGCTCAAGACCCACCTCATTTTTGGTCGACTATAACTTGGGAGGGGAGGGGGAGAGGGGATAGGGAGTGAGTGAGGAGGGTTGAGGATCCGCCTCCAAGATTCAGGTCACTGGTCCTTTCGGTCCGTCTGCCGTAGCATCCCAAAGTTAGCTTAAAAACCCATGGTGTACCTCTCCATGCTTGAGATAGTTCTAAGCCCAGAAGAATGAAAAATTTCTAAGTTACTCACCAGAGTGATATTCGTATGTGCTTTAGATATCGAACCGCACTTGGGTGTTCATTCACTGGTTGATCTTCGACCACTGACAAAAAGTGCTGAGCTTTTTATTTTACTTTTTAGTAACTTATTGTCACTTATAGAAAATATACTGTATATTGTTTACAGTGTATTTAAATAGGAAATTTTCGTGTAACTTTTGGCCTATATCTTTGGAGCCGCGGTTCTAACTTTCATTTGGTTTTCACTATAGTGTTCAAACAAATGTTTACGCATTTACTGATATAAAGCACTTCACACTACTTAGACTTTTCCCCACTTATTTTTGCTCCTTTGCGGGACACCGAGAAACACACTTTCACACAGAACCACTGCTTCCGTTATTCCTTTGGTGCTATACATTGGTGGAATATGAGCTATGTAGTTAGTTACTGTTGAAGTCGCTGTTCCCCGTTAAGATGGTAACGGATTGACTCCATTGACGAACACTTCCGAGACAATCATTCTAGCTATCCATTGCAGGAAGGAGAATTCAAAAATTCGCTTATATGTGTTGAATATGAGCTACAGTTAGTCACCGTTAAAGTCGAAGTTACCTTTTAAATTGTGAATTGATTGAAATCCATTAACGGAGCCGGCCGAGATAATCACTCTAGCAATCTATTGCAGAGAGGAGAATTCGAACATTCGCTTATATGTGTAGAATATGAGCTATAGTTAGTTACCGTTAAAGTCGCCGTTACCCGTTAAAATGTTAACGGGTTGAAATCTATTGACGGAGCCTGCCGATGTAATCGCTCTAGCTGCCTATTGCAGGAAACAGAATTTTTATAAAATCGCTTCTATTCAAGAGTTATTGTGATGAGTAACGGCGTAATGTACTAACAGCACAATGTTTAAGTCTCACTGCGTGATCCTACTAAATCACAAAGAATATTATTATATATCGTACACGAGCAATGACACTCGTTTGATCTTGATCAACTGATCATGAACGTAGAACTTGAAAATCTTAGGATGCATATTGATACACTTGAAATGAAATGAAATGAATGTTCCACTTTTATGCCGGCTAGGGTAAAGGATACAGTGATGATGAGAAATGGCAGAGTGAAATGAAATGGTAGAATGAAGAAAGTGAAAGGAAATGGGAGAACCCCGGGAAAACCCACGTATACAATGCTTATCCACCACAAAGCTCACTTGACGCGAGCTGGAATGGAACCTGGAATCCTATGCACCAGAGGTGAACGCTCTACCACTGACATATTGAAATATAGTGTTACAGTCTGTAGACCTTCGATTCCCAGGTTATCGATAATCAAAGTTGGGTTTCGACTTCGTGAAATTTTAACACACACACACACAAAACGCTATTTAGAACCAAAACATCTGAAACGTTAATTTCGAGGGATAAGGAAGAAAATGATGAGATCGTTCAATTGCTATATTCTAGTAAATACAGCGAAAAAATTGACTTTTTTTTTTTTTTTTTTTTTTTTTTTGCGATAGGGGCATTTAATAGTACAATTCAGAAATAAATTTCTGTTACGTGTGAATTAAACATTGCATTCTACAGGAGGGTTATATCGGCAGAGTCTTATTTCATTATTATGTTCCTAGGCAAACAAAACTGCAACATTGTATTGGTGCTTTACATTCAGGAGTTAATAGATGAGTTTCCTGGCTTACATTCTGCTCGTTAAAAATGCTAAACAAGAAAGTCATGGGAGAGAGAAAACCTTGTTAATGTCCCAACCAGTTGCAGCGAGAGGAAAGGTTTTTTACTTCTATGTTATGCTACATAACGAATGCCGCTCGACCTTTATTTGTTTGCGAAAGTCTGTCAATTGCACACATCACAGCCGTCTGTCTCATGTCTGCTTTCCCTCTGTCTAGCCAGCCAGCCGCGAGGAATCCAAAAACAAAAGCAGGTCACACACACCGCTACCGGTATATGTCGAAAAACTGATGAATCGTACGTGAAGAGGAAGGGGAAAAAAATCACAGTCACGGTGACATTTTGGAACTGTTCCGCTTCGTTACAAATGATGGATTCTGTGTTTTGTTCCTATGGAGGACCAAACCAAACGACTCGTGAACAATACCTATCATTAGGAAGAACCGCAGGCAAATGAATAAGGGACATTTCCCTCAGTGTATACAGAAATGTGAACACAACAACGACTATAGATGCGACGGTGGAGAAACGCAGCATTGATCTTCGCTTTCTTTCCGGTATACTTAATAATGAGCGGTCTTGTTCTCATGTACCTTAATAAGTAGCTCCTGGCCTCAGGTTCGATTTCCAGTAGGAGCAGTGGTGTACGAAACGAAGGTGTTCGTGGTTTAACTTCCCCTGAAGAAGATATTATGGAAAGATAAACATAGAGCTATAAATCACGCTTGTCCTAAAAAGAAATTAAATTGAGTGCCCGAACCATGTCCCCTTGACTTGACGAAGGTCTGAAGTTCTTCGCATGTCATCGGATTGGCGAATAATAATTTCTCACGTTGATCCCGCATCATAAGAAAACGAGGGAATTTTAGAAGATTACAAATAGCACCGGTGGATAACCGCACACCACCTAACAAGCAGTAGCGGATCCAGGGGGCGATCATCCCCCCAGTAGAGGAAACTTTCGTATTTTATATATAAATAAAACCCGTTCGAGAATTTGGAGCTCTCTAAGTAGCAGTATTACAACCCACCGCTACCCCGCCCAGAAGTCCGCCCTGGATCCGACCTTGCTAACAAGCAATTTTGTTAATTGCATTTCGTAGGCAGCGGCTCGGGCAGAATGGTGGCTCAGTGGTGATGCGCTCACTTCTACTCAGTGGTCTCTCATTCGATTCCAGATCATATACGTTTCTGGTGTACAATCCGTGGCTTTCTCATTCCAATCACTCTCTCAATCAATCAATCAATCACTTTCTCATTTCATCACTTCTTCTGTTCACTCGTTTTTCATCATCCGTTTCCTATAGCATATGAGACATAAGAATGGGACACTAAAGCCTTCACTCTACCCCCCACCCCTTGCTTTTCAAAATTTTTGGGAATAACAACATGCAGAACGTCAACAATTTAAAAAGTAAGTCACAATATGTCTAAGCAATATTATTGAATAAAATAGTAACAGTCAACTGATTCTCTGGGGGGATATAGTATACATGAAGCTGCATCAGTTCCCGAAGGAGCAGGACGCTCATACTTTTAGGGATTATTCATTGAGTATGTACGAACTTACAAAGGGGGTAACAAAGCGGCTTTTATTTACTTATCGACTGATACGAAAATAAAAAAGAACGTATATTGTACAAATATACGGAATCCGTAAGTTTACTACGGAAATCTGTACGGAGAATACGTTATCTATATGCTACATACCGCCTTTTTCCCGCTTAGATGTTGCATCATGCTGCTTGAGAATGTCTAACATCTAACAGACTTCCGTATATTACATAGCATACACGTCAGCTGTATATTATATACGTCCATCTGTATATGAGACCTTACCACCTATATACAGTTCTTTCTTTCATACGGAAAGTACGTATGGATGGAACGCTTATACGGAAAGTATCATAAAACATACTTTTCAGTTATATGTTTGCTGCAGGAGGATACATATATAGTCATACTTTAAGTCCAAAAAGTACAGGATTAACGCATATAACCTACGTTCTTACGTACTCCACATGCATTTTTTTCTCTTTGTGTCCTCTGGATTTTCAAAACAGGTTCGGTTCTGCGAAATACATGTCAAAACATTAAAATTGCTTACTCACCCATTATAGAATATAATATATTTATGTAGTTAATAAAGATATGCAAATTATTAATTATTGTTTTACATTAAGCACCAGATTTTCTTTGTATCGGTCTTTTACCTTGCCCTCTCTTTTGGAATCCTGTGGGCATTTCTGATTTCATTATTTTCTTTCATTTTGTCAACTGATACTTTCTTATCGATCAGAAACTTTCGCTCAAATTTCTTTACCATATTAAAGGTTTCAAAAATAATTTTTGTACATAAAATTTTATCAATGGAAGTTTCAAGAACCCAAGTTTTATATCAATAATAATAATAATAATAATAATAATAGAGAAGGTGATAAGTGCCACTTCCAGTGAACTTGAGTTATTAGGTGGAATGGGTTAGGATTAGACCACAGAACAATATATACGTACTTTGACTTCCGAAATGTAGGCCCCTACTTGCAGATGGCAGGAGAATCTTGTTTGGTGAATGTCATTGCATTGTATGTATGGGAATGTTGAACTTTCTTTTCCGATTTATTCGAAAGTTAGTAAATGTGACTTACCATTGTCTTCCCCTGAGCTCCTCATATTTGATATAGGAAACTTCGGTATAGCGTTTTTAACATTTCCATCCTAGAATTTTAACGCAATCAAGAAATGTTACGTATATAGATACATAAAATTTTACCGAGTAATTTCTTACAGAGGTTGTCCGTTAAGTAATGAGACTGGGTCTGGTAAAAAGAATTTATTGATCAGATTGGTACATATTGTTAAAATTCTTCAGAGTAGTCTCCTTGGGCGTCGATACACCACTGTTAACGCAATTTCCCATGCTGCAAACGATCCCTTGCAAGACAACTGCCGTAACCTCTTTCAGAGACTCTGTGACAGCTCGTTGGATGGCAGGAACATGTGTCGAAACGGTGACCTAGCTGGTTTGCTCACATTGGGGCTGTATGGTGGGGTGCGACAAGGTTGCAATCCCTATCCGGGCCAGGTAGGTGGTCACGGGCTGTCATGGTAGAGCATCCGGCGATCGGCAATCTCTGGTCTTTTTCGTTTGATGGCTCTGTTCAGGCACGCAACGACTTGTAGAAAACGGTATTAATGGTTCGTTTGCCTTGACAAACAAATTCCCTGTCGAGGAGCTTGCTGCTGGCGACTAGAGCGCCGCGCGGAGGCCAGTATCATTACTTTACGAACAAACCCTGTATATAAAATGTGTCTCTTGTTTCCAAAGTGTATAACACAACCAGCGAACGAGTGCGGGCGGCCGGTTTTGGAACTAAAATGCAAGCAGCAGTGTTTCTAACCGAACTACTTGTAATCAATCTATCACAGTTCTGTAATCAATCTATCGCAGTTATGTAATCAATCTATCACAGTTCTTTCTGTCTTGTTCGTAATAAACCACTTCACGCATATGCTCAAGTCAGGGGCGGAGCGATCGGGGTCTTGAGTAAGAAAATTCTTTTGCATTGACATCATATTCGAATGTACTTCAAAAATTAGGTGAGAGAGAGAGAACTTATAATCTTTCACCGCCACCCTCCTAACCGTCTTCCCAGGGATCCTGGGTCCACCCCCTGATTGAGATGGTACCGGTACATAAAGATAATTTTGTCTAATCTCTGTCATTATTTAGCATGGTTTAGTAATTTAAAAAAAATACTAAACCATGCTAAATAATGACAGAGATTAGACAAAGTTATTTTAATGTAACATCTCAATCAGGGGTGGACCCAGGACCCCTGGGGAGACGGTTAGAAGTGTTGCATTGACGGCGGAGGGGGAGCGATTAAAATGGGGTGCCTGATAATTGAAGGTTCCTTATAACTCCAGTAAAATTCAGACAAAATCTCTGAATTACGTAAAAAAGAAAACATACAAAATACATTTTCAGGGTAACTCTTACAGCCATTACTTTATTCTAAGATTAATGTTACTTCTGAAATTGATTAGAGCGAATATGTATTTGAATAACAAAACCACTTTCATAAGTTTTTCAAAGTATCAAGTTTGAAAAGAACGAAGTTTGTCTTCCATTGTTATCTCATTGCTCAAAGATACCGGTGATGAAGTAATTGGCTGGAAATCAATCGGCCGTTTCTTACATCAATTTATAAAGAAGATGAGTGCCAATGTTAGATATGTCAGTTCAGTATTTTTTTAAAAAGCCACCCAACCTCTTGCAACCATGCGTAGCGCATTTTAATACTTACACTTGAAATAAAAATACAACTGAATAAAGACGATTGACTTTGTCTTTGAATTTCATATGTGAATAACAATATAGGACTTTTCAGATAGAGGACAGGGAGGAGCAGGTTTTATTAAACAAGACCGTACATCTGATATGTTTGAACTATAGGCAACTTGTGTTTACGGACTAAACTCAGTCCTCTGAAGTCAATCGACAAATACCTTTAAGATGTTCAACAGAATAACGTATCAGCATTATTCTATACTACAGACACAAATATAACACTAGGCTCCCAAGTTTCAAAATTATATTGTGTGTGAAAACAGTTAGTAGATTTAATTCTTTGTGACCTAATAGCTAAAACCTGAGAGAAATTCAGAGTTAGTCCAGAGGTAATTTCTTTCCTCATAAATAAAATTTATTGTGTGCTGAAGCAATGATACTTACTCTTACACAACCCATACGCTGGTGTTTTATCAATACTTTTATTCGAACTCTACCAAAGGGCTGGATTTCTATAATGATCCTAAAAGAAGGGTGCACTAAACCAAATTGTACAAATCAATCCCTAAAGGCAAGCTATCCAATCCCATAAATCTTTAAAAAATGAAGGAAAAATTTCTTCACCTCCTTTTCCCCCAAAGGGTTCACATTTCTCGAACAAAAAAATTAAATTTCTTTATTTTAACGTCCCATGATTATGTTGTTTATGCTAGAGGAGACAGATGATTAATGAAAGGGAAGGATTGTAAAATTAAATTTTGTTCTCTCAATTGGAATCAAACCCAGAACCACATCCAATAAAAGCGCATGCGCTGGCCAATAGACCAGCGGAAACGACTTTCACAGTTCTCGAGAGGAAACGTTTTGAGATTCCTCCCTGGCTAACACTCGAAAAAATAATTTATTTGCCAATCGATAAACATACACTTAAACAGCAGCATCATGAGCCTTAACCTTAACTTGATTTAAACTTACAGTTACAAGATATTGCGGAAAACTCTAAGCTATCAACCCAAAATTAATCTTTTAGTCACTGAAATTGTCATTCCTGCGTTTTACAGGCTGCTACTGTTTTATAATGAAATCGAATAAAACATAATCAATTTTTATACAATCTGCTTAATACACGGTAGAAGCTCACTGAATTGTCAACTGTGCTATGTTGTTCTTAAATTGGTAATTTCCATTCATAAATCACTATTCACAATACATCTGCATTACTTCAGGGATGGTTCACTACAATACATACATAAGTTACGGCGTTTTTTATTAAGCGTAAAGAGATTAGACTATGCACAACATCTAAACTGCAACTTTAAAAAACCGTTGGATACACTGCAAAGTGAAACTCTCCGCTCCCCTGTCCCACCGCGCTTGCCAAGAAACTGATGTAAACACAACAGCAGCGCCATCCTCCCAAAACCGCACAGCTATCCTGGTCAGGTTATAACTAATTGAACTTTTAGCATATGCGTAAATTCTAGATATCAACTTTATTCCACTAAATCGAACAACTGAATTTCTAGACCACTTATTGCTAACACTTAAATTTTGGCTACAACATTTTTCTCGAAGAGTGTGTTTTTAATACCTCTACATACAAGTCATTCGAACTAAGAAACCAATTGCATACACTGATTTAACCCTATCACGTGATCGGTTCTTCTCATATTTTTTTCTTCCGAATGCAGTGATTAACCCTCTCAAGACCAAACCTCAGCGCATTCTGAGAAACCTTTTTGAGTTGAGTTGAGTTGATTTTAGTTTAGCGTCCCTTTCAGCAGCGAGGCTATATGAGAGGTCGACCTACTGATTAACGTGGAATCCGAACCACATGAACTCCCGTCGGGAATCGAACCCGGGTTTCCCACGCCAAAGGCTCGTAGGCTAACCACAAGGGAGCTCAGAGACCTTTTTGAACTCTTAGTATTCACAGAAGAAAATATAGAAGAAATATTTGTCCTGTGGAAACTTGTCACAAATATATTATATTATAAACACAAAAGTATTGAATACTAGATCACATATGCTCACGATATAAAATCCCAAATTTCGAAAATATGGCACTTTGTAATCCCCTCTTTGTCCTGCTTGAGTTAATGGTTCTCCGTGTTATCGTGGGGAGGAGGGAAATAAGGTGAAACGTACTATTATTTCTTCAACAAAGTTAAAATATTCCAAAAAGACAATGAAGCAAGAAAAAAGTGGTAGAAAACTTCGGTGTTTTCCAAAAGAAGCTGTTTATTTATTTATTTATTTATTTATTTACTTATTTTCGAGCCCTTGCATCGGTAGGAGTAATAGATGCAAATTTCACTTGACTCCCTTGTGAAAACATATCGGCGCATATAATCTCATCAGGCGATTATTAACACGTAAAAGAACTCAGTAGACCTTCTTACCTTAATTGTTAACTGTTACAAAGTTATTTTAACCAAGCTGTTACCTGAAACTCTAGGTCCACGTCTCATTTAGACTAGCTGCTGAAAGGTACGCTAAACTCAAAATCAACTCAACACAACTCAACTCTATTAATAAATACATACCTCACTTCCCCAGTAATGTTTTCATACCTAAAGATAAACCCTAAACCCTAAAAAGGAACGGAAATAAAAAAAAAAGAAAATAAAGAGGAAAGAAAAAAGAAGAGACAAGAAAAAAGAAAAAAAGGACAATCTTGCATAACCTTCTAACTAGATAGACAACACAAAACGAAAGGAAGACACCCCTCGATTATCTAATCCTTAGCGAGCGAACACCTTTGGTGCATATGGTCCCAGATTCAGTTCTTCGTGAGAGAACATTAAACACATTGTGATGATTCGAATTCCAACTTCAACTGTGCTTCCTACATACATCACGTTGCCTCGGTGATGAAAAGGGAAGCTAAATTAAAAAAAAAAAAAAATAACGATCTTATCGAATGAAAACAATATTTTTTCCTATAACTAATGTTAACTCATAATGAAATGCTAATTATATCTTTATGGTACCGAGAAGTACCTCAACCTCCCCAAAGACTTGAGCCAATCCTATCAAATTTACCATTCTCCCGCAAAATTATTATTCTTTCCTCTAAATTTACCGTTATCCCTACATTTACCCTTCTCCCTCATATTTACATTCTACCCACAAAACTTACTATTCTCTCCCCCAAATTTACCATTCTTTCTGCAAATTTACCATTCTTCCCTCGAAATTTACCATTTTTCCCCCAAATTTACTATTTTATCCTCCAAATTTTCCATTCTTCCCCCAAATTTACTATTCTTACTTCCAAATTTACCATTCTTACCTCAATTTATTTACAATTCTTCCTTCCAAATTTACCATTCTTCCACAAATTTATCATTATTTCTCTAAATTTACCATTCTTCCCGAAAATGTATTATTCTTCCCCAAAATTTACTTACTATTCTTCCTCCAAATTTACCATTCTTTTCCAAATTTACAATTCTTTCCTAAATTTACTATTCTTCCCCCAAATTCATTATTTTTCTCTCCAAATTTACCATTGTTTCCCCCAAATTTATTATTCTCCCATCCAATTTACTAGTCCTCCCCGAATTTACTATTATTCCCTCCAAATGTACAATTATCTCCCACCCAATTTACCATTCTTCTCCAAATTTACCGTTTTCCCTAAATTTACCTTTACCTCCATATTTACTATTCTGTTCCCAAAATTTACCATTTTGTTCCCCAAATTTACCATTCTTCCCCCATACTTATATTTCTGTACCCTAAAAATTATCATTTTGCCCCCAAATTCATTTTTCTGTCCGCCCAAAATTTATCATTCTCCAGTTTGATTGTACAATTTTTAATGGAAAATTGTCCCAGCAAATAAACTCATGGGGGCAATCTGTGCCGTAAAACCCATCTATGGGCACTCTTTTTGATAGCCACAAGGGGAAGGGGCACTAAATGAAATGGTGTCATTGAAATGTTAACGGATAGCGAAATTTCTGAGATTGAAACCAATAGCAACTAGAACATTGTATAAAAAATGTATAAATTACCCATATAGAACACATACAGTATATCTCTTGTATGTCCAAGGCATATATGTCCGCGATATCATGATATTCAGGGGACATCCAATTTTTGAAAATGGATGTCCCGTAAATATGTTGTGGAAATCCTGTGCTCATCCTGTGGATGTCCGCTTATATCTCAAAAATAGGATTTCCTATGCAATTCCTGTTGGATGCTTCGTAGACTCATCATGGAATAATCACAGAATGATTTTTGGGATTTCAGAATATTATCCCGTGACTGGACATTCCATAAGCACGTCCCTTTGAAATCCAAGGAAAATCCCTTGCAGATTTCCATTATCCTTAAAATTTTTACTGCGACAGGCACATCCCATTTCAAGGAAAATCCCGTGGAGGTTTCCCTTATCTTTAAAGTTTCTACTGTAAGAGCCGCATTCCATTGAAATCGAAGGGAAATCCCGTGGTTATTTACATTATCCTTAAAATTTCTATACCTTGACAGCCACATTTCTTTGAAATCCAAAGAAAATCTCGTAGATATTTCTATTATCCTAAAAATTGCTACTGTAATAGGCACATTCTTTTCAAATCGATGTAAAGTACCATGGAGATTTCTATTATCCTTAAAATTTCTACTGTGACAGCCACATTCCTTTCAAATCTGAGGAAAATTCCGTGAAGATTTCCATTATCCTTAAAATTTCTATTGAGAGCCTGTGTATCCCAGAATAATTATGAGATTTTTGGGACGTTCTTTGAATATACACGAGAACATGTTTAAATTAAAATTTTATCCTAATGATAGGAGGGGGATATTTCCCACGAGGATATCAGAACCGTCGGAACTTAAAACAAGAACCATCGATGAGATTCGAAAATACTCACAATATTGCTTTTATGAGGGAAATGTCAAGAAAATTAACAGCGGTTTGTCATCGACCTTACAGTGGAGACTGATACCACTATATAACTAATATATTAGAGAGAAATCTATTGGAGATTGAAACCTAGTGAGCAAACTGACCACGAAGAAAAAATTTCAATTTGTCACTCTCATAATTGAAAGTCATGAAATAATCAACTACCATCGCATTGGTGATTCGTTATTAAATCTACCCCTCCCTCGTGACAATGTTCATTCATTAACGCTTGAAAATTACCTAATTTGAAATCATGTTGATTTGGTAATAAGTAAAGAGAGATTTTTTTTAAATGTTAGAATTTGGTGGCCCTTAAAAAGTGCTGTCAATAATAAAGGATCTATATTTGTACATACGTGCACACACACATAAATGTGTGTGTGTGTGTTTATCATTCATATATACTGCATCCGTCCTCATCCTATCTATTTGGATGAGCATGTGCGTATTCGTATGTGTGTAAACCTTCCCCCACCTTCACCTCCTGTGAACATGATTGAACGAATCTCGCAGAAAATTAGGCTTAGTACATCACATATAGATCGAGAGATTCCAAACCATAATGGACTGGGTGCAACTGACGTCAATTGATCCCAAACGAGTCTTACTTCAATTTTTCTCTACTACACCAAACCATTTTACCTTCAAACACAGGAGGAGAAAAAAAAGTAAAAAGATAGGAAAAGGATAGAACAAGGAGATAGTATAGAGGAAGGGGGGATGCTAAAGGAGAACTGAGTCAAGTGAACGAACGATGAGATAGAAAAGAGAGAGAGAACTGGAGAAAGAGAGGACAGAAAGCCGGAGGAAATCGGGAAATTGTTATTCCCGTCCCGGAGAGCAGCTAGGAATTCAATTAGTCCGTTAATTCGGCGTCATGGAAATGAAATTGAGGGTAGGGGCGTCATTGCAGTGTTTCCATCTGGAATTTTGGAAAAAGTTCTCATACGGATTAAGTAAATTATTGCTTATCTCCCGTATTCAGTGATTTCCATCCATCGAATCCAATAAATAACCTGCCTGACAGTCAAAGACTTCACTAGAGAGTTGAACGTGCAAGGAAAATATTTTTTTTTTTTGTAATTTTTATCCATAGACTAATTTGTTTTCTTTATTCTAATAACGTTCCTTTTAGATATCTTCCATTTATTATATATATATATATATATATATATATATATATATATATATATATATATATATATATATATATATATATATATTTGTCATCAACACAGCAGCATAAGCCCAATTATAGTGTTGATTTACAAAATAAATTTACAATAGTTTCCTTAAACATATAGTTCCTATTACAGACGTCGATTTCTTTGTGTTAGACACATATTTTGTTATAAGAAGAACACATTATCTAGATTGATTATTTCAATAATACGTTAGTCTTTTTTCTTCAATAGAACAGGCCAGAGTTATCAGCATGAGTTTTAAGTACCGGGACACGAAAATTTAGTGTTAATGTCAGATCCTTACAATTAAGCTCGTTTTGCACTATTTTATGGAGAAAAAATCAGATCCATCACGTTTCACCTTTGTTCAAGTGTAGAGGCAGAGCAGTTGTGTATTAATGTTAGATAGTTTTCATAAGATGGATAGATTCAGTTCTTTTGTATGCCAACGGTTGGTTTACTAAGAGCTGGAATTGATTTAAATAACGACGAAGAATGGAAACGAATTTTGTAAGAACCGACTAATGGATGCAATACAAGCATAAGACTGCAGGGCTCCGTACCTCGACACTAGTATTCATCTCTGGTGTTACGGGTACCTAGTTCGATTTCAGGTCATGGAACTTTTATGGCGAATAAACCATGTCTCTAAATTTTCCCGAGACCCTCTGTTTCCGCTCTCATTTTCGTTTCAATAATTATTCCAAAACCAATCATTTTCATTAATAATCCATCTCCTTTCACTTAAAGGACATAATAATAGAACGTTAAAGTAAAGATTTCTTTCTTTTTTTTTTCTTTCTTTATTTTTTTTCTTTTTTCTTTTTCTTTTTTTTTTTTTTTTTTTTTTGCAGTATTCGCCTGATGAGAATCAGAAACAATAAACACATGAAAAAATCTAAAGTTAATATGGCTGCTGTGGGACTCCAGTTCAGTTAGTTGTAGTGTTGCCCACGGAGACTATAGATTAACCACATTGACTTGATCCCTAGTCTTCCGTTGCAAGCGATGCTATCGGCTGAAGGAATTCCACTCGCTTTCTCTCGCTTAGCAACAGCTGAACCCTTATTGGCTCAACGCGTGGGTGTGTAAGGGTGTGAGCTTTAGTTCGCATTTTTGCCACGGCTCAAGACATTTTGGCAGCACTGTAAATTTGGAGCTCTCTCGTCTCGTACAGGTGTAGTGAAAGTGTTTTCTCATCTCGAAAATGTTGTCTGTACCAGAGGCGTCAATTAGGGGGACAGGGGGTAATTGCTCCCCATCAGTTTGAATAGTACTTATATTCTAATCAATTCTATACTAATGTACTAACAAACAATGTGAAACTTTCTTCTAAGTGAACAGAGGAGCTCTGTCTCGTCTCATATTTCCTCACGAAAATTTTTACTTTTTCCGTCTCATGGGCAACACAAGGTGGTTGGTTAAACTTTAGCGTCCTTCTTATGCACCAACGCTGTGTGAGACATGGACCTACAATATGAAATACGAAACCAATGTCGTTTCATTTTTTTTTTTCATATGAAATCGCACCCCCTACTAAGTTGACCAAAAAGGCATATGCACTAGGAATCAGACCAACGAAGAGAGCACGAACTTGAGACCTACTGATTGCTAAGCTAGTTCTCCAATATTTACCTCCGCCAACTCAGTGATTATCTACATGTTTTTGTTAAATTAAGGTGTATTTATTGTTACTACACTTCTTGTATTTACTACTGAGTCATTGTAATTTTACAACGCCTATCTGGCAGACAAAACTTTTCATTATTTTGTTGAAGTTCAGCAACGGGATTTAGACACAGTATTGAGAGGTTTTTCATTGTAATATATATACTTCTAGCAGTGTTGTCCACGAGATGAAAAATTTCTCGTCTATTCTCGAAAACGAGACGAGATATATCTTTTTAAATTCGAGACAAGATGAGAACCATGATAATTCTCGCCCCGTTTCAGAACTCACTTGTGGATAGCGCATACATCTTTGGCATGCGACACCTGGGCTCGATTCCAGGGTGCGAGCTCATATGGTTCAGATCCCACGTTGAATTTGTTTTGTTTTGAATTTGAATTTGTTTTGAACAGAGCTTGAAAATTGATCTCTTGAAGTTGTTTGATTTGTTAAAAATATTCTCTCATCTTACAAAATAATTGGTAAGATAGGGTAAACACATTCCCATCTATTGGCTAATGGTGCTCCTATACTTACGTTAACACAAGAACAAATAATGGTTAATCATTGGCATCTTTCACTGATAATTCAATGTCAAACAATGAATGTTTTAGTATTAATCAACACCAGCATATTGCCACCGCTCAGTACTTGCACTTAAACTTTGGATTACTAGTATGTAGTAGTTATTGCTACTAATTTATTGTAGTTTAATAACTACATCTAGTCAATTTTTTGTTGTTATTCTATGTAGTATAACATTGACATCTTGGCAATCGTTTACCAAGATTGTAATTCAATGGGAAATTCATCATTTCACTTTCAATTTGTCATCATTCTTCACAAATTAATTATTTTTGTTGTTGTTTTATTTCATTTCCTATGTTGTAGACAATAATGACATTGCAAATACGAAAACGATGGTAAGAAACCGGTTGGGAGACTGTGAAAAGAAATTGTTTACGATTTAGGACTTAGATTTCTGGGCCTTCGGCATCTAAGGCCATTTAGCCCTTCACGATTTGAGGGATGACGTCCCTCGGCAAGCACACAATCCGGAGAAAGAGAAGGAAGAAAGGATTGGGGAAGGAAGGAAGCGGCCTGGGACCTATAAGTTATGTACCACCTTGGCATTTACCTGGTGTGAATGAGGAAAACCCAGGAAAACCTCGTCCAGGGTGGCTGGCCTGAAAAAGCGTGTTACACTTTTTCGATCGAGTGACCCAACCGGGAATCGAACCCGGGACCGCTCGCACCGAAGGCGAGAGCGTTAGCGTGAGAAAAAAATGTATTCTTAGTGATATGACGAAAGGTAAAGTGAGAGAATAGAAAAAGAGATAGGACGATATTAAAGAGGATAATTGTTGTATCGAGACTGTAGTGTCTAGAAACTTCTCACTATGTGTTATAAAAATTCATTCCTTCATTAGAGTAATTATTGTTTTGTTTTTCCTGTCTAGTTCTTCTAGTAGATTTTACAGATCATCGAATAAATAAGGGTAGTATTGCTCACGAGATGAGACAAAACAAGAAATAAGGTCTTACTAGTTTCATCTCTTAAATTTCGTAGAAGTCCCATCCCGTCTCGATTTTCAAAGAATTCTATCTCGTCTCTATTCTTGAAAATCTTTTATGTCTTGTGGCTAGATTTCGTTTCGGTTTGTGATTTATGTACAAAATTTATGCCCTGATTCCTTTTTTTTAAAAAAAATCATCTGGAAGTTGTCAGAATCCTTCTGCGTTATGAGATGTTCACCAAGGGTGTGTTATATAACATTTAATTGGAGTGTATTGTACTCTTTATTATGTTTGTACAATCACTTTATCATATTTTTTCTACTATGAATCATGTAACACTAAAACAATGTGTGAGATCTACACAGCAAAAAATGTGCCATCTGTTGTTCTTATGCCCTAGCACATAAGAACAACAGATGGCAGCACTGCTACTCATGTAACTATTGTCAAACAATTTCATAGGCTTACAAAACTAAAAATCGATTATACAAAACAGCATAAATGCCAAATATACCGTAAAACGGGGCTACTTTGACATTTAGGGTTACTTTGACATAGAGTGGGGCTACTTTGACAGATGAGCAATTCGTGCTTCCTGTGAGAATTGTTGCATATACTTTCATAGATAAAGGCTGATATGGTGTCCACGGTGCGAATTGCCGCAGGGGATGAGGGATTTCTCCCATTGTATTTCTAGCCTCTCTCAATATCCTTCCTGTCCCCCAATATAAGGACTTCTAGATCCGCCACTGTTTATTCCCCCCAAAAATGAATAATCTAATTCGCACTCTGACGATATATATCAACGTGTCGTGGAAGGGTGGAAGAGAGTGGATTCAATGTGTCCTGTGCAAAAAATGGGTGTGTGGGTTTTGTAATGGTGGATCAAAATATCCTCAGTATGCTTGTTACGACTGTGATGTTGACGACTAAGGTTTTTCTTTCCATTGTTACATGTAAAGATAACATACCGGTACATATGTAATTATGCTAAAAGTAAAGTAAAGTAAAAGAAATAAAGTAGAGTGAAAAATAAAGTAACAATGTAAGGTAAAGCACCGTGTATGTTCAAAGTAAAAGATGTTAAAAGTAAAGCTTTAGAAAAACTTGTATAGTGGTGTATAATGATGTACCACAACAAAATAAAGATTTCGTGCTTATCAAGTATACAGCATACCGTACCTTACACATGACCAAAACAGTGTTTTATACACTTTACATCAATTCCATGTCAAAATAACTCCATACGTTGAGTAACTTTGACCTTATGCAGCAAATACATAAGATTTCAAAGTAGCCCCACCCCCGGGGCTACTTTGACCGGTATTCCTTAATTTCTTCCCGCCAAAACTTACTTGTAGAAACTTAGGTTTAATAGTGGATGTGATAGCCTAGGTACCTATTGTTATGATGAGAATAGTATCATTCATTGGTTGCAGAAAGTGTCCCGTGAACTCATCTAAACTAGTCCAAAACCTGTCAAAGTAGCCCCGTTTTACGGTACTGAGTAAAGCTTTGCTCATAGCTGACAATACAAACTAATGCAAATTCTCACAGTCGGTTACTAGTTAATTCTGATATGATCGGAAGGCGATGTCTTTGGTGTTGAATTAACATACAATTAATACACTAAAGTGATAGTCATTTTGTGTTGTTTTAACACCTCATTTCTTGCTGTGTAAGGCTTGGGTGAATTTATGTTCCCCCTCGAGACTAATAAAATTTCTCGTCTGATTTCGATTCTCTTCTCGAAACTGCTATGAGAACTGTCATATTTCTTGTATCGTATCCAATATTGAAAGTATTTCTCCTCTTGTTTTCGACACGAGAAATTTGTCGTATCTTGGACTACATTAAATACAGATAATAAACACAAGACATTTACCATGGGCTGGAGCTCATACAATACTTATGTGGGAAATGTGTTATACAGAGATTACGCCGACATTGCGGGATATGAGCATAAACATTTTTTATTACTGGATGTCTCATGGACTTTCTGTAGAAGTTCTGGTGTCTGCTCATTTCCCGGAAGCGGGCGTTCCTATTGGTTTGTTGCGGGATATTTCTGTTCTCGTTACAGTTTAATCATTGGAAGATCTCTGAACAACCAAATTTGTTCTGTAACAGGCACATTTCATTGAAATCAAAGGGAAATCCTGTAGTCATTTTCATTATTCTTAAAACTCCAACTGCGAGCCTGAATTTCCCATGAAATGTGCGGAATTTGCGGTAAGTCCAAAAGGACGTTCTGATGACGTCAATTTTGATTGGACTGACTCGGAAAACGATACGTCACAATGGCATGTAGAGTTGTCCATGAGACGAAAGTTGAGGTTATGTGTCTAGTTGTTGCGCACGAGATGAGACCAGACAGAATATTCGTGATGAAATACGAGACGAAACGGAATTGTTTCAATGGAAACAGATACATTTTTAAAGACAAGACCCATTTTACGATACATTTTTGAGATCAATTAGAGCTCTGTCTCGTCTCTCACTGGTAGAGTACTCATTTCTGATACAAGATGTTCCTGGTTCAATCCTAAACAACGTGAGCTTGTGGAGAACAACACCATGTCCAGGGATTTTCTCAAAGGTCTTCAGTCTCCTTCCACATTTTCTTTCTAACAATTCATTTATAATCCATTTCCTTTAGCCTACAGGGTATAATCGTATGACGTAAAACTGAAAGATTTCATTTCATGTTTTCTTTGTAACATCTGGAATTACGTCACCTAAACTCAGTCTAGTCTCCTTTCGTAGACATCCCGAGTGGCGAGCTATAGTTTCTACGACGATGAACCTTAGCGTTAAGTAAAATCAGATTTAGTTTCCGCAGCCAACAGAGACTCACAACAGATTTTCATTCCATTGCATTTTTTAAAATGTTGGTACACTTGAAACTTATAATTACAGTTAGCAACTCTGTCCCACTTTGTTAGGGTTAAAGGATTTGGTGACGTCTAGGAGCGCTAGAGAAGAAGAAGAAGAAGAAGAGGGTGACAGACAAAGAGGGGAAGGGGGCGAGGGAATAGAATTCATTGCCAGAAGCAAAGGTTTCGGTGTTATGCTTCACCAAGCAAGAAACCAAGGGTTGAACTCAGGTCTTTGAGCATCAGCGACCAGCACTAGAAAGAGGCTTTCGCTCTCCTTTTAGTCATTTCGACTCTTGTAGAATACACAACTGCAAACTGCAAGCTGGCTCTCGACAAATTAAAGCCTCCCTTCTTGTGTGTGTCTGTGTGTGAATGTAGTGTGTACGGATTGTGTGCTCTTGGAGAACATCCCTAAATTAACTGGAATCAAAAATAATCCTTTCGGAAACAAATCTGAAGATGCAGGATAGTCTGTACGAATTAAATTAGTATTAGCTTTGATCATTTCACAACGTCGCCTCAAAAGGAGTTAAAAAAATAATATATGACCTACTTACAGTATCTTATTCAAGTGTTCTGTCCTAGTGATGGTTCTAACTACTGCTGTTAACATTATTCAAATATTCGTTATTCGAATATTCGTTATTCTAACACTTGTTCAAATAATCATACTTTATCCGAGTAATTGCACTGTGCAACAAATTTAAACTTTTTTTTTCTGTCCTTCAAATGAAATTATGTGATTTTAACTAAATGACAGATGCTGAATTCATTGGTGGAAACCAAAATGTTCCATCACGTCACGTTTTTGTTGGGCAGGCCACAATACATTATACGAAATTTACATATTTACGTATATTTACTAGGCCTACCTAATGTAAGTTGGGAAGGCGTATTATACTAAGATTAAATTTTGTTGACTTACCCTTTAAAATACTTTCTTTGGTCGCTTACGCTTGTAGACACCTTCTAGAATCTAGGACGATAGACCAACAATATTCAGCGAGATACTTTCAGTTCATTTTCCACTGTAACGCTTTTCAAATGTGACAATGTCCTGATGAAACCGTTCTTCGTGTTCATCACTTACTACGCCGAAGTTTTGAGGGGAAAAGTCAAGATGTGAGTGCAGCTATAATTTTAATGATATGTTGCATCCCATAAGTTGAAAACTCTGCATCATGTCACTCATAATAACTTCATAATTTTTAGATTTTACATTTCCAAGAATACCTGAACATACCGGTTTAAATGACAGCCAAGTTAATTTCCCAATTTCAGAGAGTTCAGTTTCAAAGTCTTCATCCTGCATGACTGTTTTACCTGTAGATCTGTGGACCAACAAATACTCATCCTTAAGTTCGGGGATTTCTCCTTAAGCAATACCTTCTCTATCTAGTGCTTTAACAAAAGTCGTCATCAACCCAAGTTTGATGTGTAATGGTGGCAAAAATACGTCTTGAGACTTTACAATTGGTTTACGAGATATGTTCCTGGTGCTAGGAATGAAATCTTGTCTCTGCGGCCAGTGTTTAAGGACGTAGTGGTTTATTTTGTCACGGCTGTCCCACTCACATTAAAAAAAAAAAAAAAAAAAAAATACTTGGGTATCTTTGTTGCATTTCTGTGAGAATACCAATAACTTTAAAGCCCCCCCCCCCTTCTTTTTTGAACACATGCCATTTGAATTTTTTATATTCAATAATTTGCACTCATATTGCACTCATAACTTCATACGCCCTTTCTATGAGCCGCGTATGTTACAGAAACAGATGGATTAACGTTTCCAATATGGAGAAGCGCTGTCTTCAGACTTAGTTTCGAGCTGTCAATAAGTGCCACTTGGTGGGTTTATGCTCATGTCCCAAAGACTAAAATAAGCCTCTACATCTTTGTAATAAACAATGCCTCCGTTTTCAACAAAGTAGTCCTCAAAATAACTTTGTCGTTCTATAAATAAACTGATTTTAATATCTTAAGCTAAGAGATTCCAACCTTGAAGCCTGGAGCCCAACACTTCCGCTTTGTTTTTAGGAAGACTTAAGTCTCATATAAGATGGTTAAGCTCTTGTATGATCAAATAAGGTGACGCTGACTGGGATGCAGATGGGTGAAAGTCTACACTTTCCCCGTTGCTTGGAACGTCTGAGGTATTATCGTCTGAATCAATAGTGTAATATTCTGGAGCTTTAGGTACTGGAAGATCTTCATTGTGGGGAACTGGTCGAATAGCTCACTTTAAATTAGGGTACTGAATCTGATGTTAAGAGGAAAAGTCTTTACATCTGTCAAGCAAAAGTAATAGTCAGTCCAGGATCTACTTGTTCGAGCCAAATCATAAGAAGAGTAAATTTCATAGAACTACGTTTTCCTTGTAGCCAGTTTCTCAAATTCCTGGAACACGTAGTGCAACATATGTGCGGGGCCCATGACTTATCCTAGTCTCCAATCCTACAGCTAAGTACAGTTCATAAGCCTTTTTAACTAAAGGTGTACATTTATTCAACCTTTTCTTGCAACTCAGATGCGCAGCACACACTACCACAAAAATACACAACACGGCAAATCCGACCACTCCTAACAAAACATCATTCAGCAAATAACAATACAGTCGAACCAAAAAATTACTCAAATGCTAGAATATATGGCAGCAGATTTAGGCAACACATTCTGAACTCGTTTATTACTAGATCTTAATGGGCTACTACTTGAAATGAAGATAAAGATCGAGGAGAAATATGAGAAACTAGTGTTTCCTGTTTCTCATAACACAGAAAAAGACTCGTATGCGGTAGGAGAAAATTGGGGGATGAGGAGAATCCCCTATATAAACAAAATAATTATTCCTTCTGCAAAGAAGAAAAATTGTCGCTTGGATGATTTTTAAATGAGAATATAGTTTAAGGTATACTGCATATGCAACAATTTTTATCTTAGCACATTTTTGCCCTCCCCGCTGGTCTAGTGGGTAGCACGCGCGCCCTCAGTGCATGGGATCTCGGGTTCGATTCCCGGTAGGAGAACATTGAACGACACAATAGTATGGATTCCACCTCAAACTGTAGGATCACTTCTCATATAGCCTCGCTGCTAAAAAAGTACGTTAAATTTCAATTGCCAAACCAATCATTAATCATATTGCATCATCACCCGTAAAAATATGGTATTTCACAGCACAAAATTTCAAACTTTTCAATTTTTCACAAAATTGGTATGTGATACACAAAAAGTAATTACAGATTCGATTTTCTCATGCAAAAATACATAAGAAAAATATATTTTCATGTAAAGGACATTTTTCGTGTTGCACAGTGTTATTCGTTGTCGAAATAATTGTTTCAATAATCATCTTTATCCGAGTAATTATTCGTTATTGGAATAACTGTTCAAATAATCATTCCTTACCTAGTAATTATTCGTTATTCAAATAATTGTTCAAATAATCATCTTTTATCCGACTAATTATTCGTTATTCGAATAATTGTTCAAATAATCATTCTTTTCGAATAATTATTCGTTATTCAAATAATTGTTCAAATAATCATCTTTTATCCGACTAATTATTCGTTATTCGAATAATTGTTCAAATAATCATTCTTTTTGAATAATTATTCGTTATTCAAATAATTGTTCAAATAATCATCTTTTATCCGACTAATTATTCGTTATTCGAATAATTGTTCAAATAATCATTCTTTTCGAATAATTATTCGTTATTCAAATAATTGTTCAAATAATCATCTTTTATCCGACTAATTATTCGTTATTCGAATAATTGTTCAAATAATCATTCTTTTCGAATAATTATTCGTTATTCAAATAATTGTTCAAATAATCATCTTTTATCCGACTAATTATTCGTTATTCGAATAATTGTTCAAATAATCATTCTTTTCCGAGTAATTATTCGTTATTCAAATAATTGCTCAAATAATCATTCTTTATCCGAGTAATTATTCGTTATTCGAATAATGGCTCAATAATTATTCTTTAGCCAAATATTCAAATAATTATTCTGTGAAAAATCCATTATTCGGATTTCAACAGCACTGGTTGTAACCCACTTAGCTAACTAGAATACCTAACACCTGTACAAAGAACTGATTAAACCTGGCCGATACCGTAGTCTTGTAAACCAGCTGTCTTGGTTCTCCGTTCTCCGGACAGCGGTATATTGTACAAATATACGGTATCCTCTTGCTTACTATAGAAATCAGTACGGAGCATACGTTATCCGTATGCTACATAGGCACTGCCCTTAGATGTTACATCATGCCGTTGCAGGATGTCTGACATCTAACAGTTTTCCGTATATCACATGCATATACTTATCTTACCTTCGTCAGCTATATGTTATATACGTCCATTTGTATGTGAGATCCTGACCGCCTACATTGTTTCATACGGAAAGTACGTATAGGTGGAACACTTATACAGAAATTATTATAAAACATGCGTTTTCAGTTATACGTCTGCTGTACGTTAAGTCCAAAATCTACAGGAATTACGCATGTAACCTATCTTTCTAAGTACGCCACCTACATTTTTTTCTCAGTGTAGTGGGGAGCAGCCTATACGGTGAGGATTGATCCTGCAGATGATCCGAAATGTCTAAGCTCGCTGTCGAGCTCAACTCAACTCGACGTTAATAAATGAGGGTAGGCCTCAATGAGGCTAGTGAACACAAACACGAGCGAATACGAGCCTCATTGAGGATAGTGAGCCCTTGTCCACTGGAGTTAATGAACGAGAGATCGATCTAGCGCGAGATTAACAAGACTGAGCTCGATTAACTGTGAGTGTGAGCTAGCGTGAGCTTCGTTGACATCAGTGAGCGGAAGCTCCATTGGGGATAGTGAGCATTCGATAACGTAATCTTCATTGAAATTTGTAAACTCGAGCTTTATTGAGGACATTGGATCTGCGATAGCGTGAGCGTCATCGGAGATTAATGAGCGCAAGTTTCATTGTGAGTAGTGAACATGAGATAGCGTGAGCATCTCTGAGATTAGGAAGCATGAGATAGCGTAAGCGTTATTGAGATTAGTGAGCGCGAGTCTCATTGAGGACAATAGACCTGAGATAACGTGAGCGTAATTGAGATTGATGAGCGCAAGCCTTATTGACAGTCGTGAGCCTGAGATAGCGTGAGCGTCGTTGACATTAATGAGCGCGAGCGAGCCTCTTTAAGAATAGTGAGCCTGAGCCCGAGTGAGCCTCGATTGCAAAATGACCATCTCTAGCCGCCAACTGCACTACATTCAAGTTTCGTCGTGATTCGGAGACCACGTTAAGGCTAGTCGCATATTAACCAGACGACAGACCATCCGAGCCGAGGCAGGAGAGAATGCGGAAAGAAAGACTTACGTGCACTGATCGTATGTCTCAATTGCTAAAGGTTGCAGAGACCTTTCTCCAGTACGTGCTCGGGTGAGTACGGTACGAGGCTTTCTTCCATTGTTCACAGTTTCCTACTTGTACTGTGTTATGGCTTTGCTGTGCTATCCTCTGTTCAATATGCGGCTAGCTTAATAATAAGTCCTGTCCTTCGAAACTTTGATGTTACATAAGAAAGCACTCAAGAATCACTCAAAACTTAAGAGGCCTCATCACGGCAAAGTTAAAATACCGCTAATTTTACAGTAATTATGTGATATCTTCAAATAGATCAAAGATAATCTAAAAGTGGAACAAGAGCTTGCTGGACAACATTATTTTACATGAGATACCGTTATCACGACTCACTTATCTAATTTCGATTTTCAGCCATTTAGAAAATTGTCATTTATTTTCGCGTTTATAAATGGCTGGAAACGGAAAGTTACTAAGTGACTCGTGGTAACGGTACCTCATACAAAATAATATTGTCTAGCGCGATCTTGTTCGACATTTCGATATTTTTTAAAATCTATTTGAAGATATCAAATAATTACTGTAAAATTAGCAGTATTTTTATTTCGCAGTGATTAGGCTTCTTAAGGATTAAATCCATATGGATTCATTACAACACATATTCACTTGTACCGGTCAATTAATATTTCCCTGATATAATGGTACTCTCAATTCCTATAGTGTCAATCATCCTTGACAGAATGCTGTTAACATTTAAACTGCTTATTTGTTCGAATGATTGTTCTATCAATTTACTTGAATAAACGAATAATAAATTCCAAACATTTCAAGTAAGTATTATTCAAAATAATAGAAATAAAATACAGCTCAACAATTAGAAACGAGCGTAAACGAACTTCTATTTTTAGACATGACATGGATTCGTATGTATCTCTCTCTGTGTATGTGAATGGTGTACCCAAGGGAGAGGGGTTGAGCTTTAAACCCTATTTGACCAAGATATTATGGAAAAATAAACATTTAATATTTTAAGATATACGTATAATCAAAAATCACGCTTGTTCTAAAAGGAAATGGAATTGAGTTCCTGAATCCTCCCCTTCCTTGACGGAATTCTGTGTATGCCACTGCTTGTGTAACATGTAATCTCTGTCTGATCTACGTTGCCGGTATCTTCTGAAGCTGAAGAAGATAGTGTCAACTGCTTTCTTCCCGAGACAGCCCAAGGTGTGCCTCTGAGGCTCCTACTGAAATATGAACTTTTCTAATTATTTGATACTGTTCATTTTCTATTACCATTGACAAATAATTTCATAGCAAAGTAGTGACTAGCCTTTCCTATTTATAACAGAAAATAAAAAAGTTCGCGGTGGGTTGAGGTAGCTTGTATATGCAGCAGGGAGTCTCAGAGGCACCCCTTGGACTTTTTCAGGGTGAAATTAGCATCGGCTTTCTCAGGTTAAGGCTTCCAAAACAGACCTGTTGCTTAATATTGAAACTGATAAAGGCTTCGATTCCAACTTCGAAATTTGAGCGTGAAAGTAACATTACTAAAAGCCTAATTTAGATAAATTAAGTAAAACTTACATTTGCCAACATTGTTTATAATTCAACTTAAATTTGCCAAAACTAGTTTCTTCCTAAGTTTTCTTTCTCAATAATAATAATAATAATAATAATAATAGTTCACAAGACGAAAAGGACTTTTTAAATTCTAGGTGAGGAGAAAGAGCAGGAAGTCAAAGATCGGCCTTTTTTTTTCGCCTGTGTTAGTTAAAAAAGCAAAAGTGTTCAGTAAAAGCCAGTGTATCGCCTAAATATGAAGGCCGAGCATTAAATGTTACATCAATTTTCGTAGGTTTCCTGAAGAAAATTTCCCTCAACTGACAAAATTTTCCCTTTTATCAAATTTTCCTTAGTATGTTGACTGTTCAATTCATGACAGAAGTTATGTGATAAGACTAATTTAGTTATATTAAAGGAAGTGTCAACCAGATTTGTTTTATTCATTTACTTCATTTTTTTTTTACTTTTCCTTCATTTTTCTTTTTACAAAAAAAAATACAAATACACCCAGTCAATAATTGGTGCAAATTATGCTGACACACACACACACACACATAGGCCTACTATTGTTATTGTATTGTATTATTTTTGAAGAAAAAAGAAAAATCTAAGCATTTATATTGGTCAATCGGCCAGCGGGAGAATTTCCCTGGATTCTCACGTGTTATCGAAAAAATTCCCTTTTTCCCTTTTTGCTAAATTTAAATACAAGATTTCCTCAGATTAGAGAAAATTCCCTCAAACCACAAACACTGTGTTACATCTCTGTAAGATGCATATGAAATATATTGTAGCAAGTCACATAAGGTAGCCCGCAAACAAAGCATTATTGTTTTTATTCTGTCAGTTGAGACTTTTTTTTTAAAACTTGCAGCAATAATTTTCGTATCAGGCGCTTCATGAATCTACTACTCAAATCCATCTTGTTGGTAGGCTTATTAACTCTAGCTGTCACGAAAACAAAAAGTATAATGGTTCATGAAGCATTCATGGTAAAATTGTTATATCCCACCCTTCCTGGGTCTCTCATGACGCGAAAGAATTCCGATAACTTGTAGATGAAATTAAGGAAAAAATCAGGGAATATATTTTTTTTACACAAATTTACAAAATGAGACGGGACTTTCAAAATTGATGAGCCGAGACGAGGAAATTCTACCTCTCGGCTCGTCTTGCTTCGTCTCGAGAGTAACATATTAACGACGACTAGTTCTATACTTAAAGCAACAATGTTTTGTCTCTAATTTAACTTCGTCTTCAAGATGAAATGATATTTAATGATCAGAAATGACTGGAAGCTTTCGAAATGTGGGTGTGGAGGAGAATGGAGAGAATTAGCTGGGTCGAGCGGAGAGAGGGTGTTAGAAATGGTGGCTGAGAAAAGAACAATTTTAGACATTGGTAAGAAGAAACTCAATCATGATGGACATTGTAGAGGGTATAGTGGCAGAAAAGAGAGGGAGGGGGCGAGGGAGACTACAATTAATGGACGATATCAAAACAGAATAATCGCACGTGAAAACGAAGAGGTTAGCGGAAGACCGTAGAGCAGCGTTTCCCAACCTTTTTCTACTTGAAGCATACTACGGGTGCAACTTGAATTCTCGCGGCACACTCATAGATAATAATAATAATAATAATAATAATAATAATAATAATAATAATAATAATAATAATAATTATTATTATTATTATTATTATTATTATTATTATTATTATTATTATTATTATTATTATTATTATTATTATTATTATTATTATTATTATTATTATTATTATTAGATATAAACAGAAAAAAATACCATGGTATTTATTACTTATCTTCTCACAGAGAAGAAAGCTCGAACACTGGTTTTCCCACGTGGTAAATCATTATGCTTATTTTTCATTCTAATTTTATAATAGAAAACAATTGCAATGAAATATAAGACCCAGATTTAAAAAAAATACTCTTTCGAAAACTGTATCCAACCTTTCACTAAGAACGAAGATCACTTAATAACGAACGAACAAACAAATCTCTTGTACTTTTAACTTTGCTTTTTTAACCACAAACCCGGTCCATATCATTGCAAACATATAGGTTGCAATGCGTCGAAGTCAAACCATAGTTTTTGAACAAGGTGTTGTTCTGTCATTCACGTGCAAGTGAGTGTTCTACGTACGCTCACTTCACGCGTACCGTACAAATGCTTCCATTTCTCGGTGTTAGTATGAACTTAGTGTAACATAGCAGCTAACCATTAAAATGTGTACGAGCCGAAATACTGTCTGCTACGCAGTAATGTATTACAATTACAGTATTTTTTTCCATGGTAGAAATTAATAGTAATTGTAAAATACAAATATATATTTTTTCCTATGTCTTGCAATTTGGTTGCTATAGAATTAATAATTTTGTTTCGATTTCCTCGCGGCACACTAGCAGTCCATTCGCGGCACACCAGTTGGGGAACGCTGCCGTAGAGCATGGAAGCTCCTCAGTTTCGCCAAGTAACCTGCCAATACTGGTAGAATACGTAAGATGATGGTGAACAAAGGATTTGAGCTGTTCTGGAAGTTTGTCTCAGTAAACATCCGGTAGGAAAATGTACTTTTTATTTAAACTTTATTTCTTCTATTGTCCTTACTTCCTCTAAGAAACAACAATATTAAACAGAATTATACAATTGAATGAGCTTTTTAAAGAAACAAACAGTTCTTTAAACATATCCATTTATAATCATTCTCATAATCATCATCATCATCATCAAAATTATAGTAATAATAAGATACTAAAATGACAGTAATTTTTTGTCTGAATGTGTTGATGAAAAGATGGAAACTCTGAAAAAGTGCTAATTGTTAACGATTTACGTGTGGGAACAGTCATGCTCTGTGTACTGGGTTATATGGTCTCGTTTGCTTCCTTCCGGGAATATTTAGAATCGAAAATATTAGCCTGAATCAGCGGGGAAGAAAGCGTGAAGGTTAGAGTTAACACTCGTCTCATAGGCGATTACAAGGTCTGTTGGGTTTGCAATTGCTGTTATTTTCGTTTATTCTTTCCTGTCTGCTGTTTTTTCTTCTTTCTTTTATTTTTGTTTCTTAATTTGTGTAAAATATAAAAGATCAACATAACAACTCCTTTCTTTCTCTAGTTGCTGGGTGAATATGTATTTTAGGCAGCGTTCACTGTTAATTGCTGTTGGTTTCATGATTTAGTAGATACTAGCAGATTGTCCGTTCTTCACACGGGGAGAATTTTGGACATAACGGGCAATGGAGACTGAATTTGGATTTAAACGGCATAGGAAGTGTCACTGTGACCTCGAAAACTATGGATTCGACACTAGCATCGGTCATTTTCGATCATTTTTAAAAATCCCCTCTAAGTTGCACCGTCAAAGTGAAATGATAAAAAGAACCTTCCCACGTCCAAACCTCATCTATGTGGCAAATTTGATCGAAATCGGTCGCGTGGTTCAAAAGTTACCAAGTTTCATTCATTTTTATATATCTCCTCCAGTCCCCTCTCTTACGTTCTACCATCAAAGTGAAATGATATAAACCATCCCAGGCTCGAACCTTATCCACGTTGAAAATTTGATCGAGATCTCTCGTGTGGTTCAAGAGTTATTAAGTCCCAAACTTAGTTACTTTCATTTTCATATACATGTAGAAGATAGTACTTCCTATCTACCATTTTACGGCCTGTTGATTGGCAGAAAGCCTTATATTCAAGCCTGCACTCACAAGTAAACCTTACGTTTGGGTGAATCGAGTTGCTGACTGAGACACATATGAGAAAGTAGTACTAAATGTGGCCAGTATTTCAGTGAAGTTATAGGTGCGAAGCTCCAGGGGTTTAGGAGATACAGCTACCAGAACATCACATGGAAGTACAGAATAGTCTTCATACAGTTGGAGGTAAAAGCTCTGTAGGACCTCTTGTAACGACAAAAGGTGAATAAAAAATATATGGGTACATATTAGGACTAGGGGGAAGTCATATAGTAAGGGTATACCTGACGGCGGCCATCTTGAAATCCGCCATTTTGAATTAAGGTTAAGTTTTTAAAATAGGAATAGGGTCATGTGATACATGATTTAAGGCGCAAATTTAATCAGAAGAACAATGGTGACGTTAATTTTGATTTACGCGCAATTGGTAAAAAGTTACAGGGAAATTAAATATTGTTGCAGCATATGTATTAGTCCTTTACCCCACCTTGTAAATTTTGTGTTAATGATAATAATTAAATAAAAAGCAGGTGGATAAATATTAGGTCTATGGTAAGAGTTGCCTTGATGGCGGCCATCTTCAAATCCGCCATTTTGAATCAGACAAAAGTTTTAAACAAAATGCATAAGAGTGACACCTTATTAATGGCAATTTTTATCATAATTCCAACGGTATAACCATTTTTGCTTTATCATTAACCAGCACAAAATTAAATGGATCGCTCCTTACGACTACTGCTTTGACGGAAATGTTAACGACAAATGTGTCAAGTATAACTCGATTGCCTTTGTCTGGTGTGCTCACTGTGAGCAGAGCATTTGTGTAAGTCATGCACTCTTTTCTGAACTACATATTGATTGTACTAATTGAGGATTTTTCTGGAAGAAAGACCCAAGTTCAATTATGACTCAATTCCACTTTGGTCATTTTTCTTTAAATTAGCAACTTGTTTATGCGATAACAAATGCTGGTTAATGGTAAAGCAACAATTCTTATATCGTTGGATTTATGGTAAAATTTGCTATTAATAAGGTGTCAATGTTATGCGTTTTATTTAAAACTTTTGTCTGATTCAAAATGGAGGATTTTAAGATGGCCGCCATCAAGGCAACTCTTACCATAGACCAAATATTTATCCACCTGCTTTTTATTTAATTATCATCATTAACACAAAATTTACAAGGTGGGGTAAAGGACTAATACATATGCTGCAACAATATTTAATTTCCCTGTAACTTTTTACCAATTGCGCGTAAATCAAAATTAACGTCACCATTGTTCTTCTGATTAAATTTGCGCCTTAAATCATGTATCACATGACCCTATTCCTATTTTAAAAACTTAACCTTAATTCAAAATGGCGGATTTCAAGATGGCCGCTGTCAGGTATACCCTTACTATATGACTTCCCCCTAGTCCTAATATGTACCCATATATTTTTTATTCACCTTTTGTCGTTACAAGAGGTCCTACAGAGCTTTTACCTCCAACTGTATGAAGACTATTCTGTACTTCCATGTGATATTCTGGTAGCTATATCTCCTAAACCCCTGGAGCTTCGCACCTATAACTTCACTGAAATACTGGCCACATTTAGTACTACTTTCTCATATGTGTCTCAGTCAGCAACTCGATTCACCCAAACGTAAGGTTTACTTGTCAGATACCCAGGGCCTCTAGGCAACTAATAGAGTCGGGACTTTTTTTTTTTTTTTTTTTTTTTGTAATTTAGCAGAAAACAAACTTTACTTTTAGTTTTTTAAAAATATGTATCGTATTTTGAGTTTTAGAAAATAGACAAGCAAACATAGAAATGAAAGAGAGAAATACCAGCTATACATTCTTTTAAGATGCTATAATTCTTATATTTAAAACTGTAATTACAAGATTACAATGTCACACGATGGACTTCCTTCTCTGCAAAGGAACAGATTACCTCTCTGTACAAACCCGTAGCTAGGTGTAGCCATAATAATGGGAATCCCTTCATCCACCCATCCCGAAGTTTTCAGTTGTTTATTTGTTTAGAATAATACATATTTAAAAAAATAGAGCCAAGGAATTCTTAAAACTTCTTTTGTAGCAAGCCCGATTTGGTTGTTGGGCGGCGTAAACCAATTAAGATTTTTAGTATTTCCGGCCCATTATTTTTGCAAGAGAAGGCTCCAGAGTTTTTTCTTTTAATTGATTGCACATCAAACTCATATCACATTTGGAATGAATAGAACTCCTCACGCTCAAATCATGTTTCAGAACTCACGCTCATTCAAGCTTCTCCTTACATCATTAATGATAACCTCACGCTCCAATCATGATTTGGAACTCACGGTCATTCAACCCTATGCTTACTTCTTAATTTGGAACTCACACGCAATCAACCTCACGGTTACATCGTGATTTGGAACTCTCGGTCACTCAATCTCAATGCTTACATCATGATTTGTAACTCATGCTCAGTCAACTTCACGCGCACATCACTAATCCTACATCATAGTCGCATTGTGATTTGGAAGCCACACTCACTCAATCTGATGATCACATCACGATTTGGAACTAACACTCACATCACTAATGCTACATCATGCTCACATCATGATTTGAAAGTCACGTTCGCTCAATCTGACGCTCACATTGTGATATAGAACTCACGCTCATTCAGCCTCACTTTCATATTATGATTTGAAACTCACACTCATATCACTAATTTAATCACACTCACATAAAAATTTGGAACTAGCGCTCACTCAATCTCGCGCTCACAGTATGATTCGGAATTCACGATCGCTCATTTATGAGGTTGAGGTTGACTGAACATGAATTACGAACTCGTGGTTCGACCTCTTGAGCTCGGGCACCATACCTATATGAATTTTTAACCCTGTACAAAAGTGTATCAAATGTAAAATTTGTTCCATTAAAATGGATCGATCAGTATTAAAGTAATTCAATAGTTGTAACAGGAAGTTATTTTTCACTCATTATATTTAACAATACGATTCCTTTCATTTTGTGGTAGTAAATGGTAATTACAGTAACGTTCAGTTTGATAATATTTGAGTATTCGGATTGAGCTGACAACATTAAATCTTGTTTTTAGTTTGGCTCGTGTTGCAGATAGTAACTCTAGTGATAAATTTAGTTTAACACTTCGTGTAGTATTTTTGCGATAAAACTCAAAGCAGATGGTCCCAGTCTGATTAAATAATTTATTTCCCCTTCAAAAATTTTTCTTTTGCACGTACAACGCTAAAAATATATATTACCAATTCCAAATGTTTTGGTCTTTTCCCGCTGATCTAGTGGCTAGCAAGGGAGCCTTTGGTGTACATGGTTCCGGGTTCAATTCCCAGTGGAGAAGATTTGTGGAATATTAACTGCCCTCCATACAGCCTCGCTGCTGAAAGGGACGTTAAACTCAAAATCAACTCAACTCAACTTAACTGCCCTCAATAGTTTTGTCCTTGTGTCCCTGTTGTGCTGAGTTTAAGTAGAAAAACGGTAAAAGAGTGGAATCGCGAAAATGAGGTAAGTCGAGTGATAGAGAAATGTTTGATTAATCAGTTAACTTAGATCTATATACCCTATACAGCTGCGGATCCAAGATGTGATCAAGGGAGGGGCTAAACTATACTTTGCCGCTTTATCCACTGTATACCTTAACGTCAAGGGGGGGCTATAGCCTTGGGTCCGGACCTAGATATATACAGAGCCGGATTTAGGGGGCTGTATCGGTGCATGTGCACCCCCGATTCATTGTAAATATACACTATCTAAAATGAGAAGCTAGCATTGAAAATAGCAAACACTTTCCGAAACTTTCTGCAGTTATGTTTTCGTTTTGGACTTAAAAGAAAGAGGGGTTTTGCAGAAGCAATAGTTTAAGTCGATTTTCTGAAGGTTGAAGGAAAAGGATTCATCAAGTAAACGAATATAACATTTGTCAAGTAGGGAAGAAAATAGAAACCAGGGGTAGAGAACAATATAGAGTATATAAGTCGTTAACGCATATTTCTTTGGTTCATGTGGTCCCAGGTTCGATTCCTGGTGATACAAGAAAATTTCATTTCACTTATATGAATCATCAGTCTCATTTAGCCTTAAAAAAAGGGGGGGCATGATCGTGGGATTAAAGCAAAAAAAAAAAAAAAATCATTTCATTTCATTTTCCAAATATTTGGGATAAATTCTGAATTTGTTTTATTTAATTTTGATTTTAAAACTTAGGCATATCTTAACAAAGTTTATAATAATTAAAACTGTGCTGATATAGTTAATTGCAATACCGTATGTTGTATAGCAACTAAATTTAACTTTATCCCTCTTAATACAGTCAAACTGTTAAATAAGTTTAAAACTTTAGACTCTATTTACTTTGAAATTTAAAATGATGCTACACAATATACGAGTAGGGGGGCGCGGTGGCTCAGTGGTAGAGCGTTCACCTCTGGTGCTTGGGGTCCCGGGTTCGATCCCAGCCTCCGCCAAGTGAACTTTGTGGTGGACAAACACCGTGCTCGTGGGTTTTCTCGGGGTTCTCCCGTTTCCTCCCACTTTCTTCATTCCACCATTTCACTCATCTCTCATCATCACCGTCTCCTTTAGCCTAACCGGCATAACCGTGGGACGTAAAACTTAAAGATTTCATTTCATTTTTTACAATATACGAGTAGATTTAAATATAATTAGATTATACATAGAATAATATCTGCAAAAAAAAAAAAAAAAGTCATGAACACGTCTTTCTGTTCGTGTTAATTATCCTTCTCACTATTTCTAGCGCTATGAAATTTACAATTTGGTGAATGCATTTATTTGCATCGTTTCTTGCGCTTATGACCTTTTACAGCACCATTTTCCGGTAACTGCATTTTATACTTTGGTTAGAATGTTTATATACATGCGCGGAAGAGAAGCGTGAAATTGCACCGGTAATGCCTCTAAGATGAACAATACATGTACACCATAGATCTTGTAATTCCTTTTTTCTTTTTTCTGAACATCAACCATCTACCCAAGATTTATTTTTGTATCATGGTGGTGTATGTTTAAGTAAGTAGTTTTGCAATGACAAGAAAATGATGGTGAATTTACATAACAGATTTTGCAATCTTGTTGCAAGCAATTACCATTTAATGTTATGTTTATATTAATTGTCATAGAACTTTATTAATTCAAATTTGAATGGTGGAAATGTATTTTTTTTTAATTTCTCTAATGTTGTGCAGCCAAAATCAGAGACAGAGTCAGGAACTTCCTCCGAGGGAAGGGGAATAATTAATACAAAGAAACGAGTTCCACAAATTCCTTTCATAAAGTGAATTGTATGAATTAGGCTATGGCTATACGAGGATGCGTTTCCGATGCGTTACCCCCCGCAGCGAACGCGACCTAGGTGGCTACTCAGTAATTTTACTTTCGCCAGAGTTATAAATCATACTCTGAGACAGTCAGGGTTTCCAGGCCTTACTGCCACACCCCTTATTCTCATTCATGCGGATCACGAGAAATAAGCCTATTGTGTTACATAGATTTTTCTGTGATTAGCTAATTTTTCGGAATGTCCTTGTATTTTTGTGAATCATCTTCTGTGATGCACACACATACTTTATAATAGCAAAGTTCCAATACTCTGCACAGAGCATCTTCCAAACAGCTGTTATTTTGCTACAATCCCCTTCATTGGCAAAAATATCCCCTTTTTGCCCTTCCTTTAGACATCTTTTACTGATTCCGAAACAACAGGCGGTCTATTGTTCCGAAGCGCACCAAAGGCGCTCGAGCCTACATATTCTGCACGTTTTTATTGCTTTCGCGTTTGCAGCGCATTAGCTATTCATATTGAAATACATGGTCAGCGTATTCCAAGCGTATGCATGAGCCACAAAAACGCGTTCAAACGTATGGAATAGCCGTAGCCTTAGAAAGAAAAAGGAAAAATTAAGAGTAATGTGGAAAAATAACACGATGAGTACATATCTGGCTGCATCACTGACCAATTTTAAAAATAAATATGATTACGTGTTTCTGACGTACTTACTTCTAATATACAGTAGTAGTTTAATTATGATTTTTATGTTACAATCTGGGATGTCCCAGAGGGAGATTTCATCACTCTTTCCTCTCACATAGAACGTTGGACTTGAGTAAACTTATTAATAGGGGGAAACTATCTTCTAAAATATGAGGTGCACACCAAAAGTACGTGACGTTTCGTTCTAATTTCCAAGAACAAGGAAATACAAGGAACTTACCTGTGTCTATTTGTCAACAAAAACTTCCTTGTTGTTGATACACAGTTGCCATCGCTCCGTCCATTTTATGTAACATGTTACATAGTCATCTTTGGGGGTATGCTTCAGATACTGGAAAATAGCACTTTCCAAGGATCATCTACTGGGAAAATGACATCCACGGATAGAATCCTTGAGGTTTGGGAACAACCAGAAGTCACTCAGGGCTGACATCAGGTGGATAAGGTGGGTGTGGCAAAGATTCAATACCGTGGACAGTCAAGTATGAGGTCACAATATTAGCATGGTGTGGTGATGCATTGTCCATGTGGACGATTGAATTCCCATTTGCCATTAATGGTCATTTCTCAGTCAATTTTGGCAAAAAAAAAAAAAAAAGTGCACGAAAATATTCGCGCGTAATTGTATGACCTTTCGAAAGACGATGGAACAATATCACTCCCTGGAAATGAAATGAAATCTTTAAGTTTTACGTCCCACGGTTATGCCGGTTAGGCTAAAGGAGACGGTGATGATAAGAGATGAGTGAAATGGTGGAATGAAGAAAGTGGGAGGAAACGGGAGAACCCCGAGAAAATCCACGAGCACGGTGTTTGTCCACCACAAAGTTCACTTGGCGGGGGCTGGGATCGAACCCGGGACCCCAAGCACCAGAGGTGAACGCTCTACCACTGAGCCACCGCGCCCCCCTATATCACTCCCTGGGAATCCTCAGAAGATAGCGTACAGCACCTTCTCATTGGATGCCACCTGAAGACATTTTTTGAAGGGTGTGTTTCCACTGCACCTATTGCTTTTTTCTTTATGGTTAAATAGTGGCTTCTATGACTCATTTATTGTCACAACAATTAACAATAAATTGCTTCCCTGTCTTCTGAAGTGTGTCAAATTTGCAACACTTGATCGAATTCTTGCCTCTTTTTGATCATCTTTAAGCATTCGTGGAACCCAACGACAAGAAACTTACCTTAGACCTAGTTCATTCATCTGTTCCCGTTCTTAGTTCCAGTGTATCACGAATCTCCTGCACGACGGTACACTTATTGTCCATGATGAAATTTTCAACATGGGCAATGTTAACTTCAGTTGATGCTGCTTTTGGACGTTCAGACCTCTGCTCATCTTTCACACTCGTTCGCCCGGTTTTGAACTCACGCATCCATTTCGTAACTAGTTACTTTCTACACGAGCATTATCAGCACATGCACCCTCCAATTGTCAATGGGTATTGGCTGCGCAACGTCCAGTTGCGGTGAGAAATTTTTACACTTACCCGTTGCTCTTCAACCGAAAGTTTCGTGATCCGAGCAGTATCAGAAACACGTGATACTCATTCAGTTATTGTAACTCAACTGCTGCCACCTAGTAAACAAAACCTGCACTGCTTAGAGGCGGATAATGGAGGTCTCCAACGCCGAAGTTGCTTTCCTGAAATGACAAAAAAAAGTTTAGAACAAGATGGCACATACTTTTGGTGTACACTTAGTATATACAGGGTGTGCCAAAACAACACCGACAACGTTTGGGAGGTGATTCCTGACACCAATATAAGACAAAAGGTATAGAGCAACCTGGGTGCACAAATGCTTCTTGTCGGAGTTATAGGCTGCAATGTGAAAATATGAACTTGAAAGATCCATAGCTCCAATACTATGGGACCTACCGTAGTCGGGTCAAGACTTTACTTAGGAACTAATAGATACGCTAATAGCTACGTGTTTCAGAATCGTGTGGTACTCATAAGACAATTTCTATAGAGGGAGTTTGGGTATCGCCATATAATTTGAAGTACTTATAAATTACCTCTATAAAATTGTTGCGGAAGTACCGCGGGATTCTGAAACATGTATTTTTGGATGGCGCACGCTCTCTAAATTGTCTATCGCCCCCAATCGCTCCATTTTATTCAGGGCCACCCTTTAGAAACGAGACACCCATATGGAGAACCAGTGGCTTAGTTCACAGCACATAAGCACGGTGCATTGTACGGAACATTCTTTCTGTAGGGTTCTTACCCAAAACCTGGGAGAAATTCTTATGAAATCTTTCCCACCTAACTATTTAGCGTAAATCTACCATTTTGGTAGTTTGAGAGAAGTATATGACAAATGACTTTCGGTTGATATGAAGTTGTTTTAGCCATAATGACAGTGTTGCCAGTGCTAATTAGTCAATATTAGTTTCATTTTTTCCCCTTTTATTGTCGTTTTCTTCTATATTTGGCAAATCACGTTCATGTATTATAGTTCATAAGCTTTCAAACGAAGTTTAACGCATTAAGTACGATAATTAGAATCTCCAAAGAAAATTATTTTAAACGTTCTCCCTACAAAGAGGTTCGCGCCACAAATTCACGATGGTGGCTTCATCCCAAAAGATAGAATCTTCCCAAAAGAGTTTTGATATGTTACTCGCTACACCAGCCATGTGCAACAGCCGGCCCGCTGAGCTCTTAAATCCGGCCCGCCTTTCTTGTTATTGAAAATGATTTTTTACGAAATCTCTTTATAGGTAAGCTGAAGGTTTTTCTTGGATAACTGATGTCCGCCTTGAAAATATCTTCCGCGTTGGACATCCAGTGTGCTGAGTGTACCACCGAACATAGGCAGACTGGTCAACTGTTCCACTAAAATGGTAACTAATTAAGTTTTTCTGCTTTTCTTTAGTAAGTAAGTATTTTAGTTACCGTAATAACAATTTTAATGTTTCTGTGATATTAGAGTACGACAGAAGATTTTATAAATTGAGTATGGCAATTCAATTCTTCTAAAATGTAGTACATTGTCTCATACGGACATCGATGCCAGTAAATCTTGTGTGGTTGACCCATTCCCTGTTCCAACTTGCACATGCCTGCTCTATACTGTAATGCGTAATTGGGCATCACAATTAATCCCGAATCAAGCAAAAAATTCTTGACTTCTTTTACAACAATTCTTATCATGAACTGAGCGTGAGAGGATGACGAGTGAGGAACTAGACATCGAGGTTGAGGTCGATGAGGTCAGATGATGACAGATGAAGCTAAATATGATTCAAGTTTGACCTGTCTTGTACTGTACTGTAAAATGCGCAATAATGAAGTAAAGATAGAATATCCGTCAAGGTTCTTTATCATCGTCATTGACAAACGTGGCACCAACAATTCTTTCTTTTAAACCCTATTTGACACATTTACGATGTAATCTGCCCCTCCCAAGTTCTGCACACACACACATATATATATACGTATATACACACTTTTTTCTCTTCTTTTTAACAGATTGCGTTTGATATGGTCCCCTTAATATATTTTCATTACGGTTTGGTGGCGGCAAGCAGGTTCCATACAGAAAACAATTCATCATATTCCTGAAATTCCTCAACTATGAAATACATGTTACGGAAAAGGGAGAACATTATTCGCGTGCAGACAAGATAACAAAACGGTAGCCGAGAGGCAAAGAGTGGGGGGAAGGGGGAGGCAGAATGGGCTATGTCTGTTCCTGAGGTATAATTTATCCCGCTATTAATCTGCCTAACACGTAGTTCTTTAAAAAAAATATATTCTCCAGCTTTTGTGTGCTGATAAAACGTTTCTGTTCCATTTTTATTTTTTTCATATACAGAACACTGTATTTTTTTTATATATAAAAAGGATTATCTGCGTAACAAAGATGAAAAATCTATTGAGTTTTTAATAATAGACGTGTGATAGTTTAAATTATCTGACTATGACAAAGTAGGATGTTTCTTAAACGTCTGCTTTAGTCAGTTGTCGATTTGTTATTGGGGTCGTGTGACAGTTACCTGATTTAACAGCCTACGCATTGTAGTCTTTTTGAGTGGAGTGACATATGTAGGTATACAAATCCACAAATCTTGAAATCGTGTTAATCGTATCATATACTGTCCGACTACTACTGAAGTGGATCTAGATGCTGATTTTCTATGTGTGTGTTTTCGTACAAGGAGATTTCGATGCAAGAATGTTTTGATGAATAAAAATCCTTGATGGATATTTTTCTTTAATATTGTATAATACAGTAAAAACCGCCTTCAACGGACCCTATATTTGATTTGATTTGATTTTGAGTTTAGTGTCCCTTTCAGCAACGAGGCTGTATGAGACGTGGACCTGCAGCTTAATGTGGGATCGGAGCCACATAAGCTTCCGCCAGGAATCGAACCAGGATGTCCCACGCCAAAGTCGCGTACGCTAATCGCTTAGCCACGACGGAACTCCCATGGACCCCATACATAAAGGGAAATATTTTACGATCTCATGAATTTAGGGATTTTAAAAAATGAGGTTAAATTCCCTTCATTAAACGCAACGGAAATGAAAATAAACCTCTTAACGGAAAATGTAAAGTTCCGGAATGCAGCGTTTAGACATCACGTGTGAGATCAGGTATATAAATGATGCTTGTCTGCGAGGTCTTTGCTCTTTTGTTACCATACTTACACATTTAACCTTTAGTAGACCAAGTCCATTCTGCCATGTAAATCCCTAGATGCCACGCAACTTTTGGAACGGAATGCAATTTTTACAGAGTTATTTCACAAATACCAACAACTCATTCTCTAATTGGTCTATAATTATGAAATAAGGAACATAATACGTACGTGCAATAGATCATATACAAGGGAACCAAAAGTATACGGGGACTGAAAGAAGAACTTAGCATCTACTTTTTGTACCGTTCCAGTCTACTAATTATAGGCTTTACTGTAATATAACATTAGAATTGTACAACATATCTAATGTTCATGTGCCAATATGCTATGAAGTTTCGCGTGCTGCAGAGACTTACGCTAATGGTATCAAGTCAAACAGGAATTCGATTTTTTTTTTTTTTTTTTGAAGCATTGTCTCCAAACTGCTTGTATGGAGTGCATAGTACACATGTTCGATCGGCGACATGTCAGGTGACTACACAGGCCGAGAAAGCAGCTGTGCTCATCGTTCCTCAAAATTCACATTCCGCGATGCATGTGGTCGGGCATTGTCTTGTTGAAAAATGGCGTTCGAAGTTGTCTAGCCTCTACCTCTAGAACTTCCTTGATTTAGTAGTAACTGGTGCTACGTCCTCAATAAATACAAGCCGAGATCGCGTTGCTTACTTAATGACAACTCATATCATCACATCTAAAGCTCGGCTTTTATGACACTCAACAATATGTGGTGGCAATTTGCATTCACCACGATGCGATCATCACTGTAGAACGCGTTGAAGCTGGACTCGTCGGAAAACGCGAGAGTTAGGATTAGGATTAGGAATTAGATTTCTGGGCTTTCCACATCTGTGGGCATGTTAGCCCGTCACGTATGGGAGATGACGTCTCTCAGCGATCACACTGTCCGGAGAATTGGAGAGTAAGAAAGGAATGGGAAAGGAAAGAAGTGGCCTGGGACCATTATATTAGGTGTATCATCTCTGCATTTGCTTGAGCTCCTTCGTGGCTAAGCGGTTAGAGTACGCGCCTTTGGCGTGGGAGACCCGGATTCGATTCCCGGCGGGAGCTCATGTGGTTCGGATTCCACGTTAATCAGTAGGTCCACGTTGCATATAGCCTCGCTGCTGAACGGGACGTAAAACTCAAAATCAATCAATCAATCTGCATTTGCTTGCGTGAAAGAGGGAAACCCAAGGAAAATCTCACTCAGGATGGCTGCTCTAAAAAAAGCTGTTAGACCTTCTCGAAGAGTGTCACCACCGATAATCAAACCTGGAACCGCTTGCACCAAATGTGAAAGCGTGAGCGACTATACTACATGGAATCACGAAAACGCGACCGTCTGCTACTCAGTATGCCAGCGACGGTGTTTAAACACCCATTGTAGCCTAAAGCATTTGTCCATCTTTTAATGAAAGCCGAGATTACACTGTGAATGACGGTATGGTCTCTCACAGTCAGTCATTTAATTCACACAGAAATGTGTTAGGTTCTAATGAATTATCATCTGACATGACTAATTTGAAACAGTGCTTCATATAATTTAAGTTTTAATTATATTTAACATTTTTAGTTGTGGAATGTACTTCTTTCAATTTTGTTACTATAATCCATATATTTTTAAAATACTTTTCTTTATTTTGAGCTTTTCTTTGTGATGTGTGACTTATTTTAGCTATATTTAGTGGTACAGTTAACATGCAATACGAGGCATTAATTGGAGAGGGTGAATCTATATCAAAAAACCATTTCCCATTACACCTTATTATTCTATCCTTTCTATTTTAGTAGAGAAATGAACTTATTCTTAGGACGCTGAATGTATTTAAAGGAAAAAATGGTTTGACTATAAATTACCGTTTATGTCCCATGGTGATCAATTTTCAACCGAAATAGTTGATTTCTACTACTATCAGTGTGAATCTTAGAGTTAAGAAACGAGATGGACCCTATTCTTGGGACACTGAATGTGAATCGATATCAAGAAACCTCTTCTTCCTATCTCTTAGCTTTTATTTGCTCTGCTACTTGTCTACAGACGGATGTAGGCGTTGTATAAACTTCCTATAGTTGTGTATAACATCTTTCGAAATTTTAAAATTGGACTGGTCTTTGACTAACTAAGGGCTCCGCCCCAGACCCCACGGTTGCTTGGTCTACGGTCTCACACGTCTTCAATCCACAATTCTACCGGATTTCAAGTTTCTTTTCGTATTTCAACTACCTAAAAGATAAGATTTTGTATCCCAAGAAAACGTTCATTTAAATAATATGGAGATTTTTGATTTCCTCTTTAGACCCCGTAAAAACTCAAATATTCAGTTTTTGTCATTTCTTTCTGTGGGTCACTCCTAGAACGATACAATCATGCCGAATGTCATGATTGTAGCCCTACAGGATGTGCCTAAACATTTTGGAGTGTTAGAAGATGTCCCATATAAATGACATGGGAAGGATTTTTCAGTTCCCCATAAAACCACTCTAAAATTGGAAATTTTTGTTTTTGGTGATTTATTTGGGAAATGCCAAAAAAAAAAAAAAAAAACCGTACAAACATACCGAATTACAAGTTTTTGTTCCAGTTCTAAGTACCTAAAATATGAGATTATAACTAAAAAATGTCCATTTAAATAACATGAATTTCCTCATCCCTTCTTTAGACCGCCTAAAAATTAAAAGTATTCACTTTTGGCGATTTTCTGTGGGTTAGTCTTGAAAAGCTACAACCATGCGAAGTTTAATCATTGTAGGCCTACAGAAAGTGCCCAATAATTCTTTGGTATAGATGTATTATATAAATAAATAACATAGGGAAGGTTTTTCAATTGCCCAGAAAGCCCCACTAAATTTGGAAATTCCTATTTTTAGTAATTTTGTAAAATAATTCTATAGAAAACGTACAAATATACCGAATTTTAAGTTTTTATTCCAATTCTAAGTACCTAAAACATGAGATTATAGGTCCCCCTCCAAAAAAAGACCCACTTAAATAACATGGGGAATTTCTTCATATCCCTTTTAGACCCGTAAAAATTAAAAATATTATCTTTTGGCAATTTTTCTGTGGGTTAGTCATGAAAAATCTACAATCATGCTAAATTTGGACTTTCCACGTCAGCCGAGAGTACCCTTTATTTTATGTCAGTTCATGCAGTTTAACCTCGTTAATCCGAATATTTGTTTGTGCAAACTGTTCAGATTATCAAAAAATTCAGATCACTAATGAATGCTAAAAATCTGCTCGAAACAAGCTTAAAATACGTAGCGGTTGTCTTCTAAAGTTAGAGTAGCATGTTTCCTTTTCGACATCTTGGCAACGCACCCCTGACTGCACGCAATTACAGTGCATGTTGTACTATATACTGTACACCCCTGAAAATGGACTAACCTGACTAATCCCGACAGCTTTGTTTACATTTGTTTACGGTTGCGTTGTTGTGCCATGAAAAATCTAAAAATACAGTATGTAGTACAGATGGCGATTGAAGATCGTTTGGAGTAGCGCGGCGTTCGGAGTACGATGCGTGCGAATTAACGAGTTTTTACTGCAGTTAGGATTTGGCGGTTGTAGATAAATCTGAAAATTAGGGATGGCCGGAACTGGTTCCTGGTGGGGTCCGGTTTTAGAAGAGCCGGTTCCGGAACCGGATTTTCGTATCCAAGTCTAAAATCGGTTCCCAAGCTCTGGTTTCGGATCCAGATCTGGAACCGTTTCCGGAACCGATTCTAAAAAGTGGATTTCCAAGAACCGGTTTCTCGCGGAACCGGTTCCGCCGGAACCGGGACTTTGAGGCCATCCCTACTGAAAATGTGGATCATAGAGATGACAAGACTCTTTATACCCCATCATCTACAATTAGGTTACTTTTCAGCTAACACTGAGGAAATCTATCTTTCGTGTTGCTATAAAGAGTCATTCCATTCATGTTGTACTTGCTTTTTCCTTTCGTTCTTTTGCAAAGGAAAGAAATGCTATGAAAAGAAACAAAAGTAATAGAGAAGATATTTCGTCTTTTGTTCAGTTCTTAACGAGGTACAGACTCTCTCTCTCTCTCTCTAAATTTTTCTTTTGTCTGTTCATTCCTTTTGTCTAAAAATCACGTAATGAATCAAATTACACTTTTAATTAATAACTTACATTTCTTTGTCTTCACCAGTGCCAATAAATCTTGTCTCCGGAATTTCTTTCTTGTTACTTTTTATTATTTTTTTTTTTAGTGTTTTAAAATGTGTTTTTATTCTAATTTTTTTTGTTACCTCTTTGTATCTTCCCCTCAGGCGAATGTTCCGCCTCCATTCTCTTGGACTTCCAATTCTCATTCGCCAACAGTCCTTTTTTATTTCTAAGGAAATCCTTTTTCATTATTCTATCCCATTTTTCGTCCTTGTACCACCCACTATGTTCTCATCACATAATTTATTTTACTTATAACATGGAAAAGATACAATTTACAGGATATGAGTGTTTTCTTTTTTATGTTTTAAAACTCTAGTGGTGCCCTGCACAGTATAAGGGAGCGAAGGGTCCCGCTTATACATGACCAATTTCTTCAAGAAGTACGAGGATATTTCAAAATGTTAGGGCCTGACAATGAAATGGTAATATGGCATACAATGTGTGATCAAAAAGTACGCTGAATATACTTGCACACTGCCATCTATCGATGTTGTATCCACTTCAACTATTAAGCTCGGTAGCCTAAGGTTTTGGTACAGTCAGTGTCGAGTTTGAACGAGTTGTGACAAGTTAGTTGGTTTCCAGAGACAGAACAGTGAGGACGTGTTAAGAATGTCTGTCGCGCACCAACATTAAGTTTTGTTCTGAGCTACAAAAACGTGCCAAAGAAGCTCACGAAATGTCAAAATCAGTGTATGGCGATGAAACGATGGCATTGAAGATTGTTTACAAGTACTATGAGCGTTTCAAAAGCGGCAAGGAGTTTGTTGAAAACGGGTAACGATCCTGACGTTCTTTGACGTCAAAAACAGATGAAAACGTGCAAAAATGGCACAAATGGTTTGTTCAAAGAGGCGCAAGTCTATTCGAGAGGTTTCTGAAAAACTAAACATCTCGTAAAACATTTTACTGCCGATTAAATGAACAAATGGCTTTCTTCTTTACTACAAAAACGCACTGTGCTATATCTTCCTTTTGATCTGCGAGTTTTTGGCCGAAAAAACATTCCTGTTTGTTCACATTCGCTGCTCTCCAGATATAGCACCATGCGACTTCAGGCTCTTCCCAGATAGTAAAACCATGCTTAAAGGAAAACGTTCTTGGTTACTATTACCATGATTTCCATTATAACCATGATTTCCTGGTTATGTTAGTCTATCTTCATAATTTACTATCAGGTTCCTGTACAGTTGTTGTTTTTACTTTTCAGAACTATCGTGGTTCTATACGCATAGTTCCCTTTCCTCCCCTTCTGATTCCTGAACTCGACGGTTTGTTGTTTTACAATAAAAATATTGAACTACTTCCACCTCTCATTGGTACCTGTACTCCATTTTTTTTAAAAAACTATATACTTCGAATTTCCGAACAAGTTTGTTTTCATATCATAATTTTTCAACTTTTTAACTGTAACTTTCATTTGATTTTTGTTCTGGCTACACGTTGCAAAATCAACTTTGGTCAGCACCTGCGCCACAGTGTACCCTAAAACGAAAAAGAAAACTATCACTATGGGAATATTCGAGTGTACGACAGTTTTCACTTTTCATTCATCAGCACATTAGATTTATTTAAGAACTTAAAATTCTCTCATTGTCGAAAGAAAATTGAGAGGAATAAGCATGCGCAAGCAAGACCTAATATCTGGTTTTCGACTACAGCGCTTCAGAATACAAACGACGCCTCCAGAAAACAATGCCGCACTAACATAATAAATTTAAAAATGTGCTCCGAAATTCATGCCGGAAAATCTGGAAGAACCGGATTATCGGCAGCTGGAATTTTGAGCATCAACGAATGGCACTAAGTCAGCTTATTAAATATTTCAAATCTATAAGTTAAGTGAACACTTATAGTATCACATTAATTATTCAGTGTTTCAAAGAGCGCTAAGATGTTACAAACATCCAAATTTTGTAGGCTTCTAGAATAGTAATAATATAATTGGTATGGACGAGGTACAGTATCTTTAAAATACCTTGGTGACGAATATTGTGGTCATGAAATGATTTATATATTTCGAATAAATAGAAGTAGTTAGACAGTTGGAGGAAGGAAGATTGAAAATGTGAATTGTCTTTATTTCGAAAAAGTACTTAGATAAGTGTCACATCAAATCACACATATAGCTTTCAGTAAACATAAAAGATCATAACATCGTTCACAGCAGTTTGGTACCTGAAATTGTCTCGGAGATATGACAAATATGGCCTGAGATTGCTATACTGCATAAAATGGCCTATTTGTGGCAACTTTTAAAAATGATTGTTACTTTCCTTTCCTTTTATTATTATTAAAGTAATGATTTTAATTAGAACAAGTTATCGCAATTACACAATTTTAATCATTGTTGCAAACTTTTATGTTCATAATGTCTGTGGAACTGATTGAGATATCCAATTGCTGTAAGTCAGGATCGGATCCAGGATTTTCTGACAGGAGGTGCACCAATAACTACGAAAATAACCAATCACACTGAAACTCTTCAAAATGATATGTGACAATTCTTTACTCATGACAACGCTGATGCATAGAACGGAGAGGGAGGGGTATTTTGAAGAGGGTAGCAAGTGGTATACAGTAAAAAAAAAAAAAAGTTCTTCTCTACTTCTGACTTCTGTTTTCTTGCGTACTTGAAAAATGTTATATTGTTTTTCTTGGTGAATACTTGTTCTTCAATCTTCAGGAAAGCAATTTAAACTATTGTTTTTGCAAAACTCCACTTTATTTAAGCTCAAAGGGAAACATGATGACAGAAAGTTTTGGAAAATGTTGCTATTTTCACTCCTAGCTGCTCATTTTACATAGTGTTTTTACAACGAAGAGAGGGGACTTCCCCCATAAATCCGGCCCTGCTGTAAGCAGCATTACGGTCTTTACATGTATTGAAAACCATTTGTGTTTGGATGTGATATTTAGAAGTTAACTAAGATTTTTCTTTTATAAATAAAACATTTTTTTTTAAAAAAAAAAAACAATTTTCCAATCCCCTGTATGTAAGTTTATTTTTAACTATTGGAAATTTCTCATATCTTGGTCATAATATTTACAACTAAAGGCACTTTTGATGTGCATTTCCCTGTCAATGTCACTTGCTCTATTACTGTTCCAGAGGTCTTCAATGTTTGTAATATTGTAGCTTCTTTAGCCTGTAACATTGAATAGTAAGTAGTATTGTAAGATTTCGTTGGTATTCTAGTATTGTAGTTTAAAATGTATAATAAATTGTTGTGGTGCAATTTGAATATATATATATTACAACGACTTATCAAAATGATAGTCGTAAACCTGGTTCGTTTGCTGAGATAAAAATTCGAAGTGGTAGTATTTCTTTGGCATGAAAATATTAGCTTTGATAATTATGTACCATTAATCTCACCTTTTTAATAAAAAAGACAACGTCTATAAACGGTGCTAAACTGGTTTATTATTTGATATAACTTATAATATCCTTTTCTTAAAACTGTTAAGTACACAAACTCACTGACTAGGTAACCATAAAACATGTCCATAGCAACAACTATCCCATAATAATCACTTACATATATTAAAAACATTCTTCTTTTGTTAATATGAAATGAACATTCTACTAAGTATAGTGCACATGTATGAGTACTTTCTGCCCAAGGTACAGGTAAATATTACTCAAACCAAAGTATTTTGTTATATAAAAATGTCGCTCGACAAAGGGACTGAATATAAAAGTCATGAGTTGGCTTGGCTTTTATCTTCAAGAACCACTGGTCCGTTTACATTAGTGTTCTCACATTACATATGTCCATATATTTTGATCGCACCTTGTATATCTATTCATTACATTTCACATATACATATATATAAATACATTCATAACAAATCTTTCATTTCATCAATATTTATCTTTAATTACATTAATTATATTTATTTCATTATTATTCACTATATTATTAATATATCTTCTTATTAAAATATCGTCGCTTATTTAATTAGTCGTCGAAGGGTGCGATTTCAAAAATCGTAAAGGACAAACGTTGGTTACAAATAGTCAGAGCGCATTATATAATAAATAAGTTAGATGTTGCATTTAAAGGTATACATCGTAGCACTAAGATGTTATAATAAAGAAGAATTTCATTCAAGGTAGTCGTTGAATAATTAGTTTTATAGAATAGATCTTCTACTTAACATAATCTTTGACAATTAAGTTTTCAACACAAATCAATCTAATATAAATAATCTTTGCTTTTAATTAATTATAAATCGAATTATGATTCTTCACATGAACAAGAAAGAATAAAAATCATTTGAAAATTAATTTTCCAGTCTACCTAAAACTCTATTTAAGCATTTCAAGTATTTTTAAGAATCGTTTTCATTATTGATATTAACACATAAACTTTAAAATGAAAATTCACAAGAATCTATAACTAATATGGGTTTAACCTAATTTCATTGACGTTAATCATGTTACATTCGTACTTGCATATGAATCTAATAAAGTGCATTATACCGCACAATCATGATTAGGTTCTACATTATGTTGTACATGTCTTTCATCGTGATTTTGATTTTGATATGAAGTGCCATCTCTTGATCTCCAATTACGTCTATCCACATAGTTCGCCGCATTTCTGGAATTTCGCCATACATTACGTCTATTTTTAAACCTATTTTGACTATATGGTCTAACATGAATTGCTACGATTAATTAGGTTAGGCGGATTCCCTACATAACCTTGTCTATTTTGCTCATTTTGATTGCTAGAGTATACTCGGCTTAGGTTAGGTTTCATATCATTCACACTTCGGATATCTAAATTCCGAACTGGCACCAAATGATCTGAATTATTCTTATTTTTACCCATTCCTGATTGTGGATTCATGGCATGGTATTGAGTTTCGTAGCATTGGACAAGCATCAATAAATGGCTGAAACTCATACACTGTGTGGAAAATAAGATCTGTTGCAATTTAAATGGAAGCAAATTTCGAATCGATGCTATTATTCTCGATTCCGATTGCAAAGGATTAACGACCTTTAATTCGTTGTAGACATTTACAACAAACTCTACAACAGATTTATGCAATCGAGGATTGAAGTGTTGATTTCTAAGGGTGGCATCTCTATTTGCCAGCAAAAAGTCATTTTCATAATTTGCGATCAATGCCGCTTTGAATTCCTCATATGTACTAATGTGATCACGTATTGCTTTAAACCATAAGGAACAAGGTGGGAGTAATACATGGGGTATTAATTTCATATATTGTGATCGATCGATACACATTATATTGCATTCGTCTTGGAATTTTTCTAAGAAAGAAGTAGCATTCTCATTACACTTACCACTGAATTTGCTCATAGCTCGAATTTCACTCATCTTAACACTTAATTTTACCTTCTTTTTCTCATTCCTTGTTCTTGTTAAGTGATAGTTCCTATCCATGACGTGCTGTGTCGTCGCACCATCTACGTTTCGCTCATCAGTACTCTTCGGACAACTTTCTTCTAGTATAATATCCTCATCAGACCCCGGCGAAGGCGAGTTCATCTCTGGTGAGTGGGGCAACTCAAAGCGATCACTACCCAAGTTATTACGGTAAATGTTGTCTTTAGCCTGTAACGTTCTAATCTCTTCCTGAATAGTAGCTAACAACTGTGTATTTACACGTATGTTATTAGAATTGTTGCTGACCTGGATCTTTTGCTGTTTAATGGAAGATTCTATTACTTCTAAATCTTTTTTTACAGCACTAATTTCTTGGTTTTGGTGATTGTGCTTTTCTTGACAATCATCGGATATCCTTTTTAACTTTTCCTCGAACTGTGAGGATATGTCATTCACCACCTGGACAATCGTTTGTTTCGTTTCATCTGATTTCTGTTCTATCCGTTCTATCCGTCTACTTAATTCTTCATATTGCTTGTTAGCTTCGTCAAACTTCAGTTCTATCTTCTGTTCCATGGTCTTGTTAGATTCGTTGAATTTCTGTTCCATGGTCTGCTTTAATTCTTCATTTTGTTTGTTAGCTTCGTTGAACTTCTGTTCCATGGTCTGCTTTAATTCTTCATTTTGTTTGTTAGCTTCGTTGAACTTCTGTTCCATGGTCGTGTTAGATTCGTTGAACTTCTGTTCCATGGTCTGCTTTATCTCGGTAGACATCTGCATCATTTGTCGCTGTAAAGCTAACAAGATTCGATCCTCCGATGTCAATCCTGGTGTTACACTAGTTTCACCTTTGTCACTAGTATTTGATTCCTGCTGCACTGTTTCGTTGTCCATTTTTCTTATGATTACTTTACCACTTCGCAATATGGTTAAGTTCGTATTCATTAACTGTAGTATAAAAGTAAATTCAACCTTACTCTTCTTCGGGAATTGAATTTACAAAGTCCCGGGTGAGGTAAACCAAAATTTTTACAACGACTTATCAAAATGATAGTCGTAAACCTGGTTCGTTTGCTGAGATAAAAATTCGAAGTGGTAGTATTTCTTTGGCATGAAAATATTAGCTTTGATAATTATGTACCATTAATCTCACCTTTTTAATAAAAAAGACAACGTCTATAAACGGTGCTAAACTGGTTTATTATTTGATATAACTTATAATATCCTTTTCTTAAAACTGTTAAGTACACAAACTCACTGACTAGGTAACCATAAAACATGTCCATAGCAACAACTATCCCATAATAATCACTTACATATATTAAAAACATTCTTCTTTTGTTAATATGAAATGAACATTCTACTAAGTATAGTGCACATGTATGAGTACTTTCTGCCCAAGGTACAGGTAAATATTACTCAAACCAAAGTATTTTGTTATAATATATATATATATATCGTTCTGTATCTTGCAATACGTTCGTATGCAAAAATTTAGGTATTTTTAGTTAACACCAGTATTGGAACTGGCGGCACTTGTTTCATCACCTGGCAAAGTATCGTATGTATCCGGCTAATAATACCAGAGTTGTAAAAAAGAAAGCAGAAAAATGTATATCTCATGCTATTTCAAAACTAAAAGTTTTTTTAGGTCTTCTGTAAAGTTGTGATTTTCAACATACGACCTATTGCAAGATACAGGACGACATATCGAAATTGTCCCCTTATAAAATAGTTTGATTTATTATAATTATAATTCTAACAGTGATTTCAAATAAAAAAGATGTACATTATAATGTTTCGACTTTTTAAATTACCATTTCGTTGACGTTTATGGAAGTTTTGAGATATTAGAATGCCGAAAAATTTCTAATATATAGAAGTTGTTATATATATGCACAGGGTGGTAGGTAACTCCACCGACAAACTTTGCGAGGTGATTCCTTATATGAAATGAAAGAAAGAAGCTCTGATATACATAGGTCGAAAAAGTCTCCTTTCAGAGTTATGAACCGCCGAAAATTCGAAAAATCATGTTTCGAAACGCCCTGCCTTAGAAACTATAGGACATATCCCAAGCGGTTTAAGGAATTACACAGGAAGTAGTACGCGATATATCTAAATATCTATGTTTTAACATCCTCCGTTATCGGCGAAACGAACGTGCCATTAGTAATTAAAGGTGTATCCCTTAGCTCAACTTCCTTTTTACAGCTCGTTTCGCCGATAACGGACCACGGTAGAACATGGATATTTAGATAGAGCGCATACTAGTTCCTTTGTGATTCCTTAAACCGCTTGGGATCGGTCCTGTAGTTTCTAAGGCAGAGTGTTTCGAAACGTGAAATTTCGAATTTTCGGCGGCTCATAACTCTGAAAGGAGACGTTTTTCGTCCCATGTTTATTAGAACTTTTTTCTTTCATTTCATATTAGGAATCACCTCCCAAAGTTTGTCGGTGGTTACTTACCACCCTGTATATTCGCTATTGATAAAACAGAGAGAAAAGTGTAAATAAGATAAATGAAGTGACATTGGCCTGAATAATATTTATCTTCTTTGCTTAGTGCAGCCAGGCCCGTATTTAGGTAAGTGCTATTCTGTACTTGAGCACAGGGCGGCGGAATTTGGGGGCGGCAAATTTTGTGATTTTATTTAAGTTTCACAATAAAGTAATATTGAAAACTAGCAACCCACAGAGTCCCGCACAAGCGCGAGAAAATATGTTCATATATTTAATTCGCTCTAATTACAGTAGTTACTAATCGGCTAGCTTATCTGATTATTTTTAAAAAGTCATCCTCTCCCATCCCCACACCAAGGGGTGAGGATAAACTTGACCATCATGAAAACTGACACCGTTAAATTCAGCGACCTCGAAAACTATGAGTTCAAAACTAATATCTGTCGTTTTCGATTACTTATAAAATCTCGTCCCTCTCTTGGGGAGTGGAGTATGACCTTGTAGTTGAATTGGATTAAAAGTGTTACTATTCATCTTAGCGACCCCAAAAACTGTGAATTCAATTCTAATATTGGTCGTTTTCAGGAGGGCGGTAAATTTTGTGCGGAGGGCAGCAAATTATGTAGAGCACAGGGGCGCAGAATATATAAATACGGGCCTGAGTGCAGCCCATTCTCCCCGCGAAGGACCTGAGCACAACCCCCTAGATTTACCATTCTCCACTGTCACTGCATCATTTTCAATGAAAAATTGTCCCTGTCCATTTCAAATTGCCAAATATTCTCATCTGCTCAACCTGAGCCCTATAACTAGCCTCTGGGAATTCCTATCTTTGCCATTGTCATTTAGTCCTATTTGCCATTTGGTGTTTATACATATTTTGTAACATTTCTCTTGAATAAGTTGCCCCTAGGACAAGTGTTGCTGCAGCTTTTCAAAACTGCATTTCCGTTGCTGCTTTTTTTAAAAATCCCAAGTGCAGTTATTTAATTAAACTTTTTTTAAAAAAAATGTTGAGAAAAAAACAGAAACTAGTCTGCTATGGAATGCATTCAAGTTAGAGAATGCAGAAAGCAAGGAAAAGCGAACAGAGGTTTTAATGTGGTTTTTGCATGCCCATTTTTTCCCTCTTTCTTTTTGCGTGAATGCATGCAGACGTTAAATATTACAGTCTTGCTCCCTCTGTCCTTGTTCACACACACTCAAACACACATAAACACACATGCTAAATGAACGAATGAAAGGGGGAATCCATCACATTGCTTCATAATTACTAAAGAGTTGCTTTCTAGTCCACTAAAAATAACCCTAAATTGGAATGAATGTTTAAAAGAAAATAAATAAAGAAACTCAAAATGTTCAAAAAGATGAATAACTCTTAACTCATTCACGCTACCAAACGAACGCTATGCCGGAAAAGGAAATATGAACGTTTCTAGTTGCACAGATCTATAGTGACGATTTTAAAGGGATAGTAGCACCATCTAGCGTAAGTGAATGATATTACTGTTCTTATAGACATTTTAGATCCCAGTTTATTATTGACAAATGCAGTGAACTTGACTGTTAAAGAATGTACCGAAAATCTACACCTACTTCGATAGGATTACCATCCGTCAGGCTTTAACCGGACACTTTTTTTTTTTTTATATTTTACCCACAATTTCAAGCGTTTAAATTATTTTTCAATTGTTTAACTCTTCATTGTATTTATAATGATATATTTGTTTTGCATTTTGATAATTACAAGAAATTATAGAAATTTTCAAACAGTTTGTATCATGTGAGTTATGGAGCACATACCATTCATTTTTGACTTGGCTCACGCTGTGGCCCTGGTCTAGTAAATATTTCTGGTAAAGATCAAAATATAACTCTTACCGTGCAGTGTGAATTTTTAGTAGCAATAACAGCACTGAAGAATTTGTCAATTTTATTTTGTAATTCCAAGGAGTAATGCAGCGATTGAAAAAATGTTTTCTTTAATAAACATTTTAAAGACAAATTAAAGAAATGGCCTATTAGTGCATGTAATTGAAGTAAAATATAATTTCAGACACAAGATTTGTCAAAAAGTTTACAGATCTTGTTGTAAGAACATAGTGTATTTCTTCTGTCAACAAGTGAGGGCTGCGGACAAGTATCACTGTATGCCTATAACCAATACCATTTTAACATTTCCAACACCATTACAAAGTAAATTGTTCTCAAAATTATACAGGGGCTATTATTTTTTCAGAGGAGAACCATGTGGTATGATGAAACGGGGGAAAGAAAAGGTTGTTAATTGGACGTTGCCCTTCTCCTACGCTGATAAGTAGATTTTACTATTCAATCTTATAAAGTAGAGGGTTTTTCATATCGAGTGCAATCGTATAGCATCCGACAATTGTAATTCGATTTCTCTATGTGCTTGTCTTGAAATTTTAGAGAACAGCAGACAGCTCAAAAATCGTGATATACGCCTTTCAAGAACCACATGTCTCACAGGGGTTGAGGAAAGCTGTTTGCCATCAAAGATTTCCATTCTTGGCCGTCCTCGTTGTAAACATCGGTAAGTTCTTCTTTAAAAACTCTCTGCAGCAGTCGTACACACAGTCATCACTTTTAAAGTTCCTTTCTTTAAACTCTGCAGCAATCGTGCACACAGCCATCACTTATAAAGTGCCCTTTTTTATACTCTCTGCAGCAGTCGTGCACACAACCATCACTCATTAAATTTCCACCGTAATCCTTAGTCATTCGACGATGAATTACAGCTATATTCTCCCTTCAGCCTGAAGAAATTGAATTGTATCACACATGGGCGGCGATTAGGGGGGGCAAGAGGGGGCAGTTGCCTCCCCACTTTTTTTGGAGTGACGCCCTAATTTATATAATTTCATTTAGAAATGTAAACAGGGTGTCCACCAGTGGCGTAGCAGCTGCCCCCGCAACCCCCGCAGTGCGGGGGGGCCCCGAGGTATAGGGGGCCCCGAAGTCTTGCGATGAATAAAGATTTAAAGAAGTAGAACTCCAACCTTACTTCTATCGGCTTTACCACTAGGGCCCCTTCTCTATACTTTGCGGGGGGGCCCGCAAAAGTGTGCTACGCCACTGGTGTCCACACAATTTGGAGAAAAGTTCTCTGACTTTTCCCTGACTTTCCATGACGAAAGTTCTAGATTTCCCTGCCCCCTGAATAACTTAAAAATATAGAAAAAAGAAAGAAACTCCAACCTCCACATTCTCCATAGTTGGCCTTGTTCTCTTCCGCTTCTGTTTCTTTTTTCAATTTTCTTTCCAAAGGAATGTAAATTTACAAACATATGCATTAGGCCGATATTGATTAGGCCTACACATTACGCAAAATGTAAAGTTACAAACGAAGGTGTGCAGTATACAGAGTAAGATATTTAAAAAAAATACAAATTATATGCTTACACATTATAATACCAATTACACAGCATTATAATATTGTCTATAGTAATAAACAGTTCATACATGCTCTTACTGATTATTAAAAGAAAACAAACAAACAAAAAAAAAAAGCACACACACACACATTATGGAACACATACTTTTGCTGGTGCAGTTGTTAAATGCAATCCATTTAGAAATTTGTTTTCATCCTTTCTCGCATAGTTTCCTTCTCATTGATCTGAATATCCTTCTTGTTGTCTCCGCAGTTTAATTTTCTTTTCTTCTTCCTCCAGCTCCTTTAGTTGTTGATGAATCTTCCGTTTCTCTCTCCTCTTCTCGTCTCCACTCCAGCATTTATTTTTCTTACCTTTGGAAAATACACCTCATATTGTCTCATTGAACTTCTCACTGAATTTATCATACCTCTTGTAATTATTAATCCTGATGATCCACCTATCCTCATCACATAATCATATATGATCCACTGAGCCACCAGAGATTCTTCTTGTAAGTTGTCAACAATGAGAATTTTATTTATTGTGACACCACTTTCAAAAAATGCGTTTCCGTGAAAGAAGATAAAACACAATTTCATAACTGACCATAAGTCAATGAAGTTCTTCCCATTTCCTAAGACTAAGTAAAAAAATCATCAAGTCCAATACCATCTCTATCATTGGCTAGGAATTCATTCGAGTGTTCCTCCGTGATCGTGGGTTTTCTCGGGGTTCTCCCGTCTCCTCCCACTTTCTTCATTCCACCGTTTCATTCATTTCTCATCATCACAGTCTCCTTTAGCCTAACCGGCATAAACCATGAAACGTAAAACTGACAGATTTCATTTCATTCGAGTGTTCCTTAAATTCTTCAGTCTGAGCTTTCATTGTGACCTGGAGATACTATTTCTTCGCGTTCTCAGACACTTGTCAAGATATCTTCTTGGCACCATGCAGTTCTTCTAGAACAGCGTCTACCCTTTTGAGCAAATATGCTAGGATGCAGTTAGATATGTGTTTTTCGCAGAAAATTAGGTTCAACAACTATATCAGAGAACACTGCCTCCCTCAATATCATCATTGAGAACACTACATTTTGCATCCAGTAACAGTAAAGAAATCAACCCTATTTCATAAATTCAGTAATTGAACAATGGACCTAAATCGATTTTTCCCTGACTTTCCGTGACCAATCTGCCATTTCCCTGACTTCAACTGATACTTTTTTCTTCCCTGACCTCTCCTTGCCTTTCACTTATTTTCCAGTATGTGCACACCCTGGTAAAGGTTTTGTATGTATTACTGTTTCATAGAAAAAAATGGTGCCATATGATATTTACCGTTGCGTGAGTACGTATTGGATATTTATCTTCCCGTGGAGTTAACAAAGCTACACTAATTGCGTTCTAATTGCAATTCAAAGCAATTAATATTGCAATTGCATATTTCTTTAAATGTCATAGCATATGCTTGCAGTACTTACTGTATTTCATTTTCTAAGAGTAAAAACATTCATTTAATGGCATGTGTGGAATTAAAAGTATAAGTTGGTAATTAGTTCCCAGTATCAATATAACTTCTGCAAAACAAGCGTCATTATTCATTACTATGATTAATATTATCCCTTCTACTTATTTGTTTTGCAAATTTATTAAATAATCTGATATCACAATTTTCCAGACAGAATTTTAAGATGTTCATGAGCAAGAACTCAAATCTCTTCTTACACTTTCGTTGTTTAAGAGTATACGAGTATACTCGTAAAGGGCTAGTACTTACCTGTATTGCTCTTATGAATTTACTTAATAAAATAGAAATACGATATACGGTATTTTAAGTGGAAAAATATAGTATCCTATTAGTTATACAACCTTTCATCAAACAATGTTAGAAACAAGCAGGAAATATAACATTGATATACAATATTGTTAAGATCATGTCTTGCCCCCCCACTTTTAATGTCCAACCGCCGCCACTGGTATCACACAATTCACACTTGACGGACACTGAATATGCTTTATACTCGTTACTCTACAACAATTGAACGGAAGAGTTTCTGTGTATCTTTGCAAGATGAATAAGTACTATCTTTGCAAAATTTTAAAGGTCTAGGTCACAGATGGCATACATGCACATCCCAAAATCATTGGCGTATAAGACAAGTGGTTTATGAGTACAAATCACCTATGGTCACTGCAACCAGATCTTTCAGATAAATCAGTTACACAAGGTATTTTCATATTTGGTCATATCCACCATGTGCCATAGCAGCTACATCATACAGAAAGTTTGTTGCTTTTCATATAAACCATTGGTCAGAGTAGCAGCTGGTCACTGACGCCACTGGCCATAGACATCAACGGACACAGGAACCACATGTGTAGAGTATTGCCAGAGTGAAAAATTATTGTTTCTTAGCAGAGTGAATTTCTTAATGATTTTTTTTTTTAAAAAAGCTTATTATATTCTCAAATCTCTATTTTTATTCCCACCACGCTGGCATAGATATAGAATGTAGGTGATTCCGTATGACGACCACTCAAGATTCTACACAAATAGTCGTATAATTCATAAATGTTGTTAGCAATAATCGACATCAACTGGCAATGCTAATTTAAACTAATCCTTCACTTTACCAATCTAATAATAAAATTTCATTCAACTATTACTTTCCATTGTTCGGGGAGACTGAGAATCTAGCATGAAAATAGCCTAGCACTACTGCACACATGTGGCTGCTGTGTCTGTTGACAACTATGGTATTTAGCGTCAATGACCAGTGGCTTCTACGACCATCCTTGAATTTTCTGTATAATGTGCCTGCTACAACATGTGGCAGCTAAGATCGAACTTAAATGTAACTCGCATGGTCGAATTCTCTGAAAGATGTGGCCGCAATGACCGTTGGTGTCTATGACCAGATGCTTGTATAACCTGCGATTTTGTGTATGTCCAGTGGCTACAATGACCGATTTTGTGATGTGATGCTTGTGTCAAGTGATGCTTGTGACCTGTTTCCGATTATAATATCCTATCTCAAACAATAGATATGAATATTATCAAACAAATGTGATCTATGCGTATCAAAAATGATGGCGTCATCTTAAAATTACGAAAGGCAAGGGAGGAGAAAAGAATCTTTAAAGAGGCAGCTTCTTTCTTGCTTCCGTTTCTTTTTTCTTTTACATAAAAGCAGTTTTTTTTTTTTTAAATATGAGTTTCATTCTATCCCCTCTCTTCCAAAATATAGGTGTGATTTTAGAATATTACGCTTTCTCTCTAGCCAGTGAAGTACAGGTATCTGGACACTTGATGGAATCATTAGGTGGGCAGCCAATAGCAGTTTCTGAGGGAAATCATATAGGTAAAAATTAAACTTTAATCACTGCGTACAAGCTTCCCTCACCATGTAGCAATAGAAGTTTTATAGTTTACTGATGTGACTTCTCCTAGGACTTCCGTCTGGGGCAGGGCCGCGGTGGCTCAGTGGTAGAGCTTTCACCCCTGGTTCTAGGGGTCCCGGGTTCGATCCCAGCCCCGCCAAGTGAACTTTCTGGTGGACAAACACCGTGAGCGTGGGTTTTCTCGGGGTTCTCCCGTTTCCTCCCACTTTCTTCATTCCACCATTTCATTCATTACTCATCATCACCGTCTCCTTTAGCCTAACCGGCATAAACGTGGGACGTAAAACTGAAAGATTTCATTTCATTTTTCCCGTCTGGGGCAAGGTAAACCAAACTTGCATAGAAGTCGAAGATTAACGAATTTTAAAATTAAGAGAATTGAAGGAAACAGTCGGAGAGTCAAACGTAAGGTTGAGAAGGTTGCAAATTTCCCTGTCCTTTTCTGTCGTCGGTTCTTTGTACGTGAAGAGTAGTATTATCTCATTACATACATATATGACTAGAAATTATATTTTTCTATTCGTGAAAGGATTCACCATCACCTATGGATATTTTCCTATGTTTTATTCAGCCTTTGTATATTGTTCTCTTACACTCTCAAGACATCGATACAATATTTATTTATTTATATTTTTGGGCATTATCGACGTATGTGGTCGTGGATCCATACTATGTGTATATTGCTAACACCTACAAGAACATCGATAATATAAAATAGAAGATGATCTTATAGGCATACTACTCGTGGATCCATGACTACGTGTACATTGACAACATCTACAAGAAAGTAGATATAATGTAAAAAAAAAATGATCTTACAGGCATACTATCAGTAGGTTCATGACTACATACACACTGACAACATCTGCAAGAACATTGATAATATAGATGTTTATCTTGCAGGCATACTACTCATGGGTCCATGACCACATGTATTTTACCAAGACCTGCAAGAACATCGATAACGTATAACACGATCGATCATTCACGCATACTATTCGTAGATCCATCACTACGTGTACGGTACATTGCCAATACTTGCAAGAATATAGATAATGCAGAAGATGATCTCGCAGGAATACTACTCATGGATCCATTATACTTTACGTACACTGCCAACATTTGTTTGTTCCACTTTCATAGAGACATCCTCTCTCCTTCTTTTTGCGTGTTTCTCATTGTAATTTTTCCAATTGGTAATAGTGTAACTCACAAGACGAGAAATAAGAATTTTCTCGTCTGATCTGGCAAGTTTTTGTAAAATTATCGTCTCAACTTTTGAAGAATTCTTTTTCGTTTCGTCTCGTTTTGTAAATTTATGCTTTATTTTTTTTTTCTTCTTGATGTCATCTGGAAGTTATTAGAAGAACCTTTCCGCGTCACGGAAGAACAATATTTAAACCATATTTATTATTGCTATATATTTTGTAATGACTTGCGTATCTTTGGACGTTAATAAATGTTCTGCGTTATGTTCGTACAATAATTTTATGAATTATAGTTTTAATACTACGACGCACGTAACACTCAAACACTGTTTGAAATCTAAGATTTGACTGAACTGAAGACATCTTCAGTTCATTGAAGACATCTTGAGTGAGCTGTTCTTGAAAAAAATACTTGTGAAATTTCTCATATCGTCTCGAATTTAAGATGTTCCTCGTCTTGTTTTCGAGATGAGACCGGTAACAGTTGTTAAAGCTTGCTCTACCTCAGCCATCGACCAAGTGTAAATAGTTGATCTAGGTACGTTCGAGTTTCAGAGGAGGTATACTTGACTCAAATATAAAGCCGTATAGTGGTTCAGTTACTTGCAGTAGTAGGTTCCGTCATATACAGCTTCTGAAAAGTAAAGTAAACCACAATTTAACTAATCAATCAATAATTACCTATTCTACTTTCTATGTTTTCGTCTCTTCTCATTTATTCTCACATTCTTCTCTGCTTTCGCTCAAAGAACTACCGCACATGTCAATAGAAAAATGACCTTAAATTTAGGATATAAATAAATATAATATCTCAACTAAATAAATAAATATCTCAACTGTGAGGTCATTTTTCTTGTCATCCCATGGAGGGATATATTTAAAAATACACAACTAACCATTGAAAATGCTACACTCACGAGGGAGACGTGAGAGCAGCACTAAAGTTGGCAGATAGAGATCTGATGATACAAATAAACTTACCACTCCATGCGACGTGTAGCGACGTGGATACAGTGGAGCGGAGCTGGCGACCGTCGGTAGTCTGCCCATGGCCGGCTACAACACTGCGAGGTATCAAGGGGATGAGCCCTTGGATGTCCTTCTGGGGTATGGTAAGCCATTCATCTTCGACACAATGCCAAAGTTATTCAATTGCTTCTAGCGAAATTTGCAGGTGTGAGAGGCGTTGTGCAATCGTTGATCAGACGTTAAATTAGCGAGAGATCGAGGGAGCGCGCAACCCAAGGAAGTAGAAGGATAATGTGTCCAGCCAGGAAGTGTAGGACAACACTTGCAACACGAGGGCGCGTTTTCCTGCTGGAATATAGCTTCCGGCAATACCTGCACTGAAGGGACCACAATGGGTCCGTCAATGTGTAAGAAACACGAATGAATACGGAATGCAATGGCATCTTCCACCATGAGATCCAGTGTCCGATCGACGTAGCAATGCAAAACGCAAGCATAGCCTAGTCGTAGCGGACGCGGCCATCATGATGCTACAGACAAAAGTGGGATTCATCTGAAAAGAGGAGGTCCTGTCCTACATCTTTCCATACCCGACGTTTGCGACAACGTCATCACCTCCCATATCCATTCTATGGAATTAACGGAAACCACAACAATGAGCACCATGAAAACATGCTCTATTCTTCCAGATGACATAGAACTGTTCGTGGAGTCACTGTGAACTGTGTAACAGTATCCGGATTTGTACAAGTGTACGAGATGTGGCTGTCCAATCCACCAAAGCCATAGCCACAAGCCGTCTGTCGTCACGGCACGTGGTATGGCTCGAGCGGTGAGATCCAGCGTGTTGCTGCGTAGTTCCCTCATGAAGACATTGAGTCTGTATGTGCTGCACTGTGCTCGCACTTTCTCCAATACCAATGCCAATGTCATGGAAAGATGAACCACAAACATGATGTACCATTGTTCGTTCGCGATCAAAAGCCAAAACATGCTAAAAGATCTGCCGTATTCTATGACTAGGAGTATGTACATTCACGTCACAACCGTTGTCTACCACTGAACTGTGGCACTTTGGCCAGCTCCGCTTGTTGTGACTAAATTTCATACCCGGTTGTTTACCTTTCCATGCTGTGCACATTCTGCAAATTTGGACTTACTACGATATCTCCTAGGCGTTGCATTTTTAATGCCGAGCAGTGTAGTTCCATTGGATTCCGCGTCCTCAAATTAATAGACATAAAACGTGCAATTAGAAATTTATCCAAATATGAACGCGTTTCACCATTGACATGATTCTTTTTTCGTTTTTCTCAGTACCTAAAAACAAGTATTTTTGAAGCTTGAAAATCAACTCTCTTCTCCTGTAAGGTTAACGTTTAATCGTCCTTCAGATTTCATCCTAATGCATTTAAGAGCATTGCGTTTACATTTATGTCACAATATTATCCTTCTTGACTGTGGTTTCCTGTCTTTTGTCTTGTTGTCATGTAATCCATTTATATATATATATATATATATATATATATATATATATATATATATATGTGTGTGTGTGTGTGTGTGTGTGTGTGTGTGTGTCCTACAGAGTTGATGGTGTGAGTTGTGAGAGTTGCATTTCGTGCATTTAATTGCTATGTTTGAGCAGTTCGTGTCACATTCTTTTGCCATCCATATATATTTTTTATCATCCTGTCTTTCATTATTTTTACCCTAGCGTCACTTTTTTTCTCTATTGCGATTTCTTCTTCTTCTTTGTTTTTGATTTGTTGCGGTGCAGTCAACTGATTCACTGGCTTGTATCAAAATGAAATTTTTCTGACATGTGAAATTTTTATGGTCTGTGAAATTGTGGTAGATATAGTTGAATGTTTAGAGGGCTTTCAAATTTGTACTATAATTTTTGAAGAGTGCTGTATGTACTAGTAATTAGGGCAATCAGAGCTCACTTGGGCTCGGGCAGGCTCAGGTAAACTCCTCAATATGACTAGTGCTTTATAATCTTAGCGAGGTTCACTCTAGCTGAAACTTGTACTCGTTTGAACTCGGGCTCACTATACTCAAGAAACTCACGCTAACTCTATCTTGCGCTCATTAAAATTATTAGATTTGTGCTCACCAAAGGTGCCCACTTTGGACTAGCCTCAGTCAACCTCGCGCTTATAACATTAACCAGTCTTCACGCTCACTTGACCTCACACTCATATCATCAACTCAATATCACACTCATCTGACCTCAGGTTCACATCATGGCTTGGAACTCGCGCTCACGCTACCTGTTCACTTCTTGAGAGTATCGTCGAGTAAGTATTGAGTCTGAAACTCATGAGAACTAATCTCATGACTCATGGCATTTTAGGCTCTCAATAAGGGCTCAGAACCGCTGTCCTCAATGAGACTCACAGGCGTGCTCATGCTTATTAGCGCCGTCAAGGCTCGCGCCTACTCGGACTCAGCTACTATCTCGCTATCCAATTATGAAACTCGTCTTTGGCGCTGAAAGCTCGGGTTCGATTATCGATAAGAACTCATGTCGTTCGGATCCCACGTTAACTGCGAGTGCCACATCTTATATAGTCTAGCTACTGAAAGGGATGCTAAAAACTCAATCAATTATAGAATTCGTATTCGCGAAAGCTCGCACTTATTGACCTGGAGAGCTTCACTCCTGAGTATAACGTATGTAGTCCAAATATTCGAGTTTATTTAATTACGTTCAACAAAAATGAGGTTCTCACTTTGACCTGTATGTAGGTAAGATTGTTCGCCATCATCTCGAGAACTGTTGCCCATATTTCTATGCGGTTTTTACTAAAATAATGAGCTTTTCCCAAGGAAGGTTTTTATCTATAGAAGAAAAATGAAGTTCCCAATTTGACCTGTATATATGTAACGTTGTAGCCAAAACATACGTTTATTTATTTATTTTATGAGAAGTTTATATACGAAATTTAGTGTTCCTTCCAACAAATGCGCTCTAAATTGTCTAACGCTCCCCAATAGTCCCTTTCCTTTTTAGTGCCCCCTTTGGAAACTACGGCTATGTTGAGAAAACCACTGATCTAAGCATTAAGATCTTGCGTACAGAGTTTCGGCTGGATATTGATGACTTCGTCTATTTAAAAAAAAATGCGTAAATATAGATAGAAGTCTCTCTCGAGTACTGCGACAATTTATGTTATGATTTGCATTCCAAAACTGCAATTATCTGGTAAACACGAGTTCTCTGCTCATGCATGTTAATATTTATATATCCAAAACATTGGAAAGTTTCTTGGGAGTATCATTGTTCAGTCATTCTCCTATCCCCTATTTATTTTCAAACTGTATATAGTAGCTGAATGTTTTGGAGAACAGACCAAAAAGAGAGAGAAAATCGCGAATTACGAATATATGGAGAGAAAAAGAATGTTAACACAGCGAAAACATCGTGTAGAGGGAACAAGGAATTTCTATTGTATCGAGCGGTTGGACAATGGTGCGTATGTATGCATGTAATATACATACATTCTAAAACAAACATTGTGGTACATACTCTTGCATTTAATAGCAGACAGTGTATAAGGTTTTGTGTAGTTCCGTATTATACCTAGTAGTTTAATCACCAACAGGAAGTTACGTCTGGATTGCATCCGGTTTTGAACGATTTTATTCCATGTATTTCATGTATGTTTGTGTGTGTGTGTCTTTGTCTTTTAGAACAACGTTTGTTGATATATACCTATATAATGCACTTTTCTTGCATTTGCAACATGCAGACTTAAAAAAAAAAAAAAAATGGCTTCACAGAGGCTGTTATTGTTGAAGAGGAACGTGTAAAGGAAATTCAAAACAATGAGCAGTGATGAATCACTCCTAGAACATATATTTACCATTTCATCAGTGTGGCCTTCTTCATTCTTTCTTTCTTCACAATAGTGAATATTGTGTTGAAATATAAATATATAACTCTCTTCAACATGTAAATAGCCTTTTGGCGTTGGAAATTGTACAGATAAGCAACAAATATTTTCAACGAACTTAAAAAGTTCGTTTCTGAATTCTCTATGTCTGTGTGTCTGTCTTCTGTCTGTCTGTCTGTCTGTCTGTTACTTGCGATTTTTTCAATTTTGAGCCTTCCATTCGATAAGCATCAAAAACTAAATGAGAAAGTGGTGGAATTTTCGCGTCACTCTTACCGTTCCAGAGATATTGACCAAAAAACGGCTAATTTCCGGAGATTTAACGAGCCGTAAGTTATAGAAAGATGGTATTGGTGTTGACCAATACCTAAGAGGCTGGTAAACATTTGAGTAACAAATAGTAACCGGTTGCCACTGTCCAACTGGCCACTGGTTTGGCCAGTAGCCCCTAGTTAATATCGGTACCAAAATGTTTACTACCCTCTCAGGTATTGATTAACACCAATACCATCTCTCTATGACTTACCGTTTCGGAGATATTAACCAAAAAAAAATAGTTCCGATTTCGGGAGATTTAAGGAGCCATATCTCGGGAACCGTAAGTCATAGAGAGATCATACTAGTGTTGATCAGTACCCAAGAGAGTGGTGAACATTTTGGTACCAAGTGGTAACCGGTGACCACTGGTCAACTGGCCACCGTTCCCCAAATATTGGCTAAAAAAGTTCGAATTTCGGGAGATTTAAGGAGCCATATCTTGGGAAACATAAGTCATAGAGAGATTATTTGCAAATTTTTGCGAAAAAGAGAAGCTGCCGATAAAAATATTTACTTTTACGTGTAGGAACAGACACAGTTATCCTTCCCGCTCCATTTCTTCATTCTGTTTAAGTTGGTTTTGGCAATGCTCTTGGAGCATTCTCAACTGGTTAAAATGTAGATAAAGAATAATCTTAGAAAGTTGCAGGTACATCGTACCATCAGAAAATCTCTCTTCCACCACGCACTTCATATATATGCAGATGATCAGCAAAATACTTGCAGCTTGTAACATGCAGGGTGTCCCAATAAAACGTATACACTGTTTAACATTTTTTACATTTTACATATAAATGTTACACTTTTTAATAGCTCATAACTGTTAAAAAAAAAAGTATTTCCAGGGACGTAAGACTCTATCTTGACGATCACCTACCGAACAGATGGATTGGACAAAGAGGCAGTATTGAGTACCCTCCGCGCTCACTGGTTTTGACCCCTATGGATTATTTTTCTGTGGGTGCATGTGAAGCACAATGTTTATAACACAAGAACAGCTACAATCAATGAGTTGAAAGCAACCATTGGAAACGAATGTGCCTAAATGCCAATCGCAACGATTAGAAACGTTTCGGATTCCATCCATCAGCGTAATGAGCTGTGTTTGGATTACAATGGTCAACAATTTGAACACTTTCGATAAATGGCTGGTTTCTACATTTGCTCACATTATATTTGAATTTTGAAACTTTTTCGTATCATAATAAGTATTAGTGTTATAGTCATTCAAAGAATGTATACATTTTATTGGGACACTCTGTATAAGATACGCTGAGTGATGTGGTAACAATGAATATGCAGTGTCTGGCTTTTTTAGTGTGTATTAAATGATCGTCTATAGTACGTCAGGCTGTGTAGTACGGATACTATGTTGAAGCGGTTAGACAGTATTGATGCAAAATAGTCCAATTTGTGGGTGCGCGGTTGTTGGTGCAAGTGTATCTCAGGTGGCCAATATTGTATAGCGAGGAACAGCGTCCAAGACGATGGCCTTCAGAATTAATGGCAAAACAAGATAAGCGAAAACTAATAATGAACCGAAGAGAAGCCTCTGTGACAAAGATCGCCGAGGAATGGAGGAGTTGTCAGAAAAGACTGTAGAGCAGACACGTACGCAGAAATTTATCTCGGGAGAGGTCCAAACCTTTTCTTGGAGGAGGAGCAATGAATATAAATTAGAATGAAGAAGACACTATTATCAGTCATGTTTTGATTAGTATTACATGTCAATTCTTTTAAGTTCCTCAATCACCTATAACGCCGGTGGAGAAGATCTTGCATCGTTTAGTCTAATCCCCGTTTCGCCTAACGACATTTTTGTGACAGATAAATGATAAGCTTTGTGTCCACCATTTCAGGCGAAAAAAGTGTCTTCATTAGGCCTAAACTGGCGGACAATAAACAAATCGTGGAAATCCTACTACCTAGGTAGAGTGGATATTTTTATAGACCGCCATTTTAGGTCAAACAAGCATCCTAATTTTGCCTAAAATGACGGGCACAAATTCTGTCATTTATCTGTCATAAAAGTGTCAGATAATTAGTTAGGCAAAATGAAGATTAGACCAAACGATGCAAGATCTTCTCTACCGGCATTGGAGGTGACAGAGGAAGTGGGAAGGCAACGGCGTGTAAAATTAATCAAAAACGACTGATTGTAGTATCCAATCCATAGTTTTTGGATTCATTGAGATGAATAGTGATAATATCGATGCCATTTAAGTACAAATTCATCCCCCATGCATATGCCAAGTGCGGATGGGGATCAAATACTTTCCATAGGTCCGCATGAAGTGTACCTATGTTTAGCTTTGGAAAGATAGCAACTCTACTAACAAGCACTAAATATAAAACATATTTAAATAATCTTTGCAACGAATGAATTCTTATTTCTAGTAATTTATTTATTTATTTATTTATTTATTTGAAATTTGACTAAAATCAAGTCGATAATAACCAATACTTACAGACGAAAATTAAATTTAATTAATGTTTGTTGCAGGGATTGATAGTTGCTAAAAGGAACAGCAAGGTCTTCTCAACGATATCAAGTGATAGCAGGGCACACCCAGGTGGGGACTCCCTCCAAAAATACTTGGTAACTCACAAGTAAACCTTACGTTTGGGTGAATCGAGTTGCTGACGGAGACACATATGAGAAAGTAGTACTAAATCTGGTCAGTATTTCAGTGAAGTTATAGGTGCGAAGCTCTAGGGGTTTAGGAGATACAGCTACCAGAACATCACATGGAAGTACAGAATAGTCTTCATACAGTTGGAGGTAAAAGCTCTATAAGACCTCTTGTAGCGACAAAAGGTGAATAGCAAATATATGGATACATATTAGGACTAAGGGGAAGTCATATAGTAAGGGTATACCTGACGGCGGCCATCTTGAAATCCGCCATTTTGAATTAAGGTTAAGTTTTTAAAATAGGAATAGGGTCATGTGATACATGATTTAAGGCGCAAATTTAATCAGAAGAACAATGGTGACGTTAATTTTGATTTACGGGCAATTGGTAAAAAATTACAGGGAAATTAAATATTGTTGCAGCATATGTATTAGTCCTTTACCCCACCTTGTAATTTTTTTGTTAATGATAATAATTAAATAAAAAGCAGGTGGATAAATATTAGGTCTATGGTAAGAGTTGCATTGATGGCGGCCATGTTCAAATCCGCCATTTTGAATCAGACAAAGTTTTAAATAGCGAACGAGAAATAGATGTGAACAGGATACAAGAAAAACGACGAAATGACGTGCAAGTACAGCATCAAACAACTAACATTGTAACGCCACCATTCTATTTTTGATTAACTTCTAGCCCGAAGTCATCTATTGCATTACTCTATTCCCATTTAATTTTGTGCTGGATAATGATAAAGCAAAATTGGTTATACCGTTGGATTTATGGCAAATTTGCTATTAATAAGGTGTCACTGTTATGCGTTTTGTTTAAAACTTTTGTCTGATTCAAAATGGCGGATTTGAACATGGGCGCCATCAAGGCAACTCTTACCATAGACCTAATATTTATTCACCTGTTTTTTATTTAATTATTATCATTAACACAAAATTTACAAGGTGGGGTAAAGGACTAATACTTATGCTGCAACAATATTTAATTTCCCTGTAACTTTTTACCAATTGCCCGTAAATCAAAATTAACGTCACCATTGTTCTTCTGATTAAATTCGAGTCTTAAATCATGTATCACATGACCCTATTCCTATTTTAAAAACTTAACCTTAATTCAAAATGGCGAATTTCAAGATGGCCGCCGTCAGGTATACCCTTACTATATGACTTCTCCCTAGTCCTAATATGTACCCATATATTTGTTATATACCTTTTGTCGTTACATGAGGTCTTATAGAGCTTTTACCTCCAACTGTATGAAGACTATTCTGTACTTCCATGTAATGTTCTGGTAGCTATATCTTCTAAACCCCTGGAGCTTCGCACCTATAACTTCACTGAAATACTGACCACATTTAGTACTACTTTCTCATATGTGTCTCCGTCAGCAACTCGATTCACCCAAACGTAAGGTTTACTTGTCAGTAGCGTACCCAGGAATTTATTTCGGGGGGGGGTTCAAACTAAATATGAAGCTATTTTATATTAAAATTGCTAAAATTGCCCCTAAAATTAGGCTAAATTTTTAAAAAGTCGAAATTTCGGGGGAGTCCGGACCCCCGTGTCCCCCCCTTCCGTACGTCCCTGTGGTAACTCGACATATATTTGTACCCTTTCTTAATGAAACTATACTGAGCGATGTAGCCTAAAGATTTTGATCTTACACTTTATTTGTACTCTTTCTTTCCTTATAAAAGCAATCCTGCTCTATATTTTTTTTCTGGGAATAAAGGCGCCAGTATTCAACAATTATGTATCGTCTTTTCGGGTATAGAATAACACCGGTTCAATACTACACAGAAACTACATCTTGAAGTATTGGACCCACAAAACTCCGGGCCCGTCCCAAGAAAAAATCCGGGTGGGCGCCTGAGTGAGAGAACTGGGATGGAATTTTTAAAATTTTATACTAGCTGAACCTGATCTCTTTACACAGCGCACAGTTCTAATATGAGTGTGAATCTCCTTCCCACTTCTCACTAAGTGTGTGCAAGTCCCTTTATGAACACAAGTAAAGGACAGGAAGTCTCTAAAAAGGAGTGAATTGCTATAGTCAAATATACACTGAGAAAAAAAAATGTAGGTGGCATACTTAAAAACGTAGGTTACATTCGTAATTCCTGTAGTTTCTGGACTTAACGTACAACCGTATATAACATCCTGCAGCAAACGTATAGCTGAAAAAGTATGTATTATACGTACTGTCTGCACAAGTGCAATGACGTCATTCGTGTGACGTTATCTGCAGTAACAAGTATATACGGAGGTAATATCTAGCTTTGTGACGTCAGGGTCGTATGTAGCATGTGGGTTAATAATGACGACATACACTGACTATCAGGACGGAGCATGATTTCAAGAAGTATGCAATATACGTTCTGTACGTATGTTTCTTGCGTTCAACCCCGAGACAGCATCTATATTGTACTTGTGCCCCATACGTACGAATAGATACAGTATACGTATTGTACGTATGTATTATACAGATTTTCCTTATGTCGCACACAGCTTGTCCAGATACAGCATACAGAATATCCGTATGCACCATACAGAGTGCATATATGTAGCTTACAGACTGTCTGCATGCAGCATATAGATTATACGTATGTCGCGTACAGGTTGGCCATATGTAATGTATAGATTGGATGTATATAGCTAATAGGTTGTCCATATGAAATATACAGATTTTACCTGTATCGAATACGTATTGCCTTCTTGTAATGTATGGATCGGACATATGCAGGATCTAGAGTGTACGTATAGTGCACCATTATTAAAGTGCTGCAACATACTGCAAAGTGCATGATACATTCTTACTGTAATGTTGTCAAATATTGTTTTACTCTGTATGAAAACAAAAATAGCTTAAAATATGGTTGATCTCCTTTGTGCCAATAATAATAAAATTAACAATACTACACTTTTCAATTCTTAGTTTGGAGCAGTGAAACTGTCCAAAGAAATGTATTTACCTGCAGGGTGTCCTATAAGTTTGGGCTTCCTGCTAATTCGTTGGAAAGCTACTGCAAAGTCAAGTGTTGAAAAGTGACACAAGCGTTAATTTTAAAATTATGGGCACAAAGCAGGGGCGGATCCAGGACGGACTTCTGGGGGGGGCGGTCGGCGGTAATACTGCTACTTTTAAGAGCTCCAAACTTGTTATGGATGGGTTTATTTATATATAAAATAAGAAAGTTTCCTCTTGTGGGGGGAGGGGCGATCGCCCCGATCGCCCCCCTCTGGATCCGCCCCTGGCACAAAGGAGGTTAACCATATATTAAACTATTTTCGTTTCCATACAGAGTAAATCAATATGTGATATATTACTGTAAGAATTTATCATATGGTTTGCAGTTAGTTAGTTGCAGCACCTCAATAATAATGCAAAATGCACAGCCTTATACAATCCTATATTCAAACTCAAACAAGATTTACGTACAATCATTTATTAAGCTGTTATCATCCATTGCTTGTACGATATAAAGATTAGTTTACCTCATTCCTTTCCTTAATAGTATCTTCTTCTAAAGTGCAGTTGTTACCACAAGAGGCCTGAATAGAATTTTCCAGAAATAACTTCTCTGTACATTTTAATTAACAGGTTTTTTTTTTTTTTTTTTTTTTTAATGTCGCAATAATTAAAAGTGTGGTGTCAGCCGGAAACGCATTCGCTTACAATATTATTCCTACTCAGTACTCGCCATTAAAAATGAAACACCAAGAAGGAGACTGGGTAGATGCGCCAAAGTTCCCAGGCCGATACCTAATAGTAAGTGCAGAATACTCTTAAACGTTCGCTGTATTCGCTGTGTGACAACGTGGTGACAGCGGAGGCGTTGTGCAGCCATCGACTAAACATATTTATTCTTCCCTGCTATAGACATTCTGCAAATTTGGACTTTCCTGGATGCATCCTTCTTAGTGCAACATTTTAAGGAAAGAGCAATTTAACAGTCTCATACATTGCTTAAAGAAAGAGCAATGATTCTCAGAATTACTCGGAAGATATATATACACAATAATTTAAAACGGTTATTTCAAACTTTGCAATTCAAAGCACGAAAAGAACTATAGATAAAGGAACACTGATTTTAGCCAAATAGTAATTAGTAAACTCAATCACACTCAGTACCATTAGTTGCTTGGTGTTATCCGTAAGTCAGAGATCACGGTATCTCATTTCGTATAGATTTTTGCATTTGTTTAACGCTAAAAATGTATTTTATCGCTAATTGAACCCAGTACCATATATATACCGACAGGACGTACCTTAGTCACAAGGTGACATGAGTGAAACACTAAACTATTCGATTGACACCTGCGGCCTTGTCAACACTAGAGAAAGTTACAAAGTGATTAAGTAAATACGGAACATAGTTCATACAAAGTATAGCGATGTATGAAGTCTCCGTTTCATACGACTTGGATAAAGGATACATCTGAAATAGCAACAAAGAAATATATAATGATTTCTCTGGATAATTTGGATTAGTCCAGAATTCGAACACACACACGCTGGTAAGTCCAACATTTTTTTTTTTTAACTTCTTTCTTCGGATTCCCAATAAAGTTGACTACTGAAAAGCTGAGTTATAGATTCTGTATTAAAACAACACCTTCGCTAGACATGTTCAGTATACACATTGTCTTACATACAGAACAATACATTAGTTATTAATGCATGTCTGAAATAATAGTGCTTCGTATAGAATTTTACTTCATCCAATCTCAATAGCACAAAGATAAAAAATATTGCTAGGGATAATGTTCTTATTACAGAGAAAAAGAATTAAAATGACTTAACATTAACAATCATTTTCTTTAAACAGAGATAATATTTTATTATAATTTATGGAAGAAAGAAATAATTTGTAGTACAGTATCTTTATTAGGGTTATATATTCGTACAAAATAATGTAAGTACAACTGAGTCTGTCTTCAGAAAGGGCGTACTTTTAGCCACAACCTACACTGCTTCTTTTGACTGTCTTTCAAGCAGAATCCTGGTTTGATGCACGAAATACCTGCAACAAAAATCAGAAAATATTTAAAATGTTATATTCAGTGTGCTTAATTTGGTTGTACTTAACAATACAAAGTATCTTAACATTTTTGAGATTAAATGGACAAAATCTGTTAGGTCAGGTATGGACTTTTGGGTTGCACGTAGAAAAACTATGAAGTGTTTATTGATGCTGAACAACAACTCAAAATGTATTACCATTCAAAAGTAAGTGGGTACCTCAATGGTGTTCGGGCTACCATGGGGTACCTAATGTCTGTATTTTTTAGATATATGAAAATATATGTCTCTAAAATGTAAGGAACTGACATCTGTTTACCGAAAACCTCAACTCGGTAAGCCTTATGGATATCGAGATATGGGAAAATAAAGAGCGACACTACAGAACTGTGGAGTTTGCGTACTAGATGGTGCAGTTTCGGAAACGTAATTACGAGGGCTTACAACAACCTCAAAAGTAGTTTCAATTAGATACACTGCACACACGCCCTGATGGGGGTTTTCGGGTACCATGATATTCCCAGAACTCTCATTTCTAAATATTCTAAAATATGTCTTAATAACGTTTTAAAGAACGTTAGAGGTGTGTGTTTACCGAAACCGCAAGTCGGTACGCCTAACAGTTACCGAAATATGGTGAAATAAAAAGCGACACCATAGGTACGTGGAGCTTGCATATTAGACAGTACAATTTAGAAAATTAATTAAAATATGACTATCAAGATATTGTCAAATAAAGGGAGGATCCATATAGTTATGGGGTTTTCGTGTTAGGTGGTAAAATTTCCGAAACCGATCATGTAAAGTTAATAAGCATCAGTAGCAATTTCATCTTAAAATAATTAGGTATTTCCATGGAGTTTAAGAACATCATGGGGTCTACCAAGATTAAATTTTAAAAGTTTTGTAAAATATATTTTGACATTTGTAAAGAGTATTAGAAATATGTATTTACCTAAAAGTTCCAGCTAGTACATCTAGCAGCTAGAGAGACACCATACAATAAAAGCGTATTAGATCTTGAAATTTCAGAAAACAATTATTGATCCTAACAAAAGTTAAATAAGATGGTACTTATATGGGTTAAGTGAGAACCTCAGACTCGTCAGTACAATTTCGATCGAAAGATTAATTCAGCTCTAAATTTTCTTTGGACAATTCCAAGCGTTCATCGGGCTCTGAAATAAAGTGAACATTTTTTGTCAATATCTAATATAGCAAGCGAGATATAAGGAATTATGTATTTTATGACGTCGTAAAAATAGAGACCCACATGGATTTGTACTTTTGAGTATTTGCTGTAAGAAGAAGAAATTTCAGAAAACAACCGTATATACCTTAATAGACAATTAAATGGGCGGGGGCACAGTGGCTTAGTGGTAGAGTGCTTACCTCTGGTGTATTGGGTTCTTGGTTCGATCCACGGCCAAGTCAGTTTGTAGTGGACATCGTATTCGTGGGTTTTCTCGGGGTACTCTCCTCCCACCTTTGCATTCCATCAATTCTGTCAACAACATTCACTTGCTTTAATCATAATCTCCCTGAGACTAAAATGCATAATCGTGGGTCGCTACACTGAAATATTTCCTTTTATTTAATTTTAAAATTAAATAGGGAGTTAAGTATGATCGTATTTCTATGGGTTAAGTGAATACTCCAATAGTTTCTGCAAAAAAAAAAAAAAAAAAAGATTAGTTAAATACCCTGCCACTAAGCTACTGTGTCCCCGCCCACTGAATTGTCTATTAAGGTATATACAGTAGTTTTCTGAATTTTTTTCTTTTAGGAAAGACCCAAAAGTACAAATCCATAAAGATCTCTATTTTCACGTCATAAAATATATAATTCCTTATATCTTATTTACTATCTTAGATATTGACAGCGAATTTTCATTCTTTTGCACAGCTCGATGAACCCTTGGAATTGCCTGAAGAAAACCTAGGACTGAACTAATCTTTCGATCGAAATTGTACTGAGGTACTGATTTAACCCATAGAAGTACCATCTTATTTAATTTTGTTGCGACCAATAATTGTTTCCGAAATTTCAAGCTTTTATTTCACAGTGTTTCTCCAGATGTTAGATGTACTAGCTGGAAGTTTTGGGTAAATACATATTTCAAATACTGTTTACAAATGTCAGATTATATTTTCAAAAGCTTTTAAAATTTAATTTTGGTAGACTCCATGATGTTCTAACACCCCATGAAGATATCTAATTACTTTAAGATGAAATTGCTACTGGTGTTTATTAACTTTCCATGACCGATTTCGGAAATTTTAGCATCTAACACGAAAACCCCTTAACTGTGTTGGTCCTCCCTTTATTTGACAACATCTTGATAGCCGTTAGTCATATTTTAATTCAATTTCCGAATTGTAGCGTCAAGTATGCAAGCCCCACATACCTATAGTTTATTTTCCCATACCTCGGTATCCATAAGGCTTACCGAGTTGCAGTTTTCAGTAAAAAAAAAAAAAAAAAAAAAATCAGTTCTTTACATTTTAGAGACATGTATTTCCATATATCTAAAACGCAGAAATTAAGTACCGCATTGGAACTCCATTGGAGTACTCACTTACTTTTGCATAGCAGGGTAAAAACGCCAGTGGTTCTCACTTTAAGGTTGAAAACATACTATTTTGTCTCTTCTCTGAGCATCGTGAATCTGTCGGAGCTGTACCATAGTTGGAAAGACTCACTGATCCTTCCTATAATGACCATGTAGTTAGAATTAAAAAAGGAGTAGCCGTTGGAGGAAAAACAATATTTTAAAATCCTTGCACCAGTAGTCGTCACCTTAAAATCAAAATGTTCCAGTAGTAGTCAGGATTTTCTACCAGTGTTCGTCACTCAAATAACTTGACATAATTTATTCAAAAACGCACTGTGTATCAGTTTAGGGTTAAGAATACAATATAAAGTAGTAAGCTTAATAACTTTGCATCACTTTTAGCACTCAAGAAATAAAATAAAAACGTTTTTACATACTTTTTAAAGCAATTTCAGAGAGAAAAATGTTAACTGAATTCAAAAGTTAACTGTATATCACTTCCACGTTAAGAGTACAATATTAAATACTATGTTTAATAACTATACGTCACTTTAAACTCTCAAGAATGAAAATAAACGTTTGTACATACATTTTAAAAACAATCTGAGAAACAAAATAAGTTAACTGAATTCAAAATTTAATTATACATCACCTTAAGCTTGAGAATACACTATAAAATACAGAGATTAATAAAAAATGAAATCTTTAAGTTTAACGTCCCACGATTATGCCGGTTAGGCTACAGGAGACGGAGATAATGAGAAATGAGTGAAATGGTGGAATAAAGAAAGTGGGAGGAAACGGGAGAACCCCGAGAAAACCCACGAGCACGGTGTTTGTCCACTACAAAGTCCACACGGCGCGAGTTGGGATCGAACCAGGGACCCCAAACACCGGAGGTTAACACTCTACCACTGAGCCACCGCGCCCCCCTGAGATTAATAATAATGCATTACTGAAGAATGAAAACAAAAATGTTTTAGCTACCTATATTGTATTTACATGTTACCGGTATTTCTCATTAACTTTTTTTTTTTTTGATACCTCATGATCAAGTGTAGGGATGCGCAAGAGAAAAGATTTGAGATTGTCTCCTCTCGAAAAGGTGCCGCGAAAGTTATGTCTCGTCTCGAAAACTGGATCCGTTTCTATTGGAAGAGCTCTATCTCGTCTCGAATTTCGTAACAAAAATTCTGTCTCGTCTTGTCTCGTGCGCATCCCTAATCAGGTCCATAGCCAAAAACTTCATTTCGGAGGGGGTTCGATAGGGCTTTGGGATATCCGAATTTAGATATAGATAATCGATATTGACAAACTATCGAAACTTGTTCGAAATATCGAAAAATACAGCAATATCGAAATATAAACAATATCAAAAATCGAAAATATAGAAATATGAAAGAGATCAAAAATATGGATATATCGATCAAAAATGGATATATGATCTTGGAATACGATTTGGTGGAATAATGAGGGAGAAAAATAATCATTGATTAAATATTAAATTGAAAAGAAATAAGAGCCTGACGCTCAAATACTTATCTATCCGGCACCCATCTTGATCCCCATAAAATATCATGAAGTGCTTGATTGATTCTAAACCCAATAATAGTAATAGTAATTTAACAACAAACACAGAATATATAATTTACGCACCTTGAAATGTAGAAATTAATGATTGTAATCCCCAGCTTTCCAATAGACGTTTGATTTCTCCAAATGAAGATTCGGATATCTTGTTTCTTCTCAAGCAATAATGGGTTACAATAATCAGTTGCAGTCCAAAGCCAAGTCACTAAGTTAAGCATGAAAATAAAGAATTCATTAGTTAGATGCATACAAAATCCTACGCATATAAATCCGAATCTACTTGTATTAAATTGTAAATTTAAACAAACTAAATTATACTACTTTGGAAAGCGTCTCCAAATATAATGTTTTCATTCTAAAGTGAAGGAATTTTTAAAATCGGATGACCCGTTTGCGCTGTACACTCGCTATGCGTCCAATGTGAAATGAAAATGCAACATTGCCATTTACCTGGACCCACAACGTAAGTGAGTGAAGTTACTGTCTTTTACGCTAACATGTCGATGGCCAGCCCCCGTTTCAAACAGTAACTTCATTCACTTATGTTGTGGGTCCAGGTAAATGACAACGTTGCATTTTCATTTAAAATTGGGTGCATAAAGAGTATACAGCACAAACATCTCGTCCGATTTTTTTTAAAAAGTGTTCACTTTAGATTGAAAACGTCATATTTCGAGATGTTTTTCCTCTTACATTTTGTTGTAACTCTGATAATAACAGAGTTATCCTATGTCAGGGAACGTTTGAGACATCCTGTATACATCATAAGAAGTTCCTTTCTAAATTCTACACGGATGTGGTTTCATTGAATGTGAGGTGGGTGATACACATTAGGCCTTTTGGGAGTACGTCACACGGACGACCGTAATTTTGTGTTCAAAATTTTTATGAATTGATGGGATATGTGATACATATGGCCACGGACTAGAATTTTCTCAGTATGTCAAATATGCAATCAGATTTCATGCAGCTTAATTTGGTGAAAAGCTATTGCCAATTGAACGTTACATTTACCTCTTTCTTGCAGATGTTGAACCATGCCGTTAGCACGTGAGGAATGGATCGAAATAATCAAACTGTGGGGCGGGAGGAGTATATGTGCAGTGGTTGCCGATTGCAGTCATCCACAATGTGACTCTGTGTCACATGTTTCAGTGTCACAGTAATTAACTAAATTTGAGAAGACGGGGACATTCGTGAACATACATCGTAGCGGTTCAAACTCGCGGAACCTTTTTCCTTCCCCATTTTGAACCGGTACATGAAAATGCCATTTTCTCCATGTTTGCCTGCGCTGATTTTGAAAATTCCTTCACTAATCGATTTCTCTCGTCGAGTACTACAAGAAACAGTTAAAATCTCGCGGGCCCTTTTTTCTTCCCCATTTTGAACTGATACATGAAAATGCCATTTTCTTCATGCTTGCCTGCGCCGATTTTGACAATTCCTTCACTAGTCGATTTCTCTCGTCGAGTATTACAAGAATCAGTTAAAATCTTGCGGCCCTTTTTTCTTCCCCACTTTGAACCGGAAAATGAAAATGAGATTTTCTCTATGTTTGCCTGCGCCGATTTTGAAAATTCCTTCACTAATCGATTTCTCTCGACGAGTACTACAAGAATCAGTTAAAATCTCGCGGAACCTTTTTCCTTCCCCATTTTGAACGGGTACATGAAAATGCCATTTTCTCCATGTTTGCCTGCGCCGATTTTGAAAATTCCTTCACTAATCGATTTCTCTCGTCGAGTATTACAAGAATCAGTTAAAATCTTGCGGCCCTTTTTTCTTCCCCACTTTGAACCGGAAAATGAAAATGAGATTTTCTCTATGTTTGCCTGCGCCGATTTTGAAAATTCCTTCACTAATCGATTTCTCTCGACGAGTACTACAAGAATCAATTAAAATCTCGTGGTCGTCTTTTCTTCCCCATTTTGAACCGGTACATGAAAATGCGATTTTCTGCATGTTTACCTGCGCCGATTTTGAAAATTCTTTCAGTAATTTATTTCTGTTGTCGAGTACTATAAGAATCAGTTAAAATCTCGCGGGCCCTTTTTTCTTCCCCAAGCCAATATTTTTGTATATTTTGAATGTATTCAAGTATGGAACAAAAGTATTATATAATTCCCTTAGTAGGTTTCTCAACTTCATATTTTTCAACTTAAATTTTATTTATTTTAATTATTTATTTTCTTGTGACTCAATATTTAATTGCAATCGTTCATTGGGGAGAAGGGTGGCCATTCTCAAATATATAAATATAGTATTCTTAAAATTTATGTGTTCTCGTACTATTAGTTTCTTCCACTAGACCTGGAAATTGAAAAATTAATACCTGGAAAACCTGGAAAATTCAGGGAAATTGAGTTCCATATTTATATATGAACACTGCTATTTACAATTTTTTTTTCGAATAGGGAGAACTGTACAAAAGGGTGTTTTGGGAATGGTATAACAATAGGTTTCTGGGAGTGTTGTTCGAAATGAAATCTTTAAGTTTTACGTCCCACTATTATGCTGGCTAGGCTAAAGATAACGGGGTGTTGTTCGCAGTGTTGAATTCAGACATTTACACCCGGGGGGGAATGTCAACTGCTCGGGGGAGGGTTATTTTTCTGTATTTTTTTCAAGAAAGCAGCATATTTAACAATTCCATTCACATACACATCTTACCTAATATTGAGACTAATTGCTGATAAATATTCAATGAGATTATAATTTTAAGAAAACAATCGTTTGATTTCATCTAAAACATTAAATAAAGACTGGCAAAAATAGTTTAGACTAAACTTTAACTGCTATTTACAGTAACTATTTTTATTATTTCCTATATTCAGTAATTACTGTTTGTTACTAATGTAAAAATTTTTAAAAAGATTTAAATTAACTGAAATATTTTTTCTCCTAAAACAAACATACTTAGGAATATCTTAATAAAAAGTTATCATTCTTTCTCACACTTCTGATTCTAAATCAAACATATTAGCCTTGGTTTCTTCACTGCATATACATCAATAGTTTAGTTGACGAAATCTTCAGTAGGATTAGTGCCGTGTCGTGGAAAATCAGCGCTCGGCGCGAGAGTATACGACGGCATCCCCGTATATATGAGTGAGGTCGACAGACCAGCCGCCAAAGGTGGGAAAATTTTAAAAAGTAAACCCTGCTTTTCCTTGATTTTGAGCACTTTTCATTACTTTTTTCCTTTCATTTTATATATGTCCACATGTATTTCATTCCTCTGTTTTTCTTTCCTTCTTTTTTCTTTTTCCCTCCCGAATTTTTCACCCCTTACTTCGGCGCCCGGGGCCGTCGCCCCGCTTGCCCCTCCCCCATGGAACGGCACTGAGCAGGATCTTGGCCACCTTCAATAGCAATCTTTCACTTATATACTATTATCATATTGATAAATTCTATATAAGTCTCTAATCAAGGAGGGATAACTGTTCCTCCCTGATCCCTCTAAATGACGCCCACTGAATCTCACCCTTTAACTGAATTATTTTTAATTAAAGAAAGATGTGTTTACTTTAACAATCGTAAAACACATTTACGTCTGTTACTTCCGATGCGAGAAATGGGATTTAGGCGCCCTATTTCAAATAATGTAGGAACTGTATATTTTCAAGAACTGAAGTCTGCTGACATGAGAGATTATATGGAATGATCGAAAGATCTTCCCTATCTTTCCTTTCGTATCTCAACCTGTGCTAGTGCTACCTACTAATATATAATATAGGGCGAGAGTATAGTACCTACTAAAATACAAACCTTTCTTCAACAGTTAACAATTTCATGTTCTGCCAAACTCAGTCATAGCGTTAAGAAATACAAGTTTTATTCACTATTTGGTATTCTATCTTAGATGGTTCATGTTAACATTTATATAGAATGGGTCTGCGTCATTTATATGTATATTGAGAGATCGGATTTCGTCTGCACGTACACGGACAGAAAAGCAAATAATTGGGTGAAGTAATTTCTACATTTTGTGACTGAAATTTTGGGAGTTTCTCCGGGGGGGAATGAATTTTCTTCGGGGGGGAGATTCCCCCCGGGCTACCCCCTGAATTCAACCCTGGTTGTTCGGTGGGGGTCAATGTTGCCAATTTTGGGTAAAGTCGCTAAATAAGGGGAATTCGACCTCAACGATAGCGTAGGTTGACCATAAAATTTTCAGTTAAAAACGGGACAGGTTCTTGCAACCCTAGACTTTTAGATCTACCTTTGTTCTTATCAGTGCCTTGATATCAGATTTCCTCCTCTCTCTCTTTGTTACAGAACGGGTACTTATGAAAAAGGAAAGACACGTTGAAATTTGTTCAACACACAACCAACTGCTAAAACCTCTGCTGCCTTTCGAGCAGTACTGCGAACTATAGAGTATGTTTAATATAGGGAATTTCAGTTCAATTTTTGCCTCTTTGTTATTATTAATTATTAATACTTTTAAAAGGAGTAAAGATACTGGGTTTGTTATTTACTTCTTTCATTTACATAGAACGGGACGAATACTACTTTTTCCATCTACTGACGGGACGGCCGGGACACGCCACTAAAACGGGACTGTCCCGGTCAAAACGGGACGTATGGTCGCCCTACGATAGCGACAAAAAATATTTTTTTCCGATTGGAGACTTTTTTGGGTGATTTTTAAATGACGATTTACCTACTTACACATTTAGCGACTTTCTGCTCCAAACAAAATGTTCATCTGTAGAGAAGCATTATTAGTTCAAAACAGTTTTTACGTTCTTTTTTTCTGTTTGTTTGTTTTAATCAGCGCAACTGATGAAGAGTTTGGAAATACAGCATACTCACTGCCCCACAATCCTGCATTGTTATGTTACCCTTGCCCTCTAACGAAGAACAACTACAAACTTGATGTCCTTTAGTTCGCAGAGTTTCCGTTGAGAAACACACGTAATACATCATTACCGATAGCAACAAGATTAGCTATAGATTGCGTGAATAAAGGCGAAGAAGATGTTTGTTATATTTGTCCTTTGGGGTCTTTTAATTATTCTGCACTTTTTCTTTTACAAAAAAATGATCCCTGAATTAAAGGATTGGTTGCGCCCTATTTACAAAGATGTGAGTAGAACCAGCGGCGCAAATCTGTCTTCAACATTGGGAGGGGGGGGGGGGTAAGACCGTTACCATACTTTTTTTTGACGATGTCCAAAATACTTATGAAGTTGAAAAACAATGTTGTGGAGGATCAGAGTTGTTTTCAGCGTTGGGAGGCTGCAGATTTGAGGCTTATTCTGGGGGACATCTATTTTATCGCACGTTCCTTTGTAGCAATCGGACAAAAATAATCAAATTTCTCCCAAAAAACACATTTCAAATCGGATTATTGGGGAGAAGTCCCCCTCAGTTCCAAGATTGGAGGGGACATGTATCCGTCATCCCCCCCCACGGATTTGCGCCAGTGAGTAGAACATATTGTTTAGTTTACATCTACAACTTTAAAACAATGCTTATATACAATGAATTTCTCTATTATTTTTTATAGCGACTTTTCACCCAAAATTGGAGTCGTCATATCCCGTTTCGCAAACTTATTGCCAACATTTTGGAAACTGGTTGCGAAGAGAGCTACAATGGATGAGTCGAGTTATTTCGTCGCTTCCGCTGTGAACCTAAGTACAAGATTCCAAAGAGATTAAGAAAAAATGAAATGAAACCTTTGAGTTTTACGTCCCACAGTTATGCCGGTTAGGCTAAAGGAGACGCTGATGATAAGCAATGAATGAAAGGTGGAATGAAGAAAGTGGAAGGAAACGGGAGAACCCCGAGGAAACCCACGCACAAGGTGTTTGTCCATCACAAAGTTCATTTGACGGGGGCTGGGATCGAACCCGGGACCCCAAGTACCGGAGGTGAACGCTCTACCACTGAGCCACCGCAGCTCTTAAGAGATTAAGAGTCACAAACATAGTCACTTTCAATTTTGTAATATATATAGGTCTATATATTGCATCACTGACTAATAACTAAAATCCTTGGATTGTATATATAAAAGTCGCCCCCTGCCCGTAAAAAGCTTCATTCGAACTCGGAATCGAACAATTGCATCTGTAAAACAGTGCTGATTTGATTTTAACGTTCCTTTCAGCAGCAAGGCTGTATGAGACGTGGACCTACAGATTAACGTGGAATCCGAACCACATAAGCTCCGGCCGGGAATCGAAAAAATGAAATGAAATCTTTGAGTTTTATGTCCTACGGTTATGATGGTTAGGCTAATGGAGACGGTGATGAGTAATGAATTAAATAGTGGAATGAAGAAAGTGGGAGGAAACGGGAGAACCCCGAGAAAACCCACGCACACGGTGTTTGTCCACCACAAGGTTCACTTGGCGGGGCTGGGATCGAACCCGGGACCCCAAGCACCAGAGGTGAACCTTCTACCACTGAGCCACCGCGGCCCCCGGCCGGGAATCGAACCCGGGTGTCCCACGCCAAAGGCGTGTTCACTAACCACTTAGCCACGAGGGAGCTCATCTATAAGGCAGTGTAAGCAAACAAAAAAACGCACACTGGATGTTTGCGCAACTGAGGATCAAAACATTCTCAATGGAGTATGAGAAATAGTTAACGCCAATCAAAGTGTGCTTTTGCTTATTTATTACTTCGTTAATACTTAATTCCTTCTAGAAATAGTGAAACTATACTATGAAGAAACACTAATAAACTAATAACAATTACGTTGTATTTCTTACCACACCACGACCATTTTTACCACCCATAGAATTTGAACCTAGTACTATACTGCATTAGTCACGCCGTAACGAAAGATGAACATCTGGCACTCGTAGCTGTTGAAGCTACCTGTATATCACGCGGCCTGCGTTGGTACTCCTCAACATAAATACCTCACAGCCCAAAGCCAGGAAACATCACAGACAGAAGACAGGGGCACAAGCAGTGCCTGACACTTCACGAACTCTAAACCCGCCAAGACTCAACTGAACATGACCTTCAATTACGTTCTAGAAACCAAACCAATGCTAAATCACAAACTTACCAACTTCCTATATGAAAACACAAGAAAAAAAATCTAACTTTTTTGGTTCCAAAGTGATGACATAACAATAATACTAAAAAGGTTTTAATTTTCAGTAACCCAAACATTAATTAACTAGGGAACATAACAAAGCAAAAATAAATAAAAATAAAAATAAATTAAATTAAAAAATAAAAATCTGACAAGTAAACTCTCCCTGACTACTTTTTTTTTTTTTTAATTTCAGTGAGGCTGTAAAATATGTTAGTATCTTCGTAAAATATATATATTTCAATGTAAACAAGTTCTTTAAACAAAAGAAAGCTTTGTAGTAGAGCGCTTACCTCTGACGCGTTAGGTCCCTGGTTCGATTCCTGCTCCCGACAAATAGCCTTTTGGTGAACATTGTAGGTGTGGTTATTCTTAAGACTTTCCAGTTTCCTTACATTTTCTTGATTCCACCATTATCATGTATCTCATTGTCACCTTCTCTCTTACATTGATGTACAATCATAGGGCGTTAAACTAAAAGCAAAAAAAAAAAAAAAAAAAAAAAAAATTTTGCAAATATCCTAGTAAAAATGAGTTTTCTAGACTACACAAGTGGCCCCGCGTAGGGTAGTCGCTAGCGCTCTCGCCTTCGGTGCGAACGGTTCCGGGTTCGATCCCGGGGGAGAACTCGGTCGAAAAAGTATCAAAAGATTTTAAGTCCAGCCATCCTGAATGAGGTTTCCTTGGGTTTTCCTCATTCACAGCAGGCAAATGCCGGAGTGGTACCTAACATATAGGTCCCAGGCCGTTTTCTTCCTTCCCCAATCCTTTCTTCCCTTCCTTTCCCCGGATAGTGTACTCGCCGAGGAAAGTCATCCCTCATATGGGGTAACAAGGCCATTGATGCCGAAAGCCCAGAAATCTAAATCCTAAATCTTCACTACACAAGGAAATTTCCGCGCTGAAAACGGTTTATTAGCAATTATGTTAAGCAGTCCTGTAGTAAATCTGCACCAAGTAATAAATCGTCACATATAAAATGGAATGAATAAACACATAACATTCATTTTGCTACCTTGAAACATAATATGTTTCAAAACATTAATATTCAAAGTTTTTTCAAAATTCAGATTCACCCATTCCATTCTCCTCAATCATTTACGAGTTACAATAGTAAGAATTGTAGTCATAAACTACATTACTTACTTAGTACTATATTAAAGCAAGTTACACTAAAAGAATATATAATTAATGGGAATATTTAACTAAAGTAATAGTTAACTATTGTACTTACCCAGGCTTCCCAGGTTTCCTTCCTCTCTTCTGTTCCGTTTGTAAACAACCTCGTTTCGCAAGCAAAAGACGGTAGTTCAATGACGTCAGCCATGGCGAAAGAAAGAGTGTCTATAGGCGGTCTGGATCTTACACACAGATGGACGTATATAACGTATAGCTGAAGTATTTAACATACGTATACGTATGTAAAATACAGAAGATTGTTAGATATCAGACATCCTGCAGAGACATGATGTAATATCTAAGCGGGTAAAAGGCAGTACCTATGTAGTATATGGATAAAGTACGCTCCGTACAGATTTCCTTAGTAAACATAACGAATCCTTGTATTTGTACAATATACCGCTGTCCGGATAATGGATTTTTCTCAGTGTACACTGCTCCACAAAACTTAAGCAACTCGAAGAAAGTGGCAGAAAATAAAACGACACGATCACTGCACCAAGTATAATGAACAAACAGACGGTCCAGATGCACAATGCAACACAAGTGAAGACGAACAATACAGTTAGGATGTACAGGGTGACCAAAAAGTTCAGCACTACGATACCTCAACAGGTGAAGCTGGGTTGTGCGAGGGCATAGGCAGTCAATATGGCATGTAACCACCACGAACAGATATACAGGCACGACATCTGGCCTCCATGCTGCAAATCAGAGTGTTGATCAAGTCTTGCGGCAGATGGCGCCACTCCTCGAGGAGAGCTGTTTGCAGGTCAGGGAGAGTGTGTGCTGGTGAACTACGCTGCGCTATTCGAAGCCCAAGAGCATCCCACACACGCTCGATGAGATTCAAGTCCGGCGAATATGCAGGCCATGCAATACGCGTAATGCTTTCGCTCTCCAGATACTCGGACACACGATGTGCACGGTGTGGGTGGGCATTGTCATCCATGAACAGGAAGTCTGGGCCAAATGTTCCGCGGATATTGCACACATGTGTATTGAGAATTTCATCCAGGTACTGTTGTGCTGTCAAAGTACCATGTTGCACAATATGGAGATCCGTTTTCCCGTCCAGCATAATTCCACCCCAAACCATAATGGAACCACCGCCATAGGAGGGCCGTTTAGCAATGAAGTTTGGATGATAGCGTGCTTCTGGCTCTCTCCACACTAAAGTCCGATCAGAATCTGACGACAGGCTGAATCTCGACTCATTGGAGAACATGACACGCGCCCACTGGTGTTCCCCCATACAACATGTTCCTGACACCATGTGTAACGCGCACGTTTGTGCTCCAGTTTCATGGCACACACAGCGCAGGCCTTTTTGCATACAGTCCTGCTCTATTGAGTCGCCGACGAACAGTTTCACGACTCACGCGTTGTCCTGTAGCCTGAAACAACTCATTGACCAGGTAAGAGCATGAAGCTTGACGGTTACGTTTGACAGAAATTGTGAGAAATCGGTCCTCGACGGCCGACGTCTTCTTCGGACGGCCTCCTCCATGACGTCTACTGACTTCACCTCCATTTTGAAAGCGATTGCACAGCCTCGACACAACACTTTTGTTCCTGCGCCACTTCCACTTGCGATCGGCCGAATTCCACCGCCCAATTGTTTGCCCGCGGTCAAAGTCACTCAAATGTCGTCTACCAGCCATTGCAAGGTGTTTACCCCACACAAGATCCACTAACTCAATGCTTGGAGCCTCGGACACTACTGGGCTGTGGTGTACGGCTCATGGCATAATTTGTTCACCGCGCTTGCAACGATGCTGCTTATGCGATAGAGTGGGTGCTCGACTTGCCTGTGTGTCTCTGTGCATGTGCATGCCACTAACCAGTGTTGAATGGGCCCCACACGTCACTTATACCACGTTCTCTCGGGTTGCTTAAGTTTTGTGGAGCAGTGTACAAATGTAGTATTTTAATATATAGAATGATGGGGTGAATTTGTGGCAAAGATTGGATAAGTGATAGATGATACCAAATGCAAATATTTTTCTTATAATTCCATATCCGAACACGCCTCATTGTGGATACACAAGCCTTCGAAGTTGCTAGCTTGCAATAGGTTCTCTCATTCAGATTAAAGAAAAGCGCCTGAAATGTCCATCAACCCGCTATACGTAGCTCCTCTACTGGTTGCCTTTCACAAGGGTATCAAACTAGTGGCAATATTAAACGAATAGGGCCAAAAAGATGCCTAAAATGTGAAATAGAAAAATAAAGACAAGATTTCTGAAAATTTGAATGTAAACTGGGAAATCTACACAAAATTTGGAATCGACCAGCGAAAACGGCATGTTTCTAGCACGTGGTTTTCGAGATCTCATTGTTGAAAAATTGGCCACAAACATATAAACATTTCTAATAGACTAGTGGAACCTGCGCTCTCTACAGAATGAATCTCCTTGTCGTTCCTCACAACATCTGTACATGTCCCTTTACAGTCACAAATGAAAGACTTCTTGATAAAAATCGGCAAGGGGTACCATAAAGAGGATATTGTTTTCGATTATTTTTTTCAATATCACGCACCGATTGCAAGATTGAGCCTAATTCCGGTTGGAGTTTCTAATTCATGTATGATCAGTGTTTTCTTTCTTGTTGCATGCAGTACGTAATAAACAAATACATTGCATGCACAATTAATTATAATGTCAGTTATATATGGTGTTCATTGGGCAAAACACTCCAGTCAATAAAGATTCATCTCAAACTGGAGATGTGGTTATCCTTCGTTTTTCATTATCACTTGGCCATGAGAGATATACAACTGCTGTATACAAATATGTAGTGTTGGAATATATAACTCGTAGTATATGTTTTTTTTTCTTTTTTTTAGTTTCAACACTTCCAGTGTACCTCTAAAAATGTAATAACGGCCATGCTTTTTAAATATTCAATTAGAACTGGACAATCTACACAAAATTTGGAATCGACCAGCGAAAACGGCACGTTTCCAGAATTTGTGGTTTTCAATATCTAATTATCGAAAGGATTGGGGACAAACATATAAACGTAACATTTTGATATACAGACGAGCTGAATCTGCGCTTTCTACACAGCGCATCATTCACATATGAGCATGAATCTCCTTGTCTTTCCTCACAACATATGTATATGTCTTTTTATAGACACAAATAGAAGACGTCTTGATAAAAATCTGCAAGGGGAGATTTTTTTCGATTATTTTTTGCAATATCCCGCACCGTTTGTAAAATTGAGCCTACTTCCGTTTGGAGTTTCTAATTCATATATGATTAGTGTTCTCTTTCTTCTTGCATACAGTATGTTACAAGCAAATACATTACACACACAATGAATTATAATATCAGTGATATAGGATGTTCATTGAGCAAAACACTCCAAACAATAAAGATTCATCTTAGACTGAAGACTTCATCATCATTTGGCCATGAAACAAACGTCTGAATGATATAATTACAACCCCTATATATAGTAATGTTGTGTTGGAAAGTATAACTCGTAGGATATGATGCTTTTTAAAAAGTTCAACACTTGCAGTGTACCTCTAAAAAATGTAATAAAGAAAAACGGTCACGTTTTTTTTTTTAAAAAAAATATTCAATTAAAACTGGACAATCTACACAATTGGAATCGACTGGCGAAAACGGCACATTTCTAGCACTTGTGGTTTCCGAGATCTCGTTGTCGAAAAGATTGGAGACAAACATATAAGCTTTTGTTTGGAGACAAACATAATATAAACATATATAAACCTATTATAAACCTAGCATTTTAATAATTTATATAAATTATACTGTAATCTAGAAAAAGTTCCTTTCTTCGACGAGATTAGCAGCTTGCTTTACCCTTATACAATGCACAGAGGCAAGTTGGTCTAGATAGTCTACAAAGCCAGGTAGCTAGTGGTTTTAGTTCCTTTCCCTAATCATGTATCAATAATTTTCTTATCACTTGTAGGTGTTGCCACAGCTTTCAACAATTTCGTTTATCTTCATCAATTTCAGCCCTCAAATTGTGGCAGAGTTGCCAGAGCTACTGATTTTGCAGGAGATCTGCTTTTTCTACGTTCTACTGATCTACTGTGAAAGAAAATGAAAAGTGAACAATCTTCTGCTTTTTCCTTACTTCGAGAAGTTAAAGAAATATGTTATTATTGATATTGAATTTTCATTTTTTTCTTACATAAAAAGAGGAAATTTCTCTGTATCCATACACAAAGCTCTGTAGCTCAAACAGTTATAGATTTTTGATGTATATAATATGAATAAAATGATACAACTGTACGTCATCTTCTTTTTGCATGATGGTTGGCGATCTTTATGACTTACTGTAAGAGAGTAAGTGTTGTTTAGATTGGGACTTGGGTTGGAAGCAAGGTAAAAGTGAGAGGTATGCTGGGGGGACGTCGTTACCCCACTTCCAAAAACATCTATGGCGTCCCCCACTTTCTAAAAAAATACAGTAAACAAACATAGGCAAGGAGGACGGCCTACGGCCTATCATGCATCATCCTACTATTTCAGAACCACTTTTACACCTGGTTGGAAGAGTAGCTTAGATCACTTCTCCACGATCGTCAGCTCTTATTTTGAAGTAATTAAAATTCAAATTTATGTTTTGTATGTATTGTTTTATTTTGAAATTAAAGTAGTAATGAATTCTAGACCTCTTGTTTTGACCGCTGTCCCCTTAATAATGGCAAATTTTCTGGTCCCCCTGGATTTGCACTCAAATGCTGCCACTTTATGTGTCTACTGCTTTCTCCTGTTTTTTATGTTCGAATCTTCTGCTTTTTCAACTGATCGGTCTGGCAACACTGCATTGTAGTACGTATAAGAAAATTCAGCTGTACGCGTGCTTACGTTCATTTTGAGACTTAATTTCTCGTCTTTTACTTTTGTTAATCAATTCTTGAAATCCTTTCGGCAGTAGTGCCTCTGCAAGAGAGAAGGCGAGTATTTGAAAATCATTTGGTATGCAAAAGAATATATATATATATATATATATATATATATATATATATATATATATATATATATATATATATATATATAGATAAATAGATAGAGGCTAGATATTGTAGCCCTATATTTCAAACATATATATATGTACGAAATATATATATATATATATATATATATATGTGTGTGTGTGTGTGTGTGTGTGTGTATGTATTATATATATTTCAAACATAGCCCTATATATATATATATATAATATTAATTTCTCACGATTTTGCACTGAGGCTAAGGAGACGGTGATGAGATATTAATGATGAAATGACAAAAGCAGAAGGAAATGATGAGAACCGTCGAACCCTCCCCTCCCAGACACACAGCATTTGCTCACCATAAAGACCACTTGATGGGAGCTAGTATCCAACTAGGGACCCTACGTGTTTGAGGTGAGCGGTCTACAACTGAACCAGCGCAATCCCTCCAAAATTACGTGAAACCAGTAAGAATTTACTTATTCTTTAGAGCAGAGCGTGAAATTTCCCTCGCTATCGATATTGGTGACCGAATATTTTAGCGTGGCGATAGGCATTTTGGTATTTATATTGTTTGCCGTCGAATTTCAAAGAAATATGGCGACCAAACTCTCTGATCTTGCTATTGGATTTTGATCTGAAATTTTGTGTCGTACCTTAGGTATCTTATAAATTAGACCTCCCAAAATTTTAGAAATGAAATATGACAACAAGGACAACAATCTATATTTATGAATAAATATAGTAAAATTAGTATATTTAATTTAATTTCACCCACTTAATTTCCAACTATAAATTTAATTACTGTAAATATATGTAACATGTTATTATGGTAAACAAAAAAACTGGTGGACTAGTAAGAAAATAAATCCAATAAATTGTTTTACAGCCAAACATCCACAACTGCAGCTGAATATTATGACTATCTATCTCTTTCGCAGACAGATTACCTATATATACACACACTTCACCAAAATCCTTGAAAATGGCAGTTAATCGTTTGTTTGGATACTTTGCTCAACAACTTTTTTTTTTTTTTTTTTGGTTTCGTTGACTGAAAAGTTGACCAATACAAGAATAATAATAGACACTGACCTCATTATCAAAACTTTTTTTAGTTTTATTTTGTCGTAAAAGTTATAAAACGAAAGAAAAAGTTTTTTTAATAAGCACATGGATAGAGATTGTAGGGAAATCGATAAGAGGTTTTACGCAAATAAAAATCCACAGTCATCACCGCCCGCCCGCCCGTCTGTCTAGAGGTGACCCATTCCTAGGTCACAGTCAATGCCATTTGTCGCTATAATGTCATTGCCCTTTTACTTACCGTCTTGCGTGCTTACAAAAAAAAAAAAAAAAAAAAAAAAGCCCTGCCTTTTTTCTATCCACACATATAGGTCTAACTCACATGCATATAAGTATGTATGTAGTATGTATATATATGTAGATAAAACATATTGCTACATACTTATACACATCTATAAGTATACAAAATGCATTCGCTCCTCCCTCCCTGTTTCACACACACGTATATGTACACACACACACACACACACACACACACACCTGCGTGACTCAAAAACGTTTTGATCACAAATCACGTGACATTGGTGATCACACGACATGACATCATGTCTCGCAATTCTCCTCATTTAAAACAGATAGCGAACGAAAGGGACCAAATGAGGAAAAGATACCGTTGTTGCCAACTCTTTTGAGATACCTAACCATTAGACAGTGATTTTTTTTCTTAGATTTTTAAAAGAAAAATGTTACCTAATTTTGGATATACCATGTTTTCCGACATATTATCATCCACCGGCGAATAAGACTTAACGTAATTTAGTGTATTCATTTTCGAGGAAACAATTCAAATTCGTTTCTTTTTTAAGGTGAGTAAAGGAGCTCTAATCATCAATCATGGGCGGATTCAGGACGGATTCTGGGGTGCCGAATGGGAAGAGGTGAAAGATTCTCTGTTTTCTATTCCTTTTATTACACTTTTGCAACAATGTCTATGCCACTCGACCCTTCGCACCCGTGGATCCTCTAATGTTGAAAAACAGATGGCAGTAATAAAATTATACAGTGTGGCTTAAAAGTAGGTATACACTCCTGCATTGATAAAGTATAACATTCTAGCTTATGGATTTATTTGCTTCGGCTCTTCCGAGCTTAAGATGTAAGTAAAAATACATTAAGAACAAATAATAAAGAAACTAAGTCTACATAATGGATAACAATAAGAAGTTATACAAAAAGCAATGAGCAATACGGGACTGTTGGGCCACCCTATATAGTCCGGGGAAGAAGATGCAATTTTTAACCGTACCATAATTTTTTATATATACTTAAGGTTTTTCAGCTGATCTTATATGATTTAGGAATACTGATTTCAAATCCGATGAGTACCACTCTGTAAATCTTGCGGGAAAACTTCGCAAAGGGGGGAGGGGGGTAAAGGGGAGCAGTGATCTCTTTCCATTTCTTAAATTACTGGATCATCTCAACAGTTTCATTTATCTCGTTTCCTGTTGATGATAGAATGCCAATTCATTCATATGTTATAAACAACCATACTAGTAATCAAATAACTTAATTTGAGAATTTTCTCACAAATGTCAGGGTTGCCAATTATCAACAAAATTTACAAAAATATATCTTTTTATACAGAATATTTAATTTTACAAAGTTTTCACATAGAAAATATTAAGAACATGAGAAGTATCAAATATAATCCAAATATACAGACCTTAAACTCTCATACGAGCTATGAATAAAAGAAGGAAGGAATCAATCAATAGACAATCAATAGAAGGAAAATGAGAAATTACAAAGTTTAACTTCTAAATATGGTTAGTACAAAATAACACATTCGTAAGAATTCAAATATATATTTCTTGTAAACTCTGTCCAGTTTGTCTCTTAATCATTTGTGAATAACCTTAAACGTGCTCGTTGTGTAGAAATTCTACTTCCTCTTGAACGTCATAGTTGCCAACTTTCACTTAATCATGTTATATATATTAGGGTGGTCCTTAATTTTTGATTTCCTAATTTCTTTGGACTCATTCTCTAAAATGGTTCCATATGGGACTAAATTAAGGAAGGAGAAAAATTAACTTCATTGAATAATATTAAATGCTGCCCCAAGCGACCTAAAATTTTGAATCCGATTACAGTACATAATATATGGGAAAAATCTGGAATAAAATCTTGTAATTTAGAAACGGCTTAAGGGAACGCAAAAATACCCTGGATAATGAAAATAGAGGAAGAAACACATCTTATGTTGTATAGTATTGTCACAGCGGCCATATTGAAGTTCGCCATCTTGGATTCAGATCAAAATTTTCAAAAAGGAAGAGGGTCATGTGGCATATCGTTTTGAGGTGGCGTTTCACCAGAAACACAAATCTGGCACTATTTTAAAGATAGCCGTAGTCGTCTAAGAATTATTATCTGTGAAAATATTTCTCTTTTTCACAAGTAATAACTCTTACACAACTAAATGTAAAGACATGAGTTAGGCTCGAAAAGAACAAGAGGGATATGAACGGCTTCATTAGAAAGAGGAACGCAAAAGAAAAATGCACTTCTGAAAATGATTTGTATGAATTTTACACCAAAATACACGGAGGAAAGCATTTCAAGAAATGAAGAGGAAAACCCAGTTGGGTATGTAAGATAAAATGTAAATATGTGCCTGTGTGCGCCCGGACCCTGCAAGAGATGTAAAAGGGGAAAAACTAATTTTAAAACTCCAAGACAGGTTGCTGCTCTTGATCGATACAAGTCTACTGTTAGAACGAGAATACATATTCTGACAGCGACGGCAGAAACATTAGGCCATAATGTAAAGGAACTAGTAATAACTATGCATCGACGCTGAGAGAAAATCTGTAGAGAAGTTGCATAAGACCACAAAAACAATTTCGGAGTGCATCAAATGCGTTAGTTGTGCAGTGAGACGGAAAACTACTGCCGAATTTGACTGGTAGAGAGACTATCTATCGACGGGTTATCAATATTTATTACAGGAGATGCTCATGAGAGGCTAATTGGTGTTCTCAGTTTGTCATCATGAAGAGGAGAACGAACATATTATTTCTACTACAGTTCATTAGCTTGAAGAATGGAACTTGGTAAAGTTCGTGCAGGCAGTTTGTTGTCACACTATTCCCTGCAATATGTGTCATGTGAACGGTGCTTTCATTCTGCTAGAGCAGATGCTCCAAAATGATCTTCTATACCTTCCTTGTAGAGACTACATTTATGAATTGGTTTTAAAATATGTATTTGACAAGTGTGTTTCGTTTGCATCTGGACCGGACGTTCCTCTATTTAAGCATTTTCAGAACGATTGGTATAAAATAGATTGTACTAACTTTATTCCAGAATTGATGATGATAATGACGTAAGGAACAACATTTCAGATGTAAGAAATGAAGTATTGAATTTTGCTATCAAATTTGTAGAAGCAGGACACCGCAGAGAAGATTACAGTAAATTTTTAGAACTGACATTCTTGGATGGCATACCTCCTCGAAGAGTTTTCTTTCGTTTGCCTGGAGCAATTCACCATGCAAGGTAGATGGGAAAAGCAATATACTGTTTAAAAATATTTCTCTTTCGCCAACATTTTCGTTTAACGAAGCAAATAGAAACGGGTCTTCGGAGAGCATGAACCTTTCTGATACGACGATATGTGCAAGCTTGATTTAAATGTGATCAAGTATCCCATTCATCATTACAAGACCTGCAATTTTTGAAAGCTTTGTAAAGTTATAGGCAAATAGATAATGAATGGGTGCAACAGACTTGCGCACACTTGAGATCCAAGATTGCGCACACTTTTCACTTATACAGATCAAGATCCAAAAATCCAGGTTTGCGCACAGTTTTTTTTTACAACGTTGCCAAACGTTACAACGATGTTTACAGGGTGTCCCAAAAGTAGGTATACAGTACCGTACTGATCAGGCTCATTGCATTTTATATCATTTCTTATTGTTATCTTTCAGATAGGCTTAGTTTCTTTATTATTTGTTTTTAATGTGTTTCTACTTACATCTTAAGCTAGGAAGAGCCGAAGCAAATAAACCCATAAACTAGAATGTTATACTTGATCAATGCAGGGGTGTGTACCTACTTTTGGGGCACCGTGTATTATTATGAAAATGAAAAACTAACTTTGTGTTAACCAGATCAAAACAGCATAGTCAATGTGCCAAAAATTTACTTTACTTTCTCTGGCAAGTATGAACCACTATTTGACACTCAGCATCCACGAAAACGGACTTTTCTCCTTTCGCCGTAATAACATCTTGGATCTCTGCCATCTGCTTAATAGCTTGGAAAGTGCATATGGGTCGAGTAGGGGCTAATTTATTTCGACAATTATACATTGCTTCTCTGCAACTCCTCATATCTTTATTAGGAATGGGCACGAGCGAGTTCGAGCGAGTTTTCTTTGAAACTCGATTCGACTCAAAACTCGAACTCAAAACACTGACTCGGCTCGGAACTCGAGTCGAGAAAATGACCTTTGACTTGACTCGTGCCCATCTCGAATCTTTATGGGTAAATTGTACACAATCGTCATCTTTGAAAGCTCCTGCCTGATAATCTTATTAGGTTTCTCACTAACATATTCCATTGCTTTTCTCTTACATGCTTCGTTTAGAATATGCTTCTGAAGGTCAAGACCAACAGTAACTTCAGAGTATGCTTCTGAAGTTACTATTGGACTTGCACATTTTACAAAATTATTGACCTGCTGTTAGATTTTGAAAACTGGAGAAAGCCGAAAAATATTACAATTGAATCATTTAGAATAATTTTGATTCCTGATATCCTGAAATTTGTCTTTACAAATAAAAGTAGGTGGTGGTGTTTCCCTTCCAAGTGCGAATAACTTGTATTTCAGATTTAGCATCCAGAAATCCCATTTTATTTTCTTCAATAAATGTTGTGCACAATTCTGTTTTTATCACCTGGCAACGTCGATTCCCGATCCTGTGCGCAATTCTGGCCAAAGATACTGTCAATCAACCTCTTATCTGGCATTTGCTGATAAAGAAGATAAGTGTGCGCAAGTCTGTGACTTCCTAATGAATTATCTGAAGTGGCTCTTTCTAAATTTTCTCGGCATCTCTGGTACTAGAAGGAGGAATACGTAGCATTGGAGTTTTTTGATGATGAAGTTAACATAGTGGAAAAACAAAAATTGGTTGAAATAATTAAAACTGTAAGGAGAAACCGTGAAGCAGCAAAGAGGCTTGACGCAAGGATAATACCACAAAAATTCTTGCGCAAAGAGAAATCAGTGATTTTGATACAACAAACAAATTTTTTCTCGTGAGATTTAAAATACCCAAAGGGTTTCTTGAGTGTGATCCGATTTCATGGTCAGATAACAATGACTATCTTCAAGGAAAGACAATAGTTAAATTCATCTCCGTAATAAACGATGCAGCAGAAAGGGGAGTGAAACTAACAGAAGATTACAACATCGTTTTTACGAAAAATGAGTATCAGAAACAATTTCTTTTGCACATAGTGAATTCTCATAGATAATCTTTTCCTAGATGTGACTAAAGTGAACTGTGTAGTATATAAGATTGAAAACCTATTGGAAACTTACCCCAAAGCTACAGTACTACATAAATAAGGGATATTTCAATTTCTTCCATGTTATATTTTTTTTTCCTCATAATGGTCTATGAATCATCTTGATGAAAAAACTTATTGGTAGTTCTGGGGAAACATAGATTTAACTTTCTCTAGCAGTTTGTTTCCAGTTTATGTAAAATACTTCCAAAATTCTTACAAATCTGTGGTCCATAACTACAATAAAATAACATTACATCGAAACATTTCGTTTTTCACACGTAATAACTCTTATAAAATTATTGGTAGCTTGAAAATAATTGTGCTTCGAAATTCGAGATTTGGGCTTCTGAAAAAACGCCACCTCAAAATGATATGTAACATGACCCTCTTCCTATTTGAAAATTTTGACCTGAATTCAAGATGGCGGACTTCAAGATGGCCGCCATAATAATGCTATACAAAATTAGGTTGTTCATTTCCTCTAGTTCCATTATCCAAGATATCTTTCCATTCCCTTAAGCCGTTTGTAAATTACAAGAGTTTATTCCAGCTTTTCCCCATATACTATGTATTGTAAACGCATTCAAAATTTTAGGTCGTTTGGGGCACCACTTAAAATTATTCAATTGATCTAATTTTTCTTCTGGCTTAGTTTTGTTCCATATGGAACCATTTTAGGGGGTGAGTCCAAGGAAATTCCTAAATTTATTTTCCCCATATAAATAAGGACCACCCTAATATATATATATATTGTGTCGATTTTTTAGTGATAAAAACTTAAAAGTAAACGAGATCTGTACAAAGTACATGTAATATTTTTAATCATTCTTCATACAATTTAGACGAGCAAGGGAAACAAGAATTGGGAGCAGCCGAAAACGTTAGTCGTATGGGCTCTTTCCTTAAATGTTTTTGGTCAAATTCCGAAAGATATGGACGATATGAAGAAACTGGAAAATGAGGACTTAGTTTCTTCGAAGCTGACTGTGAAAATCACGATCAAAGATTGGTGAATTTGTGTCAATGTGAATCGACTCCCTTGATCGCAAAAGCCATCCACCTACGGGCTTAGTTAATATTGTTAGTTTACAAATATTGCGTGAGAGTGCGCTAAACGTGCAAGAAAGTGGGAACACAGCAGCTGACTGACTGACTTTGTGTGTCAGTGGCCTGGAAGTTTTTACCAAGGTATTTCCAAAAGAATTAAAACAAAGTTAGACGTTACGAAATCAGTGAAGTTGGGCTCAAGTTATAAACGAGAAGTGATAATTGACTACAGCGTTATTTATACTCGTACGTACAAGGGGCCTGCTCGTATCATTTCGTGATATTAATGTGGATGATGTGTCTGACCAAAAATTAGCTGAAGTTCCAACTGCTCTGTTTAATGAGAAGAGGAAAATGCGAGAACCTCACCAAAAGTGTGCTTCAACACAAACTTGCCGTAATGAAATCAGAAAAATAGCACCCATCCAACGGTCATTCTTGACGATTGTGCAATGCTCTGACACGTATCATAGCCAGCACATCCAGCTACTGTAGAAGTATATGTAAAAACATTCACAGCAATGGTGGAAAGTGAGCTCAAACAAGCCCATATTCTGCATGTAGAATTCGATAAATGCCACGAGAACAGCATCAAAGGAGCAACACGAAGGAAGCGACAAGGAAATTCAAGACAATATAAACTTACAGTTTCAACTCCTTTACCCAAAAGAGCGTTCGTATTGACGTAAATGAATATGAAAAAGCAGCTTATTTCATTAATTATAGAATCGCTAATGGACATTAGCATAAGTGAATCTCATAGATTGGTTATCACTGGACTACAATCATCCCCCATTGAAATGAGAGCAGAACTATGGGGTGAACGAACAAGACATGAGGAAGCTGATGTAAATATGGTGCACATAATTCTTAGGGAGGCTAAACATGCTCCTGACCAATCTATACGGGTGAAGTGTAACGATATGGATGTACTAGTGCTGCTTTCTTATCAGGTATATGTTAGAAAGCTATACGGCGGGTCAACGTATAAATCAACACGTTCGGTCCGTTCGTATCAACTAGACGAAAGCCGAAGCCCTTGCGCTGAAACAGTGTTTCCATCATCAATTTTTCTTACCAGTTTGTCTAGTGTTATTATGAAGTAGTTTTATAATGATTGAATTTAAAAAAGAAAGAAAAAGTTTCCATGAAACTAATAGAAAAAAGTATGAAATATTTAATCAAAATTTATGGCACTGTAGTATGAAAGTGACATTCATGTCGTATCTAAAAGTAATGGACAGTAAGTGTGCCTTTTTAGTCTTCTAAGTTCTTAAGTGCTTATAATGAATCTTGCAACGAATGCATGATTTTCAAGAACTGGTCATGGTGGCTCAGTAGTAAAACGTTCACCTTGTATGCTGTTGGGTCATTCGTTCGCTTCCAGTTTGCGCCAAATGGATTTTGTGTTGATCAAACGTCGTTTGTATATATTTTCTCCGTATTTTTCCGTTTCGTTCGACGTTCTGCTTTCTTCATTCCACCACTTAGTTCATTGTCATAATCATCGTCTCCCTTGCCCTCGGAGTATAATCATGGGATGTTAAACTAAAAACGAATAAACGACCTTGATGAAAAAGGGTGGATGAAATAACAATTGAACAGGTTTTATTGTGCACGTATTGTGCTGGTTGTAGTAATGAAACTTAAAAGTATTATTTAAACGTGCTGCCTTTGACGTGGGGCACCCGAGTTCGATTCCCAGCGAGAGTTTCATGTGGTTCGGATTCCACGTTAATCAGTAGGTTCCTGTCTTATAGCCTCGCTGCTGAACGGGCCGTTAAACTCAACAACAATAACATAACAAGAGGAAACACCTTGGCATATTTCTTCCTCGTTGGCAGCAACACGGTCGCATTACTAGGTGAAAGTCAGATGGTGCGATGGTGTTTCCTCTCGACGTTTCTCCCATTGTGCGCTTGTTTCAATGGAGGCACAACCAACCCCTGTTTCCATGTCAAATTTTGTAGATGACCCCCGTTGGAGATATTCACGATACGCCACGGGTTTCGCTATTATTTTTATTGCATTCTACACATACGATTTGGTAGTTCAATTGCTTGTTTGACGGCTCCATGTGAATTATTAGCTAAGATAAAGGCCTGCTACGGGTAGTCAGATACAAGTCTGCAACAACGCCTCTAGCGGCTAAATAGGAAAGGACATGACAAAGTTTGTCCTCTAAAAGTTGCATGACATTTAATGTCCTTTCGAACGATTCCAACAGTTATACCACTTTCTATTGCAAATTTTGAAGTTACCCCCCGTTGGAGGTGTTCACGAGACGCCACTGGTTTCGCTACTATTTTTATTGCATTCTGCACATACGATTTGGTCACGCAATTTTTTGTTTGAAAGCTCTGAAGTGAAAGTGAACAATTTACACTGAAGGCTCTAAAGGCTAAAGTGAACAATTTACACTGACAAACTATAGGAGTGGATGCTACATGGAACATGCAACAACAAATGTTAATGAACAAAGGCAACAATGGCTACGCAGTAGCGACAGTATGGGAGGCGGAATGCAGGCATACAGCATCTTTGTAACGGAGAGAAATAAGAATGTCGGGTCAAAAGATTTAAAAGAAAACTCCATCCAAAGTATCGAATTATGCACACGCACTGCGGAACAGTGGCGGCGCATGGGAGCTACAAAGAAACTGTTAAACACTTTTAGTGATGAAACGTGCAGGTCGTACAAAACACGTATGGAAGAAGAGAGATTTATTGTAGAAGCAATAGGTATTGTACTTACCGTGGTCAACATAATGCCGTCCTACAGCAACTGTTAAATATATCCTCCTTGTTCTTCAAGACAGGCAGTTACACGGTGGTGTAAGCGTTCTCTGACTGGTGGTAATATCGCTGGAGTTTCCCATAGTGTGGCAAATGCAGCACATACACGCTGGCGAAGATCTTCAGTCATGCACGGGCCGTGTATACACGAGACTCTTCACGTAACCCCACAGTTAAAAAAAAAATCACGGGGATTCAGGTTGGGTGAACGTGGGGGCCATGCTCTTCTGTCATATGATCTATCCACCTGCATGGAAATGTTTCGTTCAGATGTGTACGAATGGTGTTATATGAATGGAGCGCAATCATGCATAAACCACATACACTGCTACATACACTGTCGTGTCCACAGTGGCACGTCTTCAAGTAGAATAGATAGGTCCTGGGTCAGAAACTGGAGATACGATATTGCGTTCAATCACTGTGGTAAGAAGTGTGGCCCCACAACGTTGTCGCCAATAATACCAGCCCACACATGCAATTAGAAACGCTGTTGATGCTTCGTCTCTTCAATTGCATGCGGGTGGTTGGGTGTCCCTCGCTGCTTATTGTGGGCATTTGTGATGCCATCCCATGTGAATAATTCCTCATCCGAGAACAACACCTGTGCTAGAAAGGTTAATGATGCACGGCAGTGGCGGTATAACCGACGACAAAATCGTCGTTGACCTTTATATTCACCATCGTATGGAAGAATGCGTTCGTTGTACGTGGTATGCTCTGAGATTATTACTATGCAAGATATTTTGCACGAGTTGATGCAAAACGTGTTCCTGCCTTGCTATTTGTCGGGTACTAATACTCAAACTCACATGTCGGAGTACCCTCTCTTCGAATGCGGGTGTTCGAACACGTCGTCGCCTCGAAATATCTCTGTTGGGGAGGAATAACCCAGTGCCCTGCAATCGCTCATGAATGCGAATAAGCATCCCCAGTCCTGGAATTTGTCGATCTGCGTAGCGTTACGCGTATAATCTGCGTGCTTCTACCTTCCGCTAAACCGTACATCAAATGCATATCCGCCATTTTATTTTTAGTGTATACTACCCTAATCATCGTGGTGCATTACACACAGCACTTGTCCGTCCCGCGTTTGTCAGCATCAAAACTGTTTCACACGACACAAAGTAAACCTCGTTCACATACACATGGGTCATTACCATGTCTATAGAGTTCAACACTAACATGCTTGTGCTGTTGCTGTGATTGCCCCATTTACTACGAATGAACTAGGGATGGCCAGAACCGGTTTCTGGTGGAACCGGTTGTCGGGTCTGAACGGATCCGGTTCTAGAAGATCCGGTTCCGAAACCGGTTTTTCGGATCCAGGTCTGGAACCGGTTCTTCGGATCCAGGTCTGGAACCGGTTCTGAAAACTGGATCCTCGCGGAACCGGTTCTGCTGGAACCGAAACTTTGTGACCATCCCTACGCTCAACCCGAGCTGCTGGCAGACTGAAAACAGTGTGCTAGATGAAATGGTGGAAGCGACAGGCAGGCGACCAGGCGGCGGCCGCTTGTCTCATTTGGCTAAATAAACTGGGTAACTGGCAAACTCATTGGCAAAACAGGCAAACTGGCCAACTCATTTGGCTAAACACCCACTGGTGGACCTAATTTTTTCTGGAGGCACAAGCGCATGGTCCTCTTTGTAGTGTTTTGAAGATGAACTTTGTGCCTCCTTTACGGGTCTTTGGGGGCTTTCGGATCCAGATCTGGAATGGGTTCCTAAGATCCGGTTCTGGAACCGGGTTTTCGGATCCAGGTCTGGAACCGGTTCCTAAAATCCGGTTCTGGAACCGGGTTTTCGGATCCAGGTCCAGAACCGGTTCTGAAAACCGGATCTCCGAGAACCGGTTCGTTACGGAACCGGTTCCGCCGGAACCGGATCTTTGTGGCCATCTCTAGAATGAACTGTGCTCTGTCCTCTACACCTTCAATGCGAACGCTCCAGTTATCTACGCTTTCACCACTGCATATGGCTAGCTTTAAACCCAACGCTTTGCACGCTCCCTTGTTCCACCTACTGTAGCTATGTGTCCTCTGTCTTCGCACATGTAATATACGGTACACTTAGAGTTTTATTCCTTGTTCCTGATTGCTTTCAAGTAGTTGTGTTTTCAACAACTTCAACTTTTCTCTGCATTTCATTCACTTTCTTTGTGTCCCCTTGCGCCACCACTGTTTCGCCATCAGTTATACATAATTGGATTCTTTGGATGGGATCCCCCTGTGATATCTTTTGACCCGATATTCCTATTTCTCTCCGTTGCAATGATACTGGATTCCTACATTCCACCTCGTATAGTGTCCCTACAGCGTAGCAATTGTTGAATTTGCTCATTAACGTTTGATGCTGCACGTTACATGTAACATCCCCTCCTACACATTGCCAATGTAAATTGTTCACTTTTCTCCGCATTTCATTCATTTTCTTTGTGGTCCCCCTGGCGCCACCACTGTTTCGCCATCACTTATGTATAATTGGATTCTTCAGATGGGGTTTCCTTTGAAATCCTTTGACCCGACATTTCTATTTCTCTCCGTTCTCGCGATATTGCAAAATGCCGCCTCGGAACGTAACATTTCAGATGCCTCTAGCGGCCAAACGAAACCGCATTCACCCAATGTTCATATGACATTTTTTTTTTTTTACTGGTTTTTACCTGTAGATGCATCTCCCAAATTTTCTGTCATTGATGCACCACCACCCTGTATAGGGTTTAGTGTCAGCCATATTGAATCTTTATATAACGTAATATTTCCAGTGTAACTCGTAGCAAATCTACTGGCAACTGTTCTGCTTCTGGTCATAGTTCCATGACGCCGTTCAGATTCAACGTAGGAACAAAGAAACCCAATAACTTATACACCTAAAAGAAATTATTTTCTTGAGTTGATTTTGGGTTTAATGTCTCTTTCAGCAGTGAGACCATATGAGACGAAACCTACTGATTAAAGTGGAATCCAAACCGAATAAACTCCCTCCGGGAATCGAACCCGAGTCTCCCATGCCAAAGGCGCATACACTAACCGCTTAGCCATAGAGGAGCTCGAGAAATTTTCTTTTTAGTTTCGCTACGGTACGGTAATAAAAACGAAGCTGATGACTTTTGACTCATTCTGTATATTAGATTAGAAACAATATTCAGTAACTACAATGAACAGATAGTTATTGGAAATGTAACACAATAGTCTGTTCTTTCCTTGTTAACTAGTAAAACGTAATTTGTTTACCATGAAATATGATTTAGCAGCTTTGTAATTAGAATTCTAAATTTCTTTTGTTCATCTCATTAGTGCTTTCATTATAGAAATTGACGTTTTAATTATTGTAGGATTAAATGTTATTTTAACATGGGATTATTTTTCATTGGTTTTGGGCAAAAATAATAATAAAAAAATATGTATAATAGTAAATTACGCCTTTAGCCATATCCGATCCAGGTTGACTTTTTTTTCTTTTTTTTTTTTATAAAGAGATGTATCATACTAGGATAACTGGATTAGTAAATTAGTTTTTTGAGCTCTCACCATTTTACTAATTGGATGTTGTGTGAGTTGAAAATTGTGTTTAAATTACGGTATATTCCGTTAACAGTATGTCTCAGACTCATTAGTTGTGCATCATAACTTCCTAGTGAGTCAACATTACTTTGTTAGGCTTCCAGACTATTCGTCTATCTATCGATAGATCCTAACTCCGTCCTAATCTTCGCCTAAAGCGGAAAGATTTAACCAGTTCCGACTTTAATAATGGATCTCGATAGAGTAAAAATGATAAGAAATATCGAGAAATGATTTTTTTAAATACAGGGTGTCCCATAATTATGTATATGATGTCTCAAAGACTAGCAATATAACTTGAACATGACATTGAACAGAAATATAAGGTTCAATCAAATGAAAAGGACCAATTGCAAATATCCGGACAACGTGTTAAGGGAGGTGTTAGTTAGTCCTGTTTGCTGTTTATATCCACATATGTGTAGGTCGTAATAAATGATACATTTGTTGCTCACAGGCGTAGTGTGGCACGTTAGCAGAGGTTGATTACTTATCAATGTTCCTCTTTCTCCGCCAGGTAAGAAGTGGTACCGTGTGACACACCAATGGAGATGCCAGTGACCAACTTTACCAAGGAAGAATAGAGGGGTGTGATGCGCTTTCTTTATGTGGAAGGTGTGCATCCAGCGGATATACACAAGATAATGCAGGGTATGTAAGGTGCGAAGTGTGTTTCCGACCAAACAGTGCGAAAGTGGTATCAGCGTTTACTGGTGGCAGGGAGACACTGACTCATGATGCGCTACCCGGGCAGGTGAGGAATCGTATTCCTGATGAAACATTTGCTGGTACTGACAATTGCATTCAAACCGATAGACCGGTCTCCTTGGATGCCGTTAGTGCTCAGAGTACAGGTGTCCCATGACAGTGTGCATGGCCTTGTGCGAAATAGACTTGGTTGCCGGAAGGTTTCTGCTCAATGGATCCTCAAGTGTCTGTCCGAGGAACAGCGACACAACAGAATGGGAATATCACTGAACCATTTGACGCGATATCAGAACGTGGGTGACGATTTCCCTGGAAAGATCATTGCCGGAGATGAATCCATATGCCCACTTTTTCAACCGGAATCCAAACGTTAGAATATGCAGTAGAAGCATGCAGGGTCGCCCAAACCAAAGAAAATCCGTTTCACAACATCAGCTACTAAGGTCATGGTGACTGTGTTCTTCACGAGTGCTAGTGGAATTCCTCTGCTAGTGGAGTTCCTCTCCAAAGGAGAAACAATAAACGCCAGGGACATTCTCCGTCGGCTGAGGCTAGCAATCAGGAATAAACGCCGGGGTAACCTCACAAAGCGCATCATTTTATTGCACGACAATGCCCGGCCACATGTTTCCAAACAAACACAGGATCTTTTGGCGTCGTGCAAGCAGGAAGTGCTAGACCCCTCGCGTATAGTCATGACTTGAGTCCTTGTGATTTCTACGTTTTTGGGCCACTCAAGAAAAAGCTCTGGAAGCACAATAATGGATCGGATGGAGAAGTGCAGCAAGCTGTGACGGAGTGGTTCCATCTAGGGATGTCCGGAACCGGTCCCTGGTGGAACCGGTTTTCGGCTCTGAAGGATCCGGTTCTAGAAGATTCGGTTCCAGAACCGGGTTTTTGGATCCAGGTCTGGAACTGGGTTTCCGGATCCAGGTCTGGAACCGGTTCTACAAGTCGGATCTCCAAGAACCGGTTCAACTGGTTCCGACAAAACCGGAACTTTGTGGCCATCCCTACGTTAAACCCGAGCTGTTCGCAGGCTGTGAACAGTATGCTAGATGAAATGGTGGAAGCGACAGGCAGTCGCTCAGGCGGCGGCCGCTTGTTTCATTTGGCTAAACAAACTGGGTAACTGGCAAACTCATTTGGCTAAATTCACACTGGTGGACCAATTTTTTTTCTGGGGGTACAAGCGGATCTGAGTGGGAAGGGCACAAGCGCGTGGTCCTCTTTCTAGTGTTTTGAAAGTGAACTTTGTGCCTCCTTTACGGGTCTTCGAGTGGCTTTTGGATCCAGGTCTGGAATCTGTTCCTAAGGTCCAGTTCCGAACCGGGTTTTCGGATTCAGGTCTGTAACCAGTTTCTAAGTTCCGGTTTTGGTACCGGGCTTTCGGATCCAGGTCTGGAACCGGTTTCTAAGATCGGGATCCGGAACCAGGTTTTCCGGACCCAGGTCTGAAACCAGTTCTGAAAACCGGATCTCCAAAAACCGGTTCCTTGTGGAACCAGTTCCACTGGAACTGGAACTTTGTGGTAATCCTAGTTCCATCCTCAATCTAAGGATTTCTTCTTTAAGAGCATTCATAATCTCGTGTCAAGGTGGGATCAATGCCTCAACAGCAATGGTCATTATATACAGCTCTAGCCAGGAATAAAGTCTATACATGGAAATGGACCTTTTTATTTGACTGCACATCATACATTACTCTCAAGAATTTTACCTTTCCTTACAAGAATTAAAATCTCTTTTCACCGTATCATGGTCCACCAATGCACCATTCAAACTCATACATGTCTGGAGACGAAGAGCAACGTTGTTCCTTACTTTTTACAGACCTGTACTGGTATCCTGTGGAACTCTTCTGTGACAGCTTCCCGTAGTTTGGCCAAATTTCGTATGTAATATTGATACACTTTCTTCTTTAAAACACCCTATAAGAAATAGTCAGGTGGTGTGAAATCGGGAGATCGACCTGGCCATTCCACAGACCAACGTAGGCCGATCCAACGGTTCGGGAATATTTCGTTCAGGCCCGTCATCCTGTCTGGCATACACTAAAGGTTCTTAATCCAGTGACCGTTATCCTCACTCTCAGGCTACACACTGTTGTCATATCGAAACTTTTTCTTCAGAATTACAAATACTACACTCAGTCAAACATCATATGTACAGGATGACCCAAAAGTAGATGTACAACCCAGCATTGATCAAGTATAACATTCTAGCTTATGCGTTTATTTGCTTCGGCTGTTCTGGGCTTAAGGTATGAGTAAAAAGACATTAAGAACAAGTAATAAAGAAGCTAGGTCTACCTGTTTGATAACAAAAAGAAATGATATGAAATACAGTGAGCAGATTAGTACGGGACTGTATACCTACTTTTGGGCCATCCTGTATAATTATGAATCATCTTGTATAGTTTGAATCCCCAAGAGTAGATCATATCTCGGTCTTAATCTCCATTTTAACCTGAAGTGGTAGAATTAACCACTTCTGTTCTTAATATTATATTCCCATTGAGAAGAAACGATCAGAGCTGGCGGGATATCATTTTGCAGTGTAGATTTATTATAACAACACTATCCATGTCTTTGGATTCCATATTGTAACAAAAGAAACACTGTCCAAAGCTTAAACACACACTGTATTTTAAACTATAATGTGTAACGGTTTCGAATATCTAACATATCCTTCATCAGACACTATAGATTATAAATGAAGATACAGACATATATATATAGTCATTCTTATGAAAAAACGAAATGAAATCTTTGAGTTTTACGTCCCACAGTTATGCCGGTTACGCTAAAGGAGACAGTGATGATGAGTAATGAATGAAATGGTGGAATGAAGAAAGTGGGAGGAAACGGGAGAACCCCAGGAAACCCATTCACACGCTGTTTGTCCACCGCAAAGTTTACTAGGCGGGGGCTGGGATCGAACCCGGGTCCCCAAGAACCAGAGGTGAACGCTCTACCACTGAGCCACCTCGGCCCCAGTCATTCTTATGAACAAGTCTAAACTGTTATAGTATTTATAATAGTATTTCAACATCAAATACGTTCCATATTCAACCTGGCGCTCTACTGAAACTTTTCCCTTTAATGATAAATTTACCACTTCTGGTTTCAATATTGTACTTGTTTAGTGAGTGATTAAGGAAAGCTAACGTCTGACAAAATAGTTGCACGCGTTGTAAACAAAGAGAAGAGAAATGTGGTTTGCCAATTGCTGCAGTATTACTAGGGATGGCCAGAACCGGTTCCTGTTGGAACCAGTTTTCGGGTCTGGACGGATCCGGTTTTAGAAGATCCGGTCCAGGAACCGGTTTTTCGGATCTAGGTCTGGAACCGGTTTTTCGGATCCAGGCATTGAACCGGTTCTTCAGATCCAGGTCTAGAACCGGTTCTTCGGATCCAGATCTGGAACCGGTTCTTCAGATCCAGGTCTACAACCGGTTCTTCGGATCCAGATCTGGAACCGGTTCTTCAGATCCAGATCTGGAACCGGTTCCTAAGATCCGGTTCTGGAACCGGGTTTTCGGATCCAAGTCTGGAACCGGTTCCTAAGATCCGGTTCTGGAACCGGGTTTTCGGATCCAGGTCCAGAACCGGTTCCAGAACCGGTTCTGAAAACCGGATCTCCGAGAACCGGTTCCTCGCGGAACCGGTTCCGCCGGAACCGGAAATTTGTGGCCATCCCTAAGTATTACTTCGCGGTGTTTCTAGGCAACTAAAGTCACTGACCACGCTGTTGTCAGTGGTTCAACGTTGAACATTCTGTCAAATATTGCGAGGGCTATCATTTTTATTCTTCGGAAGTCACGTTAAAATCATACTGTTATATTAGTAAAGTTATAGAATTTAACTTCTTAATATTTCTAATTTTGTCACTAGACCTGCTATCTCTGTTGTTACAGGGCCTTTGACAACAGTGCTGCTAACGAACCATCTGTTCTGCCCAACTGTCAGATGCCATATTTTCTTAGTCACACATTAGTTTCGACTTCTACCGTAGCTTCATTATGTCAAACGGAAACCATTCCTGTGCCAAGTTCTGGTTAAGACTAGGGGTGAACTCAAAGTTTCGGAAAACTGGTTCTTGGAGATCCGGTTTTCATAATCGGTTCCGGAACCGGATCTTAGGAAACGATTCCAAACCTGGATCTGAAAACCCGATTCCAGAACCTGATATTAGGAACCGGTTCCAGACCTTGATCCGGAAACCCGATTCCGGAACCGAATCTTCTAGAACCGGATCCGTTCAGAGCCGCAAACCGGTTCCACTAGGAACCGGTTCCGGCCATCCCTAGTTAAGATGATCCTAACCAACGTTGTTCATAATTTGCTGATACTGTTATCAATATAGAAATATAACATTTCTAAAAAACTAAACTAACCAGCAATGTAACAATCCTTCGCGGACTTGCGACTGCTCCAGCGCTATATGTTAGTGACTGGTGGAACTATGTCCAACCTAGTGACGAATGCGTGGTCAGTGTGTTACGCCGCTCTGCTCTAACAGGCGTATCGGGGTCTTTCTGGTCCCAGTGACCGTCACTTCTTTTATTCAAGTGATTCCTCAGTCTGCCTCACGACGCTAGGTAGACGTTTAAAATAGGAGTTCGACCGGGAATCGAACTCGGGACCACACGGACATGAGACGGACGCTCCAACCACTAGACTACGGATAAGTCGGTAGCGGAAGTTCATATTTAAACATAATTCATCAATGTCATGCTTTGTCATATACGGCTTTGTTCACTGTTAAAATCCGTTGAAGTTCACTGTTAACTGTGCCACATTTCCCAACCTGGAGAATCTATGATGTCTGATATCTTTAATGACGTGGTCGTCCCATGTCTTGTGGTTTAGTGCTGATTTCACCGTCCTTTTTCCACCTATGGAAGACACTAACCACAACAGCTCACGAACACGCGACAAGTCGTGTTGGGTTCGAGATGCTCGTTTCCAGTCGTCTGGCCATCACAACCTGACCCCCTATGAAACTCTGATACGTCGCCGGCCTTCGCCATTCTACCTACGTACAACCATCACACTGACGACTTCGATTCTTATCACTATGGATGGGCACGAATTGAGTTAAAGGTAATTTTAAAGAGTCGAGTTCCGAGCTGAGTCACTGTTTTTAAAGTCGAGCTTCGAGTCGGGTCGAGTTTGATAAATGGCTTGCTCGTTCAGCTCTTTTTATCTTGTTTTGAAATCATGACCTAATTAGACTGGAAAGCGAAAGCCATGAGAAATGTAAGCAGTAATGTGGAATACTTTTAGTGTTGCTCACGAAAAGAGACACTGCTAGAGTCTCGTCTCGATAACGAGACAACAATAGATTTTTATAACGAGACAGCCTCAAATGCCGTGAATACCAATATAAATATATACTGTAATTCTTACCTTCAAGTCTGAAACACACACAGTCGAATTTTTTAGCCTAAGCAGAAGCTCAACCCGGGTAGTGATGTCAACCAGCTCGACTCGGTTCAACTGAGCGAACAGCTCGAGCTGGCTCGGTTGGAATGAGCAATTAATTCGGTTCAATTGAGCCGATGGCTTGGGCCGGCTCTGTTGAGATGAGCCGTCGACTCAGCTCAATTGAGGTGAGTCATCAGCTTGGTTTGGCTCGGTGGATGAGCCATCGGCTTAGTTACATTCACCCGGGCCGAGCAGTTTTGAACATGTTTGTCCAGCGTCCTTAAGAATTTTTGGTTTTAATCTGAATACTTGCTCCTCCGGAACTCAAACCTAGAACCTCGTGAATGATAGCCTTGCCTCCTAGATTTCACGACTACCGAGGTCGGCAGTCAACTAGTTTTTAGTATTCTGATACAAATCGCCTATCTTTCAAGTTTTTACACCGTTGTTATAATAATAATAATAATAATAATAATAATAATAATAATAATAATAATAATAATAAGTTGTTGTAGTAGACCCTACTAGTATCAATGCTAATTATTACATTGTTTTTGTAGAATACTTGAAGAGTACTTCAATAATAATAAAGAACTGTATAGTAGCAAGGGGGTCACCCTATGGAACTTTTCTCTGATTGGCTGAGGGACGTCACATGGCCTGATCACGTAGTATGACGTCATAGGGGCGAATGCCCTCTAAATTTTTGCAGGGGTACCTTGACCTGCCCTTAAATTTCGGAAGGGGTACCTAAGATCACCCCTTAAATTTTGGACATTGCCAAATTTAAAATTTTGTTACCGTAATACAGGATCAGGGTATGTACCTCAATAAGTTTGGGTAATCCATCTCCTTCCCTTTTACGGTAAAGAATTGTCAAATATTCAAATTTAGGTTTTTGACCTAATATGTCCTCTTTCATGAGGTCTTATTACCCTATATGGTTATATGGACGTGTACAGGGTCCATTCTTTTCATAAGATATAAGTACCTTGCCTCACCCCTAAATTTCGGGAGGGGTACCTAGGACCACTCCAATTAAGTTTTGGCAATTTTCGAATGTAAAAATGTGATATGGTAATGTAGGACCAAGGATGTACCTCTGTAAGTTTTTAGGGGTATATCTAACTAATAATATTAGGTCTAACTATTAGGTATAACTATTAGGTCTAACTAATAATATCTTGTTGGTTCATTGCTAAGTGCTGTTATTGAAAACTTGCTTACTTCTGAGATATGAAAACTTAAGAAAACGGAAAGTTAAAACACTTATATATTACTATTAATTAACTTATACTACTATCATCTGTGTTCTATCGTTTGATGACATTCTTCAGGTTTCATTTGTTTATTTATTCACACGCGTAACATTAAATAGGTTAACACGCCACAACGTTAACAGAGTCCACTGTTACCACTCTAAAGTTGGGAAGAGGAATCTGGTACTTCTTTGGCCGAAGGGCATTTGCGTTTATAAATCTGATTCTCGTTGCAAAGTCAGAAAACTGACTGAGTGAATTTGAAACTCAAACAACTAACATTTTTACATATTAGTTTGGCACCAGGGGTAGATACAAAAGCTTGTAGTACTTTCTACCCGAACAGTAAATAAATTTCTTAACATGAGACACAAACAGAAGGAAGCTTCTCTTCTCATTGTCAGTTGTCAACATCTACAGCACCACTACATATAGTTACTCTCGTAGCGACTGTAGGGTATATCTGTAGCTATTCTCTGTATCCTCTATCTTCTAAACAACACTAAACTAAACGATCAGTATCCTTCCACCATTTTCAAACTAGATTAGCTAGTGAAGTTTCACCCCAATGCTTACAAAAGGATAGGCAAAAGATACAACGTGCTTTTCGACGAGTCTGGGTCAAGTAGTGAACATACAGAAACCAACGATCATCACGATTAAAGCATTTAGTTCAAGTGCTTGTCATCAGTTTTTCTCTGGTTTTTGCTTCACCCATAATAGTCGCGAAACTAGGAGCCAGCCATCTTCAAAACTTAAAATAAGAATATATACCTACCTAGTTGAACTGACATTGCGAGACACAGATGTCCAAACTCGAGAGCTTGGTTCTCGGGCTCAATGATCATCAGCCTTATGAAGTGGATAGATAGTCTCAAAAAATGTTAGTGAGCCCCGTTGAAGATAGTAGCCCGAACCCGTAGTAAGTGCAAGCCCAATGAAATACGTTCATGAGCCCTACATCCAGCCCAAGGCTCATTAATAGAGTTACTAGTATAATTATTCGAGAAAACTCTTAATAGCATAACAGGAAGATATAATTTATGCAATTAAACTTTTACAATACCGATTACGGAAATATTAAGTAGTGTTTCAGACCAATATTTTAACTATATTTATAAAAGCACATGAACTGACATAAATTAAAGAGGTACTTCCGGTTGACGTGGAAAGTTGAAATTTGGCATGATTGTAGCTTTCTGGGACTAACCGACAAGAAAATTGCCAAAAGTGAATATTTTTAATGTTTAAGGGGTCTATAAGGGGATGAAGAAATCTCCATGTTATTTCAATAGGCGTTTTCTTGGGATACAAAATTTTGTCTTTTAGATAGTTGAAATAGAAAAAACAAATTTGAAATTCGGTAGAATTGTGGGTTTAAGAGATGCGAGGGTCTGGGGGCAAAGCCCCCAGCTGGACAAATTCAGAAAATATGAAGAGCAAATGCACGAAATTCACTGTAGATGAAAAGGTTGATACGTGAGAGATGCGTGGCCGTAAGCCGAGCAAACGCAGTGGTCTGGGGGCGGATCCTTTATCTAGCCGAAGGCTAGTCTATTGTATATATTTCAATTGGAACTTTTATCTGTAATATTTCATCACCTTTCATTTCAAAATACTTATTGCTAGTGCTGTGTATTATTATCATTCTCATAATTTTAATTCTTAAACCACAGGATAGATAGACGACTTCGTATTAGAGTCAAATTAAAATATTTTCTGTTATTAGTATGTGTGAATTTGTAAATGAAGTTTTACAAGTTCATATTATTATTAGAAGCATGTTCCATAAACAAACAAGAGCATAAAATGAAATATAGCGATCATCTTTGTCTGAATTATTAAGCTCAGATAGCACTGAAATTGAAACAGTTGTTTATAATACTTCCGAAAGAAAATATTACCCTATTTTCCTTAAATTAAAAAAAAACAACAACAACAAAAAACGCCCGGATCATTTTTATAAAGCCCGAAAAAGAGGACATGTCTGGATAAAAAAAAGTGTCTGATTTCAGTTTAGTATCCCTTTCAGCAGCGAGGTTCTATAAGACGTGGACCGACAGGTTAACGTGGGATCCGAACGATATGAGCTCCGGCCGGGAATTGAAGCCGAGTCTCCTATCCCAAAGGCGCGTATTCTAACCGCTGGTAGCCCAAGCTCGAACGTGTGGGAACCTGAGCCTAGCGCGAACCTCGTCAAAAATAGTGAGTACGAACCCCTTTGAGGACAGTGATCCCAAGCCTAAGTGGATGCCCCAAATGTAAAATGACCATTCCTGGTACAAAGAAGTCTAGAGTCGTGGGTGCTTAACTCGAAATGCTTCTATAATCTCATTAAATATGCACTTGAGTGCAGTGCTATTACGTAGTTTTCATACTATTGTCGCTCATTATAGTATTTTAGCTTTATATAGTTGTTTGATAACCAAAGCATTTGGCGTAACGGCTCATTTATGAGTCTAATCCTGCTCCAGCGCCATCTCTTAGCGACCGGCTGAACTATGTCTAGCTTAGCGGCGAGCACGTGGTCAGCGTCGGAAGCTTCTAGACAAGTTTGCCTCACGACGCTGGGTGGATGCTGAAAATTGGGAAGCACTGGCCGGGAATCGAACCCGGGACCACGCGGACATGAGTCCAACGCTCTAACCCAGCGTTTCCCAACCGGTGTGCCGCGAGGAAATCGAAACAAAATTATTAATTCTATTAGTAACCAAATTGTAATACATAGGAAAAATGTATATTTGTATTGCACATTACTATGAACCTATCGATATGAAGAATAACCGAGGTTTGAAGCTCCAGCACTGACAGCAAGAGACATGGCATCATTCTGTATTTCTCTCCGAAGAGAATATCCAGCTATTTCTACAAAGGCAGTGAAAGTTTTCATTCCCTTTTCTACATCCTACTTAAGAGTCTTCATCCCGGCGAAATTAAAATACCGCTAATTTTACAGTATTTATGTGATATCTTCAAATAGATAAAAGATAATCGAAATGTGGAACAAGAGCGCCCTAGACAATATTATTTTACATGAGAAACCGTTATCACGATTCACTTATCAGCTTTCGATTTCGAGCCATTTTATAAATCGGTATTTATTTTCGCGTTTCTAAACAGCTGAAAACGGAAAGCCACTAGGTGACTTGTGATAACGGTACCTCACAAGTTAAAATAATATTGTCTAGGGCGCTGTTGTTCCATATCTCAATTATCTTTTATCTATTTGAAGATATCACATAATTACTGTAAAATTAGCGGTATTTTAATTTCGCCGGGATGAAGACTCTTAAGTGAAGTAGGATCTTCTGCAACGAACACAAGCGTAAGAACAAGTCGTAACTAACTCCGGAACACAATATGAAGGAGTCTTTATCAACTATCCGTCCACAATTGAAGGAGATTATGAAAGAACATCAAGCTCAAGTTGCACATTAATTTTGACCAACGTGCTCGTGGACCAACTTGTTTTACTTATTTTTGAAAAATTCTAACCTTCATATACTATTATTATTAAATAAATGAAACCTTCAATAGATATTATTGAAAAATTGTTACATTACTAATATTATTGAACAATTCTAATCTTCATATAATATATAAAAATTGTAACGTATATTAACCATGTTAATAAATTTTAAGTTCAATAGTGTGTTACTTTTCTGTATATTTTTAATGTTGAGAAAAAATGTGTGTTATCATTCTTATGGCCATTGTTGATTCTTTATTGTTGCAGACTATTTCGTAATTTGAAATTTTAAAATATAATTCAATCCTTTCGACAAAGCAAACATACATACTTAAATTTGTGTTACAAGAGATTTGTTCGTTCGTTCTTGCGTGATCGTCCTTCTTAGTGAAAGGTTGGATACAGTTTTCGAAAAAGAAAGGCTATTTTTTAATAACCAGAGTACTCTATGTCACTCCCATTCTATATTGTTTTCTATATTTAAATGAGAATGAAAAATATGCACAATGATTTACCACGGGGGGAAATGAGTGATCGAGCCGCTTTCCCTGTGAGAAGATCTGTAATCAGAGGGAGAAAATGATCACTGTATTTTAAATTTACAAATAATAATATCTATTAGTGTGCCGCGAGAATTCAAGCTAAACTCTTAGTGTGCCGCAAGTTGAAAAAGGTTGGGAAACGCTGCTCTAACCACTGAACTACCATGGTTGTTTGATACTGAAATTATACTTCTAAGGAACTATTTTACGTATTGATACGAATACATCCGTCAGTAACTCAGCACGTGGATTTCTTTTAATGATCGTTCGGAAGTAAGATGGAATAGACAATAGAGCTGTCTGAAAATATTGTGACCCGTACTAATGAGTTCAGTTAACTCGTTGCAGACAATAAATAGCTTCAACTCACCATCGAGTTATTTTTTTGTTATTTGTTCTTTATTAAAACAAAAGATACCTACCCACAAATTTCATGGATCTTGTACTGTATTACAAGACGGAGTTTGCAACAATGAGATGCTACTTTTGTTTTAATGTTTGTGAGATACAGAGAGAGAGAGAGAGAGAGGTAGACATTTCACAATGAAAGCTAGACGAGACACCGGCAATTGACTCTGACCGACGAATGAAGAAAAAAAAAAACTTTTATGCACTTGACGTCACTTGACAACCTGACTGACACATGTCATACCAACACGCAATACAGATAACGTTTATTGTTCTGCGGATTTTCGTCAAATAAAAAAGTAAAACATTAAAAAAAAGTTTCTTCATTTTCTTTTTTTTTCTTCTAAGATATATATATGTCATGTAGGAAAGCAATTGTTCTCACACTGCGGACATGAAACTTTTTTTTTTTTTTACTCAGATTCTCTCTTCACTCAGTGCACAAGGCATGACGTAATACTTGTATTTTCAAACTTTTTAAATTTACTTTTCGTTTCATTTCTTGTTAAAGAAAATGTCTGTTTTTTTCTGTGGCAGAATTTCCACATGATATTCGAAAAAAAGTATAGTGTGATGATAAAGTAGTATTGCTATAGATGGATTGAAACATTAGATATTTGGAAACGTATCTCTTGTTTCCTACATTAATCCTTTTGATTTCTTCTTCTGGGGCACCTTAAGAGGCCTCATCACTGTGAAATTAAAATACCGCTAATTTTACAGTAATTATGTGATATCTTCAAATAGATAAAAGATAATCGAAAAGTGTAACAAGACCTCCCTGGACAATATTATTCTGCTTGAGATATCGTTATCATAACTCATTTATCTGCTTTCGTTTTCCAGCCATTTAGAAAATCGGCATTTATTTTCGCGTTTCTAAATAACTGCAAACGGAAAGCTACTAGGTGACTCATGATAATGGTACCTCATGCAAAATAACATCGTCTAGGGAGGTCTTGATCCACTTTTCGATTATCTATTTGAAGATATCACATAATTACTGTAAAATTAGCGGTATTTTAATTTCGCAGTGAAAAGGACTCTTAAAGAATGATGTTTATCAAGTGAAAATCACATTAATGACCAAACCAAATGAATATCCAAGGACAAAACATTACAAATTAAAGACACAGAATGTGCTGCTTTCCCAATCGACAGTTGATGTTGATTTGGAGTTTAGCATTTGAGGCGCGCATTCAGAAATTTTTGTTGAGACTGGTGCAAGCTTTGGGGAAAGGGGTCCAATACTCTAAGTCCCTATGTCTATAGAATATTGAACGGGTATTATTCTGCCTTCAAAAGGATGATAAGTAATTGTAAAACACTTTCATCTGTATTTCCAGAAAATAATTCTTAGAACTAGTTGTTTTATAAGAGAAAAAGTACAGATGAAGTGTATTATCAAATTTTCATGCCAAATCAATCATTTACCTGTTAAACAAGTAGGCCTATAGTTTTGTTGTACAAATGTATGTCGAATTGGGATTTGTGTGTGTATGGGTGGGTGGGAGGGAGGGGGGTCCAGCTCGCAAACTCAAAAACCTTTCAGGGAATTTTCCAGAGACCACAAATAATAAATAATCTGAAAATGCCCCATCCGAGCTATACGGAGGATGCATATTAAAACCTCTCTCAATTTCTGACAAATCATTAAAGATATGTGGGATCTGAAATGGAAAAATGAACTTCAAAGATTTATAGCTCCAATACCGTAGTCGAATAAAGACTTCACTTAGGAGCTAGTATGTGCCCTATCCAAATATCCATGTTTCAAAATCCTGTGGTACTTCCGCAACAATTTTTATAGAGGTAGTTGGAGAGTACTTCAAATTATATGCCTGTAGACAAACTCCCTCTATAAAAATGACTGCATGAGTACTTTAGAATTCTGAAACATGTATTTTTGGATAGAACACATACTAGTTCCTAAGTAAAGTCTTGAACTGACTACGCTAGATCCCATGGTATTGGAACTATGGACCTTTAAAGTTCATTTTTTCGGCAGCCTACAACTCCGAAATTAGATTTCTGCACCCAGGTTGGTCTATACATTTTGTCTTAGCTTGGTGTCAGGTATCACCACCCAAACCTTATCGGTGTTGTTTTGGAACACCCTGTATATCTACTACTTACGGTTTTAGTGTTGATTTTGCATATTTCTAGATCAACTATAGTTCAACTATTTGAAACAAAAGTAATTCTTTTCTCCCCTGTTCAAAATTACGAGAAAAATGAGTCCAATATAGTTTCTATTTTTTGTTCAAGAGTTTGTACACATCCTTGTTGTGAAGTCCAAACTCGTATGACATAGTATTTCATTTTTCAGGAAATTATGTGCTAGAACTAAGAAAAAGAGTTCATCGCTTCCTAAAGCCTACCGAGACAGAAAAAACAATTACAAGAAAGGATTGGACGGTATACACCAAAATAGTACAAAGAACAAATAAAAGAGCGCAGCGGGGGGGGGGGAGAATAGTACGGTACACCGTAAGATTAGTTCTTTTCTCCATGCACCAAAATCCAGTAAAGCTGTTTTTTGAAACTTGTCGCCTCCTCGAAAAACCTCCATTATCCTTTCTTTAAAGGTATTTTGCCCCCCTGAAAAACAGTCAAAAGAGGGGGGATTTAAGAGCAGATGTTCGGTATTCAGTCTCAGCAACTCCTTTTTTTCTATTTTTTTAAACTTTTTTTTTCAAATCCCAAAAGAACTTGAAAAGGCTCTTACCGATCGGCAAGTTTTAAAAACTGTCCGTGGTCCCATTTGACCCATCTGTTACAGTCGAAACGTCGGCCAGTGGAAAAGTGGCCGAAAAAGAGGAAAGGAAAGAGAGAGAGAGAGAGAGAAAGGGGTTTGAAACGCGGAAAGGGATGGGAGGGAGAGGGTTTGAGATTCCTCCCGAGAGTGTACTCGGTCGTGTTAGCTGTTATTTATGGGTGAGAATGTCTGAATGAACGAACGACAATGTTCATTCGGGGGGGGGGGGGGAGGAGGACACACATCCGAATACATTTGCACTTCACATTCTTGTACCACGAATCGCAAAAGAAATTTGTAAATTGTGTATAAAGACAAAAAAATATGCTTACTGTCCCTTACGCAATAAGTTTCATGTTCTATTCTCGTGTATATAAAGATGTGCCAAAATGGAATAGTACGAGGAATGACTGAAAAGTAAAGACTCAAGTTTTTCTTTACAGAAAGTTAACGTGGCAACCCTGTGCTTGTTCGTGTAAGCCTGCAGTTAGGTAACGAGTAGGATTGCTTATGAAACAAGAATTGAGGCTGTCTCGTCTTGAAAAAAACTGTCATGAAAGTGTTGACTCGGAGAGTGTATCAGTTCCTATTGTTCGTCTCATACCTTCTCATGAAATTTTATCTCGCCTCGGAAGGTGTGTCTTTTTCTATAGGAAGAGTTTTGTCTCGTCTCGAATATTCTCATGAAATTCTGTCTCGTCTCGGAAAGTGTATCCGTTTATATAGGAAGAGTTCTGTCTCATCTCATATCTTCTCATGAAATTTTATCTCGTCTCGGAAGGTGTGTCTTTTTTTATATATAAATAATTCTATCTCGTCTCGTATCTTCTCATGAAATTCTCACAAAATGTGCAAAATGTATGTAATCACTTTGTTTCTGAACTGTTTGTCGAGAAGAAGTGTTCTAAATATGTCATACTTCATACTGCTTTTCGAGAATGAACGCTTTTGGACACGCAAAGCACACTTTATAAACACACACTTGATATATTTCCCCCTCAACATCTGTACTAAAAGTGTTTAAATGCCGTTTTATATTTTACAGTGTAATATAAAATAACAATCACATAAAATTACATTCAACATAGCAGAATAAATGTATTATATATTGCCTTTCCTTATCGAATATATATATATATATATATATATATATATATATATATATATATATATATATATATATATATATATATATATATATATATATATTAGTATTGTATTTATATTTTGGTCTTGTGTCAGAAAAGGATTAGGGTTGAGATGCTAATCCCGATGTGAAATGACTTCTAAACTGATAAAACAGAAATTAATAAATAAATGTTAGTAAAACATTGAGATCTCCTTATCGAATCTAGAACTTTTGGGTACCTTGACAACAAAAAGGACTAACAAAAATAGACCTAAAATATATTCTACATATTATTTGTTAAAAATTGATATTGTTTTATACATAAGATTCATTCATTGTCTAGAAGAAGGCAATCTGCCCTTCCCAATAAACCCTTCCAGATCCATTAGTAATCTTACGTGATGTATTGATATGTACTGTATGTGTATGTTGATAAAGCTATCGTTTCTGGAAGAATAGATCAGGTAAGATCTAAAGAATTCATTATGAACTGGCATTTTTAGTTCTTGTTACAAGAAAAATGACCTCTTCTCTTGCAACTCTCGAGCGGGGAAGAAGACGAAATCTGTGTACATAAAGTCCCTTTTGTTATGTATGACGTACATTTCCGGGGAAGCAATACCAACTACCAAACAGCAACAACATACGCTAGGGATCAACAAAAATGACAAAAGCTTCATACACAAACAAGAAGTAGACTCTTTAACACCCCGGCTATTTGTAGCGATCGCAAAGCGCATTTATTGCTCATGCGTAAGCTTGAAATACGCTGACCATGTATTTAAATCTGAGCGGCTAAACATGAACGCGAAAGCAATAAAATCGCTGAGAAAACGCCGGCTCCAGCGTATTTGGTGCAGGTCGGAACAATAGACCGCCTGCTGTTTAAAAGATTTCAAAAGGAATGACAGAAAGGAAAGACGTGTTGCCAGGCAAGGGGATTGTAGCAAGAAACAGCTGCTTGGAAGACGCTTTGTGCAGAGATTGGAACTCTGCTATTATAATGTATGAGTGTGTATAACAAAAGAAAATTCACAAAAATAGAAGGAAATTCCGAAAAATTAGCTAATCACAGAAAAATCTATGTAAAACGGTGATTTCTCGTGATACACTTGATTGACAGTTAGCTGGTGCCATGGTAATCTATAAGCAAAATATTTGGCTTTAGGCAAAAGATGACACAACGAAATAACTTGAATTTGAGCCCCTATCTCCGAAGCTCGAACTCCACCCCCAAACAGATAACCACAAGTGTAATCACAAAGAGAAATTTTCAGTTGTGTTTGAAAACGTGTCCTGTGTACATCTCCAATCATGATTAGTGTGTTTAACACAGAGGCGTTTATAATCGAAATAATAATAATAAAAAAAGGCCATGCCTATATAATTTAAGAGATCCGAACTACATGAATCGCGACTTAAAAATAAAAATGTGGAGAGAAGTGGCTGCGATATTTGTTCCAGACTAGGAGGGAATGGAACAGAATTCTCAGAATGAAGAAGTAAGAATATTCTTATTTTATGATTTCATTTAATACGTTAAGTAGAGCTACATCGAGCTAAATTGTATGTTCACTATGAATAATAATAATAATAATAATAATAATAATAATAATAATAATAATAATAATAATAATAATAATAATAATAATAATAATAATAATAATAATAATAAATACTTTGTTACAGTTGTGCCAACTTCCAATATACCTAATATATACCAAACCTTAAGGCGCAACAGCCCGAAAGGGTCAGGGCCGGCTATGCGGCATTTTATGGGGTGGATATGTTAGATGATGGAACAATTGCCCTTAGATGGTCTAAGCCATAGATGTGTTCACAAGAGAAAGGCGTAAAATGCCACCTCTAATAGTTTGGTACTTAGGTATATCGAAAATGTTTTAAACAGCAAAGACCATAATTTTAAATTGGGATTCAATACATCTTATTCTCTTTCCAGTCTTTGAAATGACCGAAAAACTACGTTGCCAAATTATTTCGAAATTTAGTTTTGTAAAACAAACACATAATGTTTCAGTTTCCAGACATTTCTTTCCATGCAGCTTAGAAATATTCCTGGGAAAGATATGTAATTTTATTTTATTTATTTATTTTAACTGCAACTGCTCGTGTTTTATCAACTTTGTTCTGAAACTGAAAATAAGGTGCTAAAATTGGTAGAGAGTAGGAATTTCAGAATTAGCCTAAATCATGAGAAGAAAAAAATTAAAAGATTAAACCAGAGAATTGGTTAAAAATATCATGATGTAAATTTTATAGTTGGTGGCTTGGAATTTAGCGGTCCTTTCAGCACCGAAGCTATACAAGATGTGAACCTACAGTTTAAGGTAGAATCTAAACAACCTTTATGCGCTGAAACTTTTCAATGATCTTCCACAGGATTCGAATCCGGAACCCCATTCTCCAAAGGCACGTGCATAGCTAGTAAAGTATAAAGTAGTGTAAATGTTGGAATTTATTGATTGGGGTCTAATATTTGTTTTCGATACAGAGGATATCTTAGAAAAAAATGCCTCTTGCTCCGTCTCTTTCGACTATATCAGCGAGGCTACATCAGACGTGAACTACAGCTCAACGTGGGACCCTAACCTAGGGTAACCATCCGTTCACTACCATTCCCGGTGTCCCGAAAAATTTTCCCGGGACGCCAAAATGTCCCGTATTTACGTACACTGGGTACAAGAAACTTTCCAATCTAAAATTTCCTAATTTATATTATTATTTTCTAAGCTATGTAATTAAATTGGAATATGTCTAATTACTAAGCAACGTCATTACGACGTATGCGATATTGGATGTGGTGGTTGCACTGTTTTCCCTCCTAGGCCTCCCTCTCAAGACTCCCACTGCGCAGATGACAGTGCAACGGGCTGAAAGTCTTATGAAAAACAAACTGTTTTTACTCTCTGTTTTGGGGGTGGAAGACTGAGGCGCTGTCATCAGTTCAGTACAGTTTTTCCGTGATTTAACTAAGATATAATATACTGTCATTTACGAAAGGGGAACAAAGTATAGAACAATAAAACTGAAAGTAAAAAGAAAACTAGTTCTAAGTGAAATAATGTTTAAAAGTAAGAAAAAGAAAATAAAGCTAGTTGGAAGTTGAAAGTAGTTCGTTATAAATTCTGCCAGTGACAGATTTTGTTGTTGACATATTGATGAGTGTTTCATATATTTTCAGTCTTTTTGTTCACCTCAACCATAGGTTGGTGGGCAACATGGATATTTTAAAACTTTTCTGTCGCTTGGAAGAGAGAATGTTTTCAAAATTTGTTTTTTTGTTAGTTGCTGATAGTTACTTGTTATTTAATTAATTCCACAACCTTTTCAATAGGTTTTAAAACGAAAAAGTGTAAATTTGCCTTTTTTGTGAGAGATACAGAGAGAGAGAGAGAGAGAGAGAGAGAGAAAGAAAGAAAGAGAAAGAAATAGAGAAGGGAGAGCCAAAATATATATTTAGGGGAGCAACCTATCTAAAAGTAAAAAGTTGTCCCGTTTTTTCTAATTGATGATTTGATCACCCTACCCTAACCACATAACCTCCTGCCTAGAATCGAATCCAGGTCTACCACGCCAAAGACACGTACGCTTACCGCTTAGTCACGAAGGAGCTCCATATATTGATGGAAACGAGACCGAGATTAATACGATGTTTTTCGACTTGAGACGAGACCGAGTGTGTATTGAGTTTCATCTCGTCTCTATACCATTCCTAACATACATACACATCCTTTTTATACAGATACACAGATTAATATGGATGTAGGAATAAATTGAAAAAGCAAGAATCTAACACCAACTGAATTGTTTTCCAAGTTTGATTAAGATAAAGTAAGCTGTTTTGGTCGTTTACTTTGTCTGCACTTAGTTTCCTCTGCGTCTTTTTTTCTTTACATAAGAAGAAACTGCAGCTAACACCAATACTTCTTCGATAACCTTCATATCTTGTCACAAGAAACCAACTGAAGCAGTTCATTCTCATTCTACACTTCTGGCGCGGGAAGTGAAAAGAAAAGACCTGGAAACCCTGACTGGCTCATAGTATGATTTACAACTCTGGTGAAACTAAAATTGCCGTGTAGCCACCTAGGCCGCGTTCACTCTGGGGGGTAACGCTCGCTCGACTAGCCTCCCACTAAGAAGGATTTTTGCTTGAAGGAGAGCAGGTGCTGGAAGGGCCCTCTCTTTCTCGCAAGAACAGCACCTTTCTCTGTACATATATATACTTACATACATGTTATATACATATGACAGAGATGTTCTTGTGTATGCTGTTGATGTACCCATATGTACACATACACAATGGCTATTCTTCTGGGTTCGTTGACCACAGTGAAGAATGATGTCTTCGGTGAAGTTTCGAGTTGGGAACGCCCATATTTGATGGACACTTCATGCAACGGTATGTCTCCCCCACCCATCAAAACCTATAAATATACATAAAGAAACTTTGGAAAGGCGCGAGGGCGGGGAGGACGAGAAGACAGAAAGAAGATACGTAAGTTAAGCAAAGAATGAAGAGAAGGAAAAGATAAAAGAAAGACAAGTGATTGAAGAATGGGTGAGTCAGAGGAAAAGACAAGAAAAGATAATAAATGACGAGAAACTGAGAATGTTTTGTACACCCTTTCATTCTTTTCTTTCCTTTCGCCATTTTCTTCATGTCATCAAATTTCTGCAAGTTTCAAATGAGCATGCTGAATTTAAAAAAGAAAGAAAGTAAGTTTGGAATGAATAATTAGACACCTGAAATTCCCTGTGCTGTGGTGTAACCTGATCTTTGAAGAACTCATATAATTTCTTATGCGAACAAGAAATATTGGATCAAACCTTCTAAGAAGCTCGAATTTCAGTAATTTTGCATTAGTTATAACTTATATATACTCACACTAATCTAATGAAACTAACAGGCAGTGTATATATATATATATATATATATATATATATATATATATATAAAGTCAAAAAATAAATTTCCCAATTTGATTAAAACCGTCACCAATCTCTAGAAAGTTATCGGTTGCTTATGAAGTCGGTTAGACGCCAGGGAGCCACCAATAGTATAAAAGGTGGGGCAAACTGCGTAAGAAGTTTAATGAATTGCTATATTTTCATTCTTAACTTTTTCCATCGAACAAGATGATTACCAACCGAACAAATAACGTGTGACAAGACAGTCCAAGTAAATACGAGACAATGTAAACAAATATTTAACAATGATTTGTGTTGCCTCTATTCTGGAAAATAAACGCCATTTGTTACGAAGAATTTGTTAAAAAAAAAAAAAAAAAAAAAAAAGATTATTCGATCTCGACTTTTTGAGGGATGGAAATAATCTTAGTATTTCTAGACGTGCGATAAATGCCAGACAGTATATAATAGTGATGGTACGAGTTGTAGAAGCAAAAGTTTTTTTTTGTTTTTTTCTTTTAAATCGTACTTGCTACATGGAGTACATGGGATGTTATCTCTTTTACACCTTTATTTTGTTCTGGGTTTCAACCCCAAACAATTGTATTATTTTCGAAAGTTGTAGGAAAATAGATATACCAAGTTTCATTCAAAATTTAGATAGTTTTACAAGAGTTATCGTGGAACAGACAGACGGATAGACACACAAATACCGATGAATCGAATGGTAGAAGCTTTGCTACGCTCGCTACAATTACTACTATATGGTAGATGTTTAGTAGTTGGCTTCTCTTCCTCTCGAGAAGAAATACACATGGAGGCACCTATAATCAAAGATGAAATCTCTGGCAACAATTAGAAATCATACCATTCTTGGGTTTGAGGAAGCATCATATAATTTTCATAAAAGAAGGTTGAATGCATTGAGTGTATCAGGACTAGTGTATTTCTGGAATAAACTATAGATCTATTTACAGATCGGTATACGGTGAAAACTTCGTGGTCCAAACATTACCGTCCAAAATCCTACCAGCCAAACCGTCACTGTTCATAAATCTCACAGGATAAAATCCTGTCAAAACTGTGAGGGCCAAAATTTGTGACATAGGATGAATTTTTCTATGAATGGAAATATTTTTTTTTTTCAAGAGACCAATAGAAGAGATATAACACTTGTCTTTTTACTCCAGATAGACAAAAACGTACGTTAAATAAGGAAAATATTCACTAAAATAGTGGATTATAGTAAATTCCATGTAAATCAGTAACGTTTTTTTATTTTATATCCGTTATGGCCTAAAGAGCAAACATAAACTAAGTAATATCTATATGAAGTGTATTATATTAATATACAGGGTGATCGAGATGAATGAGTATCACTAATGAGATTTTTTCTGCCGACGAGTGTGCTTGCTGATTTCTGGTACTTTGGATAGTTCAACGTGGATACTAAAGCCATTGAATTTCATGGTCGTCATGAAAGGAGCAATGTTATCACGTCTGGATGAGAAATACTTCGAAGTTTTAGTAACTTAAAATCTTTATAATTATGAGATGTAATTATAGGTAATAGAATACTGAATACTGAAAAGTTGAAAAACGAGGAAATAAGAAAACTTGTCGTTGAAAAATTCGAAGAAAAATATTCAAACCAGAAAAGAATAGGCGCAGATAGTAACGCACAGTGGGAATACATTAAACTTTGCTTACAGCAAGCTGCAGAAGAAGCAGGAGGTTACCGCGAACACAAAACGGCTAAGAAATCATGGCTTACAGAGCAGATGCTGCAGAAAATGAGGGAAAGGAAGACGTTGAAACAGATTGATACAAAAGAGGGCGGAAAGATGTACAGAAATTTGAATAATGAGTTACGGAGAGAAACAGACAGAGCGACAAAAGAGTTTTACAAAAGAAAATGCGAGGACATAGAAGAATTAGAAAGAGTTGGGAAATATGAGGAAATTTATAAGGATGTGAAATCTGTGGAATTTCGGAGGAAAGAAGGGTGTATTACGATGGCAGTAGAAAATAAAAATGGGAAGGTAGTCAGCGCCAGAAATGAGGTCATAGAAAGATGGAAAGAATACGTAGAAGACTTATATGAAAATAGGGAGAGACCGTGTAGCCTAAATGTTGAAGTAGAAAACGAAGTAGGCGAGGATGATAAAGGATTTAGTATTCTTCGGGATGAGTTTGAAAAGGCTACCGTATATCCGACATTAGGAAAGGAAAGGCAACCGGGATAGATAATATACCAATCGAATTCATTAAAAATATAGGAGACAAGGGAAAGAAAGAATTGTTCCGACTATGCAATGAAATACATGAGGCAAGGGAGTGGCCAAAAGACTTCCTGAAGACGATCATGATACCGATGGCTAAGAAATCGAACCCAAAGAGATGTGAGGATTATAACCTGTTCAGTATTCAGAGCAAAATTTTAGCTGCATGAGATATCAGACTAATAGTTCTATATGGAAAAACAAATGAAGAAGTTGAGGAAGAGCAGTTCGGGTTCAGAAGAGGTAAGGACACAAGGGATGCTATTGGATTATTAAGGGCGATCGGTGAAAGATTTATAGGAAAAGGGAAAGAGGGGTATGTTGTATTTATCAATCTAGAAAAGGCTTTTGACCGCGTGAATTGAGAATTGTTGCTGGGAGTTCTAAAGAAGATAGGGTTAGAATGGAAAGATCGAAGACTCATAAGAAACGTATACATGAACCAACACTAAGTGTTAGGATAGGGGAAGAACTGACGGAAGAGAGTGCAATTGGAAGGGGAGTTCAACAAGGATGCTGCCTCTCGCCAACACTATTTAATGTCTATCTAGAAGAGATAGTGAAAAAGAGTTTACATGATGATGACGGCATTTCGGTAGGACGTAGAATGATTAAATGCATAAAATTTGCAGACGATATGGCGCTTGTTGCAGAATCTGAAAAGGAAATCAATAAAATGTTAGAAAACCTGAGGATGGGCTTAGAAGAATATGGAATGAAAATAAATGTTAGAAAGACAAAAAAACATGTTGATTGGAACGAAGAGGTCTGTGTCAAATATAAAAGTGGGAGGGGAGCAAATAGAACAAGTGAATAGTTTTCGATATCTGGGTAGTATTCTTAGTAATGACATAAAGTGCGAACGTGAAAGAAAAGCAAGGATAGGAATGGCGAAAGAAGCCTTTACGAGGAAGATAAGTCTGTTTTGTGGGACATTGAATAGAGAGTTGAGAAAAAGACTCATAAAATGCTTCGTGTGGAGTGTTGTACTGTATGGGGCGGAAACATGGATATTACGTAAAAGTGATGAAAAACGACTGGAAGCATTCGAAATGTGGGTGTGGAGAAGGATGGAAAGAATTAGTTGGGTCGAGTGGAAAACGAATGAATGGGTGTTAGAAACGGTGGGGGAGAAAGAACACTTTTAGATATTGTTAAGAAGAGGAAGAGAAACTGGTTGGGACATTGCCTAAGAAGAAATTGTATCATGAAGGACGTCATAGAGGGTATGGTGGCGGGAAAGAGAGGCAGAGTGCGAAGGAGACTACAATTAATGGATGATATAAAAACAGAAGGATCATGCGTGAAGACGAAGAGGTTAGCGGAGGACCGTGGAGCATGGAAGCTTCTCAACTGCTGCAAGTGACCTGCCAGTAAGGGCAGAATACCTATGATGATGATGAGTATTAGAATAAGAGAAAAAAAATATCAGAGGAGAGTGAAACTGCAAGGGCAATTCGACAGGGATGTTGTCTCTCTCTTAAGTTATTCAATATATAGCTAGAATAGATGGTGAAGAACAGTGGCGTCGGCAGTATTTTCAGCTGGGGGGGGGGGCAAACTGCTGTTTTGAAAATAGACACGGGAATGTAACATAGATAAGATAATACAAATATATGTTCGTCATGTAACAATAATTTGATTTGGTTGGATAATAATAATAATAATAATAATAATAATAATAATAATAATACAATACAGCTGTAAACAGTTTCGTGGGAGTGAAATTTTCATTTATGAGAAGCGTCTTGGTTTAGAAAATACATCTTTAGATTAATTAATCTAGTGTCAGTTTTGTGCCGGATTTGGTCTGATGCAGAAATTTTCAAGCACTGAAATCACAATTAAAAACATAAAATTGTAAAAATTGTAGTGCTTGTGCTTACAATGTTTGTAAGTACAATTTTTACCAATTTATATACCGGTACATAATTTTAACTGTATTGGAAATGACCACGTGGTCACTATTAAAGAATTTTAAAGCTATTTAAATCACTTGGAAACGAGGAAATTAAAATTATGTTTTTAAAAATCCAGTTCCGTTGTTGCAGTACACTGTATTATTAGAAATTCCTATTTAGAACTACAAACTTTTTAGTACTTTGTAGTAGAAAGTAACTTAAACATTATAAAACAGACTACATAATCAAGTAAAAAATAAGAAAATATGTTTTTTTCTACTTACGTGCCAGAAATGGAAAAATGGAATTTTCACTAAAGACTTCATGAAACTTATATAGAAAGTTCAATTACACTAATTATCCAGAGTTACCTGCATTTTTTACTACACTTACTTCAGTATGTCCAGTTTGTTATTACATTCACCTCTCCTACCAATGCCATTATATTATGTGTCATTATATTCACTTATATTATATTCACTTCACTTCACACTAATAAAGTACTACGCAATTAATAAGGAATAATTCAAATTTATATTGAATTTTAGGTGCTATTTTGTAATATAAATTATTGGTTATATAACGCTTAACATTTTCACTTACTTGATTCTAAATTTATTTCTTTTCGAAATTGACCAAAAGTGGCTTTCCTTTCGCTTGTCATTGATATGAATTCTCTTGCAATGGTGTTTAAATATCATATTGAAATCTGGTCGTTATGCACATACAACAGCAGATGAGACAATCTTCTACGTCATGGAAGTCCTCAAATCTTTAGGCGACGTAAAATGCTGAATGATCTTTTTGCAAGATGCTGAAGAAGCTGGCAAAGTGAGAACGAGAGTCTCTAGACGAACAATTTGGTCGAGAAGGCTGCGAACAGTTCGGGTTTCAGGACTAATAGTTTTTAATATGCTGGTGGTCGTCATCGAAGTAGGTGGAAGCAATGAGAGCTGAGCGTATAATTTATCCAGGTTAAAATCCGACGCATGAACTCCCAATTCCTGCCTCAAACAATCTCTTGAGAGATGCTCGTAACATACAGCATCTTCACAAAGCATCTTCTCGATTTATATGAGTTGTTTGAGACCTGGATGATTGAAACGACGCTGTATTTTATTCAACAAATAGTCAATGATTTCGATGTACTTTTTCGAATAACTGATACAGGTTATAGAGTAGCTGCTATAGAAGGATTATCAGTCTGCTCCAACCTAATTGGTGATCTCTTTGATCTTGATGAAGTGGGCAATTTTAAGTGTAGTCTGTCTGCATTTTCCTTTGCTTCCTTATAGATGCACTGTTCGTTCGTAGGTTTCTCATAGTATCCTCTAGAATCGCTGTTGCTTTCTTAGCTCTAGAAGCAGAAGCTTCAGAATTTTGAAGCACTTTTGCCAGTTGTTCGCAAGGTACTAAAGCACATATACTGACTATCAGAAAAAAATATCATCCCGAATTTGTTCATTCTTTTCAAATACCCTTTTAGTATTACTTTTTGACCATCATCTGGGCCACTTGTATTACTGATAATTTATTTCAACGTGATTTGAATTCGTTTGTAGTAGATTGAAATCTGATTAGAGATTTTCATCTAACAAAGCAGCGAGTAGCACAAAGAGGCAGCAAATGTTTAGGATGACTTTCGTTGTTAGTTTTACAGGGTTCAAGAACGATGTAGGCATTTGTTGTCTCTCGTTTTGCAGAATCCAGGTTAATGATACAAACGTCTTTCACTATGGCCGGTACGTCACACAAAGATTAACATTTTCGTGCTACTTCCTGAAATGGAAGATCTAATGTATGATTACTGCAATGAATGTATACAGCTTTCGGATGTTGAGTCAAAATTGTCTTCTGCACAGCATTCACTCGTCCTGACATATTAGCTGCACCATCTTAACACTGGCCGCGGATATTTTCTGCATTCAGGTTAAGTCTCGTTAGAATATATTTGATCGCGAATTCTAATGTTTCCGATTTTGTGCCGTGTGGGGTAATCATTCCCATAAATATTTTTTTTTTGGGTGGGGGTTGATGAATCAGAGTCAACACAGTGCACACAGAGACAACTGATCTTTCTTTGAAATATCAGTCGTGGAGTCGGCTATGATTGCATAAAATTGAGACTCTACCAAGTCTGTCTGTATTGCATGTGCCATAATCTTCAAAATTTCATTATTTTAATCAGCACTAAGCCAGTTATCCTGTCGATTAATCCATTAGCTGAGAACAGGCATATCCATTTTTCTTTCATCCAGGAGCGATATCAAATTACCCGTACTATGCAAATGTCCACTGATTGCTTGACCACTGTGAGCTAAATACCTAAGACTACTAATTATTACAAGCAGTGACTGTCTTCCTTATTCTTGTTGTTCACGAACTTGGTCGGAAAGTAGAGCTGAAATAGGTGTTCTGTTTCTGCACTCATATCTTAAACGAACGGAACGACAATGGACTTCGCATTTTTCATGTGCTCTGAATTGTTAATCCTACCTCATACATTTTTACTCCTCGCTATAAAACTTACTGCACTCTGCATATTGTTTGTAAGAACATTAATTTCACTTTATAGAAAATGTATTTAAATGTCCTGTTGCTCATTTAAACTGTTATATTTTTTAAATTTTAAAATCTCGCTCAACGACTCGTTTCACATTGCAGACTTACGATTACTTAAACAACAATTTTTAAAGAATTTACAGTGTTTTGAGAATGTAGACCAATGGAAATAAGAATTTTCAATTCTTTTCCCTAAATCTATCTGTCTAACATAGGGTCAGAAAAAGCGCCCGGTCCCATGTCTCCAAGAGAAAGATGAATCTGGAATAGAGAATGTTTTCACATTACCATAGAAAGCAAAATTTAGCTCATATAATCACTGTTGTGTGATGTTTTTACAGTCTGAAAGTAAGGGGGAACGAGTATTTTGCCCCCTCTAAAAGTTTTAGGGGGCAGCCTCCCCCCAGTTCCGGCGCCCCTGGTGAAGAAGAACCTGTACATTGAAGATGTATAACAAAATACTTTGGTTTGTGTAATATTTACCTGTACCTTGGGCAGAAAGTACTCATACATATGCACTATACTTAGTAGAATGTTCATTTCATATTAACAAAAGAAGAATGTTTTTAATATATGTAAGTGATTATTATGGGATAGTTGTTGCTATGGACATGTTTTATGGTTACCTAGTCAGTGAGTTTGTGTACTTAACAGTTTTAAGAAAAGGATATTATAAGTTATATAAAATAATAAACCAGTTTAACATCGGTCATAGACGTTGTCAGTTTTATTAAAAAGGTGAGATTAATGGTATTTAAATATCGAAGCTAATATTTTTAATGTCAAAGAAATACTACCACTTCGAATTTTTACCTCAGCAAACGAACCAGGTTTACGACTATCTTTTTGATAAGTCGTTATAAAAATTTGGTTTACCTCACCCGGGACTTTGTAAATTCAGTTCCCGAAGAAGAAGAGTAAGGTTGAATTTACTTTTATACTACAGTTAATGAATAAGAACTTAACCATATTGCGAAGTGGTAAGGTAATCATAAGAAAAATGGACAACGAAGCAATGCAGCAGGAATCAAATACTAGTGACCAAGGTGAAACTAGTGTAACACCAGGTTTGTCATCAGAGGATCGACTCTTGTTAGCTTTACAGCGACAATTCAGGCAGATGTCTACCGAGATAAACAAGCAAAATGAAGAATTAAGTAGACGAATGGAACAGAAGTTTGACGAAGCTAACAAGACCATGGAACAGAAGATAGAACTGAAGTTTGACGAAGCTAACAAGACCATGGAACAGAAGATAGAACTGAAGTTTGACGAAGCTAACAAGCAAAATGAAGAATTAAGCAGACGAATGGAACAGAAGTTTGACGAAATGGAACAGAAGTTTGACCAAGCTAACAAGCAAAATGAAGAATTAAGTAGACGAATGGACCAAAAGTTCGACGAATCTAATAAGCAATATGAAGAATTAAGTAGACGGATAGAACAGAAATCAGATGAAACGAAACAGACAATTGTCCAGGTGGTGAACGACATATCCTCACAGTTCGAGGAAAAGTTAAAAAGGATATCCGATGATTGTCAAGAAAAGCACAATCACCAAAATCAAGAAATCTGTGCTGTAAAAAAAGATTTAGAAGTAATAGAATCTTCCATTAAACAGCAAAAGATCCAGGTCAGCAACAACTCTAATAACATACGTGTAAATACACAGTTGTTAGCTACTATTCAGGAAGAGATTAGAACGTTACAGGCTAAAGACAACATTTACCGTAATAACCTGGCTAGTGATCGCTTTGAGTTTCCCCACTCACCAGAGATGAACTCGCCTTCGCCGGGGTCTGATGAAGATATTATACTAGAAGAAAGTTGTCCGAAGAGTACTGATGAGCGAAACATAGATGGTGTGACGACACAGCATGTCACGGATAGGAACTATCACTCAACAAGAACAAGGAATGAGAAAAAGAAGGTAAAATTAAGTGTTAAGATGAGTGAAATTCGAGCTATGAGCAAATTCAGTGGTAAGTGTAATGAGAATGCTACTTCTTTCTTAGAGAAATTCCAAGACGAATGCAATATAATGTGTATCGATCGATCACAATATATGAAATTAATACCCCATGTATTACTCCCACCTTGTTCCTTATGGTTTAAAGCAATACGTGATCACTAGGGTTAGGATTTTATTGCACTATAAATGCGGGGAAAATGCAAAATAAAAAATGCAATTATGCACTAAAAATCTAAAAAAATGCACTATAATTTGAAAAAAATGCTTTCACAGAGAATCATCCGTTACTATTTATTAGTGCATTACCTATATATATATATACAGGGGCGGATCCAGGATATGATCAAGGGAGGGGCTAAACCATATTTTTCCGTTTTATCCAGTGTAAAGCAGGATTGAAGTCCATTTTATCCAGTGTATACCCGAGCGTCAAGGGGGGGGCTATAGCCCCTATAGCCCCCCCCTTAGATCCGCCACTGTATATATATATATATATATATATATATATATATATATATATATATATATATATATACGTGGCTCTACTCTTGTGTTTTTCTCAAAAGTTGCACCTAACACTGAGTTGCAATAAACAACAACAACAACAACAAATGTGAAGGTTGGTTTTCGAACTGGAATGCATGGCGGTTGTCTGCAAATAACGATTTGTACATTGAAAAGGTTCTTTCAGTTTCTACAGAAACCACAGTAGCATATTCGAAATAGACCATATCACTAATTCCTAGATCACTTTCTAATTTGGGCAGTACAAATTTTCTGCCTGAAAGAATGTCCACTATCGCACACAAAACATGGTAACCTGAGTTTTTTCGATATATCTGTCATTTTTCTTGACAGTACAAGTCCTACTTCCCCAGGAACACTTTCTAATGCACTTGCTGCATTTTTGATTGCGTCAATTGAAGTCAACTTTTCTTCAGATTTCTCTAAAAAAGTAATCACACCTGGTAGAAATCCAAAATTAGATTGAATATGCATAAGATTACCTTGAATTTCAGGATTGACCAGTATCTCTTGTGCAGTTCGAATCGCGGAAGCTTCGGAGGAGTCGAAAGAGTCTATCGTTTTCTTCACAGCTTCGAAGTTTTGACAATATTATTTACAGGCTTCTAGCCACGTTCTCCACCTGGTAAGAACGGGGCTAGGTGGTAGAGGGAGTTCAGGATGCTCCGACTTAAAAGCAGCTACACGTGGTCGGTCCTTACTGAACACTTCCTATGAGTTTATCAACATCAGGAAACTGCACACGTATCTCTTCAGCCACTCTGTGGCAACCATGCGCGAGGCACGTAATGTGAATCATTTTCGAATATAGCGCCTGCAGTGAGTTCGCTGCTTTTACCATATACGGTGCAGAATCGGTTACAAAGAGCAGCACGTTTTCGTAAAGGACGCCATTAGGCCATAAGAGATGCATTGATTTATCAAATAACTTACTGATCGTGGAATAATTGACCTTTTCCAGAACTTCGCAATTCAAAAGAAGTGTTTTACCCGGCCCACCCTCATGCATCATTCCAACAACATTCACTACATTTCGTTCCTCCGAATCACAAGTTTCATCCATGGACACCCATATTTTCTTTCCGGCCATTTCTTGTCTAATGCACTGCATTGCTTTCTCGTAAAGTTTGTTCACATAATTCTTCCTTAATGTCGAAGAATCGGGGAGGGATTTACAAGTGTATTTTTCCAAAAAGGCACGCAATGTCACGTTGTCCACTTTGTTCAACGGAATGTCAGCACAAATAAATGCTTCACAAAAATCTTCGAAAAAATAGAATGATTTTTGGATGTACCACACTGCGGGAGAAATTGTTGCGCGGCGTTTGCCTTGTCCCTTGAAACATGCTGTTCAACGGTAAATTTTCTTTCGGCAAGGCAGTACAAATTTTCTTGCCGTATCACACACCTCGCTCCAACGAATATTTCGAACTAGAATCGTGTAGGTGGAAGCATTCTACTTCAATTTATTGTTTTTATAAGAAAATGAGAATTATGCAGTTAAAAGTAAGAATAAATACTAAATATGCACGTAAAATGCCCAAAAACTTTAAAAAATGCACTTATACACAGAAATGGGCAAAAAATGCAAAAAAATGCACAAACAAGTTTGTCTTAAATTACTTCTTCTTAATAAAACAGGATTTATAACACAACGAGCAATGTTTATACTAATCCAGAAAAAAGATGCAAAATCAACAAGACCCTAACCCTAGTGATCACATTAGTACATATGAGGAATTCAAAGCGGCATTGATCGCAAATTATGAAAATGACTTTTTGCTGGCAAATAGAGATGCCACCCTTAGAAATCAACACTTCAATCCTCGATTGCACAAATCTGTTGTAGAGTTTGTTGTAAATGTCTACAACGAATTAAAGGTCGTTAATCCTTTGCAATCGGAATCGAGAATAATAGCATCGATTCGAAATTTGCTTCCATTTAAATTGCAACAGATCTTATTTTCCACACAGTGTATGAGTTTCAGCCATTTATTGATGCTTGTCCAATGCTACGAAACTCAATACCATGCCATGAATCCACAATCAGGAATAGGTAAAAATAAGAATAATTCAGATCATTTGGTGCCTGTTCGGAATTTAAATATTCGGAGTGTGAATAATACAGAACCTAACCTAAGCCGAGTATACTCTAGCAATCAAAATGAGCACAATAGGCAAGGTTATGTAGGGAATCCGCCTAACCTAATTAATAGTAGCCATTCATATGTTAGACCATATAGTCAAAATAGGTTTAAAAATCGACGTAATGTATGGCGAAATTCCAGAAATACAGCGAACTACGCGGATAGACGTAATGGAAGGACAAGAGATGGCACTTCGCATCAAGATCCAGGCATTGAAGTAATTTCTGTACAGAACAATAATACGGGACATAATCACGATTGTGCTGTACAGTGTACCTTATTGGAACCATACACGAGTATGAATTTAAACTAATCGCGGCTGATGTGGTAGGGGTTAAACCCATGTCAGCTGTGGATTCTCATGAACATTTATCTAAAAATTTAAGCGATAATTCTTACGAACATTTATCTTCCAATTTACATGTTCATGCTAATTATGAAAATGATTTTTCACATGACGTCGCTGTAAATAATTATTCTGAAATAGCAATTAATAGGTGTCAGTACCAATTTATACCGGTTGTAAATCGCTGTTGGTTTGAAGATGATACTGTCAATGATGGTTTTAATATTGAAGAAAATTTTGTATTTTTAAAGTCATATAGTACAGCTAAAATACCTATTAAAGTTAATGGGTTAAGTACCGAAGCTCTACTTGATACAGGAGCAAATGCCTCTCTATTATCGTATTCATTGTGGAAAGCAATTACTAGTAATTATTCGAATCCTAAGCTACAAAAGGCTGAGAATCTTATTATAGTTGATTTTACCGGTAAACATAAAAAGAGAGTAGCAGGAATTACTCGTGTGACAATATCTATTCAAGATTTTGAAATATCAATCCCTATTCTGGTGATAAAGGATCTTAACGAGAAATTAATTATGGGCTTAGATTTATTATCCCAATTACGTGTCATGCTTGATTTTAAAAACCAAACGTTGACGATACCGGGTATACCTCAGGAAATTGTTCAGAAACTGCTTCCAAAATTAGATAATCTTGCTTGTCAATATAATGAGATGTCTCCTATAGTGAATAATGTTTCTATTAGTGCAAAAAGTGATAAAGTAAATGATCCACGATTGGAAGACAAACAAAATTTGATGAATATAAAGGACGATGTATTATTTTCTGAACATGTTAAATCACTCGAAAGCAGCCTTGATTTTGCTGATAATACAGTAATAGCCGACTTTAAGAACATCTTATATAAACATAGAAATGTCTTTTCAGAACGTCCTGGACGTTGCAAGGATTTTGTTTATTCTTTTAAAGTTAAAACAGACAAACCCATAGTAACCAAGCCCTATATAATTCCATATAGATACCGGGAGAATGTACGGCAGCAAATTGCAAATATGTTAAGAGATGGGATCATTAGGCCTTCAAGAAGCGTCCACCTTAATCCATTACATGTTGTTCCCAAGAAAAATGGTTCTCTACGTGTGGTATTAGATTTGAGACGCACTAACAGTCACATTGATCTGGAACAAGTGAGGTATCCTCCAGTAGAAGAAATACTAGCTTCTTTACAAGGGAACACTGTATTCGGAAATCTAGATCTAGTGATGGCGTATAATCAGGTCGAGTTACATGAAGATTCAAAACCATACACAGCATTTAGTTTTGAAGGTCACTTGTACGAATACAATCGTGTAGTCTTTGGGCTTATCAATGGTAGTGCAGCATTAGCATCCTGCTTGAACAAAGTTCTAGGTCAAGACTTACGTAGCAACGTGATAACGTATGCTGATGACATCTTAATCATGGGGAAAAATCCACATGAATACCTGAAGTACTTAGATATAGTTTTAGACAGATTGGAAAGTTCAGGCCTTACTATCAATCTACAGAAATCCAAATTTCTGCAGAATTCTATAGAATTTCTTGGGTACCAAATTGATGCCTCTGGTTTACAATTCAGTCAATCTAAAGTTCAAGCCATAGAAGATCTACCTGCGCCAGTAAATGTGAAACAGACACGACAAATATTAGGACTCTTCAATTGGTTTCGCAAAGCCATCCCGCGATTCGCTGAGATAGCCCAGCCTTTATTTATGATCATAAAGAAAGGGGTACCATGGCAATGGGGTCCGATTCAGGAACACAGTTTTAATAAGTTGAAGGAGTGCGTAAAACGAAACATCCATTTTAATCACCCCAGATATGACGTTCCTTTCTATGTACAGTGTGACGGTTCTCAACTTGGAATCTCTGCAGTACTCTGGCAACCTAACCCAACTATTCAGGAACCAGCTGTTATACATTGCGCTAGCCGTACTCTAAAGAAAGCTGAAAAGGGATACACCACGACAGAAATTGAACTTTTGGCTATACGTTTTGCAATACAAAAATTCGCTCCATATCTTAGCGGATGTCATTTTATAGTACTTACCGACCATAATTCATTGCGATACCTCAATAGCGTACAAGGATATAACAACAGATTACTTCGCTGGTCGTTAGATCTTCAAGCTTATGATTTCGAAGTACAACACATTAAAGGGGTAGATAATGGACCCGTAGATACCTTATCACGTTTGTTTCCTGGAGAAGAGCAACATATTTTGTCCATTAACGAATTTAAGATCTTACAGGATGAAATAGCTACCATTTCGATAGAAGATTTAAGAGAACATCAAATGAAGTATCATGAATATAAACAAATCATGGAACATTTATCTTCATGTGGCGAGGGATGTAGTTGTCCCAAACACTGGAATTCCAGATTTAAATTAAATAATGGAATTTTACTTATTAAGGATTTTAAATTCAAATCTAGGAACAAAATTTGCATTCCACCTACTTTAACAGCACGCATATAAAGGCCTACCATGATGATTTCGGACATTTTGGGTATGTGAAGGTATGTGCCTTGGTTAATAAATCTTTTTACTGGAAGGGAATGAGAGCTCAAGTCAAAAATTATATCAATGACTGCATTGAGTGTATGCAAATTAAGCATAATTATCAGGCTATACAAAAACCAATGCTCTCAATAACACCTGAGAGACCACATTCATTTCTATCGATTGATTTATATGGACCGTTACCCAGAGCAGCTACTGGAGAAGTTTATTTGTTAACAACTATGGATATCTTTTCACGATATGTGGTAGCCTATCCCTTGCGTAAAGCAACCTCCGCTGCTATCGTGAATAAAATTCTGAATGTATATATTCCACATTGTGGCCCTATCGAGCATATATTATGCGATAACGGTTCACAATTCAAAAGTGATGTGTTTCTCAAAGCCATGAACAAGGCCAACATTAAAATTCATTTTGTGACTCCGTACCATCCAAGTAGCTCCGTGGTAGAAAATGTACATCGCAATTTTGGTATCTTATTTCGGCACTTTTGTAAGGATAAACATGCTGAATGGATTAAGCATGTCAACCAAATTACGTACCTTTTGAACCATTCTATATCAGATACTTTAGGTGTGTCTCCTGCTAATGTGCATAATGGCTCTGATTTGATTTTCCCTGTGGAACAACATTTCGATGTCAAATTGGAAGATTCGACAACTATAGATTCATCCAATTTAGTGAATATGGTAAAGATCCGAAGACATAACAAGTTTTTGAAACGTAATTCGCAAGTAGAGTCTTTGCAAGAAGGAAAATATCGGATCAAGGTCAATGACTTAGTTTTTGTTAAGCAACATCCACAAAGTAATATGCTGTTAAAAAAGATTTATAAATTTTGTGACATTTTCTCAGGTCCTTATTTATGTTTTAAGGAAATAAATCCTAAAGTTTTCGAATTGTTGAACGCTAAAACGGGGATGTCAATTGGACTTCGCAATATAGATGAGTTAAAGGTTTGGAAACCTACTCCGTATACAAAGGAAAAATGGATGCATCTAGTGAAAGAGTTAGTAGCACCTGACATTCTTGCTCAAATAAATAGGAATGAAAAATAATACTAATAATAATAAAAATGTATTCATATAATAACAAAAGGGTGTCTTTTGTTTCTGTAAAATAGATTTATTTACTTACATGTGCTTATTCAAACGTAGATTGTGTTTAATTTTTGATTTTTGTTCAATTATATTTTCTTTGATTTTCATTCATCAACGATAATTTTTCAATGACTTGAATTCTTTCTTATTAACGTGAAGGATTGTAATTTAATTCATGATTAATCAAGCACAAAAATTGTTTTCATTATATTAATTTGTGTTAAAACTTTATTGTTAAAAATAGGTATTGATGAAGTGTAAGATTTGTTTAATGTATATGTGAAATGTAATGAATAGATATACAAGGTGCGATCAAAATATGATGGACATATACAATGTAAAAACACTAATGTTAACGGACCAGTGGTTCTTGAAGATAAAAGCCAAGCCTACTCATGACTTTTATATTCAGTCCCGTTGTCAAGCGACATTTTTATATAACAAAATACTTTGGTTTGTGTAATATTTACCTGTACCTTGGGCAGAAAGTACTCATACATATGCACTATACTTAGTAGAATGTTCATTTCATATTAACAAAAGAAGAATGTTTTTAATATATGTAAGTGATTATTATGGGATAGTTGTTGCTATGGACATGTTTTATGGTTACCTAGTCAGTGAGTTTGTGTACTTAACAGTTTTAAGAAAAGGATATTATAAGTTATATAAAATAATAAACCAGTTTAACATCGGTCATAGACGTTGTCAGTTTTATTAAAAAGGTGAGATTAATGGTATTTAAATATCGAAGCTAATATTTTTAATGTCAAAGAAATACTACCACTTCGAATTTTTACCTCAGCAAACGAACCAGGTTTACGACTATCTTTTTGATAAGTCGTTATAGATGGTATTGAGATAGAATGGTTACGTGTATACGTTTGGCAGATGATACCGTGGATCATTGTCGCGGAATCTGAAAAGAAAATTAATAAATTGTTAGAAAACCTGAGGAAGGGTTGCAAAGAATATGGGATGAAAATAAACATTAGAAAGACAAAAACTATAAGGATTGGAACAGAAAACGGAAGCTATGTCGGACGGAAATCAAGTGAGAGGGTGTTCGAAATAATAGGGGAGAAAAGAAGAATTTTAGATCTAACTAAAATTAGGAAGAGAAACCGATTGCGACATTGTCTGAAAAGGAAATGTATCACAAGGAACGTACTAGATGGTATGATAAGAGGAAATTGTGGGAGATGGTAAAAGAGGCTGCAGTTCGTGTACGGCATTAAAACAAACAAATTATACGTCAAGACGAAGAAGTTTGCTGAAGACCGTGGTGTACGGCAGTTTCTCAGTTGTGGAAAGTAATGTTGCCCACGAGATGAAAAATCTCATTTCAACTCGTAAATTTTGTGGAAAACTTGTCTTATCTTGATTGTTAAAGTATTTTTTCTCGTCTCATCTCGATTCTTAAATATCTTTTCAAGTCTCATTTTGTAACTAGGCCTACTGAATATCTATAATCATTATCATAGGTATTCTACCATTTCTGAAGGATCACTTGCAGCTAGTGTTCCCCACGAGACTCGACCATGTTTCTCGCCCAACCTCAAAATGTTCTCCTCAGGGCCGGATTAAGGGGGCCTATAGCCCCGGGCCTTCAGATGAGCAGAGACCTTCACTCTAATTAAAATCTCAACTTGTTATCTAAAAAGAATCATAAAGATACAATCACCATCATAAAATAAAATATGACCAAAAATATGAAACATATTCCCTTAACTTTCCTACTGAACTTTCACAGAACTGTATTAGGTAAAGTCAGCAGGGGTCACATATTTTTTTCTAGCCGGGCCTCCAGGTGGGTTAATCGAGCCCTGGTTCTCTTCTTGTCTCGACTCTCTTCTCGTGGTCAACACTAGAGCCTTTTTTTTTTCAACTGTGCTCCTTCTGGCGCTGCTGTCGTTGTGCTTTCCCTTTCGAAAGAGGAGAGATAAGTTGCTGGGGCCGAGATTTTTCAATTGTTGGATGCGGAAGCGTTGCCACAACGAATTATTTCACGGGCTTCGCTATGTTTTGTCTTGTTAGCCATTCTAAGTAGCCAACGATCTTCACATGTCAAGACCAAACAACTGAATGATAAATTGGCAACACAACTGAGGTCATTCACTTCTTTCCCCCTAAGCAAAGGAAGGTGCTGATTGCCACGGGTGCTGACTGCCACAGCCAATTATTGGTGCTGATTGCCACGACTGTCGCTGATTGCAAATATGAAGGTGCTGACTGCCACGACGGCGTTCTGACTGCCACGAGCCTGGGAGAAACTGTATTTGGAAAGAGAGGAATTAATCCCTCATACTAAATTTATGATTATTAATTAATTTAGTAGGGATTAATTTAGTAATCATCACAGCAAATCTGTGGCATCCTATAAGTTACAAAGTTGCTCACAAAGTGGAACGACATACACTTGGATGTTTATAAAGGGATTGTCTTTTCTGTTATATGTACAATTTGTACATTTCATTGTTTATATTAATTGTTTTATTGTATTATTTAATGGATATGATGGTCTGAAGCCAGCTGACAAGGGAAGTTTGGAAGAAGCACTCGCCTGCAGAGAAGCATGTCATTTGAAGGACCAATTCATGCTGATTACAACAGGTAATAAAACTCGTGTACGTTGAGAACTGTTTGAGATATTCAGCTTGGAAGTTTATATGAGAAAGTGAGTGGATGCACATTTCAATGCGTTAAGTATGCTCTCCCATGGCGAAGCCTGATGGTTTGAACTTGCTATTGCTTCATCACTGGGGTCCATTCACAGACAAATTGTCCATTACAAGTTGCATGACGGATGCCAAAGACCTAATGGTTGAGAAGATACCAAAGAGTTGCACACGATTTGTGCAACCATTTGATGTGTTTTGATTACGATCAATCAAAGATTATGGCAGGAGATTTGTACATAGTATGAAACTTCTTCACCTGGACGTTATAATGTACCAACGAAACAATCAAATAAAGTTCGTGTCCATACGAATCACTTCCGATCACCGCGATACATTGGATTGTTTCAGTTTGCGTTCTGCAAGACAGGTTACGAACAAATTATAGGCCTATAACTTTTGAATCACTTGTCGAATTTGCTTTTTGCTTTGGTTCTGCGAACTGTTCCCTTAACGGATGCAACGCAATTGCACATATAAAATGTTCATGGTGCAAGGGAGTCTTTTGCCTGCGTCATTTCTTCATAAAACAGAAGAACAACAGTGATCAATTTTCATCTCTAACCTATGATTATTGTGAGCAATGTAATGACTAATTGTATCTAACAAACCCGTTAGTTATTGCAAAACACTATTTTTCTGTTACTTTCGATAGCTTTCAATTCGTATGTCAATATTCGTTACTAATTATATTGTACTTAATGCGTATAAATGCGTATATCCTCATTTTCTCATATAAACTTCCAAGTTGAATATCCCGAACCGTTCTCAACCATACAGGAATTTTATTAGCTTGTAATCTGCATGAATTGGGACTTCAAATGGCATGCTTAGTTTCTCTACAGGTAAGTGCTTTCTCCTAAACTTCCCTTGTCAGGGACAACCAGCAGTGCTGTTTTGATAGAACTTTCAAGAGCTGCTCGAAACAATTTGCGCAGCTGTACACAGTTCATGCTGACATAGGGAGTTCAAGTGAGAATACATAAATCGTATCAATTTTGTACGCACCGCTCCCTGACAAAACTGAAAGTACACTCATGTCCAAAATTATTGTCGCATATCTATAACTGTTTTCTTGTAAGAATATAATTTGATAATTTTGCAGAATACTTTTAATACTGATATTATGTGTATAATCAGTAAATGTATAATATATTTGTGGTAAATTTAATAGGAAAAGAATTATAAATTCGAAAATCATAATGAGTAAAATAAAATGTAACTAAATGGACAAGAAAATTTTATTTTCGTTTTATTGTTCTTATTTACTGCTCTTTTGACATGAAATTTACCACATACTTGTCTTTGCCGATTATACACATACTAACATTATAAGAAATACCGGGTGAATTCGTTATCAAATTATATTACTAGAACAACATATTTATAGTCATGCGACAATAATTTTGGACATGAGTGCACATACCGAGACCTGTTTACCTTTGTTAGGTGTTGGTCTGAACAACACGATCCTAAGGTTCATCTAGTTTCTTTCATGCTTCTTGGCGTCCGGTAATGATACGTCTAGTAACTTTCTCTCAGGCTCGTGGCAGTCAGCACGCCATCGTGGCAGCACCTTGATATTGGCAATCAGCGCCAGTCGTGGCAATCAGCACCAATAATTGGCTGTGGCAGTCAGCACCCCACCCTTCCGTTAAAGGGCGGCGGAATGGAGCCGAAGTATATTTCGCATATTTTTCGAGGGCACACCTGAGATTGACAGACTCTAGCGGCAAATGATCTGCCAATAGTGACAGAATTCCTATGATGATGATTATAAGTATTTAATTTTGTAATTAAAAGTTTACTGTGTTCTTTTTGTGTTTGAGCGAGAAAATAACAAATACATAGTAAACTGAAATATTTTGAAAGGTTTTTCAGTTGTTTTAAAATTGTTAGAATGTTAGCATTAAAATGTTCAGTAGACTTAAGGATAAATATATTCTGTTGACTGGTACTTCCAATAATGTTCCTGAGATACCAATCCAGCATGATGAGTACTCGCATCTTCCTGACATACGTACAAGCAATTCTTTTAGCCAAACAGATATGACGAAGAAGTCAAATCAATCACGTATTTAGAAGTAAATGATGGAGTAATAAGTGGAACACCACCTAGGAAACACAGGCACATATCATACGGTATTTTCTACCAACAGAATTCACATTGAAGAATTAACATGTGAACCCATTATTATCTGACGAGGAACCTACCCTGAGCTACCGCATAGGTTTCTGGATTTAGCCAGTGATCCCTCCACAATTCTACATGAATAAAGTTACATCGGCCGTGACTGAAAAACTGGCTTGGTCCTCCCCTTACATTACAATAAATATAAATAAATCTGGGTTGAACATGATTTGGACATTTTTTTTAAAGAAATAACTTCGAACAGTTGTTCAGCATGTCCAGAAATCCAGAAATGTCCTGAAGTTTTTCATCGCTGAACAAAATGTGTCTAGAATGCCTCCTAATTAATAGCGGTTAATAGAACTGTCCTTTAAAGTGTTCAAAATGTACCTGAACAGTATTAGGACACTTACACAGTACTTTTTGCACATTTTACAAGTCGTTTCTGCCCGTATACTTACTCACTCACTGGACACACTAGAAGCTCAAAAGTACATTTTGAACTCTGTTAGAGCAGTTTATATTAACCACTGTTAGGATAGGAAACAGTTTAGACATTTTTTACTAACACTGATAGATCACTTCAGGATATTATACAACGATTAAAAGTCGCTACTAAAAGTGTCCAAACACTTATTTATTTTTAGCGTAAAGAATTCTGTCCTCCTTGGCTTTGGGATCTACAGTGATTTTACATTTTTTAAGGTATTCTTTAAATTCTGGAATTGTGGGTAATTTTAAATTTAAAACTGGTTGCAATGCCGGTCAGATTTGGTTATTTATTTATTTCTTCCTAATTTAAATGCCAGAAAAGCATCATGTATCAATATTTTCTGCATTGATTATGGGAGCGTTAAAAAATTGTCATATGTTTGAAGAAATTCTAACCATATTATATATATATATATATATATATATATATATATATATATATATATATATATATATATATATATATATATATATATATATATATAATATGGTTAGAATTTCTCTCTATATATAGGGTGTTTCAAAACAACACCGACAATGTTTGGGAGGTGATTCCTGACACCAAGATAAGACAAAAATTATAGACCAACCTGGGTGCACAAATGCTTCCTTTCGGAGTTATAAGCTACCGAAAACATGGAAAACTGAACTTTAAAGGTTCATAGCTCCAAAACTATGGAGCCTACCGTAGTCGGGTCAAGACTTCACTTAGGAACTAATATGTGCACTATCTAAAAATACATGTTTCAGAATCCTAAGGTACTCACAAAGTAATTTTTATAGAGAAAATTCGGCTACGCGCATATAATTTGAAGTACTCTCCAACTACCCCCATAAAAATTGTTGCGGAAGTACCACAGGATCCTGAAACTTGGATATTTGGATAAGGCACATACTAGTTCCTAAGTGAAGTTTTGACCCGACTACAGTAGGTCCCATAGCTTTGGAGCTATGAACCTTTAAAGTTCTTTTTTTTTTTTTTTTTTTTCATGTTTTAGACAGCCTATAACTCCGAAAGAAAGCATTTGTGCACCCAGGTTGGTCTATACTTTTTGTCTTATCTTGGTGGCAGAAATCCCTCCCAAACGTTGTCGGTGTTGTTTTGAAACACCCACCCACACACACACACACACACACACATATATATATATATATATATATATATATATATATATATATATATATATATATATGTTCCCTAATGAGGATATAGAATAGTTAATTCGTTTAGAATCCCGGGTTCGAACCCTAATAGAAGTGAATGTTTCAATTGTATTTGAGTTTAGCGTCCTGTTCAGGAGCGAGGCTATATGAGACGTAGACCTGTAGCTTAACGCGGGATTGAAACCACACGATCACCCGCCAAAAATAGAACATGGGTCTCCCACTCAAAAGGCGCTACACTACCTACATAGGCACGTGGGAACTCCCGATAGAAATAGGTTCCACGTGGTTAAACTGTAGTCCACGCACCACATAGCATTGATCCTAAAAATGGATGTTGAACTTGCAAAGAATATGTAATACACATTTTCGCAAGCTTTCGCCATTATACCTAAAATATGACCTTTCACATTTTTCCTTGTTTTTCTTGATGTTAGTAGTTGTAAACTGGTTTTAGTTTTCCCTTGACAGGCACATACACACACATATATATATATATATATATATATATATATATATATATATATATATATATATATATATATATATATAAATTAAAATTCTAACGTTAAAATTTTAATTATAAAAAAAATCAACCAATAGAATGCAACTAGCATACATATTGCTATAAATGACCTTGGGTTTACTGTACTTTGCTTATAAGATATATCCATAACCTTGCTCACCTTTTGGTAACTTGTGGTGCAAAAGAATGCATAAAATTACAATGTAAATCAGTGTCTAGACTAGCTTTATTCTTCTTCTTCCGTTTTTTAATTTACCATTTTAAATGTGAAAGCTGTCAAGAAATTTGATAGGAGGAACCTATCTCCATGTCATGACGTGTGTTGCAAATGAAATGAAGATAACGCATACTCAATGTAATTATATGTTAATGTATATGTTTCTTACCTGAAATTCTAGCAAGAAAATTATTTGAATGATGTTGAATGTTGCACAAAATCGCATGGATAACTGCAGCATTTTCCTTTCTCATTAAAAAAAGTGACTACCAAGATTTAGTTTCATAAAGGAAACAATCCATCACACAGAAAAAAATATAGAAATGCACGGTATATTCGTATTTTAACTCATGTATAAAAAATAATGCTTTACATAAAGAAAGAAAGGAACTAATGATCATCACGTAACAGCAGAATGCACCTAATATTGTTTAGTAAAACATTAATTAAAAAGAAAAAGAAAAAGTTGTTATGTTAATGCTTTATAACACTCTTCAAGTTAAACAATTCGTTAACCTGTAAGACTGAGCTATCTGATTAATGAATTGCAAATAAATATACAGTATATACCATTCACCTACGAAAAATCTGAACGGGTTATATATCATTGTTAAAATGTTAAATTTGAGCTCCTTCGTGGCTAAGCGGTTAGCGTACGCGCCTTTAGCGTAGGAGACCCGGCTTCGATTCCCGGCAGGAGCTCATGTGGTTTGGATTCCACGTTAATCAGTAGGTCCACGTCTCATATAGCCTCGTTGCTGAACGGGACGCTAAACTAAAATCAACTCAACTCAACTCAAAATGTCACATTCATCTCATAAGTTCTTATGTTTATTTTACAAATGTATTGCATACATTGTTTACATGGGTAAGATTTTGGTTCTGGAGGCTTCGTACTTTCACCACGCTACGTTCTAGTTTCTATTTTCGAGGTAGGTCATCCTGACCAAAGTTTCCTTGGACTAATACACTTTTCTTCTTCTTCTTTTTCTTATCTCAGATACTAGAACTAGTGATAGTTTTCCAAGTGCGGATATAGGTCATCGTTCCTTGATTTCTAAGTAAATATTTATAAAAAATGTTTTGCAAAAATTTTAGGAAGTTCAATTCCCATAACTTAGAAACATTAGAATATTTCACACGCTTGTATAACAAGTCAAAGTCTATCACCACGGTAAGTTTCATCTAGATCGGATTAATTCAGTTCAACTCCCTTTTGCTACTGTCTAAACCCCAAATTTGATGGTCTGTAACTTAAAAACGAAAATCCTGTACACCATAATATTTCACATGCTTATATAGCGAGTCTAAGTCTGCCACCACAGTAAGTTTATTCTATTCTGATCATCTGTATTCTGAATTTTAAACATATAACATCCAGTTTTACACCTCTGGGATACATACATAAGGACTAGCCCCCTTGATTTTTGGAATGCTCTCATAAAAGTTTGAAAATTCCATTTGGCAAAAAGTCTAAATTCACCATTGGATGCGAAGTATTTAATATGCAGGCTGCCAATATATGGAGACTAAACGGCGTGACAAACATCTTGGCATTTGAAGGCGGCGCTCCAAGTTCCCTTTAAATGCTGCCAGCAAATGAGCCAGTGCCAGCGTTTATCTTGTACACATCTACGTCTATCCTCGACCACCTAATCGCGCTGTAGTTCGTCTGCTTAGCCATAGCCACACTCCTTAGCACTCGGCAATGTCGCGTCAGAGCTTGCGTTTTATTCGTTTAGCTCAAATGCCAAGATGTTTGTCACAGGCTTTAATTCAAGGACTGAATGGAAAGTGATGGTAGCATAGTTGTGATTCATATCTGGGTTTATGCACGAACGAATACCTGTTACATTCCTTCAATTTAATCACCTCCCATCTCTATATCACCACCTATCATACGTGTGGAAGGCGTCGTAGACTGTCAGTGCGCAACTTTTGTCGACGATACACTGCAATCACCATATGGCGACGGATGATGGCATCTTTTGTGTCGTAGTGCTTCACGCGAAGTGGTTTCTTCATTCTGGCGAAAAGATCTTCATGAAATTCCTGAGAACATTGTTATGTATTGCACCCACATGCCACTTCAATCTTGATCCAGGCACATTATTTGTCTTTCCTAAACATGTTATGACGCTTCCATTTTCCTCCTTTATTTTACGGCACTACTGCCTTCGACTGAATAACACACAATCGTTACCGTTCGCCACACTTCATCGCCTCACATTGCCTTATCACCTACGGAACTCTTATAGCTGAGACACAGCCCTCTGACATAGGAACAGTGTTGCCCCTATTTTTATCCGAGCTATGTAGATTAATCTGCGTCGTTTTTCTCTTTTTGAGCCATATTATAACATGAAAATAATTGGAACCCGCTTTCGCTACTAAAACTTCACATAATTTGTAAACAATATACCGCAGTATAACGAAAATTATAAAAGTGAGTTCGAAACATCATAGGAAGAGATGCTCTAAGATTGAAGAAAAAAATTGAAGACAGAGACGAAATACTGAAACATTATCGTGATTGAGGGCCATGCTGAACCCAGTTTGGGGCTATAAGGGTAACAGCGTTGATTATAGCGTCCATTATTAGATTGAGTGGATGAAAACAGTAAACTAAAATTTCGTCTATGAAGATAATATTTGATCTATTTGTAACCGGGTGATTCAACTCATTTTGGTATTTTTTTTATTATTATTTAATTCAGAGAAACATATTCAGAGATTACTGTTGTCTTAAAGTGAGGTTCAAAGTAATTATGGAGTAATGCAATACAGCTTAAAATTACGTAATTGTGAAAACTTCTTGTAATTATAATTATGAAAAACTATTGTTGGGTGTAGAATCAGAGGAAAGGAAAAATCATTTTAACAACTTCTTGTATGTAGCTAGGTTATTTCAAACCGTATAGCAAACTTCACTAATGTTCATCATAGCTTCGGAGCAGTTTGAGATATCAAATTGTAAACGTCACTATGATTTTTATTTATTTAGTCTAATTTTACATGGCGAAGTTAAGGCTAATCATGCCTTGTCTCCCATTTGACCATGCAATACAATAGTATCATGATTAGTAATACAATAATAATAATGAAATATGTATAAAGTATATAAAACACTCCCAATCACACACACACACACACACACACACACACACACACACACACACACACACACACACACACTTAGATTACTACACATAGATTACTTAGATTACTACATATAACCACATAATATAGTCACATACATTTAGTGAACAAAAGAAATAAAAGGTAGGAAGTATTAAAAGCAGCATTTTTTCAGATATTATTAAGCCTTGATAGACTTATGGAGGATCTGCTCAACCGACTTCTTAAATAGGTTGATTGACTGTGATTGTCTTGTGTTGGATGGAAGGTCATTCCACGCATGGCTAGTGGATGTAAAAAACGCATGCGAGTAGAATTTTGACGAATGTAGGGGAAGAGAAAGGAGTTTATTTACACCTGATCTTGTATTGTGATCGTGATGAGATTTAGTGCTTGCAAACGTTGAAATAAGTAGGAAGGTTGTTGAAAGCGCAAAGTCTTAAAGAGAAATGTGAGTCGATGAAAATAACCTCTATCGGCAAGTTTCAAAAGGCCCAGCTTTCTGTAGTATGGAGTTAAATGATATGATCGTTTGAGATTATAAGCAAACCGTATACAGGCATTTTGGATACGTTGCAAACGGTATATACTAATTCTTCATTTAAGTGTGATTGAGCTACATCACAATATTCAAGGTGAGGGAATATTAGAGATTTTACAAAAAGCAGCTTTGTTTCAGTGGGTAGAATTTTCTTTAGTCTAGTGAGTGAATGCAAAGACCAGAACGCTTTCTTACATACAGCATTAATGTGAGGTTTCCACTCAAGGAATTGATCTATTATTAAACCAAGATTTGTAACAGTTTCTGAAAATGGAATAATTGTTTCATTTATCTGTACTGTTGGTATATTCGAACGGTGCATTTGTATAAGTCGTTTAGAGGAGACACAAATGCACTTCGATTTAAGTGGATTTATGGTTAACCCATTTTCATTAGACCACAAGTAAATGCGGTGCAAATCATCATTCATTTGTTCAATTGAATTGTCCAAGTTTTCGGGTTGACGTGATATATATATTTGAAAATTATCTGCGTACAGGTGATACTTACAGTATTGTAAGACAGAAGGAAGGTTGTTAATGTACAGACAGGATAAGAGAGGGCCAAGGACACTACCTTGAGGAACGCCGTGAGAGAGATTCCGCAGTGCAGAAGAAGTATCGGCTACGGTTACAAATTGCTTCCGTCCCTGTAGATAATTTTTGACCCATTTCACAGCACCATTGGAGAAGTTAAATTTCGTCGCCAATTTATGGAAGAGAATCTTATGTATAATTTATTGAAAAGCTTTAGAGAAATCTAGTAGAGCAAGAACAGTTACTTGCTTTCTATCCATTGCTAGTCTATTGTCCTCAGAGACGCAAGTAACAGCTGTAGCAGTACTGTGGTACTTTCTGAAGCCTGATTGAAACGGATTTTTAAAAATTGTATTTCATTAGATGGGTTCGAATTTGATCACTAAAATGTATTCCAATGCCTTTGAAAGAGCAGGTAAAATACTAATTGCCCGAAAATCATTAATACTTGTGATATTACTTGTTCTGAGGAACGCTAGGAATTCAGCTGTTTTCCAATCAGATGGAAAAGTGCCGCTCATAAGAGAACGGTTGAAAATATTAGTGATGAGATTTAGTATAAAAAACGCAAAATTTTTAAAATAAAATTAATACTAATTTGGTCAGGTCCAGTAGCATTTGATTTTATTCTATTGATGATCTTCATGACTGTTAGAGGACTGACACATTCAAAGGGAGAAACGTTTTCTGTACATTCTCGACTCTCATCATGTGTAATTTTAGAATATGTATTACTTAAAAACTGAATGTCACAAAAATTGTTATTAAGATCATCAGTAAATTTATTGTTAGCCATATTTTGTTTCCTACTGCTCTTGATTCCTAATATATTTTTTTTCCACAAAATTTTCGAGTTACCACCGCTGTTCGCTAGGTTTGATGCAAATTCCATTTTGACTTTCCTAATTAAGTGTGTACATCTATTTCGTAAGATTTTGTTTTTTTAAAACAGTCGTCAGCCTGTACTGGATTATCTTTACGAGATTTCGTGTATTGTTATAAGAGGAATCACATTTAGCCATTAAATTTAGAATTTCTTTAGTTATCACGGGGAAGAAGGTCGCGATTCTTTGCATTTAATGATTAGAGCATGCTTATCAAGTAGTGTTAATAATGTGGTATTAAAGAAATTAAGTTGTTCGTCTATAGACGAAGAGTTGTAAATTACCTGCCAGGGAATATTTGCCGCATCAAAGAAAAGGGCAGCTTCATTTATTTTATTCAAGTTTCTGTACGAAATAAGTTTTGACTGTCTCTTCGGAGTATGTATAGAGTAGCAGGCGAACACTAGATCGTAATAAGATATACCTGGAATTGGTAATTGCCCATAGTGAACAATTTTATGCGGATTATTAGTTAAAAGATGAGATCGAGTAGTGAATGTGATGTAGTAGTATGGAAAGTGGGATTTAGAGCGCACATTGTCAGATTAAGGCCGGATAAAACATCACGAAATGTTTCACTTTCACCGTTCGACTTCAGCATGTTAAAATTAAAGTCACCGAGAACTAAACAATTTTCATAAAAGGGCAAGTGTTGCAATATTTCATCTTCGAAATTTTTAAAATTTGCTTTTGCCGGTCTGTACACCGAACAGATTAGCACTTTATTTTTTATTCCAGAAATTACATTCAATGATAATGGTCAGTACAGAAGCTGTATTCCTGTGGTGACATAGCCAGAATTTTCGTATCTACGTCATCCCTCACATAATGCCAACTTTACCAGCACGTTTTTGCGTTCTGTCATTTCTTATGAACTGATAACCCGGTAACTCATACAGGCTACTATTCAAACTTAGCTTTGCCCACGTTTCGGATACCAAAGTCAGGTGCAGACTATTTTACGGGAGAACAATAGTTTGAAATTCATCGAAAGTGCTTAGAAGGGACTTTGCATTGAGGTGAATGACATTTAGCGTGTTTGCACACGCTGCAGACAAAATCGGCGGAAGACCCCGATGATATCGGTGTCGGTGCCGACGTACTTTGCACACGTCGCCGACAATATCGGTGGAAGCCCTGACAATATCGTTGCCGGTGATGGTTTGCACACGTGAAAGAGAGAACAGGACGTGCGGGAGATATTTTCTTGCCTTTTGTACTTACGGCGTAGAAGCAGGAAACGTACGTCACGAAAGCTTTGGGTTCATCCATTATCGACTGTGCGTTATGTACTGTAGAAGGTGCTTTATACACACTGTATGAGAAACTACGCGAAGACGATCGAAATTTTTTAATTACTACCGTATGTCCATACTAACTTTTGATATTCTAATAGGGAAAAATTGAAACCATATTCAGCGCCAGAATACAGATATAAAACCCTGTATTCCACCAATAGAAATGTTTGCAGTTGCAATATGTTAAGTATGTTATTATTATTATTATTATTTAAAGCTCTAATAATGTTACTGACTGATTGACTGACTACTTCTAAATTCTTCGCTTTCTTCTTTCTCTATTCGCTTATGGCAGTGTGACCACCCAGCAAAAATATTTCGTACTAATCTAGGCAGAAAAAGTATTAGATCTGAGGAAAAAGTACTAAAATTTTATCTGCTTTCGTTTCACCCTATTTATGACATTTTACGATATTAATATCTAAGATACGAACATAGGCCGATAAAACTTCTGAGAATCCGCTTTGTAGTCGATCTCTTAAAATTTCGTATTTTCTTGACTATCTTTGGAGATATTTTAATGAATTCCCCACTAACAAGGTGTCCTAATACGTTAAGCTCATGACATCCTATGTGTGTCGTCTTGGGTGATGCCCGAAAGTCGTGTTTTCTAAGCTTCTGAAATAGTAATTCTAAATCTGCAAGTGCTGTGGAAAGTTATGCACTGCTGACAAGGTCATCCGCAAAACTTATAATCCTATTGGATAGTCCCTCCAAAATCATCCTCGTCGTGACACGGAGACTTTGAGAGCTCGTCCTGTGCCCCATTCTGAACCTCAAAAATTCATACGATTTTCTGTTATGATTGAGTTCGAAGGTCATGTATTTATGGCTCTTAGGATGCAACAAAATTTGGAAGTATGAATTCGAGAGGTCTCCAATTTATAAGGTGTTATAAAGGTTTTCCAATTTATAGAGTTTAGAACGTCCTCTGTTGATTGAAATGGCACCGGTAAACACTTGATATAACTGTTACACTATCCGGATTAAGAACTATCCGGACTAGATTAAGAACTATCCAGAATTCTTGCGTATTAGGGTTCCTGAGCACCAGAAGTGGAGAACAGTATTCATTATTGTCTTTGGGCCTAACTATTTTTGCCTTGATAAGCTCTTGAATCTGTTTGTCTACCTGGTTTCTGATATGTAATGGAATTGGTGGTGAACGGTCGTGAAATACAGCAGACTTAGAAATCCTAATTTTATGAACATATCCCCTAAAATATCCGATGTCGTCAGCAACATACGTAAAAGCGTCCATATATTTAAACAATAAATTATAGACTGCTACTTTTTAGTTTCTGTCTAAGTTGGGGTTGACGTGAAAGAGCTCTTTATTGAAAAGTTTCTTTGCGTGTTTTAAGCGTTTTTCAGTTTCTTCTTTTGTCTTAAACTGGTACGCTTTTCCTAGAAAATTTGGTTCTTCTAAGGCGTTAAAATAAATTTGGTGTCCTTCCTCAAGAACCACCGCTGGTGTATTTCTTTTTATAGTTGCGCTATTGCCATTAGGATTTGAAATTGAAATTATCATTTTGTTTGTTTCTATCTTCTGGTCGAGAGCATTTGACCTATGTATCTCGAGTATTCCAGGAAGCAATGATATATACAAGAATTTCGCATCAGCTATTTTTTCTTTCCTTCCACTTGAATGGACGTGTGCGAGCGTGGAGGTAAAGTTATTTGCTTAGTCACGTACAAACAGTTTTGGTCTATCTGCGATATTATCTGAGTTGTAAAAGCTGGCAGCGTATTTTCTTTGCTCTCCGCTGGTAGCTGTGACTTCCGTGAACGTTTAAAGAAAGAGATTTATATTCTTATTTAAGTCGATGGTGGAATACGAACGTTGGAAAAAGTCAATTCCTATAATAATTGACATTGTCCTATCAATTACTCGAAAGTTATGAGTAAATGTTGTTTGACCTATTTTAAATTTTATTAGTGCTATTTGATTTAAACAAATATTGTTTCCTGAAATTCCTTTTACTATTGTCTGGAATGGAATTAGACTCGTCCCAGGGGGCAAGGTACCGGCTGGCCAGAGCGATATCGTGCTACCGGTGCTAATTATTGCATTCTGAGGACCTGATTTAATTTTAATTGTTAAATGTGGCTTGTTTTTTTCGTTTTCTAGGGCAATGTTTTCCCTTTTTTCTGCCAATTGTCCTGATTGTTCTTCTATCACAGGAATTTCGTAATTTATGCTATTGTGCTTGCTAGTTTCTCTTTGGTCTTCCTGTTCCGAATGATGATGACTATCGGCCCCCTTGTCAACGTTTTCCCACGTTTTTTGACGCTTATAACAAACTGATGCACCGTGTCCCCGTTTTCGGCATATCGCACATACCAAAATTTGATCTTCCGTGGGTGTAGCCTGCTGACTGTTCTGTGCTTATCCTTTTTCCTTTCCGCTATTATTGTTATTCCCTCCTTCTGTTTCCCTGATTTTTATAACTTGTCTGCGCTATCACTAGTGACTATCTAGTTATTGACCCGATGAGAGGAAATAGGTGTTTTGCACGGTGCCCCTTCTCTCAAGGCAATCTCCAATTCACCTGCTAGTTCTGGTGAGTCTTGAAGGATAGCCCCCTCAGCCCAAGGCAGCTTCGCGAGGCTTGGTTGTAGTAAGGATCCCTAGTCCAATGCGACCTTGGGTATAGATAGGTGTACCCCTAGTCTAATGCGACCTCAAGGCAGGTGTTGGTTAGTTGATCAGTTTGTCGACTGATGCCAGGTCCCTCGATGGTCGGGCTTTTATCTGTCCTCTTCGGATCCTTTCGTGAGGTCCGTCTTCTTTCGGCGTTCCTCGGTATCTTTCGTGTCGGCTTCTCGTCTGCTACACTGTTTACAACCAATAACACATGTTGTGTTGACATGTGCTTTTGTCGTGATGTGGGAATCCTTACAGTATATTCACAACTATTTCTTGTCCACTCTGTACGTTCTTAACTAACTCATTTGTATGATATGTCCACAGCTAAAGGGTATCTCTCGTCTCGTGCTTCCAGTCCCCAATACCGCAGCAACATTAATGCTTGGTGAGTGCATTATTGGAATCTTGAAGGCTACATAGAAGGAGTACGAAATTGAGAACGTCCCCCCTCTTTATTTGGCTGCCTTGGGATAAATGTGGTATGATACATGATAAAATATCTTATGTTAGCACTGGGATAGATGCAGTATGATGCATGACAAAGTATCTTATCTCATGTTAGAACTGGAATAGATGTACAGGTAGTATGATACATGATAAGGTGTCTTATCTCATGTTATAACTGAGATAGATGTAATGTGATACATGATAAAGTATATTATGCTAGAACTAGAATAGATATAGTGTGATACATTATAAAGTATGTTATCTCATGTTAGAGCTGGGATAGATGTAGTATGTTACATGATAAAGTATCTTATCTCATGTTAGAACTGGAATAGATGTAGTATGATACATGATAAAGTATCTTCTCTCGTGTTAAAGCTGCACTGTAAAAAATATCGGGAAGGTTTCTCACCTTCGGGGAACCTTTTTGCAAAGAAAAGTCTAGGTTTCCGGATAAATTAACAGAACGTTTCTCCATTTTAACAAAAATAAGACATTTTCCGTAAGAAATCAGAAAGGATTCGGTGTGGTCAGAAATATGTACAATCCTTTTATCATCGGGAACAAGTTTTCTTTATTTTTAAGGAATTTTCTCATACATTTCCCATAATCTGATGTTACTTTTCCTTTATTTCACGGTAAACAGGCTTTACCAGGCTACTCGGAAACTTTTTGGTGATGCATCATGGGAGTAATAACATCCATGTTTATTTAATGAGTAGTGCTATTATTTATATTACGCCTTTTGTCGATAATTTGGAAATAAATAATCAGAGCGTCGAGTAAATGGTAGGGTACGGTATAATGTAATAAACATTTTTATTATTTTTTCTTATTTTTGGTTACAGTTGTGATTATTTAATTCATGTTTTTAGCACAGTGAATGAGCGTAAACAGTAATGCGGCCTTGTACATAAGGCATATTTTCAGCATAATGCGCGTAAACACTCATAATATTATTAGTTTTGGGTTCACTCGAACACACAGTTCGGGTTATGTTTAGCAGAAGGGTCCAGAAGCACGTAAAAAACACAACATTTACAGGAGAAATGGATGATGCAAGTATTTAGACCAAAATAAGGTAACCAAATCTGGGTTCAATCGAGCAGATGGTTCTACCAGATAGAAAATCTATAGGTAAAATACGATGTGAAACACTTTTGTGAATAAATGAGAGTGTGAATATAAGTAGTTAGTGTGAGTGCACAGCATACTGAAATGACAAATAGGCATATGCTTTACCACTATCCTCGTTTATGCGTATACTCTCCATCGCTGACGCGCCTGCTCCCTACGGATGCACCCCTCGCTGACGCTCGTGCCTCCTTTCTGCGCTCCTGCCCTGACTCGGTTAGATAGCATTTGTGCTTTTTAATGGTCATCTAGCACATATTGGTACGTGTTTTATGCACTGTAGTTTTTATGTTACATGTTCAAACTGTATTTATACTAATCCCTCCTGCAGTCAGTTTGTAAGTGATGATGGAGTTCCTCATTTCGTGCATGCTCTGCTAAAATAAATATAAAGATTTGACCTAACCTGAAAAGGTAAGAAATATGTCTAAATTTGGTAGAACCGTCTGCTCGAGTAATGCCTCAAATCTAATCTAAGCTAACCTGAACTAGCTGATATTAACCTAACATTCGGTAAGCAGAATGTAGCAGAATGTACCTAGAAGTAAGCAAAATTCGGTAAGAGTGCACTTTGTGCAGAACGTTCATAGGAACGGCATTTATTCCGAAGTTGGGCGTCCGCTTTCGCCACGTTTTTTCGCTGTTATCTCCTTTGCACACTTTCTGCAATTTGTTATTAGGTTCATTAATCCGTGCTCTTCACAAACTTTTAAAAGATTTTGCTCGTTATCAACGTATTGCTTCACAAATGTTAAAACTGTTAGTTCATTGCCCTTGTACATTCGCCATGTTCATAACATAAATGCTCGTTTCTTTCCCACAATGCAACTGTTCGGTTACCTTGCGCCAAGTAGTTCCCTCCGCTCGTCGTATAGTCCCATGTTTATAGCCTCTTATATATAACAAATAAACATATTTTTCGAGACTCTCATATTTTATCAAGCGCACAAACGATCAAATTATCCATATCTTTCATGTAAATTTTAAAAATTTTGCTGGAAACGGACGCCCAACTTTGGAACTTAACCCGTTAGGAACTATAGCTAAACAACCCTATGGGGCTTCTAACCTCCTTCGCTCGCTCAATTATGTTTTGTGAAATAAGTAACACTTCAGATCTTATATTTGCAAGATTGGGAGAAAAATTAAAATATACCCACAATCTTACCCGGAATTCTATTTTTTCGAAAATTTTGCTAGACCTCTACACTACCATAATCTAACATAATATAACCTAATCTAAACTAACCTAATGTAAAGACAAATTACCAAAATTGTAATATTTTTAGAAACAATTGCTGAACTCTTTCTGCTAAATATAAGCCGATGGTCAAGGGAGGATGTAGAAGGTGAAATCTGGGGGGGGGAAGACAGAATCCCAGACTATGGTAGGTATATCATGATATGACTACAAGCTTCCAAAAATATATAAATAATAACTAAAATGATGTTTGTCACAAAAAAAGGGGGATAGTAGGTTCCCCCGGCCCCGGCCTAGATCCACCACTGACGACGGATTTACCAAATAAAATTCATTTCAATATGCTGTAGACTGACAGTAATTACTTATATTCACACTGTCGTTTATTCATGAAAAATGTTTCACATCGTATTTTACCTATAAATTTTCTGAGTGAGAGTAAAAGTATTGTAAATGTGCTCTTCCACTATCCTCGTTTATGCGTATACCCCCGTCGCTCACGCGTCTAATCGCTACGGACTAACCACCTCGCTACCTGGCCTTCCTGCTGCGCTCCTGCCCTGACTCGCTTAGCCCTTTTAGGATTTATGGTATGTTTATATACCATGGCGGAGTATCGTGTTTCACAACTTATTTAGGTTCTATACCAGGTATTTAAGTAATTTTTTATTGGTCAATTCAAGGATGGACCAAAGAACAACCAGGTGCGTCTTGGAAGCGGATGGTCAACTTACCGGCGCGGAGGGGCATGACTTTTTTTTTCCTAAGGCAAATTTCTCACGCTCTTAGTTTTCAAGATAACAAATTGAAATTTTGCACATGGATTGTGTGTACTTTTGTGTATGTATCATTTTTTTAGATCCTTACGTGAAACTGGGACCGGGCCCGAGGCGCGCAAGTGTTCCCAGAAATGACTTTTTCAGAAAAATTCCCGATTTTCCGGGTTCAGATGTATTGTACGGATATGTGAGTGATATCGTTGAAAAGCGCTCGTTATTCTAAGCAAGATGACGTTTGAACCATGACATTAGGCCAAACGGTAATGACGCAGTAAATTTTTGAAGTATTATATACGCACATTATTTATATAACGTTTTTAGAAAAAGAAATCAGATCCCTATGTGAACTCAGGGCCGGACCAGAGGGGCGAAAGAATCTAGATTGTTTTTGATAAATCTCCCGGTTTGTCCCGTTTCAGTTTAATACGAGCACCGTTGGCGAGTGATACCGTTGAAAAGGATGCTCTATCGTAAAAAAAAAAAAAAAAAAAAAAAAAAAAAAAAGAAAGAGAGAGAGAGAGAGAGATGAGTCATGATTCTACGATAAATAGTAAGGAAGCAGTAACTCTTTGAGTGAAAGTCTAAAATTTATCTCAAAAATGTAAAATCCTAAGAGAGTTGGATAGCATTTTTGCTTTTTAGTGGCCACCTAGCACAAGTTGGGTTGTACTTTATGCACTTTGGGTTTTAAGCCTTACTAAGCCCACATGAAATCAATCTGCTAGTGGGTAATAGAGCTCTTCATATAGTGCATGCGCTGCTTAAAAAAAAAAAAAAAAAAAAACTTGACCCTAATCTGAAATTGTAAGAAATTAGTTAAAATTTGGTAGATCCGTCTTCTCGACTAAAGCCTTATTTTTCACAAACGTCCCATACATGGAGTAGACGTCGTATAGCATTACCGTATAATTAATGAGAAGTGTCTTTCTTAAGCTTAATGGCTGCGGGGGGGGGGGGCTTATGTGCGAACGAGCTCATCAACTTTAGAAAATTTTGGAGTGTATATATAGGCGAAAGGGATACTTGGCGCAATGGTATCAATAATACCAAGACAACAGCGCCTAAGTTTACCTAACCTACGTCAGTGGGAACGCAAAGAACCTAACTAACTAACATAGGTCACTGGAGACGCAATCAATCAGTATTTTCGCGCGTTTTACTTTGTCAGCGGCAGACGCAAGTGGCCACTAAATCTGGCGGACTAATCGTAAGACTGACATATTTTGAAGTCTAAACAGTTTCTTCTGACTTTTTTTTTTTTTTTTTTTTTTGTAAATAATGTGCAACGGGACATATTAGAACGCAGGACATCAGTGTAGTATTTAGTCGTTTCTACAAAATTTGCTCGTGAGCTTCTCCGTGGCTAAGTGGTTAGCGTACGCGCTTTTGCGTCGGAGACCCGGGTTCGATTCCCGGTGGATGCTCATGTGGTTCGGATTCCACGTTAATCAGTAGGTCCCGTCACATATAGCCTCGCTACTGAAAGGGACGCTAAACTGAAAATCAACTCAACTCAATATTCGATCGATCTTCCAGTACTTACTGCGTAATGAGCTTCTTCGGCACATTACCCGCGGTGGGTATATTCTTTTTATTGATCATACATAAAATGGTAAATCATAGAGACAGATAGGATAGATAACATAGGATTGTTTGAGCACAAGGGAACGTTACGCAAAGTGTGTTTGTAGGCTTGTACAGATCCTTTTTCTACCGTATGTTTTAACATTATGGATGTCAATAGTAGGCACACACACACAACAATGGTAGGCACGTATACACCTGAAACTAATTGTATTAAGTACAAGAGGCAAAACTGTACTAATCATTCCTCAAATCATAAATAAGTTTTGGTATCGTTTTTATCATTGTACTTAATGCAATTCTGACAAACTAGTTAGGTTAGTTTATCTTAAATCACCTATTGTTATGATAGAGCGCGGTAGATCGAGGGTATGTCCAAGTGGGCCCACCCCAAAAGAAGCGGGTTTTTTCGGGTTTGACCCACCTGAAAACCTGCCTGGGTTAAGACGAACGAAGTTCCACTATGAGCGTCTTACCAAAAGGTTTTAGTGTATGAGCACTTTCGGCCGACATCTTGGAAAATGGCGTTTTTCTCTACACCTTTGGTACATATGGGAAAATTTTGACCCAACAAGCCTGGTTCGATTCAGAGCGACTAGACATCGGGCTTACTACAATGATTTTATTTTACTTTTTCTCCCTTTGCTTCGCAATTTCTTGGAATATGTTTACCAAACGAATGTTCTTTGGTTCAACTTAATGTGCTTAAATGTGTTTCGAGTGATATCTTCCAGTGCCCAGGACGTAACAGGGTTTGCCCAAGTGGGCCCAGCCCGAAAAAAACCGGTTCGGATTGGACGCACCTGAAAACCCACCCGTGTTTTTGAGCTTTTAGTTAGTGTATTATTGGTACAACTAAGGTGATCACATTGAAAGTGATTTTTATCAGATTTTGGACTTTCCTTGGGCGAATCAGATGCTTTTATGTTAAAGTATACAACAACAACATAGTTCTGAATGCACGGATAAATATATTTTGTTTTGGTTCATTATAGGCCAGAAAATTGTAGATTTTATTTGTCCCTTTTTGCCTTTTTCGGCGTTTTGTTTTTTATATACTGGTCATTTTAAAAACTTTTTATGTGTCTTAACGTCATTTTTTGCACTTCATCTTTCAACAAAAAAATTACTGGCCATTAACACGAATCACCACCATCTCTTAAACATCTTTTCTTTAGTAAAAAAATTTCCAATGATAAGACATTCTTCAACGACTGGATTGATAAAACCAGATCTGTATCAATCACAAATCCGAAAAGGTGGCGTAACAATGTCCTCTACCAAGGGGTGTGAGAGGGGAAGTTTTCTTATTTTAGTTTGTACTTCAGTTTGTGGAAGGACAGACTGTTAAGCTTCCTGAAGTTTGTATTTCTTGAGCATTACTTTCATTAAATATGTAATTCTAATTAAACTAGGTCTTATTTTTACGTCCTTTTTTCCAGTTTCTAGATCCTTTTAAAGATATTTTTAGATTTTTTATAGGTCCTTTATAGACAATTTTTAGGTCTTCAACATCCGAGTCCTAGCAATCATGAAACAAGATGTCGACTCTCCCCTGGAGTCTTGCACGGGGGTTAAAAGCAGGAAGAAAATGAATAGAAACATCAAGTAATAAAAAGGAACGGATTTACCAAGGGGAAGAGCTGTGTGCAACACACAAAAAAAGGACGTCAGTCTTACGTACCTAGACCTTAATGTAGGAAGACAAAAGAGCAAATTCATTACCATTGTGCACCACAAGCCAACAGCAGGTACACAGTACATTCATTATAAATCTGCACATTCAGCAAGTACCAAAGCAAATATTTGGAAGTTTTTTTTTTTTTTTTTTTTTTTTTCAAGCCATACCTCTTATTTCCTCAAAAACAGACTAACAGACAGACATTGAATTCCTGATGAAACCGGATACTCTGAAGGGGTATCCAGCTTCATTATTATAGATAATTGTTATAATCGGGTTAAAAGGAATTTAAGTTCCGATAAAACTGAAACCAACATAAAGGATGAAAAAATGGAGTGGATTGCCTATTTTTCCCAGATTGACAACTGCAGTAAATAGAATTTGCACACAATATGGTTTTCTTACCGCTTTAAAGCCACCTAAAACTTTAGAAAAGAACATCACCCGATTTAAGTTATTACTCTGATTTCAATGAAAAATATGGTATTTATGAAATAAAATTCAGTTTCTAAGAGAGTTATAGGCAAAATGAAAAGAAATTTAAAAGTCCGAGTAAAGGAATACATTAGAGATCCAAAAGCGGAAAATCCGGTGTGAGGTTTCTCGAAACATTTAAAAGAAACGCAACACAGGGTAGAAGATTCAAAAATTTTATTTGGAGCTAGAAATGAAGTAGAGAGACTGGTTTTTGAAAATGTATTTATTCATTTAAAAAAAAATTAAATCTAGACAAGGGCTAACTGAGTGACGAATGGGAGGCGGTTATCATAAAATTTCACAGCATTGGCATGACAGTAAAAATAACATGAGTTGGCAACCTTCCAGGTCTAGGTATGGAACTGCCGTCCTTTTGTGTGTGTGTGTGCACGTATTGCACAAAGTTCTCCTTCTTGGTAAGTCCGTTCCTTCTGATTACTTAATGTTTCTGTTCTGTTTCTTCCTCTTTTTTAACCTCCGTGTACAAGACTCCAGGGGAGAGTCGAAAACTTGGAATTTTAAAGATTCAGGAATTGCAGAAACCTCTGTAAGTAGGAAGGAGCTCCTTCGTGGCTAAGCGGTTAGCGTACGCGCCTTTGACGTGGGAGACCCAGGTTCGATTCCCGGCGGAAGCTCATGTGGTTCGGATTCAACGTAAATCAATAGGTCCACGACTCATATAACCTCGCTGCTGAACGGGACGTTAAACTCAAAATCAACTCAACTCTATAAGTAGAATAATAGTTACAATTCCTGAGCGTGGTTTTGCAATGTCTTCCTTCTTTTTGTTTAAAATTTGGGGTAGAATGGGTTGAATGACGGTAATGTATATGCTATAGTTGAATGATGGTAAACATACGGTATAGTTTTGGTCTTAAAGTTTCACTATAAAACTTCTTTTTTTTTTTTAATAATATAAGACTACATTAAAGAGAACAGTGATTTTGGAACAAATAAACTATTTAAGTTCAATCCTCTGCTTTTTGCTTTCCTGTGGTATTTTACCCGTTTCGTATTATCTCACCATCTTTTCTTACGAAATGATGCCTGATTTTTAATTTTATACAGCACAGAGTCCTTCTGAATTTTGTTTGATCCGTCAAAGATGATAGTGCAATGTAATTCGTGTTTTTTTTTCTTCAATTCCACAAATCCAGCTGTTTCCCTCGGATACCATGAACTATTTAAACTGATTAAAAACATGAAGATGCACTTATAGCTGGCAATTTCTATTTTCTTCTTTCAATCAACTTAAAAGTTTCAATGTTCTCCTAGGGAGATATATAGGTTTGACTTGCAGAATTGAAAACAATCAAGAGTTTTGTGGCAAAGCGGTAAGCGTACGCGCCTTTGGCGTGGGAGACTCGAGTTCGATTCCCGGCCGGAGCTTATGTGGATCGGATTCCACATTAGGTCTCATCTCATATATCCTCGCTGCTGAAGGGACGTTAAACTCAAAATCAACTCAACTCAACATCGAAGACTTTTTTTTTTTTAAAAAAAAGATATAATATAATTGTATTAGCATCTTTGATGGATCATAATATAATATTCAGAAGGTCTCTATTGCGTGTAGAATTTAAATCAGAAAGAAAAAAATAGGATGTTTCCGAAAGAAATCGGAAAAGCTTTACTATGGAACCTTTCCGGGAAAATGCGGGCAGCTCCGGAGGCAGAGACGTTTCCGAAGAATATCGGAAACTACATTTTTCCAATTCCCTAAGAAACACGTATGTTTCCGAAAACTATGGGAAAGACGTTTGGAAACTTTTCCGACCCAAGTCAGAAAACTTTTCCGATCGTTTTCGGAAACCTACAAGTTTCTTAGTGAGTCGGAAAAGTACAGTTTCCGAAATTCCTCGGAAACGTCTCTGCCTCCGGAGCTGCCCGCATTTTTCCGGAAACCTAGAGAAAAATTTTTTACAGTGTGGGATAGATGTAGTATGATACACGATAAAGTATTTTATCTCGTGTTAGCACTATGTACAGAAAAGGATTCATCTTTTGACGAAGACAAAGCATTTACTCATGTTGTTGGTGTAAACTTACACTTACAGTCAAATGGTTTACAAATTTTGTGGAAACTCCATAGTATTTTGCTGTTTACCTACGTGACATATTTTTCAATATTAGGTACTTCAATATCCAATATTCATAATTTCCGTAGACCTGGCTATCTATAATTCTCTTCAACACTACAGGACACGCTTTCAAATCTCAGTTGATAGTATCAACATCATCACCCAACTATCTTACAAATACTTACTTCAATAAATAAATAAATAAATAAATAAATAAATAAATACGGATTTAATAAGAAATCTTCCATATTAATTGGAATTGTATTACAGAGTTAAAAACATGCCTAGATATCCGAAATTAACCCCATATGTTCAAAGCTATTTAACAATGCTATAAAAGTTTCGATATGATCTCATGTCGCGTAACAACCGAAAGCTGGATAAGAATAAATGAGTCATTCCATGGCAGTTCGTTGTATGCTAAAATGTTAGGTTTGTAGAGAAATACGAATATTCCAGTTATAATTTGTGAGAAATGAATACACGAATATAGAAAAAAATACGCATATCTGGGGAGAACTAACTCTATGGCCTATGGAGCCTGAAGATTCAATGTCACGTTCATAAAATCTTTCCACTGACTTTTATCCTTAGCCAACTGGATCCAGTTTCTACTTTGTATTCCTACTTCTGCGAGATCTATCTTAATATTGCCCTCCTATCTGCACCTAGGTCTTCCTAATGGTCTTTTTCCGATTGGACCTCCAGTTAAAACTTTGAAAGCGCTCCTACTTTCTTCCATTCTAGCTACATGATCTGTCTACCTGAGCCTCCTACACTTGATACCTCTAACAATGTTTGGTAAATCAATCTTGGTCCGAGGCTTCTGTGAATGTTTCTGAAGAAGTGCATTTTTTTTATAGGATGACGTTTAGCCTCAGATCAAACCCTCAACCTGGAGGAATATCCTTTGTCGTCGGTCCGCGACTGCTTGTTCAGTATATTCGCAACTAACCTCTGTATCTAGAGGCCTTCTCCTCGATACGCAAATTGATCTACTTTCTAAGATTTTAGTATGGTATTTTCATAGTTTGGAAATCTGCTGTAGTTTCCCAATGTAAAAGAATACTCATTTGTTTTAAATCATAATTAACAACTTCTGAAAAAAAAGCACCTCCTTTCTGAACATGACTGTACATATTAAGGTCACTGACTCCTCTTCTCATTATTCGAAGCAATATTCCATCTTTCATGAGCTGGATATAGCATCTGCTTGTATATTGTATCCCTTGCAATCTCTTTCATCACCATTATAATTTTTTTTGGCTATAAATAGAACCATATTTTTGTTATATTTTCCTCCTTCAGTTAGTTTTCCTTTTGCCTAAGTTTTGGTAAGCAATTTTCTTTTTCAATATCCACTTTCCTAGGAGCACGCGTGACTCTCCATACATCAAGCTAAAAGAAATAAGAAAAAATCAGCCAAAAAGGATCTTTTTTTTTTTTTTTTTTCGAAAATTGTTAGTTCAGCTGTTGAGTTCTGCTACTGCGATCTAGCATAAATGATCTCTCCTTTTCCTTATCTCTCTCTTTTCTTCCCTTTTCTTCCCCCGAACTCAAGCTTCTTTTGTTTCTAACACAAAGAAATAGACGAGTAACAATCCAAAATAAGAACGCAAGAAAGTGTATGAGAAAACGCCCCCCACAAACACAAATTGAAACACTTTGAAAATATTCCATTTTTCTCTAATAGTTATTTGTGTGTATATTTGCTTCTGTAACATTTCCAATAAAGGGTTGTTCTATTATAAGCGCATGCGCACACATTTTTCTTTCATGTAGAGTGATTCAAAAGTCACTAAACTCTGAGTTTAAAATTTAATAATTGATAAACGCTATTTATGACTATTGTTATCTGTAATAATTGTAATGGTCCTTGGTAAATGTTTGCCACCACCAGATAGTGACGCCTTGCGCTATAGTTTGCAAGAAGTCGAGAACGAAGGAAACCCAACCAATTCCTTTGAGCCAAACGCAAGAATAGAGAGTAAGTTTAGATAAAATCATATTTTGCAACAGAAACGTAAGCATATTTCTGCAATATCTTTCATTTTTTTTATTCCTATACCAAAGAAAATAACGATGTATGATATAACGGGACGAATTTGAGAGACAATGATTGTCTCGTAGAGCAATTTCTAGGAGCTATTTTCTGGAGCCGTTTTTAGGAGAACTGTGCATAGACATTTTCACTAACTCCGTAGTTGTTTATGGACATGAATGATTTTATTGGTTCCAACAGGATGAGGCTAAGAGATATACGTATATCAAACATACGTATGGAGATGCTCCACAAATTCTTCCAAGATCGCCTGATATTGAGAGATCCGTGGCCGCTTTACTCACCTCATTTGAGCACAACAGATTATTATTTGAGTGGCTATCTAACAAACAGGTTCAGAACAATATCTCAGAATTCTCCAATATTTGTGGTATAAGATATAGTAACTGAAACCATGAGAGATATCCCAGTTAACATGTTGGAGATCTACCAACTAACATGTGTTGCCAAGTACTACCATGAGCAAAATAAATGACGCGTCTCTTTATTTTGAAATTTTTTGAAAATATCTCTGTTTTCCTTATATGTTCGACATTTCGGAAGGTTTCCCCAGCAGGACAGGTTAATAACAAACCCGTTTTTAATATTTGTGTTAGATATTAGCTTAAAATAAATAAATTAGAAGCAAAAAACATTAAATCGACAGAAATCTCGAGAATTACCAACTCTGCTAAAGTGGGAAATTTTCAAGAACGCGAGGGAATTCTGCAGTTCAACGCGAAGCAGCGACATCTATGTCACTGAGAGAAATGTGCATAAAATCTACAAACGAAACTTTTAACGAAATATTTCTGATATGTCTTATTTCGTGCATTATCTGCAAACTCCAAATATATGAATCTATGCTAAGTATTAACGTAAAGATAGAGCAAAAAGTGGAAATCGTCTATGGAAAAGGACGAATTGGTAGCGCGACCGTAATGAAAAATCGTCTTTACCGTAGAACAGGTTCAGTTCATGTAAGGAAACAAATAGCTCAGTTGGTTAAAGCAACTAGTCTGTATGCCGAAGGTAGCGGGTTCGAATCCAGATGGAAGTGACGTTGTCATTTTTATTATTATGGGTATCTTATTTTTTTATGTGGGAAAGAATCAAATTGTAACATATGTGTAAAATTCATGACGATACCAAAAAAAGAAAAAAATGTCGTTGTCGCACTTGCATTACCATCCCTAATTTTGTTTGCAAAAAGGTTAGTAATTATTTCCCCTGTGCTCACTGCTCACTATACGTAATGCTCGCTGGCGCGTTGTTTCCCAGTAAATGTTAATCCTAATTTGGAAAATTTTATAAAGTTTCACAATATTTCTCACTAGATAGTCTTCTATCTACTTGTTTGGATATTTTGATAACAGATTTCCCTATTAAATGTTTAATTTTCCCTAGATGTTTAATTACGGAAAAGTTTTACAATGTATTTGTATTAAATTGAAATTGTTTTGAATTTACCACATGAGATAAGTAGCTCGAAGGAGGAAAACTCAAGTAATTGATATTCTACGTAAAAGCTACCTATTGTAGAATGATGATACTTCTTGCCATCAGCACATAATCTTCACGTTAGAGAGTCAGACAGAAAAAAAAATCTGGTTTTTCCTCCCTATGACCACCCATCTTAAACCTCTACATTCCATTGTTCGTCTCACAAAATTTCGGTGCTCCAAAAACATTCATATAATAATAATAATAATAATAATAATAATAATAATAATAATAATAATAATAATAATCCTGAATATGCCATCCTTACATAATGTAAGGATATCTTAGTTTCTTAGTTTAAATCTTAGATATCTTAGTCTAAAGTGCTTTCTTTAGTAATTATTTGAACAACCATGTAGGAGGGGGTACGGCGTTTTATTTTGCCCCTCTCATTTCAGTACCCTTCCAACAGAAAGTAATTTCTCATAAGCAGGGTAGACAAAATGAATAAGAAATATATTTACAGCATCCTCTCCCCTTTCATGATTGGAATATCACGTAGCATTTTTTTATTCTACCAAAGATGGCCCTGTGCGGTTAGGGGTAGGTAACTAAAGAAATACCTAATATATAGCGCCCCTTGATTGTAATATTACCGCTTCTTTATTTGTACGAGGGAGCCCCAACAAGGTGATAAAAATAATAGGAAAAATGTCTATTGAATCCAGTGGCGGATCCAGCACAAACTTCTGGGAGGGAGGGTAGTGAAAGATTCTTTTGATGATGTGAAGCTGTCACAAATTACCACTTTACTAAACTAAACATAATAGTGGAGTGAACTGGAACCCAGTCAGTTTAAATTGATGTAAAAGTTTAATTTTTGGCTTCATATTAAAGTTTTAGTTTCAAATGAAAATTTCAGTCCCAGTGGTCAAGGATCAAATCTCGTGGGGCTCTTCAGTGTAGGCTAATACGGGCCCCTTTGAGAAAAGGCAAAAATATTAAAATGTTTCTAACGTTCGAATTTTTCGTCTATTTTAAAGAATTGTTGGGCTTCGTATTAAAGTGTTGGTTCCAAATGGCAATTTCAGTCCGATGGAGAATGATCAAATCCTGGAGTCGGGGGGGCTCATCAGTAGAGTGTGCTACGGCTCCATTATGGAAAAAGGCAAAAATATGAAAATGCTTATAACTTTCGAATTTTTCGTCTATTTTAAAGAAATTATTGGCTTCATATTAAAGTCTTGGCTTGAAATGACAATTTCAGTCCTTGTGGACAATTATCAAATCTCGGAGGGCTCTTTGGTGTAGGGGTTTCGGCTTCTTTATGGGACAAGATTCACGTAATTGATATTGCAAAATTGTTTTGTATACATTAGTGTAAACTTGGACCATTTGGTTAATTTTACCTCTTATATTTTGCAGATTTCAAATTCCAAGCATAGTTACATCTCAAAGCTAAAAGGCACTTACTAGTTTCATTAAAAGGAAATGTCTTTTATGAAAAGTTGTCATGGAGTAGACGAACGAACAGGCACCCAAACATTGGTTGAGTCGGACGGTTGAAACTCGTTAAGCTCACTTCAATTATTACTATTATTATTATTATTATTATTATTATTATATTATTATTATTATTATTATTATTATTATTATTATTATTAATAATAATAATAATAATAATAATAATAATAATAATAATAATAATAATAATAGAGCATTCATGGGGTCCGTGGCTCGACTCCACTTCGCGCCAAGTGAAATTTGAGGTAGACAAAAACCATGTGCATGGGTATGGGTTTTCTTGGAATTTTCCATTTTCCTCCCACTTTCTTCATTTCATCATTTCATTCATCATCATTCTCCCTTAGCGTAGGTGCATAATCGTGCAACGTTAAACTAGATATTCCATTTAATTTTAATTTCAATAATAATAATAATAAACAATTAATTCAACTGAAAGAACTGTAATTTATGTTGGCGGCAATTATCATAAATATGCAACCATTATAAAAACAATGCTTTGAGTAGAAAGATAATCCTTCCCAAGTGTTAACGAATGCGCACGAGATAAGACATGTCTCGAGAAAGAGACGAGACGCGCTTTGTGACATCCAAAAGAAGACGTAACAAATGTTTTGGACACGAAATAGCTTTTAAAATGTCTCGTCTTGTCTGGAATGTCTCGAAAACAAAAGTCTAAGTTTTAAAATTATTTTTCAAGATCTATTCTCTCAGAAGTAGCTCTCTGCCTTAAAATTAATAACGGCATTTGTGATTTTTTAAAAAAATAAACAATGTCTAAAGTTAATAGTTAACTTTTCGAAAAGAAGCTTCATTAAGGGTGAACCTGAAAGATGTCCACAAACTTTGGGAGATGATTCGTGACATCACAAGGAGACAAATGGTCCTCTTGCAGTTTTCGAATTCAGCTTCGTTGTCGAGATACAGGGTTGCCAACTGGTAGTGTTTGAGAAACTCACTGGAAATAAATTCAACTCCAAGAATAAGCTACTACAGGTCAATTGACTTATACCATGCTGCAAGGTTAAATATTTGTTTATGAAGTGTGTACAAAATTTGCCAGTGTCCTTTCTGAGAACATCGTCGAGAAAAAGTCACCTCCAAGAATAAACTACCCCTCGTAATTTTTTCTAAGAGAAATATCTGATACTGCAATATAGGGTTGTTAATTAAATATTGATTAATGAAAAATAAACAAAATTGTTAAAACCATTTTGGAGAAAATAGCTTTTTTCGATTTTCGGCTGTTAGTAAACCACACTTATTTTAGGCGGTAGGAAAAAAATGGGAAAATCTCCTGTAGGAATACTATGTAAACCCTAAGTTTAAAATTTGGTGTAGATAAGTTGAACGGTATGGCCTCTAGGCGAGTGCATATAAAAGTGTGCCGAACGGACGGACCGGAAGGACGGGTGTCGAAAAGTCACATTTTCGGTATGTAGACGCCATGAAACATGTAAATCCGTTGAAATCTGAATTTGATATTATTTTCATAATCACTATATTTTCTTCTCTCTTTTGTCGCTCGAAAAAGAAAAGCCTGAGTTTACCACAAAAAGCTAGGGTGTTTACCAAAAAATATTCAATTACAGGGCCACCGCACTAAACTTTTTCAATTCAATTTCTTAACTGTGTTAGGCCGCAGTTGTTACTGAAGTGTGTATTTGGATAATACGAAAAAAAAAAAAAATATCGTATTATTCAAATACATCGAATGTCAGATTATCGAATAAAAAACTTCGATTGAAGAAAATCCACACTACAAAACTAACTCACACTTTGAGCACATTTTCATTAGACATATAATAGAGCAATTAATGCAATAATTGTTTATGAAATATGAAAAAATCAAATGAGTCATTTTCGAGAAAGTCGTTCAAAAAGAACACGTCAGGAGTAACCTACCTCTTGTGAATTGTTTCGAACAATGAGTTAAGATATACTTTTGCTTATTAATGAAATATTTATTTGCGAAATTTGAACAAAATCGCCTGTCGTTCGAGAAAATTGTTGGGAAAAACCTTGACCCCCAAAATAATCTATCCGTCGTAATTGTTTTTCATAGAAATGACTTATACTAAAATATAGGGTTATTAATGAAATATTTATTTATGAATTATCAATAAAATTGTCCACGTAAGTTTTGAGAAAATCGTGAGGGAAAAATAACTCCCCGAATAAACTATCTCTTGAGGATTCTTTCAGGGCAAGCGAGTTATTCCATATTATTAGGTTTTTAATGAAATATTTATTTCTGAGTACGAACAAAATTGCTTGATTCATTTTAGAGAAAACCGTGGAGGAAAAACACCCCCAAGAGTAAATTACCCCTCGTATATTTTTTTTCAGGACAAACGAGTTTTGCCATATTGTTCGGTTATTAACGAAATATGTATTTTTGAAATACGAATAAACTCTTTTGAGTCATTTTTGAGAAAATCACCCAGACAATACACTCCTCCAAGAATAAACTACCCCTCGCATTTTTTTTTTAAGGACAAACGAGTTATTTATGCCATATTGTTAAGTTATTAATGACATATTTATTTATGAAATATGAACGAAAACACTTGAGTCCATTTTGAGAAAATCACTGAGAAAAAAAACACCCCTAAGTATAAACTACCCCTTGTAGATTTTTCTCAGATAAATGCCTTATACCATAAAATAGGGTTGCTAATTAAATATTGATTTATGAAAAAAGAAAGAAAACAAGATCGTTAGAGCCAGTTATTAGAAAATATATTTTTTCTATTTTCATCGTACAGAAAACTACCCTTGTTTTGGGAGTAGGAGGGAAATAAAAGAAACTATAGGAAATACTATAAAAATCTTAAACTAAAATTTGGTGCAGATAAGTTGAACGGTTGGCCTCTAGGCGAGTGCACACTAAAGTGTAGCGAACGGAAGGGACGAACAGATGGACATGTATCAAAAAATAACTTTTTCGGTATTAGGGGCTATAATACGTGTAAATTCGTTGAAATCTCAAATTTGATTTTTTTTCGATCACCATACTTTCTTCTCTCATTTGTCACTTCAAAGTAAAAGGAACTCAGAACTACAGATAAGAGACACCTACTTTTACACATAGACATTTATTGATTTAAAACTGTTTTAGTTTGTCATTTCACTTCCAATTGAAAGGTTTTACCATGACTAACGGCATACCAATGACGAGATGGAAGTTTTGAGGAAGTAAATGCATTCAGAAGTCTAGACTACATTACGCCTATCAGCCTGTTTTTACTTTTGCAATTGTTGACAGTTGTAATTTCGTCCAAACGCTACATGAAGTAATTCTTGGTTGACGTCATTGTGTTACTATTTTAGTATTGTTCTCTTCAGACTTGGTTGAAGTTTTGTCTTAACGGTTATACATTTTTTCTTTCTTATTTCATCGTTACACATAAGAATAAAATGTTCTGGTGAGTGGATAAATTCGAACCTACGAACATTGAGTTTTCATTCTTCCAACACATTACCAATGGACCAAGCTTTGTCTTCACGTTAACGCACGGTTACAGGGTTTATTATGATTTAAATAAAATGGCTGGCTGTTAGAGTTTCCTGCCCAAATATTTCGATAAAAAATTTCCATTGCTTCGTAGATACGCAGAGCAATGTTTAGATACACATTTTAGGATAGTGCATTTTAGTGTAAATAATAATTTCATGCCAGATAAAAGCTAGATAAGTTTTGATAAAATGTTTCATATGTAGTTCTCAATAATAGGCTTGCTGTTCGGGGTGAAGTTTCAAGGTTCAGCATTGACTAGCAGTTTTTGCTATTAATATCCCTTCTAACAATATTGGCAGTGGACAAAAGTTAGCCCGTGTTGAAGCTTTTTGCTCCTAATTTAATTATTTTACTTTATTATTTAACGAATATATTGAAAATTGTCAGCAGGCACGTATACAGTAATTTATTTCGGAAGGGGCCCGACTTCAATATTAGGATAAATTATAATAAAATTTTAAAAGATAATCCCAAAAATTAGGCTAAATTTACAGAAAAGTTGGGATTTCAGAGGGGGTCCGGGCCCCCTGTACCCACCCCTAAATGCGTCCTTGTTTGTCAGTAACGTTTCCTCATTTTGAAACCCTCAAAAACTTCGGATATATAAAGGGAAAAGAGTTATTTTCGATAAAATATCACTTCAAGGAGACGCGACAGTTTTATTGCACATGGTGGTATCCAACGTTCACAAGGGCAAGAATTCCTTCCCTTTTATTCTTTCGCTATTGTGCTCTATCGAAAGGTTAGGTTTGTAAAATATTAATCTTACAAACAAGCGTGATTGGCAGATAGGAATACTGAACAGAACTCCACAGAAATGCACGCTGAACTTAACGTTTATAGCTACTCTTTGGTGATTTGGCCTCAAGGTCAATCGAGTGGTAATTCAGTTCCGTCTCTGTTCTTGAGCCATGTTCGTATTACTTCGAACAGTTTTGCTAATGAAAAGCATGCCTCGTAATATAACAGACTTCTTTCGCGTAAGAAATCGAAACTCAGTTGGTCACAGCAACTTTTGTTACCTAACCATAACGGCCTAAGGTCGTCTTCAGTAGAATAAAAAAATGTTACGTGATATTCCATTCACGAAGGAGGAAAGGTTACTTTAAATATATTTCTTATTCATTTTGTCTACTCTGCTTGTCAGAAATTATATACTTTCTGTTTGGACGGTGCTGAAAAGAGAGAGAGGGGGGGAAAATAAAACTTCGTGCCCCCTCATACATTTTAAATTTTGTTACATGGTTGCTCAAATTATTACTAAAGAAAGCACTTAAACCAAGATATCTAAAGTTACATTATGTAAGGGTGGCATATTCAGTAATAATAATAATAATAATAATAATAATAATAATAATATTGCCAAGTGAACTTTGTGGTGGACAAACACCGTGTGCGTGGGTTTTCTCGGGGTTCTCCCGTTTCCTTCCACTTTCTTCATTCCACCATTTCATTCATTACTCATCATCACCGTCTCCTTTAGCCTAACCGGCATAACCGTGGGACGTAAAACTCAAAGATTTCATTTCATTTTCATAATAATAATAATAATAAATGTCTTTGGAGAGCCGAAATTATGTGACACGAATCATTACATGTAGAGCTTTAAGAGGAGTGGTCATAGGAGAGGAAGAAACAGGGTTTTTCTCTGTCTGACCAACGTAAAGGTTATTTGCTGAAGAAGCATAATAATTCTACAATAGGTTGCGTTTACGTAGAATATCAGTTACTTCAGTTCTCCTCCTTCGGGCTACTTACCTCATGTGGTAAATTCAAAACAATTTCAATTTAAGACAAATACATGTAAAACTTTTCTGTAATTAAATATATATAGGGGAAATTAAACATTTAATAGGGAAATCTGTTATCAAAGTGTCCAAAAAAGTAGATAGAAGACTATCAAGCGAGAAACATTGTGAAACTTTATAAAATTCTCCAAATTAGAATTAACATTTACTGGAAAACATTCGTTATGCACCAGTGAGCATGTAGTGAGTAGTGATCACAGGGGAAATTATTACGAAACTGTTTGCAAACAAAAATTAGATACACTAATGCAAGTGCGAGAACGGCATTTTTTTTTTTTTTTTTGGTATCGTCATGAGTTTTACACATATGTTACAATTTGATTTTTTCCCACATAAAAAATAAATAAAATAACCACAGTAATAAAAATTACAACGGCACTTCCATGGGGTTCGAACCCAATACCTTCGGCATACAGACTAGTTGCTTTAACCAACTGAGCTACTTGTTTTCTTACGTGAACTGAACCTGTTCTACGGTAAAGACGATTTTTCATTACGATTGTGCTAAGAATTTGTCTTTTTCCATAGGTAATTTCCATTATTTGCTCTATCTATACGTTAATACTTAGCATAGATTCATATATTTGGAGTTCGCTGATAATGCATGTAATAAGACACATTAGAAATGTTTCGTTAAAAGTTTCGTTTGTAGATCTAATCCACGTCTCTCTCAATGACATAGATGTCACTGCTTCGTGTTGAACTGCAGAATTCCCTCGCGTTCTTGAAAATTTCCCACTTTAGCAGAGTTGGTAATTCTCGAGATTTCTGTCGATTTAATGTTTTTTGCTTCTAATTTATTTATTTTAAGCTAATATCTAACACAAATATTAAAAACGGGTTTGTTATTAACCTGTCCTGCTGGGGAAACCTTCCGAAATTTCGAACATATAAAGAAAATGGGGATATTTTCAAAAAACTTCAGAATAAAGAGACGCGTCATTTATTTTGCTCATGGTAGTACATTTTGGAAAAGTAATATAAAGTTTCTGTAGTTAAAATGTATGTTACGTAAATGTAGATATTTAATGTACGTTATGTATGTTGCGTTGTACGTTATTCTTCCCGAATTTGGTACTTCGGAGATACTAGTTAGATTAGTAACGATGTGTGTTTAAATGAAACCCAAAACTGCTGAGGCGAATTGTCTTGATGAGTGCTTCTTCTCACTTACTATATACGAATAAAGCGAACGGTAACGTTGTTTGCTAAATAACAATATATAATGACATGCCACTGGTTTATAATGAAGTGGAAACCTTCATAAGGGTAGAAACAAAAATCAGGATATGCTGAACTCAAAAATGAGAAAATATTTAGCATTATTTTGGACAGATTGTAGGCACAAAAAATGAGTAGACGAAAACGCAATACCGAGATAAGATACAGAAGTTGAAGCAAGGATGGCAGAAAGCGAAAGATCTCAATTGGAAATTCCGAAACAATAATGATTTCTCCAAATTTTATGTGCAAATGATTACATTTTAAGGGATTTTTCTGCTCCCCATTATTTTTCTTGAACTTAAAAATCCAGTGTGAAAGGTGTTTTTTATATCCGAGTTGTGAAGTACTCGAATGCAACTCGACCACCGAATATTTCGTGACATTGAGTGCGAAACACTTCTTATTTCATAATATTGTTCTCAGATATTTTCCAGTAGATACATCATAGAATATGTATTACAGTTTTTGGAAACTAATTTTGAGCAGTGTTCTAACATTCGAAAAGTGTTGTAAAACTGGAAAAATGTCGAAATTACATTCTAAAAGTGTTTAATAGGAACTGACCTAGGAGTATTCACTTAATTTCAAATTTTCTTCTCTATTCAGCATGGCTAAACTGAAAACAAATTATTGGTTTCGTTACATGTATAGATAATAGAATCGTAGTTTGGATACATAGAAGAGATGAACTGATTGAATTTCAAATCACTTAAGAAGCATACATCCCAATATTAAAGTAACAATGGAAATTGAAAAATAAGGGAAGATACAGTTAATGGGTATATTACTTATGAGGGAAAACTTTGGACAATTAGTTCAAGAAACCTATCTACACTGATTTCTATTTACGAGTTGATTCCTATGAACACCCATCTCAGGAGAATGTGTTATCACGTAGATTATTACACGGATCAAAGAGGATGTCAGATAAAAATTACTTACGAGAAGAAGTCAGTCTCATCAGAAACATATTTTCCTACAAAATGTTTGTAATAAAAAAAAGATATCAATAAGGCAATAACAAAATTCCTAAAATGCCACAAGCAGAATTCACACAGAATTTCGGATACAAAACAAAACTTTGCATTCATACCCATTATTCACAAAACCTCGAATAAAGTAGGTCGTTTTCTGAGCAAATACTGTAGAGTTCTGCTTATGAAGTATAGATAGAACTAAATTATATACGGTACGTTTCTTCTATTACCGAACTTTATCATAAAAATCTCCTTAGTATAAATGGTGTAATATAAAATCACTCCAATATAAATAGTTCACTAATGCTGGTAAAGAGACGTATTCCAAGGCTCAAGCTGCCTAGGGGAGGACCTCCACAAAGCTCCGAGCAAGCTAGGTGGAGTGGATTTAGGATCTCCAATGCTCCATGCAAGCAGAGTGAGGTTTGAAAGCTACAAAGCACCATGCAAGATGGATGGCTGAGGTTAGGAGTCCCACAGAGCTCCGAGTAAACTAAGTATGAAGGAAAGGAGGCCTGAGGCTCCGAAGAAGCTAAAGGCTTTGGGTTAGGTAGCTCCTAGAGCTCCAGCAAGCTGAAACAGTGGAGATGACCAACCGAACACTGATAGTATAGTTGCTGTGGCTCTCCTGGTTTTATAGCTGCTCCAGTGTTCCTTCGTCATTAGTGCTCTCAACGGGTCGGGTTGAAGACCGACCCGACCCGAGACCCGAATTGACTGACCCGACTCGACTGACCCGAACCGTGATCCGATCTGATTGACCTGACCCGATAACCCGACCCGAGCTGACCCGGTTGACCCGACCCGAATAACCCGACCCGAGCTGACCCGACTGACCCGACCCGACAACCCGACCCGAGTTGACCTGACCCGACCCGACCCGTTTGAGAGCACTATTCGTCATTACATGACCAGTGGTGACACTGTAGTCCCTGTCGTCTGCCACTGTAGTAATTTGTAGTTGGACGCACATGGTTCATGTTTATAAATATGAGCACGTGTTGGTTGTTAGTAAACAGAGTAATGTGAGAGATATTAATTACAATATGGAATAAAAAGAATTCACATATGTTAAAGGACAAGAAATCCAGGTACTTACTCAATCTATGCGAATGTGGAATAACGTATGTTGGGCAAACGGGATGTCCAATTAAGACAAGATGTGAATAGTACATAAGATATATATGACTAAATCGACCAGAGAAGTCATCGTATTAGTGCAACATGCAATAGGAGAAACGCATAACTTTTGAAATGAAATGAAATTATTGAGTTTTACGTCCCATGGTTATGCCGGCTAGGCTAAAGGAAACGGTGAAGATGAGAAAAGAATGAAATGGTGGAACGAAGAATGTGGAAGGAAACGGGAGAACGCCGAGAAAACCCATGCACAAGCATAACTTTTGCATGATAATGCGTCGGTGATATGTGTAGATCCACTCATGGATATTATATAATATCCATAATATATATTATATAATATTATTTTAAACAGAAACGGAAATAAAATTACACGATAACACACTGAATAGGAAAGAAGGTTTGAAATTTGAAATATCTTGTTATTATAGTTTAATAATAAAACAATAATAATATAAAAGGTTGCAATATAAAACAATGTAAAAAAATCATATCACAATAATTGTATAACAGTTCCCCAAATTATACAACTATGAATATAAACACAGCCAGTACGTTTGAAACGTCAGTAAAATAAAAATAAACACGGATGAAATATCAAAAGCCTTCTGTAGGCTGTCACACCCCTGACATCATCAGTTTTTTTTTTTTTTTTTTTAAAAAAAGCTTTCTAATATTTGAGATACTCTTCCCCTGACGTCGAGAGGTAATTGCTTTGTGCTCTTTATTTGTAAATTAATGCAATTTATTTGCTTATTTGTCTGAGCGAATTATCTTTTTTTTCTTTTGCTAATGGACTAATTCATGAAAATGTTATTTTCCATCGCATGCTTATAAGTGTGTCTGCAACATGACAGTACTAAAAAGAAACAAGAGCAGGAGATGGTTTAAAATGTCCAGTAGGCAATTCTGTACTGGACAGCAACACAACCATCACCTTTTTCTATTGTATGTGCTCTTTCTGGCCACAAGACGTTAGACATACGATATAGACACTTGAATTCCTGTTGATTGTTTGCTGATGCCTTACTGCGTTCGTCATGTTCCTATTTCATGTTCGGATTTGTCGTACAAAACTTGTAGTTGTTTGATTTGACCAATCCTTGCATTTCAGAGGCCAAAGTTATAATATTGACGAGTTTATACTAGCCTATTGTTCACAAGAGAATATTTGAATGTTACTGAACGTTCTCATAAAAGCCACAAAGCACTTAGGAGTTTAGATGGAACTCATTTCGAACTCATTTAATAAGCAAGGATACTCTTCTCTTATATATATATATATATAATGTGGATGGATAGATAACTGAAAACCCTATTCTTCCATTCCACTGTACAGTTCCTGCTCCATTTTTTCTTTCTTTTAGTAGAAGAAGCCACAATACTGCAATAGAGCTCGGCAGTGCAACTCTTTTGTTCAATTTCTAGGCTGGTTTGCTAGCTGTTGAACAGTCAGGGAAAACGAAGCGAGTCCTCTCTCTTCTCTTCTCGGCCTTTGCATGGTATATAGGTGGAGGAGGCCATGTTAATTACGTCTACGGGGATAAGCTGATTAATTACTGTGCTAGCCTCCACCGAAGTAATTGCCTTTTCTTCAACGTTTGCAGCGCAGGCTATTTCTTTCGCCTGAATTTGATGGTGAACCGAAAGAGAGAAATCAGTACTTAAGTCATTGAAAGTGAATTTTAAGGAATCTTATTTTAGAGAAAGCATAGTGAGAAAGCATAGTGATTTTAAAAAAAGAAAAAATGCATTATATTTCTGCATTTACAAAATTCGAATCAAGATACAAGCACTGGTCAATAAAAATAATTTGATACTACGAAATTCTAGACAATTAGATCTAAATAAAATAAAACGAAAAACCAAGAGAGGATAGAAATTTTTGTTGTTGTTGTTGTTGTTGTTGTTGTTGCAGATTGAGAACAAGTCAGTATACGTAACCATAAAATGATGTTTTATTGAAAAAAATAATTTCTTAATGTCTGACATAGGTGGATTTTATTAGCGGATTGCCATTTTGTTAGAAATAATTGTACGAAAAGATTGGTATGTGTGATTCAGCGAGCAAATGCAGGTGATTAGTAATTAGAGGGCTAGGGCATGAGGCGGGAGATGTTTTTTAAGCTATTGATCCTTAAAACATGTTAGACAAGTGCATAGTCTACCCAGTTGTATGGGTATATAAGGTGTATACACTGTTTTTCTTATTTAGACTTACATGCCAATCACGCCAAGTAGTTATGCTATTTCTACCTAGTAACTAGCACTACAGCTTTTCTTCTTGCATATATGAATTTCTTAAACACTGATCTTACAACGTAAAGTGATAAATTTTACACGTAAAATTTTAATTTGTATGCTGAGCTATTCGCAATTTCCACAATTACTTTTAAAACCATGTACAATAAAATTGTTGGCACCTTGTTCCCTACAGTTTTCGGTAAGTTACAAAGAATTACGTCCACTTTATGTTTTATAAACCGAATATTCTACACAGGTATATCCTGGCGCGGACTCCTCAAGGGGAAGTTGTAGAGTAAGACTTCCTTCGCTTGAGCTGCAAATTTACACTGGATAAAATTACACATAGGGTAACTGTCCCAATAATTGACAGTGTACCAGTAATTGACACTGTCGTCTTTTTTCCGACGCAACAAGACTGCGGGACTAGGTACAAGCAAATGCTGCCACCTTTTCTTCCTTTGCAGTGTTGTTAATCCCACACCACTGTTAATATTTGCCTCTAAGTAGTAGTTCTCCAAGAAAACAGAAAATCGATGGACAGTGCAAAATAGTACTATAATAGCTATATTAGCGAAAGAAATAAACATGTTTATCCAGGTGGAAACTTATAAATCAGCTTGATAAGTTGGTAGAAAATTATATGGTTCATTAGAATAAGATATTAGGAGATGTCAATTACTGGGTCACAAGGTGTCAATTACTGGTGAATCTCACAAATCTTGGTGTCAATTACTGGTACAATGATCAACTTTTCGTATACATATTGTAAAAAATAATAATTATTAGTCTATTATTTTTATGATGGTCTATATAGATGAAGGAAGGATGCCTTCGTACCTCTACGAGAGATCAGTAAGCCAGGCTCATTTAAAGGGTGAAGAAACTTGCAATTTGTCAAACACTGTTCTTATACTGTCAATTATTGGGACAGTTACCCTATGGTACTTGCGGTTGGTCATATCTTTCACTGGACAAAATATCACATTTACGTGTCTAATCTTCCCGTGACCAAATCCTGAATCTGGGTCTGGGTATAAAACTAGAGTTGCTATATTTCAAAAATGAAAATACGGGACGTTACTAAATTACGAGCATCTTTGAAATGCTTAAAATGAAAAGAAGTGTTATTTTACTAATTTACTTTCTTCCATTAGATAGAGTTACGTATTTAAGTATTAGTAATCACATTTTTAATATTTTAAATAGACCTTCTCCTCCCTAGTTAAGCAAACGTAAGCAGATGATTTACTCCCTCCCGCTGGTAAGCAAAATTATTTTTTTCTTTAATTTCTCCTGAGCTGTTATGTTTCGTGGTTTTCAGAGTCTATTTCAGAGTCTTTAGTCCGATTGCTGCCTGTTCAGTTTTATTAATTAAAACAATATATTTTTCTTCTTGAATGGTCAGCGGAAAGTTACTAAAAATATCGGTCAGAGGTTGTTGATTAAAATATTTCAGAAGCAAGTCGCAGATTGAAACATATTACTAAATATAACAATATGATTGAGCAGTAAAACATTTTGTCCGTGGCCTAATGAAACGAATACTTCATTCAATTCGAAACTAGTTAAATCGTGAACTTAATTAAATTCATGTTTTATGTATTCGAGCTTATTTTTTTTTTCAAATTTTGAATTGCCATACTCAGAGATTGAAAAGAATAATTATATAGGGCCTACCTAATGCTGTGAAAAAAGTAAACTATAATATTCCCTTCCTTTCTTCTTCGCTGAAATCCAGGACATTTAAGAGTCTTCATCCCGGCGAAATTAAAATACCGCTAATTTTACAGTAATTATGTGATATCTTCAAATAGATAAAATATAATTGAGATATGGAACAAGAGCGCCCTAGACAATATTATTTTGCGTGAGGTACCGTTATCACAAGTCACCTAGTGGCTTTCCGTTTTCACCTGTTTAGAAACGCGAAAATAAATGCCGATTTTCAAAATGGCTCGAAATCGAAAGCAGATAAGTGAGTCGTGATAACGGTTTCTCATGTAAAATAATATTGTCTAGGGCGCTCTTGTTCCATATTTCAATTATGTTTTATCTATTTGAAGATATCACATAATTACTGTAAAATTAGCGGTATTTTAACTTCGCCGGGATGAAGACTCTTAAGGGTCCCGAGAAATATTTTCGGGACACCGGGACGCAGAACAACCCTAGATATAATCAATTAACTAACCATATTTAGTAAGCAGATTATATATATATATATATATATATATATATATATATATATATATATATAATATGGGAAGTTCAACATATTAGTTGTAGCTTTTCTTGTTGATTTCATGTGAGTTCAATTGTTCTTTTGTTATTTTTCTGAAAGCCTCATGTGGTAAATCTTTAACAGAACGTGGTGAAGATTGTAGGTCAAAAAGGGTTGAATTTTTTTTAACATAATGCTAAAGAAACAAAACAAGAAAGAAAAAAATATGACACGTGGCTTCGCAAATACCAGAGCTTGCACGTGTGCAAACTAGAATGAAAGTGCGGGGAAAAAAACAGAAGGAAGAAAACAACTAGAGGACAGGGACAAAGCCTGAATAAAACGGAGGCCATTAACAAAAAGGGTGAGTTGAGTGTGTGTAGGTATCTTGCCACATATGTACAATACCTATAACTAAAAAGTATAATGTGTTCATGTATACTGTATGTATATATATACACATTGTACTGTACATGTGTGTATGTATGGTACGTGTGTATGAGTTTAAATGAGAACATGTTAAAAAGAAAGAGAGAAGCCTTCTTCATGTACGACCTTGAAAGGGTTACATTTGTTCTGTTCGTGGTTCTCCATATTCATTACTGAAAACTTGGGCTGACTCACAACCTTCTTACTCTCGCAGTGGCTATTATTGTTGTACGCAGCGCAAGTGTGGCAGTTTTCTGTTTGTGTTCTCTTGTTTCATTTTACGTATATTACGTACTCATGGCAAACAAAACATCATCAACACACTTTCTCTCTGCATTTTCATCCCTCCCCAAGTGGGTTATTCTTTCTCATATCAACCCCCTTCATACAGATATACATGTACACACTATACGTACCCACGTACATAGGCTGCCATGCTCTGTCGTTTTTTTTTTTTTTTTTAACCTTGATCATACGTGATGTAGACCAAATTTATGCTGGTAATTAAACATTGTCAACAATTACCACTGGAAATTATTATATATACACACTATAGTGCATCGTGTAACGAAATGGTGCTGACAAAAACGTTATTTCTCGTCAATTTGAAGTTTTCTCTAACTAAGGGAGAAATGTAACACACAGTATTTGGATATAGTTGATCGTTAGTTTTTAACGTTAACATTTATACCTTTTTGTTAATAAAAAAATTCTTAAAGGATATTTTCTAAAAAAAAAATTCTGAAGATGGAACTATAATACCATGAATGATAATTTTTCAACCAGTCTTATTATTATTATTATTATTATTATTATTATTATTATTATTATTATTATTATTATTATTATTATTATTATTATTGAACTAGCACCCAAAAATATCTAAGAATAGTGATCAAATTTAATCTCCAAAATTAGTAAACAAAAAATAACTTTAAAAGAAAAAAAAATACTTATAAATGCATACGTGTAATATTAGGTGGATTTTGAATTCTATCTTTCGGTTTTCGAAAATAAAAATTTTTAAAAGTGACATTTTCGTCTTTCATTTGATTTTCTCTGAAAAGTAAAAAGAAAGAAAATTCTATTTCACATGAGTTCAACCAATTTCATTCGATCGGGATCGAACTTGGCATATTGATAGATCCTGACCTGCACTATAAGCTTGCGAAATATTATGTTGTGTAGGTCTTCTGTTTGCGAGTTACAGGCGAACAAAGTTCTAAATCGATTCATTATGTGTGAAAACGTAATAAACACGGTTTAAATAGCAAGTAAAGGTCAGCCTTGGACAGAAAATAAAAATAAAAGAATATATATACTGCCATTTTTGACACTGCTGTTGCCAGTGAAGTGTGCCAGATATTATTTTATGAAATTGTAAAGCAGTTGGATGACGAGGAATTGATACTTGGCTGTTACCAGTAAGATGAGGCAACATACCACACGTCTAAAGCGAGTATGGCTGCATTGGAATAATTTTTCCCTGACTGAGTGATTTCCAAAGAATTATGGTCTCCAAGGTCATTTGATTTAAGCCTAACTTTTTTATGTGGGGGTCACCTTAAAGGAAATGTGTACAAGAACAAACCATACACCATGGACGAATTACGTAAGAACATCCGCCGTGAAATCCAGGTAGTCACATCGAGTACTCTGGCAGCAACATTTACGTGTTGAACTGTGTATACAGGTGGGGGAGGTCACTTCCAGGACCCCTTGTAATGTACCTTCATTTCTCAACCATGAAGGAATGTCATGCACAAAATTTCGTTTCATATCCTCTTTTATTAAGATTTTTATAACACTTTTTTCCGGGACCCCTCAAGAGTGGGACACCCTGTATAGTGTGTTTTTCCCTTGTCGGATTACATTTAGCACATTTATCTTTGCTCATATATGATTGCTCTCTCTCTTTCTTACGGAGTAGACCACTTTATCTTGAAAACCTCTTGTAAGTTTTAAACTAATAGATAGAAAACTCTGAAATTTTGTACTATCCAAATATCCGCATTGAACATTGCTATACTTTTCAATACCACAGGGTTAATAATGATGCCAATGCAACATAAAGTTGTATTTTTTTCAAATGGCACTACGTCAGAGTATTAGACCTAATATTTCAAATCTACATATGAAACGAAAACTTACAATGTCACATTTACTATTCAGTGTTGTGAATTGAGGATGTTAGAATATCACAAAAATTTAAATTTTGTTGGCCTCTGCAAGTAAGACAATCGGGAAAATGTACATTCAACGTACTTTAATCTAATGCTATGATCACGATATGGCGGATAACGAATGAATACTAACAACTTTTAAATAAAAGGATATTAAAAAAAAAACGACTTTTTCAAAGGCCTTTATTCCGAAAGAGTCTGTGTCAAATGTAGAAGTAGGAAGGGAGAAAAAAAGAGAACAGGTGACTAGTTAAATGTGAACGTGACATAAAAGAAAGCATAGGAATGGCGAAAGAAGACTTTAGGAGGAAGAAAATACTATTTTATGGGACCTTGAATAAAGAGTTAAGAAAAAGACTCATAAAATGTCTCGTGTGGAGTTTGTACTATATGGATCAGAAGCACGGACTTTACGTAAGGGCGGATTTTCATACAAGCGTCTGTTGCGTTCGTTGCTTGCAATTTCTATGTGTAGTCAACATAGGGTGACCAAATCATCCACTAGAAAAAACGGGACAACTTTTTACTTTTGGATGGGTTACTCCCCTAAATATATTTTTGCCTCTTCGTTCTCTCTATCTCTCTCTGTAGGCCTATCTCTCACAAAAAAGGGCAAAATTTACACTTTTTCATTTTAAAACCCATTGAAAAGGTTGTGGAATTAGTTAAATACAAGTAACTATCAGCAACTAACAAAAAATGAAATTTTGAAAACATTACTAAAAATATATGAAACATCAATATGTCAATCAACAAAATATGTCACCGGCAGAATTTAAACAAACTACTCTCAGCATCTGATTCCAACTCCCTTTATTTTCTTTTTCTTACTTTTAAACATTATTTCACTTACAATTAGTTTCTTTTTTATTTTCAGTTTTATAGTTTATAGTTCTATACTTTTGTTCCCCTTTCGTAAATGAAAGTACGTTATATCTTAATCAAATCAGCGTCTTGTACTGATGAAAGCGCCTCAATCTTCCACCGCCTGAAACAGAGAGTAAAAACAAGTTACATTTGTTCTTCATAAGGCTTTCAGCCCCTTGCACTGTCGTCTGCGGAGTGAGGAGGCCTAGGAGGGAAAACAGTGCAGCCACCACATCCAAATATCGCAAACGTCGTAATGGCATTGCTCAGTAATTAGACATATTCCAATATAATCACATAGCTTAGGAAATAATAATGTAAATTAGAAAATTTTAGATTGGGAAGTTTTTTTTTGTACCCAATGTACGTAAATACGGGACATTTTGGCGTCCCGGGAAAATTTTTCGGGACACCGGGAATGGTAGTGAAAAAACGGGACAATCCCGTTTTTACGGGACGGTTGGTCACCCTAAGTCAACAGAAAATTGTGTTACGCGTAGAACCGTACTTAAACAACTTGCTCAATTGGCTATTCAGCCACGTCGCAAGCAAAGAACGCAACGAACGCTTGCATGAAAATATGCCTTATGAAAAACGACTGGAAGCGTTCGAAATGTGGGTGTGGAGAATTAGCTGGGTCGAGCGGAAAACGAATGATAGGGTGTTAGAAATGGTGGGATAAGAAAAGATCAATTTTAAATATTATTAAGAAGAGGAAGAGAAATTGGTTGGGACATTGGCTGCAAAGGAACTGTATCACAAGGACGTGATAGAGGGTATGGTGGCAGGAAACAGAGGGAATTGGGCGAAGGAGACTACAATTAATGGTCGATATCAAAACAGAGAAATCGCATGTGAAGGCGAAGATGTTAGCGGAAGGCCGTGAAGCATGGAAGCTTCTCAGTTACAGCAAGTGATCTGCTAATAATGGCAGAATACTTATGGTGATTATTATCATTTCGAAAAACTACTTAGATAACTACCTCATTCAATTACATAGTTGATTTTCAATAGATGTGAAGATCACAAAGCAGTAATTTGGTTTATCAAACCATTTTGAAGATATGGTAAAAAAAACAGCCAAAAGAACTTATAATTACTCCTACCAAAAAATATTGTTGCATGTTGTAGACGCAAAGTAAACCAAAAATTGTTTTTAAAAGTTCCCACGGATATGCTATTTTAAGCAATATATAAAATTTTACTGGGGGTTCTCCCGTTTCCTCCCACTTTCTTCATTACATCATCTCATTCATTCCTCATTATCACCGTCTCCTTTAATCTAGCTGGCATAAACGTGGGACGTAAAACTCAAAAATTTCATTTCATTTCATTTTTTGTCATCCTCCTATCCCGAATGGTTTGAGATACTATCCGCTTTAAAAGGCATTTTAATTTCAGATTTATTGAAAATCATTTATGTAATTGGATGAAGTGCATTACTGTTGCCAAGTTTATTGACTGAATATATATATATATATATATATATATATATATATATATATATATATATATATATATATATATATAATGGTTGTCAGCTAATCATATTTGGGTAACACCTTCAGGCCTCTGTGCCTACACCATTGCGTATATGACCGGTTTGAGTCAAATGCTCACCTATATTCACAAACTGAGAAGACATTTCAGAAACATCTTCTACATCTGCAGCCTGGCAAAATCGCTGCAGCTATATACAACAGAAATCTTAAAAGACAAAACACAATATTCATGGTTTTTGCAGAGAACTGCTATCTAGAAATTGGTTTCTGGCCGACTGCGTTTTCTAATGAAACTGGAAGATCTGATTGCCTTCTTAAGGGAAATGAAGTCTTCTTAGGGAGAAGAGCAGCAAAATTATGACTGGCGGGATTCTCATTGGGAACTAAAATGACTCTTTCCAATTCCGTCTTATGGAGCTCGACTATTTAGTGAATAATTACTGCGCGTGCTTAAGTAAGTAGGGTACTAATTCTTCTTAAGTGAACAATGGAATCTTTTTTAAAAAAAAAAAAAAAAAAAAAAAAAACTAATACTCTGTTCACTAAGTCCTCATTATGAAGTTGGTCTCCTTCCTTTCGTCTTTCTTTTTTTTTCTTTTTTTTTTTTTTTACTTTTTCTAGTTTCTCAGTCCGTCTCGTAGGATAAAAGAGAGACAATTAGAAAGAATCGAATTACATCAAGCTGCATTAGTTTCTCGTTAAAACACAAATATTAGCAGCTTCTTGTTCAATGGAGGAAAATGCAGGACATTTAAGACTCCTTAAAATCTATTTTCCCTGCATGCCTGTGTTTCATCAATTTATCGAGTTCTAATGTACCTGAGAGCTTTATCATGGCTAAATGTATAGCGCTCTTGCTTAGACCATAACTTGTGGGATGGGGGGGGGGGGGCAAGGGGCAACTGCCGCCAGTAAAGTTTCCCGCCGTTCTAGGGGGAGCTAATTTTAAGACATAATTTTCTTACTCCACATAAGATACGAACATGAAATTATAAATGAACCATCAAACAAGTTCACTATATTATATAAACAAAACAGCAAACGAAAGGTAAATAAAACAAAAATGAGTCGTGGGCCCAGTTTAGTAAAAAAGTGTTTACTATTAAGGGTCTTAGAAATAATATTTATTCGTGTGGCTTTGAGGATTGTCAATATTGTCCCTTTAATTAATTTGTCATGTATGTACTTGGTCCAGCGGCGTGCAGGAGGACCCACTGTCTCCAGGGACCCACAAGGAGTAAGAGAAAGATGGAGCCTATTTTCGAATTTTGCAGAAGGGCCAAAACAACTTTTTCTAGGGGACCCAAATATTAATGCTTGCCCCCCACGGCCCCAGAAAAAAAATCTAAGTTACGGCGTTATACATTTAGCTACGGCGCACTCTGCATCTCTTGCTCTCGATGCAGAGTGCTTAATTACGATCCCCGGTGGTTCGGATCCCAATTTCAGCTGTGTATTCAAGTTTAAACAATGCTTGAGTTGGTTAGCAAATATTCGGCAAAGCGGCTAATTACAGCGTACAGCTCACAGACGACGAGAAGAACCCTAAAACAAGGGTAGCGGAGAAAGGTCAACGACACGGTCAAGTCCATTTTCGGTTTTTGAGATGTGGTCTATACTTAGATGTCGTCTGCTAGTCCGGGTAGTTATCTGTGTGCTATTCCGTGGTGTCATTTGAAACCCCCGTGCGAAAACTGGGCGAGCCCATACCTACGTCACACTACTTCTGCTAGGGTTCTTCTCGTCATCTATGCGCTGTACAATTGGCCAACCTCTGTTTCCCACTATTGCGTCTACTGCCTGCTAGTGTTCTTAGGGAAATTCCTGCAAGGTGTTTCAATGTATTCCTCTCTTCAACTCAGGATCACACGCAAACAACGCACTGTGTCGCTTGATCAAGGAGGATAGATATTATTAGGATTGCCAACTGGGGCAACCTGCGCTCAACAGGGTTTGCAGATATATCTACCTAATGATTTCAGAGGGTGGCCCGGGAGAGAAATTTTCCCTGGAGCTACTATATTTCTCTCCCTTCGGAGGACATTTCACCGATCAGGATCAACCAGAGTTACCAATATCTTATCAGTACTACTTTCACCTCCCGTTTATGCGAAGGCCCCTGGAGTAAATCTAATATAAGCACTGATGCTATATGAAGTCAAAATTCGTGGCCCCTGCGTAGCGTAGTCGCTAACGCTCTCGCCTTTGGTGCAAGCGGTTCTGGGTTCGATTTCCGATGGAGATACTCGGTCGAAAAAGTGTAAAAGCTTTTTCAGGCCAGCCATCCTAATTGAGGTTTTCCTGCGTTTTCCTCGTTCACACCAGGCAAACGCCAGGATGGTACCTACCATACAGGTCCCAGGTTGTTTCCTTCCTGCCCCAATCCTTTCCTCCTTCTCTTTCCTCGGATACTGTGATCTCCGAGAGACGTCATCCCTCATACGTGACGGGCCAACATGGCCATAGATGCCGAAAGCCCAAAAAAATCTAAATCCTAATCCTAATCCTAAGTCAAAATTCTGATATCTACTATCTGCTAACACTTTTCTGCAGCTTTCGGAACCTAAATTGGTTGATCAAATTACTATCTTCAAGACAGGTCAGAAATAAACATTAAGGGAAGCTCCAGGTAATACTAGTATACAAGTTTAAAAAAAAATAAAAAAGAAAGAAAGAAAGATGATATGCGACAAATTTTGAAATAAATGGGGATTTTACAATGATGTCATCAACTCATGACGTATTTTGCATGGGAAAAGATTTTGATTTTCAGATAGCGAATTTTAACCAATGTTTTGCCATATTTATTTGAATGTCCCTGTAATATTTTCCATGAGTAGAAGCTTTGCTTCGTATATAATTAAACACAAACAAACTATTTGCTATAGATAGTGTCTGATGTATCCAAAGTGTTAGTTGGCGAAACTGTATGTACTTTTTAAAAATGTGAATATGTTGTTTTGCTCAACAAATAGTTTGTTTGTGTTTAATGTCCCTGTTGTATCAGCTGATATTGAACAACTAAGTTTCTCGATGCATAGACAAAAGTGTATAACTTGAAATAGAGAGTTATTTCTTCTTGAAATTTGCGGAAAATATTTATCAATGATTGCGACCTAAACTACACCAATGAATGATGAATGGATGACAGTTGCACTGACTGTATCTGGACTGCTAATAAAATGTTAATTTGGGTTTAAGTAATAATATGTGCTATTACAATTAATATTATGCAATTTTTGAACGTATAAGTGCTTTAACTTGCTAATTTTGAGTGCCAGACTCATTGATGAGTTAGAAAATTTACCTCAAGAACAAAGTTCTCTTATTGATATCTTTCCAGAGCACTTTTAAGGATCTTTTTTTAAGGATAAAGATTCGGGGCATTATTCCCTACCACCCTTCGCAAATATTGCGGAATGTAACGAGATGCTAAACGTGCAAGTGCTATATCTATTATCGTAAACTAAAGCGCAGATTTTGCGATACGTTGACGCAAACTGTTATGGAATGGAACCCCTGGTCATAAAGCACAAGTTACAGTAATTTTTAGGTCATGTTTTAAAAAGTATTTTATAGATCATTAAATTCTTAACCTTGATTATAATATTACAATTGTGTATGAGACATTAGAGGTAACAGCAGTAATTTTACAAATTGCTTTCACTAGTTTTCGAATGATAGAAAGAGAGTGTTAAGATAGAAGACAGAGTGATGCCATCTAGCGTACAAAATTTACCGTAAGCTAAAATATTTTGGAAAATATACGGCGCATACGCACGTATACGCTTCATTATACTGTAAGCTATAAATTACTAAAATAAGACTCGTGTCTGGCATTTTACCCTCGAGGTCACTGCTGAAGAAGAAGCTCCCTGTTCATGTGAGTGTGTACACACATTTCCAGTCCAGACTAAGTAATTGCCTTCTTTTCTTCAAGTATTTTTTCTCCCTCTCTGTCCCTGTTTCTTTACGGGGGTGAATTTGGTGAAAAATGAAGGCATGACAAAATGACAAAACTGACGCATTTTTCACTCGTCGTATAAGCCACAAGCAGATCTTGTGCATGTCACCTGTGCTTGTAGAGGCGACAGGTGAAGTTTATTTATAGTTCTCACACGCCGATGATCCGTGCACCCACCCGCAGGGTTGTCAACTCAAGATGAAGGATTATAACAGTATATCCAACTCACGTAACTATTACTGCTAACATCAAAGGAGATTAGGAGGAACTCAATTGGGAAGCTGTTCAAAAAAAGAGACACGCAGTCTGTCGCGGAACTATTCTAATCTGAAAACAAATAAATCTTTGAGGTTAGTAGCAACGATAGAATCACTGAGCTCCTCCCACAATCTGAAAACAATTTTTTTTTTTCGGGTTTTAAACCTTCTCTTGAGCAAGTCATCATGAAAATATAAACTTTACTACATAGGCTACGTATATACATCACACTTGTTCTGAAAGAATGAAGTTGAGTGCTTGAACTTCCCCTTTGATGAAAGTCTGCTTGTCTCAGGCCAATAACCAATCATTCATGCTTGTTTCTAAGTTTTTTCCCCCTAATCTAGTAGCTATAATCAGTGCCGGATTTACGTATAAGCTAAACAAGTTATAGCTTAGGGCCCCGCTCTCTTGGGGGCCCTAAAATCTACAGAAAAAAAAACTGGACATACCTACATTTCCGAAGTATAAGGAAATCAATAAATAAAATTTTTACATATATGTAGCAACAGTGTTTAATGTTGTGTACGCTACTTTGGTGTAAATAATGGGGCCCCTTCTGCTAGTCTACTTATTAAATTATCACTAGTTTCTTCATTTCTGTATATAGGGTCCGTATGTTCATCTGGATCCACAACGGGCCCCATTGCCTTCAAGAGCTTAGCCCCCCCCCACTAAACGTAAATCAGACTCTGGCTATAGTGCGTATTTTTCGTGCAAGAGGTCCTGACCCATTCCCGCTGGAGGAGCATCGAATACTTACAATGAATCAGATCCCACTTAAAACTGTAGATTTTGTTCTATATAGCTTTGCTGATGACAGTGTATACTTTTCACCACTTCTAAAAAGGAGTCCTTCCTAAGACAGTGGCGATTCATGAAGATTTTCCTCGTGGAGAGACTTTCAATACGTGGGGATGGATTGGAAAATAGTACTAAGAAAATACTGGTATCATACGTTGAACACGATCATAGATATGGCTCCGGGAAGAAATTTCGTATCTCCGGAGTAAATTTCTTCCCTTTCTTCTGGGCCACATACTAAAATCATAACTAGCCTTAAAAAATAAATAAATAAATAAAAATAAATGTCCCGTTTTGACCGAGAGGTGTTCTTGTTTGAAAATTCTTATCCTAGTGTTCCGTCGGCATACATTTCATTTCGGTTTTTAGTCTGAAAATCTTTCCTCATTTTTCTGTTTGTCTTACAATCATTCCATTATTCTAAAAGTATTATTTTTGGCATTTTATTTTTTTGCATTAATTGCAACATACGTAATCTTAATTTACAATGCGTCCGTAAAGTCCCATATCATGGCATATTGTTCGTTTGTAATCATCGGATTTAAGATTCGTGTTATTTTACTGATTCGTATTATTTACAATTACTGATGTATCCATCAGGATTGAAAGCAAAATGGCTCTTTTGCTGGATAAGTACTTTGTAATGAAGGAAAGAGTGAAAGTAAACTTCCCACCGAAGTATCACGGTCACAGGTGGCGTAGGTCAATGAAAACTTGTTCCATTACCCACTGACCCATCATCCACCGTAACACACTTTGTCCAAATGGCTCGTTTGTTGGTTAAGTATTTTGTAATGAAGAAAAGAGTGAAAGTAAACTTTCCACCGAGTATCCCGGTTGCAGATGGAGTGGGTCAATGAAAACTTGACCTATTACCCACTGATCCACCATCCACCATGACACAATTTGTCCAAATGGCTCGTTTGCTGGTTAAGTATTTTGTAATGAAGGAAAGAGTGAAAGTAAACTTCCCAACGAAGTATCCCGGTCACAGATGGCGTGGGTCAATAAAAACTTGACCTATTACCCACTGACCCACCATCCACCGTGACACACTTTGTCCCACCAGCCAGCAAAATCCATCGTCATCAACTCTGACCCATGATCCACTGCCTTGTCTCCACTGACTAATGAGTTTACACTTTTAATGGAACAAAGTTGTGAAATTGTCATTAATCCGAGATTGAACTTCTGATAATTCAAGAAGGTTGTGAGATTGTCAGTAATCGGAGTTTGAATTTCTGCGATCAATCGCTCAAACATTGCTATGTTACAATACCGGTGGATCTGACCTTTACGATATACGTGGACTATATTATGTTGAATTTCAATTTAATTATTATGTATAACTATTTCCTTGTTGAATTAGATACTTTTCAGTGGAAAATAGGATGAAATTTGAGTCTCAAATCAAGGTAAAGTAGGTTAAAATAAAGAAAAAAAACTAAAAAAAAAAACGACTGTTTTTGAAAGTCAAGTAGTAAGTTCTATTGTTATTGTTACAATTACAAACATCAGTATCCAAAAGTGTCTGAAGTTCTTTCTTCACTTAGATTTACTCAACTCAATTAAGTAAATGGAAACAAATGAAAAAGAAATAAAAATGGAGGCCTTGAAAGTAAAACGTGGACAAATCCATTAGTGTTCAGAAGATGCTGTCTACAATGGGTCTTTGGGTCACTGTGAACCACTCTGTGTGATGGGACGCAATACGCAATTGGTTACGTTCTCTTGATCCAGGACCCATTGACCCACTCGCAAATCTTGACCCAGGATCCATTGACGCACTCGCAAATCTTGACCCACTGACCCACTCCATCTCTGATCCCTATTATGAAGATTTATCTCCAACCAAAGTTTCCCTGTTTGGAATAGCAAAAATATGGTAACTTTATGGATGTCGCCACATTCTCAATCAGATTAAGTAGAAATGAAAGAAACAAATGGAAAATTAAGACAAAATAACTTCTGTAGAGAAGGGGGCATTTGGTTATCTTTTTTCCCGCTCAACTGACCTCAGCTTTAACACGAAGAAATAGTTCATTATTACGTTCTGAAGAGAAAATCCTAAAATAAATAAATCAATCAAGAATCAAAGAAAATCTGCTATTCGATAGAACAGAAAAAGAGCAAATCGGTAGACGCACTCAATTTCCAACGAATTGTTTATAGAGCTAGATCTATTAGGTTAACGTTTAACGACAAAGTACTAGCAATAGCTGCTCTGAAAATGTATAGTAAATTTCGAGGATCAAAATTATTATTTAAAATTCATGGATATTCTAAAACTTCATTATAACTGTATATAGCATTTATTAAGGCCGCTTAAATTCGGGAGAGAACGTTTAAAATGCTATCTACAAATTTTTTACTTCAAAACATTTGACATGATGTTGCAGTAAAGAAAGAATGGATTCTGTGAATAATTATGTTAAACCAACATTATAATCAAAATATTCGTTGAAACCTTTAATGGCTCTGAAGCTGAGGGTAAACTGTTTCCCGAACAGGGAACGATATGTAAGACTAGATTAAAAAAAAAAAAAATGTTTCTTAGTTTATGGTACCTTTTGTTTGCCTGTCAGATTGCATTTACGCAACCAGTAAAACATATATCAAGATGTATAACTTTCAGGAACTTAAAGAGATAGTTAGGCAACCAAAAAACATTTGAAATAAGGTGGTTGAATAGCGTATACTTATTGGAGGACGCCAGTTTGAAAAAAAATCAGGACAGCCAACCTTGAACTGAACATATGATTCCCAAGTACTAGATGTTTAAACAGACTTTCTTGATTGTAAAACCCATTACAAGGGAACAAAAGTGGTACTTGAACAAGAAAGTAACGAAAAGCAGGGGCGTAAATAAGGGCCCCGTAGACCCCGCATTGCGGGGGGAGTCCAAGCCATCAAAATGCCCCCAAATCATGAAGTGGGACGTAGAGAAGAGGCCCCACTCCACGCTGTCTGCGGAGAGGCCCCCAAGCTTTTAGTTACGCCACTGACGAAAAGTCAAGAAAATAGAAAATTTCCATCTTTTTTAGGCTCCCAAACTATGGTATACATAAATATCGGAAGTCTTATAGAGCGGCTTTGTTCATCCGTCTGTCGATGGGTATCAGGACAAAAACGGCGAGAAGCAGTTCTTTCAATTGACTCAGCATCCAAAGAATAGATTCCATCTCGTCTGTTAGCCCCTCTATTCAAACTAAAAGTGGTTCAAATTAACCATTTCCGGCTTCAAACGTTTATCGCCATAAAGCAAAAACGGTAACAGATAGCGAGAAGCGTTTTTTTTTCTTTTTGCAAATGATTCACCGTTTCAAGACAACATATCATGACCATATACAACAGTCTATCAAAACCGAAAATGGTTTATTATTTTTAAAGGCTAAGTTTTTATCAAAAAAGTCTCATAAAGCCGGCTGTTTTGCATTGCTCGTCGCCATGGCTACAATTCATGCAGCTAGATTTGAATTGGTAGTTCATTTCCTCTATTCGCCTGATCTAGCCCACAGCGACTTGTTTTCATACTTCAAGCAGGATGATAATACAGTCGTGAATGCATCCGCATGCCGTAAACGTCACCAACGTGTCCCACTTGCCGGTAAATGTCGATCGTCGATATAGCGACGAGTCGAAGGAATGCCGTTAGTGTGCCACTGGCGGCAGAATTTCGTCGAGTCGCAACAGATATCCAGAGTAGGGGTGTTGAAGTTACCACCGTGTGGCAGCAAGGACTTCATTTTGGTCCGCGCTCCTTCGATTCGTAGCAGAGAATCGCAAAAGACCAACACGAACTATCGCCAATCATGTGCATGCGGTTATTATTATAGTATTATTTTTTTCCTGACTAATTGTTCCTGAAATGAGCTCGGGGGTCAAAAGTAACCGCCACTTCCACATGAGAATGGCGTGCGTGCGTGCGTAAAATGAAAAATCTTGAAAGGCGTGCGTATAATTGTATGAATTTAGATGGCAACTGTCGCCGATCATTAGAAAGTGAATATAGGAGAACTATGAAATAAAGTAAATAGACGTGAGTCTTTTTGTTATAAAGTTACATGGAGAATACATTTTATCTGATCTTAAACGGTCACCATTAAAGAGACCTCAACGATTTATCTTTGTACAAGGGAGGTTTCCTTCATCGCCTCCGTGGCGAAGTAGGAAGAACATGCGCCTAGTAATCATAACAAGCTTGGTGGTTCGCGCCCATCGTGGGGTCACTTCTTTTAAATACTTTTTTGAAGTGCTTTTTTAGGCTCATCTAAAGTAAACAGACCATGCATACAAGCGATTTAACATTTTGAGGGAGTAATTTTGTGGTTCATTTTCGTTTCGTCGCGCCTCTGCCGTTGGTGGGCCACTGGTGGTATAATTTTCAAAACGGAGGTGAAGCCACCGCGAATCGTCGTTGCGGGGCCGCCAATTTTTGGCGAGATGTCGCTAGTTACCCGTCGGTGGTCCACCGACGCTTAGGGCATGGGGATGGTTTCAGGGCAAGAAACATTTTCTTCCAACGGAGTATAGAAACTTTGAAGTGGCAATGGACAAAGCACATTCAAAAGAACAGGGGACTATGTTGAAAAATAACCATATTGTCTTATCTGTTATACAGTATTTTGTTTTCTTGGTGAATATTAGAGCAGTGGTTCTCAACCTAATTCGTATCACTACCCCCATTTTATCACATTCTCTTGCGACCTCCTTATAATTTCTGGTTTGAAATCACGATGTCCATCTATTTCTATAATAGAACAATCCATTTCTTGTATATAGTAGATACAGTAACTTCCCTAAAAGCGAATGGATTAAAACCAAATTCGGTCAGTTCATTCATATTACATATATCGAATCCGATCCGTCATACTGTTTCAAAATGGAGTCGTTTGAAAATTTTAAAACATAACTTCCTTAATTTTCGGTAATATGATAAAAAAAAATAGTGATTTCTAATTTTGGTTTAAAAAGGTGGACAGTTGTTAAAAAAGTTATTGAGTATTTTAAATGGCTTGAAAGTATGCGTCACGAAGATTGAACTGGATATTGCCGCACAAGTGAAATCACACCATGCTCACATATCTCATTAGCTTTCAATTTTAATTGTATTTCAATATGGAGTTTTGTTGTATTTGTATTTTTCTGTTGGTATTTCAATACGCAGTTCTCATTAGTTTCATATCATACCTCTTTCATTTAAATTGATTTTTAAACAACGCTTCACCTATTGAAAATGTTTAGTAAACCTATTTTTTTCTCGTTAACAGTATGTATAAAAACAAAAATATGCCTATTAGAATAAAATTCAAAATAATATTTAAAAATATTTTCCGATATTAGATTCTAATTATATTTATCTCTTCCGCTTACCTTCGCGACCCCCCGATTGAGAAACCCTGTATTAGAGCATATTGAACGCCTCTCTAGTATGTAATGTTTTTTCTAGATATTCCAGGAATATTTTCTAATGTTTCGAAACATTTCAGAACTATTTCCTAATGTTTCTAAACATTCCAATCATTGTAGGAACGTTTCCAACATTAATCTATCGTATACAAGGACTATATTTCTGATTGTGTTTTACTATATGGATTTATGTGATATTTTCAATCTTAAAAATAGTCAGAAGAATTTACAAATAAACAAATAAATATTCGTGTAAATTTAAACAAGTCATTTATTTTCTTATAATGTTGCACTCTTTCAAAACACACAGAAAAGTTTCAGTCAAGCAAATACAATTACTTCCCTCGCTCCCGCCCTCATGATAGAAATCGAGGAAAGAAAAATCATTTGGTATAACATTGAAGGACGACTTTAGAATTCTTTTAGTTTAGTTTCGTTACTCTGCTGCTGAAGAGAAAAATTATTCGTCTGACAATGAAGAATGTGTCCTGAAATCCACACTTTAGTTTCGTTATTCTTTTGTTAAGCATGGGATTGTGTACAGGGCGATGGCGGCGGGGAAGAAATAGTTTTAAAGAACAAGAAATTGTTTTGCTACTTACACAGAAAATACGTGCTTTCAATCTTATGTTTTCGTTTTTAACTATTTTTAAATGTAATACGAAGAGCAACACCCTTTACGTTTAGGTGTTGTCTTATTTTTGCTTACGACACAGAAAATTTCGTGCGGGTAATAGTTTGTCGTTTGTTTTTCGAAGCCGAGGTCTTTTAGTGATAGAGCTTTACTAACTTTCCGTCTATTTAAATGTACAGTAAGTATTTGACGACAAACAGAAAATGAAACGAGAAGACTTTTGGTATTGATGTCATTTGGAACGAAACACACGAGTTTTTCAAAATCATTTGGTTCGTTGAGAAAGACAAAAAAAGGTAGAGGAAAAAGGAAATAAACGTGTTCCAACATGTTTCACTCCGCCCATCTTTTTCTCTCTGTTACCGAGACTTTGATGAGAATGTATCCATCCGTGAAATACCTTACGTTTCATTCTTACGCAACTTGTTTAGGAGTAGGGGAAAATGCAGAGAGAAAAAGTTCGAATACAGAAGCATAATGACCCGAGCCTTAGTAAAATCTGGCGAAAGTATGTAAGTATGCAACTGCAGCTGTTCTTTTCGCTTCGCTATTCTTTTAACCCTACAAGCACAACGTGCTTTCATTAGGATATGTATCATAACGTGGGGTCATACACGACCCGAGTCTAGAGAGCAGTTGTATTAGGTTAGGTTAGGTAAGGTGATGTGAATAATAATAATAATAATAATAATAATAATAATAATAATAATAATAATAATAATAATAATAATAATAATAATAATAATAATAATAATTTATTTATTTGTACTTAACACCCGAAGGCAATTACAAAGCACAAATTGTTAATTTTATAATGGTGCAGAATGTGCTACATGTAAAGTAATTCTAACAACTAACCATTACTCTTGTTCACGTACAGTCAATAAGTACCAGATATAATAACAATCTTTACACTTTATTAAGTAACATTTGGAGGCATTTTTGTTTAAATATTGAGCATCTTAATTGAAATATGTCCAGACCCATAGAATGTATTTTATTGCCTCTATCACATATCCTATACAACGGAGAGTTTTTTGCTAAATTTGTTTTGTTGTCAGGCATATAAAACATTTGTCTGAATCTCAGGTTTTGACGAGGACAATAGAATGGTAATTTACCTAAGAAAGACATATTATCCTCTTGGTTATCAATAAGTTTTTTCAAGTACAATACACATTGAATAAACCTTCTATCCTCCAGGGACAAAAGCTGAAACCTCCTGAGAAGTATATTGTAAGATACATAACGAGTTGGTATATTATCTATTTTATAACTAATATATTTTAACATTTTCTTTTGTACCTTTTCTATTTGTTGCTTTGGTTTTTGGTAATATGGTTCCCAAATTATAGAAGCGTACTCTAATTTTGTTCTTACAAAAGAGTTATATAAAGTTAATATTGTTTTTATGTTTTTAAAATGACAGCACGATCGTTTAATAAATCCAAGCATTTTAAACGCCTCATTTGTTTTGATATCCATATGATATGTAAACTTTAGATTTGCATCAAACCATACTCCCAGATCCCTGACAACTTCTTTCCTCTCCAGTACTTGATTCCCTATAATATATTTAAATATAACAGGTTTCTTTGTGATTGAAAATGTTACAACATTGCATTTTGAAATATTGAGTTCAAATTTGTTTCTTTGACACCATTCACTCAACCTCACCAGATCTCTCTGTAATTTTTCACAATCATCTCTTGTAGAAATTTGTTTGTATAATTTAGTATCATCAGCAAACATTAGACACGAAGAATATTGAAACTCTTCAGGTAAATCGTTTATCATAATTAAAAATAGCAAAGGCCCTAAATTGGATCCTTGTGGTACTCCAGAATATACAGAATATTGTTTAGATTTACAATTATTATATGTTACATATTGGATTCTGTTGCTTAAATATGACTTAAATAGTCGGATTAATTCATTTGAAATACCAAATCCTTTAATCTTTTTAAGAAGTATTTCGTGATTAATCAAATCAAAGGCTCGCTTAAAATCTGTATACACTACATCAATTTGAGACCTTACGGTAAGAGCTTCACTAATTGCTTGACTTATATTCAACAAATTTGTTACTGTTGATCTATTATGTCTAAAACCATATTGGGACTCAGAGAGATATCGTGAGATGTGATTAAACAGGTGTTTACAGATTACTGATTCGAATATTTTAGCTGGAGAAGAAATCAAACTTATTGGCCTATGGTCTTGTATTAATTTTACAGGATTAATTTTTGGAACTGGACATATTGCTGATATTTTAAATTTTGCAGGAAAATAACACTGAGTGATAGACAGATTAAATATGTAGGTCAATGGCTTAACAATAAATTCCTTACAACCTTTAAAAATGTAAGATGGTATACCATCATTACTAATTGACCTTTTGCCTTTCATTTTGTCAATAGCTTCGATTACTTCTGTTTCAGTGATCCTATCCAGTGACATTGTATCTACAATCGAAGAAACATCATTCAGAAAAATATCTGATAGTTTAATATTAGGTATTTCAGAACTATATACTGATTGAAAATGCTTAGCAAAAGCTTCGCATTTCAATTTATTGTCAACAATTTTTCTTTGTTATATTCAAGTACAAATTGATTTATGTTTGAAGATTTTTTCTTATTAATATAGTTCCAAAATTTCCTAGGTTCCTTTACAATTTGCTCTTCTATTGCGTTGTTATAATCACGAAAAGCTATTTCAATACTATTTTTTACTTGTGTCCTTAGTGCAACAAATTGCATGTAATCTGAGTAAAGTCTTGATTTTTTAAATTTCTTTCTATAACGTTCTTTCTTCCTTAACATTTTTATTATTTCAGGAGTAAACCAGGTTGGATATGAACGTTTCCTCTTGATATTTTTAGGTGTACATTCATTTAAAACTCCATATAATTCAGAATAGAAAAACTCGACACAATTATCAATATCCTTAATCTCATATAAGGAATCCCATTTCTTACATCTCAATAACTGATAAAGTTTCAAGAAATCACACTTACAAAAGTTGTAGACTACGTCTTCCATTTCATTTCGTGTTTTACAGTTTTTATAAAACGGAATACTAATATTCAAACATGGGTGATGACGATCTGGTTGAACAAAATGAACATCAGATTCAAGAACTTCAACGTGTAATACATTAGTAAATACAACATCTAAAATTCTATTGTTTAGATTTCTTACTTTATTGATTTGTGAGAAATTTAAAAAATTTACTTTATGTAAGACATTGTTCTCCAAATTAGGCAAATTTAAAAAATAGTTACCATCCAAATAATCTGTTAAAAGCGCCAAATTCAAATCTCCTATAATAAAAACATTTTGAGATAATGTTAGTTCATTAAATCTTTCAATATTTCGAAAAAAATTTAAATATAATTCTTCTGAACTGTGTGGCGGGAAATAAACTACACAAATATATATACATGTTAAATCTGATAACTGAATTTTAACCCACAAATCCTCATTATCTGGCAATTCAAATCTTGTTATTCTTTCAGAGATATAATTATTGTGAACAGCTAAGAGAACACCACCTCCATCTTTCATATTACTACGCTCTAGGTTACGATCTTTTCTGTAGACCAAATATTTATCGTCAAACAACTCATTATTAAATATTTCATGTCTTAGCCATGATTCAGTAATGGCAACACAATCAAAATCAAACATGGTAGAGCTTAGGTAAAATTCGTTAATTTTAGTTTTTAACCCATTCACATTCTGGTAATATATATCAAACGTACTTTTAACTACTGCCATCTTAAATTATAGCCTACATATTTCAAGATTACACTGGAATAGAATTTGGAAATCCTGGTACATCTTCTTCAGTTTTAATAATCATAACCTGGCTATTTTCGTTTTTCCTAATTAAAATTTGTCCATTGCCATTTACCCAACAGTATTTATGCTGTGTATTTCTTGCAGCTGTTCTAGCTTTCCAAAATAATTGCTTATTTTTAGGTGTTAAATTTACATTCACAAATATTCTACTATCATTACTTCCAGATACTAAATTATTACTAACTAAACCCGTATTTCTTTTAGTCAACCACATATCTCTCACTGTGCGCGTTGTAAATTGTACAATTATTGCTTTTGGTTTATTTTTACCGTTTGATAATCGGTGAACAACATCAATATCTTCCTCCCCACATTTTATTCTTAATTTTTGAGCCATGTCGATTACAACTTCCTTTAAATTTTCACCAGTACGTTCCTGTATACCATTATTTCAATATTTTTATTACGTCCATACTGATTAAGATCATTTATTTCTACATCCTGTAATTTTAATTGCTTTTTCAATTCTATGTTTTCTGCTTTTAGCTTGGCTATATCCTTATCCCGTTGAATATTACCCTTAATCTCTAGTTCAAGTTTCTTCAACAATTCATCGTGTTGATTAGACATAAATTGAACACTAGCTGTTAATTGAGCTATTTGAGCACAGAGTTCCTCAAGCTTCATTCCTATATCAGAAGGATTCAAAGATTTGTCATCCAATTTTGAGGATGTACTTTTGTTAATTAGCATTGACTCAGTTGCGCTCGGTGGTACAGTTTTTGTAATTACTACCTCCCTCGGATTAGAACCACTACAATCTCTACATACCCATTCCTTTATAATACCCGTCTGCTTCATGTCCGTATATTTCTCCACAGATATTTTGTAACACACTATATGAGTTAGGTGTTAGTGAAGTTAGGTTTGTTAGGTTATATCATCTTATACATCTTATAATTTTATGTTTGTGGGTATAACCCTAATAGCATGTTGGTTTGCAGCAAGTCTTTCACTATATTTGACTTTAACATGCTAGACTTTCCGTGCACTGTACACCTGCTGCAGGTTTTTCGAAAGAGTTACTCGCAAATGTCGTAATTTGGTTTTCACTTACTAGATTTTACTTGCCTCGGAGACTTGCTGCAACTTTGTAGCAAGTGTGTCACTTCTAATTTCTACCAACAGGTGGCACAAAAGTCTAATCTTAGAAATCTCTCCGCCAGGTCGCCATTTGTAATAGGTGCGAAGTGTGTGAATCATTAAAACAAGTGGATAATTAAGACAATTACGTAAGATTCCAGTATGTAGAGATAATTTATATGTTAAACGTGTAATGTTTGACAAAGTTGTTGAGAAAAATATACTGTGTGTATGTTCGTATACAGTATGTATACAGTATACGGTAAATTCAGTAAATGTACCCGCAGAAGACTTACTACACTCATTTGCTGAAAACCTGATGTAGACTTGCAATGTAAGTATATACTCGCAAAAGACTTACTACAAACTTGCTGGAAACTTGCAGTGCAAATGGTATCCTTGCACAGACTTGCTTTCAACCTACACAAACTTGCTGCCTACTTGCTGTGTACTTGCAGTGCAAGTGGAAACTTGCAGTAGGCTTGCAGTGTAAGTAAATCCCTTCCAGAAACTTGCTTTGCAAACTCACCATACACTTGCAATGTAGGCGTGCTGCAAGTTCGAAGAGCGTCAACTAGGAAGTTTGCATTAAACTTGCATCAAACTTGCAGACTTGCATCACAAGTCTGCTGCAAGTTTGCCAGACTTGAATTGCAAATCTGCTGCAAGTTTTTTGCAAGCCATTTTTGCTATCCGGGAATTAGTTTCTTTATTCAAGATTGTAGAATACGTAAATTCTACACCGTACAGTAGTAGAAGATTCTAGTAGATTTTTGGTGGAACGGTTTAGTGTACCACTTACTGCAATTCTTCTCATAAATCACTTTTCGTTGTAACAGGTCTGCAAGATCATCATTATTAACATCAGCTTCACAGTCATCCTCTTCTTGTTCATCCTGTTATTCATTTATCCTAATTTTTATTTACCAGTTCATCAACAATGCTAGCAATGTCTTCCTGATTCGGATAGTTCTTGATTTCGCTATTTCTAAAGAAATTTGTTCACTAGAATATACGTTGTTATATGGCTGTTCAAAAGAAAAAATGGTTTCGTTAATCACATTATATAAATCACGTGGAGTTATCAGCACTCAAAACACCACAGAAATTACCGAACTAATACAACAATGAACATGCACTTTTAACACTCTGAACTGAAGCTAGACGAAATATCGTGTTTCACTCCCACAACGGCGCATGCGCAGAACGCATTTTATATGGACTGATGTTGCCGGTGACTCCACGTTGTGATTGTAGGGTTTTAACTTATATTAGTAAGTTCTCCCAACACTTGCTGAAATAGTTACAATGAATTTAAATCTCTTTGTCTCGATTTGATGACAAATTCTTTTATTTACACCAAAATGGTGAAGCTCCATTCTTAACTCTGTGATGATATATTATGGCACAGTAGTTCCCAACCTTGTTTGACTAACGACACACTTTACAAAATATTCATGACATCACGAGACGGCACATTATTTGATTTGTTTTATTAATAAGCCAATAACGGCACTATTTAGTTTCTCCCCTAAATCACTTTGTAGTGTCTCTGACTCACATGGTAGTGATTAAGGTTCGTTATTTGTAACTTTGAACTAGTCATGAGCATAAATATAGTGTATATGGCATATGGCATAAAATAATACAGTACATAAAAAACTAAACGACTTGTGCTAGGTGGCCACTCAAAAGCACGAATGCTATCTAACCGAATCAGGGCAGGACCGCAGCAGGGGAGCCCGAGGAAGTGCATGTTCTGCTGAGAGCAGGCGCGTCAGAGATGGTGGGTATACGCATAAGCACCGGCTCCGGAGCTTTCGATCAATTTGGGGTAGATACTAAATGCCATCCAATAATAATAATATTAGTTTTAATAGAGTAAGAATATAAGTCTCTATAAAGTAGTAATTTACGCAGTACTGAGCATTCTTGTTACCACTGGACGCGTTTGAGTGGAAATTGGCTCTGAAAATTGGTAATTACTAATCCTTCATGATTTTTAAAATCTAAAATTTCGTGACGCTATAGAATGCGCGACACCTACTGGGGACCAATGTTCAACCTCTGTAATGAATAAGAGGATTCAACTTTTTTTTTAATGAATATGTTGCATATAACATAACTAAATGCCAATGGAATGTTTAATATTTTCCCCTTCTATATTTTTTTTTCGAGATTCCAACCCAACCCCTCCCATGAAGCCTTGAAGATAAAGCTCCTTCCCCAGTATCTAAGTTACAAGCTTGTTCAGATCGTCACCGAGAATCAGTCTTTCTTCATTTGGTAAATTAATTAATTCTCGCTCCAAATCATTCCAAAATGTACCCTTTTCTTTGTCTTGTCATGCAACTTACAATCACAATATTGTACACAATCACGATACTAAACGTTTCTTAGAGACATAATTTGACGTTCATAGCTCTATCACTCCTCTTATTTACACCAAACTACATATCAATTTAATTCACTACAGGACAATCCCTACCCCATTTCTATCTTGTTGATTTGCCCCACTATATAGTAGTTTGCACTCACTTCCTATCTTATTTTCTCTCCATCTTGTTCCCTAAACGCGCAAGGGTTATATTCTTCTTCTTGTCATTAGATCTGTCACTTTCTTTCCTTTCCGGTCATTGGCCCTTAATTTAAGGTCCAAATTGTATCTAAACTAGTTTCTTTATCCTAGTTAGCCCATTACTCAGCAGCCATCGCTCATTTTTTTTTTTTTTATGAAACCGCGGTGGTTCAGTGGTAGATTGTTCACTTCTGGAGTTCGTAGTGGAAAAACATCGTATGTATGAGTATTCTCGGCGCTCTCCCGTTTCCTCTCACTTTTTTCATGCCACCATTTTATTTGTTTCTTATCATCACTGTCTCTAGCCTACACGGCATAACTGTGAGGCAAGGTCCGTCGACCCTACTGTTCCGCGCTTTTATAGGTCCCTTCATAACTCGCTGTTTCTGCGTAGCCACTTTCTCCAGCTGTTGTGTGACGTCACCGCGGTGAAGCAGGGACAAATATCGTAGGCTAAGCCAATGTTCCGCGATAGCGATTTGCAAAGGAAAACAAATTTTAAAATGCGATAAAAATAGACTACATACAGATACAATACGTACTTACTTAGGATTGTGCAGCACTTGAAGAATAGCTTTGCATCCACTGTCTTAAAAGCATCCTTCTTCCGAAATTCTCGTGTTTTTCTATTCAAAAACCGAATTCTGAAGAATGGCCTAGCCTTGTCGAATAGTTTCAACATAGAAGTGTCTTTCTTAGGACATCAAATGGTAGGCCAATCACATTCTTTTGTTTTCGACTTTTTTTTCTAAAATTTTCAAAATACATCTTATTTTTTGTTGCTTCCATCCACCGGGAAGAAGGTAAAATTAGACCACAACATAGCCTCACATGGCCACCATTCAACTTGGAAAGAATTGCAACTATGTTTAATCCTAAGACTTCAACTTTCGATATGATTTCGAAGTTTAAGTTTTTAGTCATAGTCTTATCGGACATCTATCAAGCCTCGAATCATTGCCACCTGGACATTTCTGTGTCATTCCAAAATTAAGTAAACCTGTTCGTCATAGGACACGCGCCCATTAACATTCATTTCATCAAATATAAGCACTGAAAATTTCTTCACACTCTTTAAGCAGCGCCCTTGCTCCGTCAAAATTTTCAAAACTGGTGTAAGAATACCACGTTAAAATGGTTATTTTTGCATGCAATGTCAAAGTGTTGACACATTGGGTACGCGGATTAGAACATGTAACCGCAGATGATTGTATAATTTATCACTGTGGCGCGTTGTGTTAATGCACGATTAATATCTTAATCAGTCCATTTTAGTTTTTTCTTGCCATTTATTAGTATATTTACTTGGCCCTGTATAAAACTTTTTCGTAATATATCCACCACCGATTATTAACCACTCTATTGAAACGATCACAATATTATATTTTAGAACCGGTCTTTGAAATTAATTCTTTATTATATTTGCTTTCCAATTCTTTTAACTTTGTTTGTAAATATAGACTATTATTTTGGCTTTGTACATACTGACAGAGTTTAGCTTTTCGTTGGGCCGCTGTGGCTCAATGGTAGAGCGTTCACCTCTGGTGCATGCGTCCTTGGTTCGATTCCTGCGCGCCAAGTGAACTTTGTGGTGGACAAACACCGCGTGCGTGGGTTTTCTCGGGGTTCTCCTGTTTCCTCCCACTTTCTTTATTCCACTATTTCATTCATTTCTCATCATAACCGTATCCTTTAGACCAGCCCGCTAACCATGCGACATAAGACTTAAAGATTTAGTTTTAGTTTCTCGTTCTCTTCACGCAAAATGAAAAGCTATTCCTTTAGTTCATGCCCCTCACTCTCCACAGAACAAACGGAACATAAAGAGTTATTTTTCGTTCCGGTCATAATAGTTATTTCATCTGACTGTACCCAAATGCCTGATTTGTTTTTACTCTAAACACCTAGCTTTCGTACACTTATTTCTTTCATTATTTAGAAGGAATACGGTTCCGTATGACTGATAAGTTCAGTGAAGGCACAACATCGGTTTAAACTTAGTCTTGAGTGGAATATTTAGAAACTCACGTTTTAAATCACGTTTATAAGCTTCGGGAATAAAATGATCAGAATAGACGCTGGCTGGCGTAGGTGTCTTTCCGACAACAGTTCTCTTGCCAAACTTTCCACAGAGGATCCGAGGGAAATACCTGATAAATAACTTCGGAACCCTTAATATTTCTACTATGATTGCAACAAGTACTTATCGTACAATTCGACATGCTTATAAGCTAACACGAACACTACAGTAATTAATTTTTCTCAATACAAGAAAACAAGAATCATTCGCTTTCCTGCAAAAATCAAACTAACAAGCATGGGTGAATGAGAAGGACCTTGGGCGAAAGCTGTTTCTGCTCCCGGGGTGACGTCACGATTTTACTACATCTTCCGTTTTCATAAAGGGTAGTTATGACGCGACCTTAAAAGAGGGAAGGAACAGTAGGGTCGACGCCCCGTGGACGGACCTTGACCGTGAGGCATAAAACAGTTTTACTTTTTCACTCATGTTCCACAAGGGGCAGGTAGGGCCCTTGCGTGTTGCTTCCGGGGGACTTTCTAGCATTTTCTAATGTCAGTTAAACTATCGTTCGTTTATGTACCCGATTGAGCTTCTATAGTGGTGGTACACATTCACTTGAATTTTTTCTTATTGTCTGGCTTATTTGGACTAACCTTCAATCTATGAGAACTACAAAGACAGTTAGACCTCGAGGATCACAGTTTGAGAAATTTAGGATTTAGGAATTAGGAATTCGATTTCTGGGCTTTCGGCATCTATAACCATGTTAGCCTGTCACGTATGAAGGATGACGTCAATCGTCGATCACACTATCTGGCCTGAGAGTTATATGCTAACAAGGGACATCACCCAATTGTCCGGCTCCGATTTCAATGAAATTTTTATTGCTCATAGAGGACATGTACTCGTTACTTGTGATGACAGAAATTTTTGCCATGGTGCATGTTTCCTATTTTTTAATAATTTTTAAAAGTTGTGATGTGGTTAATAGAGATTACTGCAGAAGTCCCTTACTACACTTTGTAAACGAAGTGTTAATGAAAGAACAACCATGTAGATACGTATAGGGCATAGGGCATAGGGGGAAGACTTACATGGCAAGTCTTCAAAATTCAGAAAGATGGCTGGATGCTTATTCATGAACTGACAAATTGCAACTCTTAAAAAAATGTAATAAATTGATAAAACATGAGCCATGGCAACAATTGCAAAGTGCCAGTTGGAATCTTAAAATATGCGGTGAAAATTAGGAGTGTTGCCAATTTGAAGGATCGAATAATGGACGTTCCGTACACATTAGAAGAGTTATAAATTTATACTAGTTAACTATAGAACAAAAAATAATCATACCATTGGCTTTTGGTGAAAATTTACTATTAAAATTAGGTGCTATGGTTTTCATTTTTGAAAACTTCACTTTAATTCAAAATGGCGGATTTCAAGATGGCTGCCGTTGATGATGCCTTTATCGTATCACTTCCCTCTAGCCATAATATGTATTACCGAAATCTTTATCCACTTATTATCATTAATACGCGGGTTAGAAGCGGAGGTAAGGGACTTACGCACATAGTAAGTAAGAAACAATTAATATGCCTTTATCTTTTCGCCAAATGGGCGCATCTTAAAACTAACTTCACCATTGTCTTCCTGATTAAATTGCAGCCCGGAATTATGTATCATATTACCCTATTCCCATTTAAAAAACTTGGCCTTAATTCAAAATGGCGGATTTCAAGATGGCTGCCGTCAAGGTCATACATACCGTACGACTTCCCCCTATGCCCTATACGTATTTACATGGTTGTTTCTTCATTAACACTCCGTTTACAGAGGGTAGTAAGGGACTTCTGCAGTAATTTCTATTAACCACATCACAACCTTTAAAAATTATTAAAAAATAGAAAACATGCACCATGGCAAAAATTTCTGTCATCACAAGTAATGAATACATGTCCTCTATGAGCAATAAAAATTTCATTGAAATCGGAGGCGGACAATTGGGTAATGTCCCTTGTAAGTATCATCCCAGTGTGAATGAAGAAAATCTCAATCAGCATGGCTCGCCTGAAAAAACTTTTACATTTTCGCGACCGAGTGTCCCCATCGGGAATCGAACCCGGGAATACTCGCACTAAAGACGAGAGCGTTAGCAACTACGCTACGCGGGATCACACAGTTTTTGATAAATGCTGACGTAAATAACAAGTACTGTATTTGTTAAACTCGGTCTTTAATAAAAAAAACTTAAAACCAAAACTAATGAATAAATGCATTTTTCTGTGTGGGTAGTAAAGGTCTGCACGGGCTCAAGCCCGACCCGGTCCGTGGGTCGGACTCCGCCCTACAAACCATATAGGTCTATCACTTCGGGCCCGGGCCGTAGATTTTTAAATATACAACCATATTTCTAAGGATTTTTCGGGCCTAACTTCGTAAATATTTGCACTGTTGTTTTTGGAGAACTTTTAAAGCACTACTGCAAAATTAAACCTCTAATTGCTGTAAATAAAAATACAATTTTGCGTTAATTATTATGTTTCTGTAATTCGGGCTTATTTCGGGCTCACTTGATTATCACACGAGCTCGGGCCTAAATACTAAAATATATATTTCGGACTCGGGTCTGGCTTCACATTTTAAATTCACGGGCCGGGCTCGGGCTAAAAATTTCGGCCCGTGCAGACTTCTAGTGAGTAGTCATCTTACATAGACTTCTAAGTAAATAAAGAGCCTTACACTTTAAAATTATTTTATTTAAGTGTATAGGCTATTGGATAATGCGTATTGGTGAGTACATCTAACATCGTAACAGGCAATGAAACTGTTGTATGAGTACGGTTATTACCGTATCCTTCTATTAGATTCTATAGGCCTGTTGGGTTAACGCAAGCTAATAATAGACACTGTTTCCAATTCTCCGTATAACCATCACAAAAAACCCTTTCGTTCTGAATTCCCTTGTGTAGGAAATTCAATATATTTCAAGCCCTCGCTCCATACTTAAACGCAGACGCTTCCAAACTATTTCGCTGTTGTCCTCTTGTGGAAGATAGACGAGCTTTTAGTTCCATATGGGAGCTATTGGATGCAACCCGAAGCAGATTAAACCAAATCGAAAACGATGTTCATTGTCGACTGACGCAAGAAAAAAGAAAAGTTGCTCACTTTCAGGCAACCGGAGAGAAATGGGTTAGTTATAGGTACTACTGAGGGATTTTTTTTCTCTCTTTCTTTTGTGCAGGAAGCAGGGTGTATAATAGGGAAAGATAGTATTTTTGTGGTGTCTCACTCTCCAGTAAGCGTGTCTGGAATTAATCCAAAATGACTGCTGTTTTGTGGCAAAGGATGCTATTTCATGAAACATTTCTGTCACCTACAAGTTTTTCTGCATTTAATTTGTTTCCCCCAGTTTTATCGCCATACATTTCATTCTGCACTTTTATTTTAAACAAAAGGACACACAATACTTCTTATACCTCCGCAAATTGGAAACAAAGGCTAACTCTGCACTGATATTTATTTATTTATTTATTTATTTATTCGTTTGATGGCTTAACGTTTCTTTCTAGCAGGAAGCGAACTATAATCTTAATTGAAGATCCGACCCCTATATTCTCGAACTTGGGATTGAACTCGGATTTCCTGCGCCCAAGTTCCTGAGAAGACCGCGTGAAAAATAAACATTTAAAATAGGAGCAACTATCTACATAGTAGTGGTAAATTTAAGTACATATAAAGTAGATTTGAATGACTTCATAAATTCCCGTATATTTCTTACATGTCCATACATAATATTTCTGGGATATTACGAGAACATTCTTAAGATATTATTAGAAAAAATTCTGTGGGATACTCCTCAAATACTTAAACTTATGCATTTGGTTGCTTAGTGCTTAATGTCCCTTTTTAACATCAAGGCTATATGAGACGTTAATCTTCAGTTTAAGGTCGAGTCTGAATTGCCGCGATCCGTTCAAATTTCAAGGCTCTCCGAACGGAAATCGAACCTGGGACCGCGTGTATTAAAGGTACACACGCTAACCACTATAGACAAGTGGGGGGAAGTCCCCGTGAAATGTACGAGGAATGATAAAAAACTTTACAAAGCCTATTATGGCTTATGTGTGAGCAGTGGCGTATTTACGATTTTGTTTCGGGAGGGGCTTTGCTAACTTTCGGGGGGGCTTTGCCTGAAAATGTGAAAATTCTGCAGGATATTTCATATACTTTACTATAGTAAGTAAGATTTCGGGGGGGGGGGCTTAAGCCCGGAAGCCCCCCCCTTAATACGCCACTGTGTGTGAAACATAGCTGGAAGACCAACATACCTGCTGATGGAGGGCACTAAACACTAGTTCTTGATGTAATTACAGTTTTCGTTTAAACGCTTAGCACAAGGGCGTATAAAGTTTTTTATACCATTTGCATTGAAATCCCTGTCAAGTTCTCGTAGCTACCATGAGGCAGGAGTTTTGACATTATGGATGCCAGATAATGGTGGTCAGCTAATTTTTTTTCTTTCTTTTGAACATGAAAGTCACTGGGGCTAGGTCAGGGCTGTAGAGGGTGCTTTAGTCGTTCCAGTCGTAACGTCAGTGGTTGAAATCTAGGTCTGCCGCTGTGTTCAGAGTTGTCATTAACAATATTGGTCCGTTTCTCTTTATAGGCACGACATCACTTCCCTACATGTTGGTTTAAAATTTAGTCCTGTCCTTATACCTCTACAATCTACGTGTGAATGTCAGCAGGTGTAGTGCTTTTGGCTCACAGGAACTGCACCATTGACCTCACTTCTACTCTTAATCAATATTCCGGACGAATCATCATTTTTATGTCCGCTTCTTGAGTATACATGATCAGAATCCCAAGTCTTCAAATTTGCATAAAGACAGACATATTGTTAATCTACAAATAACTTTTCGTTAAGTTACAGTGAATAACATAAAAGCTGTATACTTTGTAATTTTCTTTTAATAATCCCTCGTATGTTAAAAAAATAAACGAAACGTGTATGCTTGTTTGCTTGGAAGTGGAAAACTTTTTTTTCAAATAAGCTAAATTTGATTGTCAATGATCTAGTGAGCAAAATGATTGGTTAGAACTCCCTAATGTTTGTTTATGTGCAATTTTATATCAGCGAGGATTTGTTTGACGCGGTGGCGGATCCAGGGAGGGGGGCGATCGGGGCGATCTCCCCCCTCAGAAGAAGAAACTTTCTTATTTTAGATATATAAATAAAACCCATTTCAGAGTTTGAAGCTCTTAAAAGTAGCTCTAAAAACCAGTATGACAATTCATCGCCCCCCCCCCCCAAGAAGTCGGTCCTGGATCCGCCCCTGGTTTGACGTAGGCTTATGATTTGAGATTGAATCAGTAGCGTACAGTCCCATAAAACTTAAAAGAGAAGTTTTTAAATAGAGAATTATAATTTCTGTAACAGAATTCATCCATATGTACATTATGAGAAACGAGAAATGTGGATAATTTAAAATCGATGAGGTAGAAATTTTCGTCTAGGCGGGTCTGAAGGAATCTCTTCGGAGGCGTCCACCCAGTCTCTTGAATACGTGTGATTCTGACGGTTAACCTTCCTACCTTGAGAAAAGAAAAAGGTCTAATTACTAAGGAAATGCGATTAGAAAATAAGTGATCCCTTTCATCTTAGGATCAGAACTCTATACGTCTGTCAGTTTTTTCCGGAAAATTAGTGCTGCAATTGAAGGGTAAGGGGAAAAAAGGAGGAATGTCACAAAACTGGATTTTCGAGAAAACGGCCTTTTTATATTTTAAATCGCATAATAAAGAATAGGGTAGTCAAATCTTTTGCCCCGTTTTACATGGACATTTCGACATTTAGGCATGCATGGCATATACTGTCAAATAGTACTAAGAGTCACCAACAGATAGGACAAAGCACCCAATAAAGCGCCCACATGGACATTCCTTGTTTTTTCCCCTTACCTTCAATTGGATTCCCAATGGGTGTCATTTACCTGTATGCAAAATCCGTACGTTTTGTCTTGTTGCTTCCCCCCCCTTCCTGGTTGCGCATACAGATGGCGTGTACTGCACGTTGGACTCTGTGAACGCTCCTAAGACTAGTGATCTTTCCTCATCAGTAGCAGTTTTAATCCTACTACTATAAGCCTTTTCTATAACACTTCCTATTTCACAGAATTTGGCTATTAAGAGACAGGTGCGCAACCAGAGGGGGTCTAGGAGGCCTGGTCCCCGTAAACTTTTCATGGGCCCTCCAGACCTCAATACAAAAAACACAATTTAGGTGTGTGTAAGAGAATTTTTAATGATTTGGCCCCTCTTATTCATGGTCCCCCCAACCCCCTGTGACTGGTTTCGGGCCTGTTAAGAGATGACACCATGTTGTATAAAATTGGTGATCTACCTGGTCAACAGTTGTACTAGACTAGGTAGCTTCGTTCTCCAGAAACTAGAGTAATATTTATTTCTTTATCTCTCAAAGTGGCAATAAGTGAGTTTACAAAAGATGGTCAGTTGAACTAATTCGTGCAATCGATAGTACTAACTAAGCTGTAAAACATGTTGTAAAAGAGATGATCTTGATTGGATTTTAAAGAAAATCGCTCTCAAACAATTTCCCACAATCTCAAAAACTAAATTTTGTAGTGAAATTTCTAACACTATACAATGAAGTAGCTGTTTCGAACTGTAGCAAATTTAATTGCTATTTGTCTGATGCTTAGTGAAGTAAATGAACTTAAAATTTATGTAGACTGAATTTGGAAACAGGTTTTTAATTTGTAAGGGTAACTCGGATTGTCTTGCAGTGTTCTGGATCACAACATATCTGTATTTATTGCAGTATGTGCAATGGAAGCAGGTTAACATTCCAAGTATAGCCTCTCGTGTTAGACTGCCTGCAACCACCTACTCCTGCTGATTGGTGAAGCATCGTGATTTCAGGAAGTGTGCCATGGACCGAAACAGGTAGTAATCCGAAGGAGTAGGGTCAGTACTATATGCGAGGTATGGCATCAGTTTGATGCTATCAAGTTCCTGAATTTTTGTTGCGTTTTGCGAGCTGAGTGGGGTTTTACGTTATCCTGTTGCAGCAGGACGTGATTTCTGTTCACCTATGCAGGGTATTTTTGGTATAGTGGAGAAGACATCCGTGTCAACTGTTCGAAATAAAGGGTGGGGTTAATGGTACGACTGTTAGGAACAAACTCTGAGTGAATTATCCCCTCGTAGTTCCAGAATATGACTTTATGCTCGAAATGACCCTGTTTGACTATCACTTCTGGGGAAAAAATGAAATGAAATCTAAGTTTTACGCCCCACGGTTATGCCGGTTATGCTAAAGGAGACGGTGATGATGAGAGATGAGTGAAATGGTGGAATGAAGAAAGTGGGAGGAAACGGGAGAACCCCGAGAAAACCCACGAGCACGGTGTTTGTCCACCACAAAGTCCACACCGCGCGAGCTGGGATCGAACCAGGGACCCCAAGCACCGGAGGTGAATGCTCTATCACTGAGCCACCGCACCCCGTACCAGTCCTGGAAGTTGGTAAGCTTATTGTAATATGGACAATTATCCTGTTGTAGGAGTCAAAATGTCAAATAAATAAATAAATAAATAAATGACGTCGAACTGAAAAAGTGCCATATTTGACGGTGAATTCTCATGTGTAGTTTTCGAGAAATCGAATATTTATGGCGCTAAAAAGTATATCAATCCGATGCAGTTGAAAGTTTTTATTCTGGTAGAAGTGGTTATTTATTTATTTATGTCTTGCATATGAAAAATGTAGACTGCTACTAACAAGCAAAGGGTACGATATCAGGACTCAAGTTGCGCAATAACAGTTATATATTCTCAAAGAGTATCAAATATTTAGTTAATTACTAAGTAATTAGCTGCAGTCCGCCAATAAGGACAAAATGATAGGACTTCAAAGATAATATTGGGCCCTATAGCAAACACAAGAAAGAAATAAAGCGTTTCTCGTGTGTTTCCTATGTATTTGGGAAAGTTAGATAGCGATTCAAATTACATATTCAAGCCTCACAGTTAATATGGAGAGTAGAAAAGATCGAATGGTCCAAACAGAAGCAGTTTGTGCAATTTGTGCAATGTTGCACATCTTACAACAACGAACAAAGACAACGAGCTTTCCGACAAATTTGTTCCTGCGAATGTCACATTCACGAAGTAACTGATCCCTGCTGGATGCACAGGACTAGTGCGGCCCCTGGATATCTACTTTTTCCGTTCTTACGAGAACTTTGTCAAATTCGTCACTGACACAATCCCAGGACTTGAATATCTGGCACCGTGACAAGTTCTTGAAGCTTCAATCGTTTACGCTATATCAGTTATGTGCTCTCCTGTTCCACAACATGGTTCGATTTACTTTCCACAAAGCAGGATACTTGGATATCAAATCGGAAGCATTCCAGACACCCATTCAGTACTGCTTCGACTACCTTACTGCTGAATTGTGTTATCACTCCGAGTCGATGTTCAATGTAAGATGTGTACATACTGCACAAATTGCGTTTGTATGGATCATCGATCCTTCCTACTCCTTACATCAACTGTATGGCTTGAACGTGTCATTTGAATCGCTAGCTACCTTCCCAAATACATAGCAGACACAGAATAAACACTTTCTTTCTTCTGTTTGCCATAGGCCCCAATTTATCTTTGAAGTCCCATGATTTTTTCCCTATTGGCGGACTGCAGCTAATAATTTGGTAATTAACTAACTATTTGATGCTCTTTAAGGATAAATAACTCTTATCGCGCAACTCGAGTCCTGATATCGTATCATTTGCTTGTAAGTATCAAATTGTATCTAGTGCGACTATATGACTTCTTCTAACGCTAACACAACACTCTTAACAGTGACATACATTGCTCCAAGAGTGATGCAGGTACTCCTAAGAGTGACACACATATTACTCAGATTTATAGCCAGCTCGAAAATGTAGGGGGAAGCTTACCGTGAAAATTTTAGGGGGCAGTAAAAATTTAGGGGGCCCACCTTTCCCGCCGTGGATACGGACCTGATGCTACTCGTAAACTCCACATTGATTTTAGTAACATTCTACGCCGCTAATGTTGCACTGGAAATGGATAATAACTGTACACGAGAACAGTGTTCCTAGATCTGAAGATTAAACAGTAGCGAGGTTGTGCTCCAAACATAAAAATGAATTATTTTGCATCTATACATTTTTACTTATATATATTTTGCATATCGATTTAATGAAAACACCTAGAGTTGAAAATACGTCAGGTGCCTGGGTTGGTAACGGTCAGGCGGCGACCATATTTTTGGACTGTTGGCAATAGTGTGTTAGAGCAAACTCTATATTGCGTCAGGAGCAATAGAACTGCAGTGTGCTGTAAACTGGGCAGAAGGTGATAGTATAAAATGGGCGATTTTACTTTTCTGATTTCTAAGGACACATGTTTGCTTAAATCAGTTTTGTAAGCTCTGAAATACATTTTGCAACGTTTACAGTATGCGTTGTCACTGTTATTTCTCACTTCTTTAAATAATTTGCTAAATTTTTTAACTGGGAGCCATGAATAATGGAAGCTTTTGTTGTAACTCCACTTATTCATTATATTAATATCGAATAAGACAGTATCACAATTAAATTTGCGATGTTCACGTTTACTACAACTATTAGACCTAGGCATCCACTGAGCAGAAAAGCGATCAGTGATGCTGCACGAGTGCAAACTCAACAAAAGTCTACCCTTGTCAGATCCGGAGATTAAAAAGTACTAAAACGAGAATTCAACTGGCTTCGAACATGTCATTTCAGGGGCGTAAATAAGGGCCCCGCAGACCCCGCATTGCGGGGAGCTTTAAGCTATCATGGGGCCCCAAATCGTGAATTGGGATGTAGAGAAGGGGCCCCACTCCACCCTGTCTGCGAGGAGCCCCCCAAATCTTTAGTTACGCCACTGTGTCATTTTTAATGAAACTATTGTACACATGGTGAACAGAATACTCAAGAAAGAAAACTTATATTGTATTATATAAAACTAATAATCTGTGATTTCATATATGCAAATAAGAAAGTACCGCATTCTTAAGAATTATAGCTTGCCAATAATTAATTTGTAGCCCCAAAAGTAAAAGTGTCACCCAATTTGAAATTTTGGCAGCGAGGCAGTATCTGATCTAGAAATTTCGGGCCCCCGCAGGAAAATTTGAAAGGGCCCCCTCTATATTCTATACTTTTTTGTAGTACATTTTAATGAAATATTCCTAGTGTTCTATTTGCTACGGAACAGAGATTCAAATACATAACGTTTTACAATAAATCCTTCCTCCTCGACTTCATCTCCGCAAACTCCCGTATAAGATCCCTCTTTTCAATGATCGAAACCCTATCATGGTTGATTGCCAACAATCTCAAGTCGTTGATTCTCTCCTGTGTCACTGAACAACTTAAATAGCTCTTGATCCTCTTTAAAACTTGAGAATGACCTTTCAACGGAAGCCAGAGTCACGGGTAAAGTCAGGAATAAAGCAAGAATAGTCAAAACTTCTGGATAATTTGGGGCAATAGTGTTAAACTCAACGTATAGTGATACTGCAAATTCAAGAACAGTGTTGATATTTGAAATATGGTTTTTAAGTCCAGTGCGAAAGGAAATTAATTCCGATGGTAGAGACGGCCAATGTCTTGCTGGTACTTCTTTTGTAGTTTTTCAGCCTTAGCTAAAATTTCTTCGTCTGAAAGATTTACAAGTACTTTCGGGAATCTGACTAAAAATTCATCAAGAATTATCTGTAACAATGTAAAATGGTTCTCTGTTTCATTGTACGTGATATCTAGAAGTCTGTTGTAAACATTAACCCCAAAGCAAGCTTCTGCTTCCGAAAACCGATGATATTGTATTAAAAAGATCAATATACCAGTTTATCGAAGTTTTTTTTTTTTTTTTTTTTCAATTTGGGTTACCTTTTTCCTACGAACACGGGGTTGACATTCCACTTTGCAGCAACAGTTATGACTTCTTGTTTTATTTAGTGGCATTCTCTCATTTTCTTCACTTTCTCTCGGCTTCCTTCAAAAGTACATAAAGCTTTCTCAAGGTCAATTTGTTTAGTTTGTGAATATCATTCATTTTCAAGAGTTTTAAAAATTGGTATTTACTGGCCAAGTGCAGGGGGACCTTTAAAAGCCCTTGGGCCCCTTAGGGTCCGCCCTCCCAACGCTTGGTCATACGGTTTATAGATACGGCACTGTAGCTAGGGCACTTACAACATCGTCCAATCCGCTACTTGTAGCCCAATCTGGCAACACTGTACGAGAATACCGTATAGGCTATATTTTTTACTCACCCTGTATATATATAGTTAGCAACACTTTGAGGTTACCACTCTATAGCGTAATGCACGAATGACTTTTTTGAAACGAACACCTTCCGTAGATAAAACACCCAGTCACAAATGAATGGAATAAAATCGTACCCTTTTACCTTTCACTTCTGAAAGAAAGGAAGGAAAAAAGAGGTGTGAATAGTTTCTTTCCTCTTTTTTTTTTCTCAAACCCATATAACTCTTTTTCATTTTCCCATTTTTTCTCTCTTTTTTTTCCGTCCTCATTTTTACATTACCCTACGAGAGCTCTCATACAAACTTTTTTTTTTTTTTTAATTCTCGAAACCCTTGACTTGCTATGTAGTCTTGAATGAGTCACCTACACTAAAGTGAGAGGTCATTCAACAACCCTTTTGCACATTGAAGAGGTTCTTGGGTTTATTGACAGGGGGTCGCTTACTTTGAGAGAACAACTTCTGGTGTTAGGCAGTGGGAACAATGTTTAAGTTCTGTGTTCATATATTTTCTTGTGCTTATACTCTACGTTCTGTGATAATGTTCAAAACCAGTTCTAATTTTCTCTAATATTACATATTACTGGCATTTAACACACGGAAGAAAGTATATACAGGGTGGTAGAAAACTCCACCGAAAAACTTTTGGAGGCGGTTCCTTATACGAAATGAAAGAAAAAAGTTCTAATAAACATGGGTCGAAAAACGTCTCCTTTGAGAGTTATGAGCTACAGAAAATTCGAAATATCACTTTTCAAAACATCCTGGCTTAGAAACTATAGGGCCTATCCCAAGCAGTTTAAGGAATTACACAGGAACTGGTATACGCTCTATGTAAATAGCCATTTTTCAGAATTCACCGGTACGAGCGAAACGAACGCACCATTAGTACTTAAAGGAGTATCCCTATACTTCAACTTCTTTTCACAGTTCCTTTCACCGATAACGGAAGATGGTAAAACCTGGATATTTAGATAGAGAATATACTAGTTCCTGTGTAATTCCTTAAACCGCTTGGGATAGGTCTTATAGTTTCTAAGTTAGGGAGTTTTGAAAAATTATTTTTTGAATTTTCAATGGATCATAACTCTGAAAGAAGGCATTTTTCGGTCCGTGTTTATTAGAACTTTTTCTTTCATTTCGTATAAGGAATCGCCTCCCAAAGTTTGTCAGTGGAGTTACCTACCACCTTGTATATATGAGGCAAATCAAAATGATAGACACGATAGAAATTTATTCTGTAAGATTTAATAAATATATGTTATGGTGAGACATGTGCTTCGAAAGGATAACCTTTAAATTTTAGGGAGCTTCTTTCTGACAAAGTGGTTAGCGTGGGAGACTCGGATTCGATTCCCGGCGGGATCTCATGTAGTTCGGGTCCCACGTTAAGCTTTAGATCAGCGTTCCCCAACCGGTGTGCCGTGAATGGTCCGCTGGTGTGCCGCGAGGAATCGAAACAAAATTATTAATTTTATAGCAATCAGACTGCAAAACGTAGGGAAAAATGTATATTTGTATTTCACATTACTATGAACCTCCACTATGAATCTACAGTTTTAAGTTTGATACCGGGTTACCGTTCTGTACATTTCTAATGTTGAAAAAAGTATTTGTTATAATTGTTATGACCATTATTGCTTCTTTATTGTTGCAGACTATTTCATAACTTAAAATTTAAAATATCATTCAATCCTTTCGACACATTACCTACATTTGTGTTTTAGAAGTAAGAGATTTGTTTGTTCGTTCGTTATTTAGTGCTGTTCCTTCTTAGTAAAAGGTTGGATGCAGTTTTATAAAAAAAGAAAGAAATAGAAAACAATTGCAATGAAATTGGACTCAGGTTTTTAAAAATACGCTAATTGGAATAAAAAAAATAAGCATAATGATTTACCAAGGGGCAAAAACAGTGAAAGAGTTTTCTTCTCTGTGAGGAGAACAATAATCACAGAAAAAATACCACTGTGTTTTATATTTACAAATAATAACGCCTATAAGTGTGCCGCGAGAATCCAAGTAACATCCGTAGTGTGCCGCAAGTTGAAAAAGATTGGGAAACGCTGCTTTAGATCCATGTCTCATATACCCTCGCTGTTGAAAGGGACGCTAATATATATATATATATATATATATATATATATATATATATATATATATATATATATATATATATATATATATATATATATATATATATATATATATATATATTAAAGTTTGGCTTGTATGTAGTGTTTTCCTTTCTACGGCTATAGAAGTCAACAGCGAGGATGAAATGAATTGTTGATATTGCCCCCAACATGCGACAAAAGATTTGGCAGGAGATTGACTATTGGCTTGATGTGTGTGCCGTGTTACGCAAAGTGCTCACATAAAACACTTATGATATATTTGAAGACAACTTTGACAATTTACTATTCTTAGCACATGTCTCAAAATAACATACCTTTATTAGATTTCACAGAATACATTTCTGAAATCAGGTCCATCATTTTAACTTCCCCTGTATATATTGTAATATCCTATGTGATGTCGTAAACAAGCAGTTCCACGCATCAATGTTTACAAACACCACCACATGGTTCAGCAAGACGATCTCCCACCAGAGAGACCTATAATCACATGCAGACGACGGCTTCTGGCCCCTCCCACGGAGCAGAAGACGACATCGGAGCAGCAGCGCCACCGCCACCCAAAGGACCCTATAAATTGGATGGACGAAGGCAACTCGATAGGGGCTACAGTAGGACCGCCGCTCTTTTTCCCCTAGTACCGTTATGTTTTATATTTAATATAGAAAGTCATGTTCTTTCCTGGGCTGTGTTGGCAGCCGGTAGTGTTAGGTCATTAGGGTTTGTTGACCTGGTTACGTGTATTGGAAAGTTGTTATATTTTTGTTTTTAGTTGTGCTGACATGGAAAGGTCTTTTTTGAGTTTGTATGCGTGTCTTTCTATACTGGCTATTTTTAAAAATAATGGAAATTTGAATTAAATCTGTTGATACGTCATTCTGAGAGAATATTTTATTCGTTCACATGTATAACATGTTGAACAATATGTGAGAGAGAGAGAATAAAAGATTACACGAACAATATGTGAGAGAGAGAGAATAAAAGATTACACGAACAATATGTGAGAGAGAATAAAAAGATATTCTCCTAATATATTTAACGGTTCGATTTCTATGAAATCTCATAAAGTGGTAGGAAATTGTTTTATTTGTTAAAAATAAGAAGCTCAGAACACTTATAATGTGTGATACGCACTGGGATTGAACCCAGAACCCTTAGCAACAGTGGTGAACACTGTATTGTACTGTGAATAAACCTGGTACCCTTAGCACAAGAGATGAACGTTGCATTGTACGGGGAATGAATATGAGACCCTTAGCACAAGAGATGAACGTTGCATTGTACGGGGAATGAATATGAGACCCTTAGCACAAGAGGTGAACGCTGTATTGTACTGGAATTGAACCCCTGGTTCTTAGCAACAGAGGTGAACAATACATTGTATTGAGAATGAGCCTGGAACCCCCAAGCACCAGAGATGAACGCTGTATTGTACGGGAATTGAATATGGGACTTTTAGCACCATTGGTGAACGCTGTATTGTACGGGAATTGAATATGGGACTTTTAGCACCATTGGTGAACGCTGTATTGTACGGGAATTGAATATGGGACTTTTAGCACCATTGGTGAACGCTGTATTGTACGGGAATTGAATATGGGACTTTTAGCACCAGAGATGAATGCTGTATTGTACGGGAGACTGAACCCGGGACCCCCAAACACTAATGGTGTATATTGTATTGTACTGAGAATTATTGCAATTCTCACATGTAAATTGGCGAGAAAAAAAAACATATAGGAAATACGAAGTCTGTGTATGTATGATTGAATGCTTTATTTATTTTGTTAATATTCATCGTTTTTTATTCCTTATAGTTAACTCCGTGTTTACAGCCAAGTTTGAAATACGGAGCGAGTGAATTGTTCTTCCGTCTCTTACAGAAGACTAGCTTAGAATGCCATTACTTCCGGGTCGTTGCCTCACACGCTTTCACCTTGCTCCCGATAGAACTATGACTTGTGACACGCATGTATAGAGTGTCAATGCACTTTCTAATTTTTATTTACGCTTGTACTGGAATAACCTTAGACACTTTCTCCCTTGACCATGAGAAAACTGTCTGGCAACATACTGAAATATTTTTCCATTAACGATGGTTGTTACAGCGATAGTTATCGGCAGTGATGAAGAAGACAGATAGAAATTTTATGTTTCTTCCCCCTTTAAAAGATGTTTTGGGACAAACACGTAAATGTATTTTTGTGACAATATCTGATTTTGGCAGAATATCTAATATCTGATGAACATGTAAGCATTTTTCCTTAATTAGATGAAAACCGTACATAGACTGTCCTGAATGTTGATCGATCGATACCCTGTCTGAATGAGATTTTTCCAGCGGTTGACGAACTTGAAAATAAGAAATTTTTAGATTTCTCGCTGTGGCAATGAATAAACAATGTTAGCGGACCTTATTTATTTATTTATAATTAATGAAATCGGGTTGAAAACCCGCTGAAAAACATGATGCTTGGGGGAGGGACATAATGAAATCCTTATATATATATAGTATTGAAATAAAGTTTGTTATTATTGTTTTTACACAGTTCCATAGTGTGTGTGTGTTGAACTTTTTCGTCAGTGATTTTAACAGAGCGAAGTCTGATTTTTTTTTAAGGTGAGAACTTTTTAAATGTCATGTATTATTCACTTCATTATAATTAAGTAAATAATACACGATTTGCTTCTGAGAAACATTATTGGGGGAATAAACCTACGACCATTTTTTTGTAATTATGCAAGAGGATAAGCTTTGCGATATACTGAAAACGCTTGAAATGTAATTGCGATTTTCGATTACTAAAGTTATTATTATTATTATTGCATTCTTTCATGCTTCTTATTTTTATATTCTCCTTTCTTATAGAAAGTCGTAAGACCAGCTACGGTGCGAACTATTAAAATATTTTATTGGATCATTTGCTTTTTTTTTTGTTCAATCACTTCATATTTTTACGGATCGTATGTTATACATACTCTGCTTATGTATTGGATCGTTTGCGGTGCAAACTAATTGTTAAAATAGATTGTGAACGTTTTAAAATTGGTGTTATTTATTGGGTCGTTTGCGAAGCAAGCTCAGAACACTTGTAGAGTTTTATTTGCTTAATTATAGGATGCTTAATTATAATATGTTTGATTCATTTGTTACAATTTTTAACTGTTATACCGATAACTTTAAATCAGTTATACCTAATATATATATATATGTACGTTGTACAGATGGGACTTGAACTGTTTAAGTAAGCTCATTTACCAATAGATGGCATACTACTACGCTTTGGTAATACAACTGATAATCTTTTTAGGAACGCAAATGTTTGAACTAAGACTAGTATTTGCAGAAAGAAAGAAATGTTTTAGTTTTGGGGGGAGCGCTTTTCCCCCAACATTATTGTGTTTTAATAGTAAATATTACTGAATGTTAGTTATTTGCGTGGATGGTAGTTACATAACGCATAGAATAGCTTTAATGTCAAGAAAGAAAATTTTACGGAACCCCCTAAATACATTGGTTATTGAACACTGTCTTTTGACTTGAAAACCTGTTGTGTATCCGCGAAGCAAAATGAAATGATGTACTCCTATTTGTACCATGATCCTCAATGAAGGGGGCTTTGCCTGCTAAATAGATTGCCTAAATTTTAACAGTATTATCTTATAGCAAAAAGAGAATTATGTATGACTATTTGTAGTATATTTTACAAGTAACGGGGGCCCTTCCCCCCATTAGTTATGGGTTCCTCTAGATTTTAGGAGTATTGTATTACAAGGAAGCGAATTGAAATTATGTATGGGTATTCTTATTTCTACCATGTCCCTCAACGAGGGGGTTTTGCCTGCAAGATAGATTGCCTAGATTTACCAGTATTATCTTATAGCAAAAGAGAATTACGTACGAGTATTGTAACACATAGCTATAACTGTCGGAGGCCCTACCCCTTAGTTAGGGGTTCTTCTAGATTTAAACAGTATTGTATTACAAGGAAATTATGTATGCCTATTGTAGTATAACCGTATAATTGGCGGGCGACATTCCACCCATTAGTTATAGGTGCCCCATAGATTTAAACAGTATTGTATTACAAGGAAATTATGTATGCCTATTGTAGTATAACCGTATAATTGGCGGGCGACATTCCCCCATTAGTTATAGGTCCCCCCATAGATTTAAACAGTATTGTATTACAAGGAAATTATGTAGTCCTATTTGTAATATAACTGGCGGGTCCCAGTTATAAGATTACTTAGAAATTTTTGAGTCCCCACGGTTATGCCGGTTTTTTTTTTATTGGTTCGATTTCTATGAAATCTCTGAACACTTACAGTGTGATTATTTATTCTTTCGTTTGTTTCTACAAACTTGAACTAAATATGGGAGCTAAAATAAACTCTTAAAAGTATATAGGAAGTGGGAGGAAACCCACGCACACTGTGTTTGTCCACCACAAACTCACTTGACCAACCAGAGGTGAACGCTTTACCACCGAGCCACCGCGGCCCCCAGGCTTACTTAGATTTTTTAACAGTATTATATTATAGCAAAAGGAAAATCACGTAACTATAACTGGCGGGACCCATTAATTATAGGCGATCCTAGATTTTAACAGTATTATAGCAAAAAGAGAATTATGTGTTTTACCATATACATTGACATGTGTTAAAGTTCCCCATTAGTTAATTCCTACAATTGCGGTTTTTTTTTTCTGAATAGGTAATAACATAATGATGATAATTATGTTCAACTGAAGGGTCCCCCTTAGGGATTTGTAATATAATGAACGTATGGTGGTTTTACTGATAGAACAAGAATCAACTATGCCCTCACAAATTATGTTTTATTAACAGAACACAACTGCGAGAAGGGTACTTATTTAATGCTATCAGTAGTATTTAATGGCTAAAAAGAAATATATATCATACTGTACCTTTAAAATATAAATATATATATTCAGGACTAATAATAAATACGTCAACACGGTACACGGCTTAAACTAAACTAAAGTTAATTTAAAAGTTCTCCGACAGATGTCACTGTTAGTGGTGGGAGGGGGGAGAACACTTGATAGAACATGATATAACATGTGTTTGATGTGTACGATTATCATTTTTTCTTACGTCGGCGTGCGTTAAAGATCACAGAGAAAGCTTTCCTGATTATTAAACCTATTTTAATAGTATTAAATAAAGTATACAGGATTACCAGTATATTTATTGAGACCTGTTTTATTACAGATATTGAAGCTGTGCTAAGCGTTGTGGTGCTAGCAATTAATTAAAAAAAGTACCGACTATCCCAGCTGAGATTTCTTCTTTTTCTTTTTGTGGATTGTGAACGGAGAACTAAACCTTGAAACGTATGTATTTCTTATGGTTATTATGATTTTTTTTTTTTAAAAAAAGAAAGAAATTATATAGTTTTTAATTGTACTTGATTGTATTTAACCAATATTAATGAACAAAGAGAGACTATCTCTCTCTCTCTCTCTCTCTCTCTCTGTGTGTGTGTGTGTGTGTGTGTGTGTGTGTGTGTGTGTGTGTGTGTGTGTGTGTCTGTGTGTGTGTGTGTGTGTGTGTGTGTGTGTGTGTGTGTGGATATTTTTTTAATAGAATAGTTTATAATTCAATATAGGTGAATATATTTACTGATTTTTCATAAAGTAACTTGATTGATTTCTATTTACATATCAATAATTAACTAAAGATGATCATTTTTTTCTTTTTTTATATGATATTATCATGTGAGCGTTGCTTAAAAGATGTATTTATTTGATCTTTTTTATTAAAGTGGTGTTGATTACTCAAAATAGTTTTTCTTTGTTTTATTTTTTTTTAGATGGATTTCTTCTGCCCAACTGAAGAATTTAACATGATTGATGAGATCTACCTGCAAGAGGTTTTGCGCGGTCTCAACGAGTACCCTAGGGTTTTTAGTACGTGGAAAGCCATCATGGAATTAAGCAGACTTGGCCATAGGGGAACCGTGAGATGCGAAGCCTTATTGCGGACCCTTCGTGTCTTTGAAGGTAATGATATATTACTTCTCCAGCACTGTGTAAGCAGTGCTGACGTACTGGATTTGTTTGTGTATGGTTTTTTCCGTAGTAAAGAATCATATGAATTGGCTCTAGATAAAGTTATGTATTTATTAGCTTGCGGGGAAGGTCAGGTAGATAGGATAAATGATACAGAGTTATCTGAGTTTTTTGATTTTGGCTCGCGATTTGTTTTGGAACCATGCTTAATCCCATCTGAAAATAATAATAATAATGCCATAGTCATGACCCCTCAAGAAACTCATAACTTGAGTCCTAATAATTTATATTTGTTATCAAATGAAGATTTAGCTTTCCTAAATGATAAAGCAGATGGGATTGGCAATCTAAATTCCGTTGAATTACCAATTGAAGAAGAAATGAGGAGATTGGTTGAAAATGCGGACAATGCTGTGGTTATACCCACGCAACAGGTCCAGGGAGAAAATCCTGTATACAATACAACTCAATATTGTGTACAGGATAATCATGACTATGGGAACCAATTGATTTTTTCTCCACAGCCTGGACCGTCATCTGCTAGTGTCCCACCAATGGTTGGACATGGCAACATAAATAAGAATAGTACAAGTAGTACTACTGGTAGTCATAATAGTGGTAGTACAAGTGGTAGTAGTAGTGATAATAATAATAATGGCGGGGATAATCAAAGAAATAGTAATTTCGAAGTTGTAAGACAAAGCAGACAAAGGTTTCGTAAGTTTCATCTTACGGGCCATGAAATTGTCGTCAGACCTGTGGGTGATGAAAGGAATATTAATAACCCAGAGGCCTATATCGAAAGTTTAATTGATTTTGCATTGGAACATGTGATCTCCAATGCACGCCCCATGGACTACATTGGTTTATACGTTGAAAGTGGTAATAGTACTAATAACAAACCAGTGTATGTCCCGTTTAGAAGAAAGGACAATTTCACTGCTAGAACAGTCCTCACTTCAATCGAACGAGTACTAAATTCGAATGAAGTGTTCCTTTTAGGGGAAGAAGTATTGTTTCGATTCCATATAGCTGAGAATTTGCACGGACAAGGAAGAAATACTACATCGAGTGCCGTTGACAAGTATGGAAAATACCAAGATTACTTGGAAAAGCGATTAATTCGCATTGAAAATAAAAATATGTACTGCCTCCCCATGGCCATAATATATGGAATAACAAAACATACCGCAAGTAGTAAAGTTTTGTATAATTTAAAAACAAAAGATTATAATAAGTGGCTTTTTAAAGCAGAAGTTCTCTGCGAGATGGCAGGAGTTAACGTTAAAAGTAAGCAAGGTTGTGACATCTCTGATTTGGATCTCTTTCAAGCATATTTGAAAGGGGAATATCAAATCGTTGTTTATGAGGAGGTTGAAAAGAATAATCGGGAATATATAGTACTTTATCCGGGAGAACCTGCAGAAAATAAGATTTTTATCCTATATCAAAGAGGTAAAACTATTGGTCATTTTGAACCCATTCGTACTATTAGAACTTTTCTCAAGGCACGGAAGTATTGTTATTATTGTTTGGAAGCTTATGATGAGAGATATTGGGTACACAAGTGTAAAACTCGTTGTACTTTTTGCGAACATACTCACGAACGGGACGATACTGCAAACAAAATTAAATGTAATGCATGCAATAGAGAGTTTGCTGAGGGTATTTGTTTTGACAGCCATCGGACACGTAATAAAGCGGCTAAATCCGTATGTGATAATGTAAAGCTCTGCATCGATTGTGGTATCATCTTTGATAAGAGGGGGCGAAAATCTGAACACATGTGTGGTGAACATTTTTGTTCAACATGCCGCGCGTATGTTGATACAAATCATACATGTTTTGTTCAGAAACAGCAACCTGTTCATACGAAAAGGTTTATGTACATTACCTATGATGTAGAGACGATGTTGAAGGCGCCGAATGATCGCGGTGAAAGGGAACATGAAGTTGTACTGGTGTGTTGCCATCATGTATGTCACGTCTGTATAAGGAAAGGCATCGATGAGCCTTGTAAAACGTGCGGTGACAATATTGGAAATCGTTCGTTTTCTTTTAAGACAATGACGGATTTTATTAACCATGTGTTAGTAGAACGTCCTGTCTTTCAGAAGATCGTGGCGATCGCTCATAATGCATCCAGATACGATGGCCTCTTCTGTCTTAGAACTCTAATAGAAGACCAGCATATTGTACCTAGTGTTCTTATTCAGGGTCAAAAGATTTTTAATATTAACATAGGTAACCGTATCTTTTTTCGCGATTTTTTCCTCTATATTGGTGCTAAATTATCCAAATTACCGAAAACGTTAGGCCTTAGTGAAAATTTAAAGAAGGGAGATTTCCCATATTTGTTTAATACTGAAGAGAATCAAAATTATGTCGGTCCCTACCCTCCGCTTAAGTACTATGACCCTGAGGGACGAAGCACAGAAGAAAGAAAACAATTGGAAGCCTGGCACCAAGAACGTGCGGAAAGTGGCGAGGAGTTTAACCTGCAGAAGGATATGTTGGCTTATTGTGAAAATGATGTTAGAATTCTAACAGAAGCGGTCATCAAATTTAGCGATATTATTGAAGAGAAAACGGAGGGTTTGCAATGTTTCATAACATCATCAACCATTGCAAGTCTTGCAATGCGTACATATCGTACCTTGCACTTACCGGAAAATACTATTCCTATCATTCCCGCGTTGGGATTTCATCATAAGACCAAGTATAGTACAAAAGCTATGCAATGGCTTATGTATATGGAAGACCAATTAGGGATAGAAATCCAGCATGCTAGGAGAGGTGGGGAAAAGTATATTGGTAGGTACAAGGTCGATGGATGGCACGAAGGACTCAACGCTGCCTTCGAGTATTACGGATGTTATTTCCATGCCTGCCGCCATTGCTTCCCCTTTAACCGTGACGCGGTTTTGCACGATGCACAAGACTCGTACAATACGATGGAAAAACGATATGAGCAAACCATGCGTCGTCGTAAGTACCTGAAAAGTATAGGTGTAAACCTATATGAAATATGGGAATGTTCTTGGGATAATAAGATAAAGACGGACAAGGAAGTGCAAAAGTTTGTTCAAGAACGTTGTACTAATCTGCCTGATTTTCTTATTCCTAAGAACTGTTACAACGGTGGTCGCACGGAGGTCTTTCGTTCTTACGTCAATTGTACGAGTGATGAGCGTATATCTTATGCCGATGTAACGAGCCTTTACCCTTGGGTAATGGCACGTAAACCTATGCCGGTTAAATCACCTAAGATTCACACGGGACCGGACTTTCCAGATGTGGAAAGTATTCACGGTGTAGTCAAATGCACAATTGTCCCTGCAAAGGACCTCTATTTTCCGATCTTACCATACGTTGCGGGAGGTCGATTACTTTTCGGCCTTTGCCGCACATGTATGGAAGAAGAAAACATTAATGAATGTACTCATAGTGATGCTGAGTGTGCTCTCACAGGAACATTTTGTACTCCAGAGTTACACCTTGCTCTTAAAAAAGGTTACAAAATAATCGATATACATGAGATATGGGAATTTGAACTCTTAGATCCTGAAGAGGGGAATTCAGGTGGGCTGTTCGGGACCTATGTGAATTCCTTCCTTCAGATGAAGCAGGAAGCCTCTGGTTTTCCTGCTTACTGTACCACTGAAGAAGACAAACATAAATATATCGAAGAATATTATGCCCATGAAGGCATACGATTAAATTATGATAATATTAGGACGAACCCTGGATTGAGGCAATGTGCAAAACTATACCTCAATTCATTGTATGGAAAGTGGGGGCAGCGCACAGATATGTCACAGAGTATAATCGTTAATGATGAGGTCACATTTCTTAGGTATTTAACTACGGCAAGGTATGAAATTCAAAGTGTGGTACCAATTGATGATGACCATCTCATTGTCACATACAGAGACATTGAAAACGAAAACGTTCCGTTAGCGTTTTCTAATGTGATACTAGCCGCATTTATTACTTCGTGGGCTAGACTTAGACTTTACGAACTACTGACGACTGTAGGACCTGACAGAGCAATTTACTGTGACACTGACAGTATCATGTATCTACAGAAAAAAGATGAGGAACCCTTGTTACCGCTCGGAAACTATTTGGGTGATCTTACAAATGAAATTCCTGAAGGTTGGGAGTTTACAACCTTTATAGGTCTTGGCTGTAAAAACTACGCCATGCGGCTAACAAATGCCCAAGGGGATGTTCGCGATATATTCAAAATTAGGGGGATAACACTAAACGATAGAACCTCTCAAAAAATTAATTTTGAGAGTTTCTATAAATTAGTGTCTGGACAATTAGAGTCCACAGTAATAGAAAACCCAAACAGTATTGTTCGTAGACCGGGGTTCCGGATCTTTAGCTGTAGAGAAACAAAGACACACCGTGAGGTCAACAAAAAACGAAAACGTATTGACGAACCTGACGTAACTGACGATGAACCAGTACAAAAACGTGCAAGTGTACCTTACGGTTATAGACCCACGAATGAATGAATGTGAGTTGTATGAATGTCTCTTTTTTTTTTTTTTTTAAACCGGCTCGTATGCACAGCATAACCGTTCTTAAAAATATTTAATTTATTCGTAATTTATTTTAATTTATTCATAATTTATTTTTTTCATATACCAGTGATTTTTTTTTTCATTTTCAAGCTTTAATTTTATATACCAGTGATTTTTTCATTTCATTTCAAGCTTTAATTTTATATTCCAGTGATTTTTTATCCGTTTCATTAGTATGTATACTCCGAACAATCAACGATTGTGAAAATATTAAAAGTCACATGTTCGAAAATATGTGAATGTATGAGTGTGAGTGTGTGTATATAAAGCAGAGTCTCTATTGTATGCATTCATTTGATTACAAGATGTTAAAGTTTCAACATCCCTCTACTATTTTAATTGCTGGTCCTTCAAGGGCTGGTAAAACTTGTTTTGTAAATCGTTTACTTAATGAATGTGATCAAATGTTTAGTATAAAATTTAATGATATTGTTTGGTGTTATGGCGCAGTAATACCAAAATTAGATGCAAATGCAAAAATACGTTTTGTAGAGGGGATACCTGACATGAATAATTTTGAAATTAAAGAAAATTCATTATTAATACTTGATGATTTAATGTCGGAAACTAATGGCGATGTTGCTAATTTATTTACAAAGTATGCACATCATAAAAAGTTAACTGTAATATTTATTATTCAAAATTTATTTCCAAAAGGAAAACATGCACGTGATATTAGTTTAAATGCACATTATATTATAGTATTTAAAAATCCACGTGATAAATTACAAATACAATATTTAGCAAGGCAAATTATGCCTCGGTATAGTAAAGAAGTCGTGAGTGTGTTCGAAGAAGTAACACGGGAGCCTCACACTTATTTATTATTTGACTTGACACAAAAAACAAACGATGCATTGCGAATACGTACAAATATTTTTCCGAATGAAATCATGCATGTGTACGCTAACGTAAAAGACATGCATACAGAAATTTTTGTTTAGTCGACATCAAGATGTTGAAGGTGAAACAACACTACAGCACGCTCCGTGCTCTGTGCAAATGCAAAAATGCAAAACGAAAACAAATTTTACAAAATGCTTCAGGGGATTTAATAAGAACAATATCTCAAGTAGCTAAAAACACAATAAAAGGAAACATTCCTTTAAATTCTCGTCAGAAGCAACGTTTACGTAGACATAAAAAGATCTTACGTGCTCTATCTCAGCAGCGTACTGCATTAAATAAAAAGAAGAAGTTGTTACTACAAAAAGGTGGTGCGCTTTTACCGTTAATCTTGGGACCACTTCTTGCAGCAGTAGGAAGTAGTATTTTCAGTCGTTAAATATGTCAGAATTACGTAAAATGATTTTAGTTCCTGAAAATGCTGTACATGAAATTCAATCAAATCTTAAATCCATAGATTCACATCAGTCACGTTTAGATGAAGAAATGAATAATATCTTAAAACGTCGTGATCTTAGTGTACAACAAAAGTGGAAATTATATCAACAAGCTTTGCATCGTTATTTACAGTATACATCTTCTTCTTCACATAAACCTATTACTTTACCTATCATTCAAGAAGAAGAAGAAGAAAAATTATCATCAAGTTCCAAACAAGATAGCAATACTTCTATTTTACCATTTGTATCAGACATTTTACAATCAGTACCGAAAACACTTCGTAGGAAAACAGATCTATTATTAAAACAGTTGACAAGTTCTGATAAAATTCAGTGGGATAAGTCTGGCATTGTACGTATTCAAGGAAAAACAATACCAGGTTCAAATATTATAGATTTAGTAAATGATGTTGTTCGTACAAGGAAATATTCAAGAAATCCTTTAGGTATTCATGAATTTAAAAATTTATTAGAAGATCTTAATGTTCCTAAAGAATTTATTGGTACACCTATTAGCACACCAGCATCAAAAGTAAATAGTAGTAGTAGTAGTAGTAGTAGACAACGTATTCGTAAAGTAAGAAAATCTACTAGTCCTGCAGTAGTTGCTAATTTATTTAAACAGTGGAAAGAATATAGTATGTAAAAATGACAAAATTATCAAAAATATATTATGATTATTCAAATCCTAATTCTTTATCAAGTATACAAACATTACAACGCAAAACAAAGTTATCTAAAAAGAAAATTAAAAATTGGTTAGCTTCTCAAGATGCTTATACATTACATGCGCCAGCTCGTAAAGTTTTTGAACGTAAAAAGTATTATGTTAGTGCACCAAATGAAACATTACAAATGGATTTAGCAGATATGCAAAATATTGCAAAGTATAATAATAATTATAAATATATATTATGTTCTATTGATATTTTTTCACGTTACGCATATTGTGTTCCGTTAAAAACAAAGAAAGGTCCGGAAATGGTAAAAGCAATAACAAAAATTTTTAAAAATTTCAAGTTACCCGTGTTTAACGTACAAACAGATTTAGGCGGTGAATTTTATAATCGTCATGTAAAACAATTGTTTAAAAAATATGAAATTAATCATTATAGTGTTCATTCCGAAATTAAATGCGCGTTAGCAGAACGTTTTATACGTACATTAAAAGAAAAATTGTATCGTTATTTTACTGCAAAGAATACTTATCGTTATATTAATGTATTAGATCAAATTGTAAAAAATTATAATCATTCATACCATTCAAGTATTAAAATGGCACCTGCACAAGTAAATGATTCCAATGTGAATCAAGTGTGGGAAACATTATACGGAAATAAAAATAATAAAAAGAATATAACATGTAAATTTAATGAGGGTGATTATGTACGTGTTAGTAAGTATAAACATGTATTAGAAAAAGGATATTTACCTAAATGGTCACAAGAAATATTTATTGTTGACAAATGTATTAAGTCAGATCCTGTCACTTACAAATTAAAAGATTGGAACGGTGAAGAAATTAAAGGAATATTTTATGCACAAGAATTACAAAAAGTAATTATAAATTCAAAGAAAACATATCTCATTGAAAAAGTATTAAAACGTAAAAAAGGGTGGATGTATGTAAAATGGTTAGGATATCCATCAAGTATGAATTCGTGGATTAGATCAGATTCTATTCAGTCTGCAAAATGAATTCAAACTTTACACACGACTTTTACGTTACTCTTCCTTCAAATGCAAGTAGCAATCTTTTTGAGAATAATACTACATCATCATTTCGAGTTAAATTGGCACAGCCTATTGATTTAAGTGATGGGGAATGGGGTGTTGCATTAACACAAATTAATATTCCGTGGAGTTTTTTTACAATGTTGGTGAAAATGAAGAAATTATAATTACTAGTGTTATCGATGATAAAGTTGAACGCTACCATGTTCCAATAACACCGGGATATTATTCATCAATTGAATCAATTCTACAATTAATTCCTGAAAATGTTCGTATGTTACACTATTTACAAAATAAAAATCAAGTTGTTATTAAACATTCTTTAAAATTAGAAGATCAATGTATGATTGGTGTTACACCGGGTTTACAACAAATTTTTGGATTTATTAATGAAAATACGCTTGATGTTAAAAATGTTATATACACAAAAGTTAAAAATGTTGATTTAATATTAGCACGTGGAAAATTTCCATGTGATTTAGATTATAATATTCCCAATACAATTAATGTTTGCATTGATATTGTAAAACAACAACAAAATATAGGTCCATTAGTTCGAAAACTTAGTGTATATAATGTACAACACGGTCATGTAAAATCTTTTGTATTTCACACACCACATTATGTTAAAGTTGAAAAGAAATATTTTGATACAATAGAAGTAAACTTAAAAGATGAACACGGGTTAAAATTACCATTTCGTTTTGGAACTTCAAACCTAACACTTCACTTTAAACGAAAATGATTTCTGAAAGTATTGATGATAGTTTTTACATTACATTAGTTTCAAATGCTAGTGCTGATGTATATCCTACAAATAGTCCAACACATTTTATTAATCAATTAAAAAATAATATTCGTTTATCAGAATCCGATTGGTATGTAGGATTAAGTGAAGTACATATTCCATTAACATGTTATAATGTTACCGCGGGTGAAAACGTTATATGGTACAAATTTAAAAATGCAGAACCTATGAAAAGTAAAATTCTTGTTGGATATTATCCATCCATTCATCATTTACTAGAAGAATTAAACGCTATATCGAGTTTTATAAAATTTAGTTTTTCAAATGTTGTACATGTTGAATGTGATGAACATGTAGAATCAGTTACATTGTCGCCTACATTAGCTTTACAATTAGGTTTTTCTGAAAAATCAGATCTTGTAAAAGAATCTCATGGATTCAAACAACCATACATAGATATCGGATATCCACATCAAATTTTTATTTATACAGATATTATACAATATCAATTTTTAGGTGATACAAAAGCACCATTATTACGTATAGCAACAATCTCTGATATTAAATATGGAAAAGTTCAAACAATTACATTTGAAGATATTCATTATATGCCACTTGCAAAATTTTGTTTTAACACTATTGAAATACTATTAAAAGATCATGCAGGGCGAAATTTGCCATTTCGTTCTGGGACACTGACCGTAACACTACATTTTAAACGCTCTCCGTCATCTTCTAAATAATAATAATAATAAAAATGAGAGCAAGACGTGTTACTTATCATCGTGGGCGCGGAATACCATATTTTTCAGGACCTGTATATCAAAGGGGACATGGTATAGGTAGTTTCTTTAAAGGATTATTCCGTTTTGCTTTACCATTTCTTAAACAAGGTGCAAAAACTGTAGGACGTCAAGCATTACAAACCGGTATGCAAGTTGCGGGTGATGTATTAGAAAATCGGCCATTTAAAGAATCGGTTCGTGCACGTGTAAAAGAAGCTGGTAATAGTTTAAAGACAAAAGCAATTAATAAAGTTGGACAGTTGCTAACTGGTAACGGCAAGAGACGGTCACGCAAGAGGAATGCTCCTGCAATTGTAAAGTTTGGACCACCAACAAAACGTAAACATATACAGGACATCTTTTCATAATGGCGTTCCTAAATTCAAATAGTTTTGAATGTTGTACCAATGAATTTGATTTCTTTTCTATACCAATGACACAAACAGCTATTGAAGCAACTACAAATGCTGAATATCGTCCTATTTCCACATTAACCTCAGAAGGACCTATTGAATTTGTTATTCCGGGAGAAACAGGTGAATTTATTCATCCTGCATATCTATATCTTTATGTACGTTGTAAAATTACTAAAGCTGATGGTACAACTTTAGCTAACGATGATGTTGTCGCACCCGTAAATAATTTCTTACATTCTTTATTTAGTCAAATTGATATTTCGTTAAATGATAAATTAATTAGTTCTTCATCAGGATCTTATCCTTATCGTGCATACATTGAAACATTATTAAATTATTCTCATGATGCTTCTCAAACACATTTAGCATGTGCCATGTGGCATAAAGATACTGCAAAAAATTTTAATAAATTAGATAATACAAATGCTGGTTTTCAAAAACGTGCTAATAAGGTGAAAAATAGTAAATCTTTTGAAATGTATGGTCGTCTTCATACGGATATTGTAAGTTTAGATCGTATGCTTCCTAACAAAGTAAGTTTGCGTGTAAAACTACATCGTAGTAAAGATAATTTTTGCTTAATGTCTGCTGAAAATACAAGTTATAAAGTTGCACTTGAGGAAATTATTCTTCATGTACGACGTATTGATGTAGCTGCAGATTTAGCTATGCAATTAAATACACGAATGGGTTCGGAAACAGCCAAGTTACCTCTGACGAGAGTGGAAACAAGATCTTATACTATACCTGCACAAGTAAAGTCTTACAGCCTTGATAATCTTTTCCTGGGTAATGTTCCTAAAGGCCTGATTATTGGTTTCATCTCCAACACAGCCTTCAATGGGAAATCACATCTTAATCCCTTTGAATTTCGAAACTTTAACGTTAACAAACTGCAATTACAAGTCGGTTCAAAATCATTTCCTCCCAACCCCCTCACACCTGATTTTAATAATAATTTATACCTTCTAAGTTACTATACTTTGATTTCAGGTACTGGTATATATTATCAAAATTATTCACATACTGTTACTCTTGATGAGTATCCAAACGGATATGCTCTGTATGCATTTATTCTATCTCCAACAGGAACTTTAGACGATAACACGTGGGATGTAGTACGCGATTCCCCTGTAAATTTAAAAGTATCATTTTCAGAAACTTTAACTGAACCTGTTACATGCATTGTGTACGCACAATTCGATTCTTTAGCACAAATAGACAAAGACAGAAATATTTATACTGATAACACCTTCTAATTTATTTAGTTGAGTACAATGCGGGTTGTTGTTCACTTCTCGGCGTATCATGATAACGAAGATGAGTTTATTATAAAAGAGCTAGCCATTGTAAATCCTGACGTTCCCTTTTTTCAAAATTGGGTTTTTAAACCACCATTTCCTTTAAATAACTTATCTGAGCCAATCATAAGCACAAACAAATATCTAGGTGAGAATGTGTATGGCATTACCTGGCACGAAGGGGATGTAGAATATTCACATCTTAAGGAAATTCTTCAAACATATTGTTCAAATACTACAACCATATACACATACGGAATAAATAGAAAGTGTTTTCTTCAAGAAATTCTTCAAAGAGAAGTTACAAATTTGGAAGAAATAAACTGTCCAAAGTATACTGCATTAAGTTTTCACGTTCATCGGTGTGCACATAATAAGCATCGTTTCGGACAATATAGATGTACTGTTCATGAAGCATTACTGTATAGTGAATATGTGAAAGTGTATGATTATGTGTTACATGTGAATAACAGTGATAATTACATACCTACTACAATTAAAAATAATCTTTATCATGTATAGTGATGAATTATTAAAAGTGTTACTAACTGATAAAGTGACTGGTGCAAGTGTTACTGGAATTTACCCTATTGACAAACTTCCTGTAACGGTAAAACCTCCTGCAGCACTTGTGATTAATCTTGATACATCTGATTCTGCTGGTTCCCACTGGGTTGCAGTGTACATCAATAAGAAAAAACATGGATACTACTTTGATAGTCTTGCTATGGACATTCCCAAGGAAATAAAAAACTTTTTATCGAAAAATACTAAAATGTACTTTACAAATATTCAGCAATATCAACATGATAATTCTGTGTTATGTGGTTATTTTGTCTTATATTTTCTGCATCATATTATTCGCACTCAATCATTTGAAAAGTGTTTAAAATTGTTTAACAAGAAAATTTTGAAAAAGAATGATGCTATTGTTTATAAACATGTAAACAAATTTTTAAAAAGAAAACACAAATAATTTTTTTTTTATTTTTTTATTTATTTATTTTTTTTTAAATTTACATTTTTAATTTACAATAAATTTTTTTAAACTTACACCCATGCATTTTATTTACAATTCCTCATTACAATCTTGATAATGCATTAGTTAATGCTGTTGATCTTTCATATTTCCACCAATAATTCAACTGTTGTGCATTACGATATGCACATCCTGATTTCTTTACAATACTTGTGTGAAAAGAACAATATTCATTAAATGTATTTCCACATAATTCATTTAATGAAGGACAATGTTTTGTTTCTAAATCAATGACATTATCTAATGCAAATATTCTTTTAATCCAAAGAGATTTCTCTAAACCTTTACAATAAAAGGTTGAATTCTTTGCGCATAATTGATATACAAGGTTTCGTATGCATGATACAGTATATCCAGTTTTGCTATCCCATTTCAATCCATGCAAATTTAATGTTAACCAGTCAATTTGTTTTTGACATCCTAGTGATAATAAATTATATTCAACTGGTGATTTTACCAAGCAATGGAAATTTACTGTATCATCGCATGCAGTTAAACAAAACTCACGAATAATAAATTCGTTATCAGACATTTTAAAACCTTGAATATCGATAATATATTGATTTACACATGGTGAAATTTCATTTGTATGAAAAATAAAAAACGGAATTATCTGTCCAACAAATTCTGTATTTTGTAAAAGATCACAAGTTTTATGCATAAAGCATCGAAATGAGATTTCACTATGTTCTTGTTCAAACACTTCAAAGAGTTCACTAAGAGTTTTGTCAAGAGATAAATACTTCACTGCAAATGATCCAGTATTATGAAAATGTCTACATTCATGAGGAAGATGTAACTTGCATTCCACACATTCCATTGGATTATTGTTGTGTAAGTATACTTTTATAGTTTTTAATACACAGTTCACATTAATGTTTTCATCATTACATAACACACATGAAACACTAGCACTATTCGAATACATTTTTTCAATCTGAAATATTCGCTTTCCGTTTGTCTTTTCTTATGAAGATCTCTAGTAATTCCGGTAAATAGTCTGTATCACTTAATAATTCCGCATAGGCGTCATAAAATTTTTCTCTTGTTAATAGTCCAATAATATGCGTGTTTGCGTACAAATAAAACACATCATCTTCAACACTAGGACTTGCTATAATACTCCAAGCACGAATTTCCAATAATTCTGGACGCGTCGTCATACAATCATGATCAAAATCATGATTAGATCCTGTCGTACAACCCTCACATATTAGTGTCTCATTAAAATTCCATTTTTCAATAGCCTTCTTTATACATTCACGATCCACTTTTTCACTATTACAAGAACAATCTAAAGCCCAAAATCGTGATGTTCTTGATAATACAATTGGAGATGCTGGCGGTGTTGGTGAAACTGTTAGCGCTGGTGAATCTATTGCATCAAAATCAAATTCTTCATCTGACGATGATTCGTATATTTCTGTTTCAGCATCAGATATTGCTTCAATATTGCTATTGCAAAGATCCTTCTTCTCATACGACTGCATGATGTATCTTTATATATTTTGTCTCTTATAACCTGTATTTAAAGTATTTTCATAACCGCAAGGTAATCACGTGTTCGGCATTCCCAACATTAAAGTTATTTTTATTAGTTTGTCCCCAATTTGTGATGCTTATCTCCCACGTCCGCAATCTTCCTTTTGTTCACCTACCGCGGCGCCAAAGTTATTTCTATCAGTCTTACCCAACCGGGTTTCCAAAAGCGCGCGAAAAGTTCAGTTCATGTCTTAAGTTCATCAGCAACAGACGTACGGAAACCACGCTCTGTATATGTACCATCATAGTGTATCATACCGTACACGAAGTTTTGCCACGTTCACAACATAGTTGCTTTTAGGAGTATGCTATGCATACAAACCAACAAATTAAAAAAGTCACGCATGAATAAATATTTCCCTCCCATCATACAGTATTCAACTCCAATGCTAAGGGTCCCGGGTTCAATTCCAATGCGTATCACACATTATAAGTGTTCTCACCTTCTTATTTTTAACAAATAAAACAATTTCCTACCACTTTATGAGATTTCATAGAAATCGAACCGTTAAAATGTATATTTCTCGAGTAAATATATTACAAGAGGTTAAATTAATAAAAATCGAACCGTTAAATGTATATTGCACGTGTAATCTTTTATTCTCTCTCTCACATATTGTTCGTGTAATCTTTTATTCTCTCTCTCTCACATATTGTTCGTGTAATCTTTTATTCTCTCTCTCTCACATATTGTTCAACATGTTATACATGTGAACGAATAAAATATTCTCTCAAAATGACGTATCAACAGATTTAATTCAAATTTCCATTATTTTTAAAAATAGCCAGTATAAAGTCTCTAAAAAGAGGACACGACCTTTTACATGTCAGCACAACTAAAAACAAAAATATAACAACTTTCCAATACACGTAACCAGGTCAACAAACCCTAATGACCTAACACTACCGGCTGCCAACACAGCCCAGGAAAGAACATGACTTTCTATATTATTTATAAAACATAACGGTACTAGGGGAAAAAGAGCGGCGGTCCTACTGGCTACCAGTTTTCTGGTGACCCTCCTTTAGTCTGCTACGGGACTCTTGGAGTAACCTAACCCCAGGCCTCTAGTCTGCTACGGGACTACGCCTACCCTATCTCCTGGCTTAGCCTGCTACGGGGCTCTGTCTGGGAATCCTAACCTCAGCCGCTTAGCCTGCTACGGGTCCGCCTCTGCTTGCTACGGAGCATTGGTTCTTTAATTCCACTCCTCTTAGCCTGCTACGGGGCTCTGTTGGAGATCCTGTCTGCGACCTTACGGTCAAAGACCACCTATTACTCACCTTGATTCTAGAGAGATCAATTTGTATAGTATTTTGTGAAAATACTTTTATAGAGGGAACTTTTTATAATAAAAACTGGTAGTGGGAGTCGATTCCGGACGCTCTTTTTATTAACTGCTCTACCTAAAATCCTATATGAGACAAAGTTTTACAATATTTATATACTCGCCCTGTATATTCCAATTGATAGATCTCAAAGCGCTGAACAAAATCATAATTTGGGCGAGTGTAAATCTTCATGCGTATTACATGATAACTATGCCACCTCTGAACCTCATCAAAGCACTAGCAACATGACAGTACACAATATACAGGGTTTTCCAATGCATTGCGGCGGGTTTTTGAGACGTCATTGTGTAAATATCAATGTAGGCCTAGCAGTGGACAAGCTATGCGGATTAAGATTTCAACATTCCCTGTAGTTTCAGTAACAATGAGTTTGTGGCCAGTGGAGCAGTCCTAGAACCATCTTTTTGGAAAGAAAATGACTGTACGTTGCTGTAATTTCCAGGCGATGTTTGGAAATGATTCAGAATACTTTACCATGAATTGCGATGACGAGGATAAGGAAAATAAGGATTTATAATCACAATACGATTTAAAGAGCGAACTTACTCATGAAATATGCCAGTAAACCTGGCCATACTACACAGAGATAACACAAGTTTCAAGCTCGCAATCGCAAGAGCAATGATGGCACCAAAATATGCCAGTATTACCAAAAGAACTGGAAATTAAAAAAAAATTGAAGGGACTGTTACTTCCTCTCGTCAACTGAACAGAAAAATGTACCTTAAGTAATCTTACATGTGAAAGGTGAATGTAGATCTGTTTGATTTGAAGATATGAAGAATAATATTCCAGTTTCTTTTAATTCTGTACACTAAAGTTACTGAAATGTTTTCGTTGGTTTGTTTATTAAATTCTGTTAACTACAACATAAATTTAGCTATAATTTTAGGTAAGTTTAGCCATTTTTAGATAGAGCGTGTGCGTTATTTGGATACTTTCAGAATTCACTGGTTGACAACACTCCCGTTTTTGACAGAGGATGGGAAAACCTTTAGGGAATTGAAAAAACTAGAAAAAAAAAAAGATACAAAATCTCGGGATCTAATCCAGGCCATCAGAAATGGAATGGGTGACTCATTTCATTAGATCCGTTGAACAGGGCAGAAAAGGTACGGCATGACCTGGGGATGACTAAAGGTTGTCATACACATGGGGAGTACGAATAAAGGTGCAAATGTAATTCTAACAAGCAGGATTCTGTTCTCTATTTCCTTTTCCGCACCTAATCTAATTATTTCTCGCTTCCTATTTGTGTTTGTGTGTGTCAAACCATTGCACTGAAAGATAACTACAAGGATTATCAGGGTATAAAAGTATCAGAATCACAGGAAAGATAAGTTATATGTTTTCTTTTTCTTAAATGAACAATTACCAAAGTTTGGCATAGCGAATCTTTAAAACTTGTCCCTTAGAATAAAAAAAAATGCATGAGACCAAACAGTGTTTTGTTAAAGCTTTTTGTATAGTCTGTGTTCAAAAACCACTGCAATATTATTCAGTATGGGTAGGCGAATGAACATGAAATTATATATAATCGAATTATTCAAGATACGGCATATTGATTAAGAAATATAACACCAGGAATCAAACGAGTGAACGTTCGAGGTTCGGCTGCTCCCGAGTCGCCAGGTCTATCTGGGTTTATGGATTTGCTCGGGCTACCGGGTCTCTCTGGTGTTTCTGGGTCAGACCAGGTCTGAGAAGCGAGACCCAGACAGACCTTGATAACTTCGACAAAAGTCGCGAACCAAGTGAACTGGTGATCTATGAGCCTTTCCATCACTGGACTACATATGATACAATATAAAGTGAATTGAACCGGTAAGCCATGAACAATTTCATCACTGGGCTATATATGACATACAAAATACAGTAAAGCGATTTAAACCGGTGACCCATGAACCGTTTCATCACTGGACTATATACATGATACAATATAAAGTGTCATTTTGAAATTTTTGTTCTTCTTCACGATTATTTCCTCGGATATTCCTACTCTTCGTGTCTATTGGTCTTGCTGGGAATTTATCCTAACCCTCACTCGCCCTTATCCTCAAAATGTATTCTCATCCTACCCTTTAATATGTATTGTTGACTTCACCCTTGCCCTCAAACTGTATTGTCACCTCATCATCAAAATGCATTGCGGCCTTCATTCTCACTCACCCTCACCCTCACTTGAAATCATCCTCAAAATGTATTCTCGCCCCCCATATTCCCCCTTATTCGCCCTCAAATTGTATTCTCGCCCTCACACTCAAAATGTTTTGTCGCCCTCACTTGCACTCATCCTCAAACTGTATTCTGTGTGTTACCATCAAAATATGTACCCGCCCTCAAACTTGTATCCACCCTCATCCTCATTCGCACTCGCCCTCACCCCTATTTAGTAGAAAATGAGGCAGAGTGAGGATGGCATTTATGAGGACAAAATGGCTGAGAGCGCCTATCTCTGACACTTACATCTTGCCTTTACTTTTATTTCGAGTTATCGTTGCAGTGAAAGTGGAGGATACTAACCTTTATATTCAAAAGCAATTACTTATAGCTCACGTATACACATCACACACACAATTCACGTGCTTATACTGTTTGTGTATCCATTTACATAGTGTGTGCATATGTATATATAAGAGCCGACTGACGTCTGACCTGCCATGTCTCAACCTTTCAACCAGCTAGACAGTTGAGACAATGTGTGTGGACGTTACTGCATTGTATGCGAGGAAAACACTTCCATCTAACAAGAACGTGACAATATGCAAAAACACACGAGTTCAGCTCACAGCAGCCCGAGACGTATTTCTTTCTTTAAAGCTTGAAAAAAAAACTTACAATGGTGACGCTATGCTACATCAAGGACGAGCGTGATATAATCCATGTAAACCGAGATTAAGAACAAAGTTTCTGATAGCTGCCAAGGTAGATGTGGAAGAATGTGTGGAAGTTTGGAACCATTGTTTGTTTGAGTACACAATATTAATTTGAATACAGTATAACGACTCACCAAGGGTAGTCGTCAACCTGGTTCGGCTTAGTAAGATATATAAATCTTAAGTGGTAGTATTTGTTTGCATGTAAAAATTATCTTTAATAATTATATACCATTATTCTCACCTTTTCTATTAGAATGATAACGTCGATGAACGTTGCTAAAATGGTTTATTAGCTGATATACTTTATAATATATTTTCCTTCAAACTGTCAAGCACACAAACTTGCTGACTAGGTATCCATAAACATGTACATAGCAACAACTATCCCATAATAATATCTTACATATCTTAAAAACATTCTTCTTCTGTTATTATTAAATTAACATTCTATGAAGTATAGTGCATATGTATGAGCACTTTCTGCCCAAGGTACAGGTAATTATTACCCTATCCAAAGTATTTTGTTATATAAAATGTCGCCCGACAAATGGACTGAATATAAAAGTCGTAAGCGAGTTTGGCTTTTATGTTCAAGAACCACTGGTCCGTTTACAATACTGTTCTTACATTGCATATGTCCATCACATTTTGATCGCACCTCATATATATCTTCATTACATTTCATATATATATATATATATATATATATATATATATATATATATATATATATATATATTTATAACAAATATAACACTTCATCAATACTTATTTTTAATTACATTCATTATATTATTATTATATTTTCTTATTAAAAATATCGTCGCTCATTTATTTAATCGTTGAAGGGTGCGAATTCAAAAATCGTAAGGGACAAACATGAGTTACAAATAGTCAGGGCGCATTATATGATAATCATTTTAGGTGATATTTTAAAATAAACATTAGATTAATAAGGCATCACAACATAGAAGAATCTCATTCAAGATAGTTGTCGAATATTTAGTTTTATAGAATAGATCTTCTTCTTAACATAATCTTTGACAGTTAAGTTTTTTTACACAAAATCAATCTAATATAAATAACCTTTGCTTTTAATCATTTATGAATCGAATTATAATTCTTACATATATTAAAAACATTTGAGAATTATCATTGATTAATGAGAATTAAAGAGAATTAAATTGAATAAAAATAAAATAAATGTTCATGAAAATCTATAACTGATATGAATTTAACTTAATTTCATTAACGGTAATCAGGTTACATTCATACTTGCATATGAATTTAATAAAGTACATTGTACTGCACAATCATTATTATGTCCCGTATTATTGTTCTGTACAGGAATTACTTCAATACCTGGATCCGGATGTGAAGTGCCATCTCTTGATCTCCAATTATGTCTATCCGCGTAGTTTGCTGTATTCCTAGAATTTCGCCATACATTCGGTCTATTTTTAAACCTATTTTGATTATATGGTCTAACATATGAATTGCTACGATTAATTAGGTTAGGCGGATTCCCTACATAACTTTGTCTATTTTGCTCGTTTTGACTGCTAGAATTTACTCGGCTTAGGTTATGTTCCGTATTGTTCACACTTCGGATATTCAAATTCCGAACAGGCACAAAATGATCTGAATTATTCTTATTTTTACCCATTCCTGCTTGTTGATTCATAGCATGGTATTGAGTTTCATAGCATTGGACAAGCATTAATAAATGGTTGAAACTGATACACTGTGTGGAAAATAAGATCTGTTGTAACTTAAATGGAAGCAAATTTCGAATTGATGCTATTATTCTCGATTCCGATTGCAATGGATTAACGACCTTTAATTCGTTGTATGTATTTACAACAAACTCTACAACAGATTTATGCAATCGAGGATTGAAGTGTTGATTTCTAATGGTGGCATCTCTATTTGCCAGCAAAAAGTCATTTTCATAATTGGCGATCAGTGCCGCTTTGAATTCTTCATATGTACTGATGTGATCACGTACTGCTTTAAACCATAATGAACAAGGTGGGAGTAATACATGAGGGATTAATTTCATATATTGTGATCTATCTATACACATAATATTGCACTCGTCCTGGAATTTTTCTAAGAAAGAAGTAGCATTCTTGTTACACTTACCACTGAATTTGCTCATAGCTCGAATTTCACTCATCTTAACACTTAATTTTACCTTCCTTTTATCATTCCGTGTACTTATTGGATGATAGTTCCTATCCATGACGTGATGTGTCGTTACACCATCTATGTTTCGCCCATCTGTACCCTTCGGATGTATTTCTTCCAATATAATATCCTCATCAGACACCGGCGAAGGCGAGTTCATCTCTGGTGAGTGGGGAAACTCCATGCGATCACTACACATGTTATTACGGTATGTGTTGTCCTTAACCTGTAGCATTCTAATTTCTTCCTGTAACGTAGCTATCAATTGCGTATTTGCACGTATATTGTTAGAATTATTGATGACCTGGATCTTTTGTTGTTGAACAGAAGATTCTGTTACTTCTAAATCCTTTTTTACATCACTGATTTCTTGTCTCAGGTGATTGTGATTACCCTGGCATTCCTCCGATATTCCTTTTAACTTTTCCTCGAACTGCGAGGTGATATCGCTCATCTTCTGGATAATTAATTGTTTCGTTTCATCCGACTTCTGTTCCATCTTCTGTTCTATCGTCTGCTTCAATTCTTCGTATTTGCTTGTTAGATTCATCAGACTTCTGTTCTATTCGTCTACTTAATTCTTCAGAGTTATGCTTCATCGTCTGCTTTAACTCGGTAGACATTTGCATCAATTGCCGCTGTAAGACTAGCAAGATTCGGTCTTCTGATGTCAATCCTGATGTTACACTAGGTTCACCGTTGTCACTATTAGTGGATTCATTCTCCATTATTTCAGTGTCCATTTTCCTTATAATTATTCTACCACTTCTCAATATGGTGAAATTTGTACTCATTAACTTTATGACAAAAGTAAATTCAACCTTACTCTGCTTCGGGATATGAATTTACAGCAAGTCCCGGGTGAGGTAAACCAAAATTTTTAACTATCGATTCACTCAGGGTAGTCGTCAACCTGGTTCGGCTTAGTAAGATATATAAATCTTAAGTGGTAGTATTTGTTTGCATGTAAAAATTATCTTTAATAATTATATACCATTATTCTCACCTTTTCTATTAGAATGATAACGTCGATGAACGTTGCTAAAATGGTTTATTAGCTGATATACTTTATAATATATTTTCCTTCAAACTGTCAAGCACACAAACTTGCTGACTAGGTATCCATAAACATGTACATAGCAACAACTATCCCATAATAATATCTTACATATCTTAAAAACATTCTTCTTCTGTTATTATTAAATTAACATTCTATGAAGTATAGTGCATATGTATGAGCACTTTCTGCCCAAGGTACAGGTAATTATTACCCTATCCAAAGTATTTTGTTATAACAGGAATACTAAATGAAACGAATATTGTTCGTTACTTACAGCTCACAGAATCACCAACATATAATGCACGCGTTCTTGCGGCAAAGCACTTAACAATTATAAAGGATTTTGGTTTACCAATCAAAATTCTCTTAAATATTTACTCTTTCTCTCTGTGTGTCCGTCCGTCCGGAAGACAAAAAAGAAAAGGAAAACCCTCAAGAACTATTTGGTGGATCACCATGAATTTTGACCAGGATATAGAAAGTCGAAAATTAGGAATCAAGTTTGTTAATGAAGGTAATATTCAAACTGAAACAGATAGAAATAAACTTATTTTCGGTTCCCATCAAGGATGTTATGAAATAGAGGATCTGCTCACACGTATCTTCATCCTATGAACTCAATGAAGCCAAAAAACAACCGAGCATCGTCTGAGCCGCCACGTCTGATTGGCTACTCTCCTTTCCGCCATGATTGTAAGCTCGAAACATTGCGATCTTAGTGGCGCGGAGCGGGTGGAAGTAGGTGTGGCAAAACTGTGACGAATGTCTTCACGATTTTGTTGTATGGGCAGATCCTCTATTTTGTAACATCCTTGATTCCAATATTGGTATCTATAAATCAAAGAAGGTAATAGATAGCGAGCAGAGGTTTGCTCCAATCGATTAAGTGTCTCAAGTTTAAATTTTATCTCCATCCTTAACTCTCTACTAAAACCGGAAGTGAAGAAATCCACTACAACTTCTGGTTTCAATATTGGCCTTCATATCAAGAACAATAGAGGATAGAAAGAAGCAGTTTCTTGGAATCGATTCAGCGTATAAAGAAAACGTACCATTTCTCTTAAGAGTCTGCATCCCCGCGAAATTAAAATACCGCTAATTTTACATTAATTATGTGATATCTTCAAATAGATAAAAGATAATCGAAATGTGGAACAAGAGCTCCCTAGACAATATCATTTTACATGAGAAACCGTTATCACGACTCACTTATCTGCTTTCGATTTCGAGCCATTTTGAAAATCGGCATTTATTTTCGCGTTTCTAAACAGCTGAAAACATAAAGCCACTAGGTGACTTGTGGTAACGGTACCTCACGCAAAATAATATTGTCTAGGGCGCTCTTGTTCCATATTTCGATTATCTTTTATCTATTTGAAGATATCACATAATTAATGTAAAATTAGCGGTATTTTAATTTCTCCGGGATGAAGACTCTTAACCTTCTGTTCAAAACGGAAGGTGGCAGAAATCAAACACTTCTGGTTTTAACGTTGATCCCTATAGAACAAAAACAGTAGTAGATAGCGGGAATCGGTTTTCTACAATCAATTAAACGTCTCAAATGTATATTCCATCTCCACCCTAATCTCTCTATTAAAACTGGAAGTAATATAAATCTACTATCACTTCCGGTTTCAGTATTCACTGAGATAATAACAGACCATATGAACCAAACTCCCTCACGTGGTGTATACGCTACATTGCTAATTGTTAGGTTAACAAAGTATAGTATCAATAAGTGTTGAAAATTTTATAGAACAACTATGTCCTTCCGTCCGTTCGTCAGTTGACATATATCAGAGCAAAAGTGGTAAGAGAGATATCGAGAAGCGGTTTTCGGGCAATCGATTTAGCATCCCAAAAATAGATTTCATATGCTCCGTTGACCTTTTATTTAAACTGAAAGTGACTTAACATTAGCCATTTCCGGTTTCAACGTATTTCGCTGTATAGCAAAAATGGTAAAATATATCGAAAAGTGGTTCTTTGGAATCCATTTTCCGTCGCAAGAACAGGTTCCATACCTTAAGTTAACTCATTATTTAAACCGGATGTGTTCGAAATAAAATATTTCCGGTTTCCGTGTTTATTGCTATAGGATATAAAATGGTAACAGATAGCGACAAACATTTTATTTATTTATTGCGATCAGTTTAGCATCTTAAGAGAACATATCATCATTACCTGCAGTACTCAACCGAGACCGGAACTTGAAATTTGCTAGTATTTCCGGTTTCAATACTGATTTTCAAAGTAAAAATGATTTCGATAGATAGATGATTTCGAGATGCGTTTTTTTTCAGTCGATTCTACATCCGAAGAATAAGATCGACCTCTTCCCTTAACTCTCTATTTAAACCGAGACTGGTTGATTTAAATAATTTCCGGTTTCAACGTTCATAACTATAGAACACAAACAGTAATGAAGAGCGATAAGCGTTTTTCTTGCAATTGATACAGCGTCTTAAGGAAACATGCCATGATCACCCATAACACTACTGAAACCGGAAATGGTTGAAATTTATAGTACTTCCGGTTTCAATATTCATTTTCATAGAATAAAATAGCAAGAAATATCAAGAAACGCTTTTCTGTAATTGATTCAGCGTCCCAAGAATAGGCTCCATCTTCTCCGTTAATCTTCTGTTCAAACTAGAAGTAGTAAAATCAAACATCTCCGATTTTAATCTTGTCATATAACAAAACTGGTATCTTAAGAGAACATATCATTATCACCTGCAACACTTTACCGAAATAGGACATGGTTGAGATTTACTAGTTTTTCCGGTTTCAGTACTAATTATCATAGAGTAAAAACGGCAAGGGATATCAAAAAACTGTTTCTAACACTAACACAAACCCAGCGACTCAAGAATCCTAGTTTCGTCTCAACTTTTATGTATCTGTTGAAACCAGAAGTGGTGAAAATCTGCAATTTTAAAGGTTACAACACTAATTGCATACTTAATAAAACGAAAATAACGACAAACAGTTTTTTTTTTTTTTTTTAAATATGGATTAAGCACCAAAAATGTGCTTTCATCTCTGATTTTATTTCTTTATTGCAACCCGAAATAATATAGATTAGTTACCGCTACCGGTTTTAATTTTATCTCCATAGAGCAAAAATGGTAAGATATATGGAAACAGTTTTTTTACTATCGAATCAGCTTCCCAAGAGTAAGTTCTATCTCTTCCTTTAACCGTTTATTCAATCCGGAAGTGGTTCAAATTAACGATTTCCGGTTTAACATTTATCGTTATAAAACAAAAACAGTAAGACATAGGGAGTAATGGCTTTTTGATATGGATTCAAGGTTCTGTCTTTGGACGTATTACTCTATTGCAATCAGTAGTTATAGACGTATGAGTATTGAATTCACATACTTTTAAAGTTTACCGTAGTTTCACACTGTGAAATGAAATTTTCTGTTTATTTTTATCAACAGCCTAATTCCTCATATAAACCAATGGGCTAAAAAAAAAAAAAAAAAAAAAAAAGTATTCAACACAAGAATGTTTATTCTGGTTCTGTGAGGTTTGTGTATGTTGATAGTGTAGCTGAAAGAGAGGTTGCCAATATTGAAATTACTTTATTGATTTTCATACGAACAATCTCTAGGTTATTAAATAATGTAGATTTTCCTTTGAAATGTGTTTATGATTTCACAAATTCATAGCAATAATTAAGTACAAAATTCTTTTTTCAGTAAATTTGCCTTGTTGGATTCTATATCACCATGCTGGTGTTGAAAGTTCATTCTCGTAAGCCACTACAGCTTCTTCAGGGCTGCAAAATCTCTTCCCACGCATGCGATCTTTGATCCTGGGGAACAGAAAAAAATCACGTGGGCCCAGGTCAGGGCTATACGGTGGATGAGTCATAAGTTTGACCTCCGTAGATTCTAAAAACTGAATTGTGATGTTGGCCGTGTGTGCGGACGCGTTGTCATGATGAAGCAGGATCCCACGCAATTCAGTTCTTGGACGCCGTTCCCGAAGCTTCTGGAACACTTTTGTAAGGCAAACGGTGGTGTACCACTGAGCAGTAACAGTCTTTTGTTCTTCAAGTGGAACAGTTGCAACATGGCCAGATTTGGAGAAGAGAGTTGCGACCATCTTCTTCCTCACACTTCGCGGTTGCTTCACTTTCGTGGGTGGATTTTCGTCTGGAAAGATCCAAAGTGTAGACTGGCGTTTATTTTCAGGGTCAAATTGATAGATCCAAGTCTCATCACCAGTAACAATGACAGAGACGCGTCGAGAATTGTCTCCATCAAATCGTGTAAGCATTTCTTCACACCATTCCACACGCATGCGCTTCTGCTGTTCAGTCAAAGTGTGAGGCACCCAACGAGATGAAACCTTCCTGAGCCGAAGATGATCATGATTTTTGTTACTGCTGGCGATCCAATGTTCCGTGTAGATTCATTGTCCTTGAAAGTTGTTCGAGGATTTTCTCGAATCATTTGTTCCACAGCGGAAATGTCTTCATCTGACACAGCTGTTGCTGGACGTCCAGCTCTCTGTTCATCTTTAAGCGATGTCCGGCCTCTTCTGAATTCACCAAATCACCGAAAATTGTAGCTCGGGAAGGAGCAAGGTCCCCAAATGCCCCCTGCAAACGGTCAAGGCTTTGTGTCTCGTTCAAACCACTTTTGAAATCGTAAAGGATCATTGCCTGAAAATGTTTCCTTTCGAGCTCCATTCTAGGCAGCCGAATACTGTTCACATCAACAAACAAGTGAAGGCGATACGGCCACGCCGATAAGCGAGGCGAGTTGAAACTTGCTTCGCTTCTTCGCTCTGGATACCACTACCGAACGCAATTGTTGGAATTCAAATACTGTGCCACAACAATGCGTATCTCAAAACTTTTTTGGTGACCCTCGTATATGGAGCTTTACTGCACGTTTTGCGAGATTACTCGAAACTAAGCGAAATGAATGTGGCGGATTTTGATACTAGGCGCCTCAAATAAGCCATTAAGTGAATCGAGATTAAGTACATTCACCTTCCTCTTTTACTTTCTTCCGCGTCTTGTAACATATCCCCAATGCAATACTTTCTGTTCAAACGATATTTCATAACTAGTTATTTTTCTGAACAACTTTAGATGTAACACTTTTCGTACCCAGTGGCGACCCTTGAAGGATATGAAATTTGTAAAAGCTGAAAAATTATCGTTAGAACCTAAAGAAAGAAACTGTACCTAATGTTTTAGTTCCTGTATACTGAAGTTGGAACATTAGGTAAAGTTTGTTTCATTAATTTGTACAGAACGATCACAAAGTCCCGTTACCTCTATATAGATGTTAATGAATTCTTGCTTCTTGTTGTTGCAGGTGCTGATATGCATCTAAATTATGGCTGATGAGTCTATTTGCACCATGGAGGAATGGATCGTAATGAGCATATGGGCTTACATACGACCCCACACAGGAAAATCAATGGCAGATATTCAGCATGATTTCACTGTAAGCTCTTTGAAACTTTCCCCTCCAAAACCAACAATTTTACGGTAGAAGAAAAAAAGCTCTTTCCAACTGGTTGCACTTTGGTTGCCCGCTCAGAGAGACCACCAACACGACTGGAAACGTGTGTGGAGGCAGGAGCGTCTGTCGAACATTCGCCAAATAAGACCATTTCTAAGCGGTCACAGGAATTGGGTGTTCCATACTCAAAATTATAAAAACATATGACGAAGAAGTTGCAATTAAAGGCATTTAAACCTTCGTTTGCAAACAAATTGAGTCAGTGACATGCAAAAATGTCAGCAGGGTTGTGGGCGAATGCTTGATATCTTTACAACTCTTCCTTCAAGGAGGAAAGCATTTTTCTTGGACGAGTGTCCAATATATCTCAGTACAAAAGCCGGAAATGTTTATTTAAGGGGTAAAGGAAACCCACGATTTTATGATGAACTTTAACACAACCCACCACATGTCATGAACTGGGCTCCAATGTCTGCAGCTCACTTGGTAGGTCCATATTTCTTTGACGGTGCTGTGAATCATATTGCGCATCTCGCTATATTACGTGATTGGTTTATTCCTTATCTGGAAGACCGAGGACTGCTCGGTCATGTATAGTTCCAGCAGGATGGAACACCAGCCCATTATGTTATTGACTTTTTAGAGAATGTCTCAATGAGGTATTTCCTGATAAATGGATTGGACGTGGTCCTGTTCATTTACTTGCACCTTTGGAGTGGCCACTCCGAAGTCGTGATCTGTCATCTTGGGACAATGCATTATGGGGATTCATTAAACAAAAGGTTGCCGCCACACGTAACGAGACAGTTGACGAAATTAAGGATGCTATTCGGCGTCCGAGAATTTCACATCACATAGAGGAGAATCATACTCTATTATGAAAATGATGGTGTACACATAGCCACTCTGGAATACATAGTAATGAATAGTCACACTACCTCAAAGTTGTCCTCTGCCATGATCCTACATTAGTCTAATACAATGCGACCATCTATGAATATGTGGACATGTGAGAAAGGATAATAGGACTTTCTGATCTCTCTGTAGCTTTGAAAATATGTATTTTGTTAAAATCTGTTTTCTAGTTTTGTTAACGAGACGCTCAAAATTTCCTTGTCTCGTTTTATAAATTTATGTACCAAATATAAGCCTTGATTTTTTTTAAAAAAAAAAAACTTCATTTAATCCAGAAGTTCTCAGAATTCTTCCGCGTCACGAGAGATCCACGAAGGGTGTAATATAACAATTAAACCATATTTATTATTGGAGTATATTGTGTTATGTCTTGTGTATCTTTAAACGTTGATAAATGCTCTTCATTATGTTCGTACAATCACTTCATCTATTTATACTATGAATCATGTAACACAAAAACAATGTTTGAGATCGAAGACTTGGGCAACGCTTGTGACTTTTCTCAAAAACTGCCATTTTTCGTACCAGTATTTCCTCTTATTGTGTTTAACATTTCACAGAAAGGTTAAAAAAAGAAAAAAAAGGACATGATTACATATACACAAAGTTAGAACTAAAAAAAACAAAAAAAAAAAAAAAAACGAAACAATTTTACTCTGTTCTGTGAACGCTTAGTATATTTAAATATGTAAATATGAGAATAGTATATACAGTATAGGAGAACAGCACAAAAATATATAGAATCATTAAGTTTATTGTTACGTGGCTACGTATTCTTTTCGTGTATTTTATTTGGTTTGAATAAAACCACAAACGGTAGTTTATTCATATAACTAACTCTTCATTTACCATTTGCTTGCATATATAAAATAAATATTTTACTTCGTTATGCTTTAGTATATATATATATATATATATATATATATATATATATATATATATATGTGTGTGTGTATGTGTGTGTGTGTGTGTGTGTGTAATTAAACCGCAAATGTTATTATCCCTCTTTGTGGTTTTGCTACGACATGGAAGTATAATAGGAATATTGCAACATATGGAGAAAGGAGATTGGCTGATACGGAATCCGTATGGCAAAATCATATTTTACTTCAGACTTTTTACCCTGGCCTAGATCAACTTTTGGATTAAGTATTAATTTGTTTATAATAATAATAATACAGTACAACTTCATATAGATAATAATTTTTAACAATTATAGCAAGAACGTGACGATAAGTACGCCAAACATTTGCTTTTTTTTTTTTTTTTTGAATTAATGTACAGTTCCGTGATCGTGATTCATTCAAATGCTACACATGTTTGAAACAAAAGACAAGTGGACTAATTCTTTGTTAAGAAACGATGGGAAATGTTATCGTAATAAACGGTAAGTCTGCTTATTTAAGGATTTGTTTTGCTTATTAACCATATTACCCGAATTACCCGGATTTTTGATTTTTCGGATTGCCTTTGATCCCAGTTAGTCCGGATAAACAACGTTATACTATAATAACAAAATAATAATAGTTGTAGTAATATACGAGTCTATCTCAGCAACAGCTATTGTTCCTAAAAGTACTGTGACAGTTGGAACAGATTATTCTAAAATATATTTAATCAAACTTGCAAAAATCAGTAATTCTGGACACCTGTCATATGATCAGGAAGTGTTTTGAAGGAGAACAATTTCTCCAATAATAGTAATCAGTAGTTGCTAGAGATGGCTTTCAGATTATTTAGTTAAAAACTAATTTAAACCAGGATACCACGAGTACTACTACTTCTACAAGTACTACTACTGATAATGATAAGACTTTTCTCTCGTCGAGTTTGAAGCATGAAACTCGTATCACAAGCTGAACACACGATACCATAAGCTGCTTTCTGCCTGCCTGAACTTTTGCCGACAATTCTAAGCCCCTCAACTTTAGACTGTTCTCTTGGTCTGGAGAAAGAAGGAGGTGTCAAGTTTATATAAGTCTGTTTCTTTACTATAAGCAGAGTTTCTGCAATAGGTTGAGATTTTACATTTTCTGTTTTCTCACCCTCGTGCGTGTGTTCGTGGCAATTTTGATAGATTTCGCAATATGACCATCCCAGTGACAGTTGGCTTCTTCAATCTGGAGCCAGATCATCTTCAACGGAAGTTTCCCGTTCTACGCGAAATTACCCAAAGCAGACGATACAGTGTTATAGAGTGTCTGTAGAATACTAGGAGGTAGTTTAAAAATGTGAAATAGGTTTGTTAAGATAGTTTAAGAGGAAACTTTATTCTGAGAGAAACAGTAGCGATTTCTCGATGGATCAGAGGGAACAGCCTGTCTCCCGTTTCATCTTCAAGTAAGATTTGCATTATTTTAAACCTACATTTTCTAGGGGGAAAAAGTTCCATCGATGCCTTACTGGAACCAAACTCCATGTCGTCTATTCTGCAAGGGTGCAACGCTGTTCAACATTCAGTTGTTTGTAGTGCAGGGAACATTTTCTTCCGATAAACTGGAGCAGACACGAATATAGTGAGGAACGGGGGAAGCCAGCGGAAGCTGTGCTTTTGACCTGTTCCATCCACTGTGTTCGGCGCTTTATACAATTAAGTTTATGTAATTTTAATTCGCTACCTGGAATACTTTAATAAACATGGAAATTTAGGTATCCATACTACTGGTTAAGCTTATGCAAATAAGACGGCAACGGAATAGGTGAGTGTTAACTGTTCTAGGTTTCCGAATTCGGAAATTTTGTCTTGCACAGAAATGAACCAGCAGTGCATGATAGATCAAGTGAAATTGTGTCCTCTCTGTTCACTGATCTTCGTGGTGGTAATGTACGGTTATTTTAAATGGCTGACCCATCCCTTTCCTTACAGAATTTAAAACTAAAATTAAATCTCACACTAGGCATTTTCTAAATAGTCACCATAATTCTACGAAACAGTTAACCGAGTGTTCATCAAGTGATAAAATTGGCATATTAGTCCCGTTTATTTGTTACTGAAAAGGCGTTTGAAATATCTCAAAAAGGAGTAGGTGTCATGAATAGTCCCCATCCAAGTATTCCATAAAGACATTCGCAAGGATTACACAATGATTGACGATCAAGTACATTATCAAACTCTCTGTGATATATTTAAAAATAACAGAAACGTAAAAGCAAGCAAAAAAAAGTCTGATTACTGCCAAAGACCTTTTTTACATTTTTAATGCAAAAAAAAAAAAAAAAAAAACAGGGATTGGATTGTAGTAGACATAGAGGGGAAAGCAAATCATTGAACTGCTGAATTTGATTGTAAGATATGGTTGGAAAGTCGTAAACTATTTGTTGAAGGCAAATACGTTTGCTAGAGCCTCGTCCTCGTATGTCCTCGGAAAATATGTGGAACATACTTCTGCCCCACCCCCGCAAACCCTATTACGGAGGAAACCTTCCCTTTACTTTGGAGAAAAAAGTGAATGACCTTGGCTGTGTTGCCAATTTGACATTCAGTCGTTTGGTCTTGGCGAGTGAAGGTCGCAGGCTATCTAACAACGACTGACAAGACAGTGCATAGCGAAGCCCGTGTAATGGTTCAATTTGGAAACCTTGTTCGCATCCAACTGCCAAAAGATCTCGGCCAAAGCAACTTGTCCCTTCTCTTTCGGGAGGAGGTACGGGAAAACATATCGACAGCAGCTCCAGCACACTTCAAATAGAAAGGATCTAGAACTTCCAATAGAATTCAAAATGACCTAAGTATCTCTGTAACAGAGGAAATATTTAATGAAATACGCGTGAAATTTTAATTCTTCCTTAGTTGTAATAATACTTAAAAAAATAACAGTGTAGCAACTTTGAACACTGTTACAGGTGGAAAAAATATTTCCATGATTCATAGATGCTACTGGAAATCAGGGGCGGATCCAGGGAGGGGCGATCGGGGCGATCGCCCCCCCAGAAGAGGAAACTTTCTTATTTTATATATATAAATAAAACCCATCCCAAAGTTTGGAGCCCTTAAAAGTAGCAGTATGACAACCCACCGCCCCCCCCCCCAGAAGTCGGTCCTGGATCCGCCCCTGCTGGAAATCGATCAGTCGCAGTATTGGCCGAGCATATGTATAAATACTATGAAGTCTCTAATGTCCAACGATTATCTCATTAAGGCTAAAAAAGACGGGTGGTTATGAAATAACTTGTGGAATGATAATGCAGGAGGAAATAGGAGAATTCCGAGAAATCCCATGAATATTTTTCATATTAAACGCATGCTAATATTAACGTGTGTTTGACAATGCCGAAGGGTGTGTTATTGTTCAGCACCGTACGTCACTGGAGAGAAGTGATGAAAGATACAATGCGAAGCAAGGAAAAGAAGCAACTTTACACCATAATTCATAGGAGACTGATTGTTACACCAAAACTCGAAGAGGTTAGCAAAAGATCCTTTGTGTGGAGCGGTGATCCGAGGAAAAAATCCTTTCTTCTCCCTTTATTGAAGGTACGATAGATCTGAACCTGGAATCGAAATCGATTTAATTAGAAAATCTTTTCTGGTTCTAGAACTGAAACCAATATTAAAGTGGAACGGAAATTACAGAAAATAGAGAATGTCATTTCACAGTTCTTCAATTTTGTTTGCATCTTATAACGATATTTAGCTCACAGTTTTTGCAAATAATGAGGTAAAAGTGTACTTAGGTTCTCTTCTGAAAACATATTATCTTTCTGCTGTGATTTGCAGATGATACGGCACTTGTTGTGGAATCTGAAATAAAATAATAAAATAAAATAAAATAAAATAAATAAGATGTTACAAGACTGGAGAAAGGGATGTGAACAATATGGAATAAAAATAAATGAAAAGAATTCTGATTTTAACGAAACGATCTGTATTAAATATAGAAGTACCCACCCAACCAGGTACATTCTAGGAACGTGCCATTTAAGTTCCATATGTACCGTTTACGTACCTGGTACTTGAAAAATGTACATTTCATATGCATAGCACGTGTCGCTAGGTACGTGCCTTTCGAGGAATTTCTGACACTTGAAAGGTACTTTTACATGCTTCACTGGAATGTGAGGAATGTGAATGGCACATACCCCATGTACCATGGCATGGTTGTGCGTAAGTTGCTTCGTATTGCGACTAGGGTTGCCAATTTAGCCACTTTGTGACGAGATCTGGCCATTTTGAGAACGTCGTTAGTCACATAATTTCCAAAGAGCCAATAGTGGCTTTTTAGCCATATGCTTTTCACTTCTATAGCCACTTTCTGAGTTTAGCCACATTGTAATATATTGTGTGTGTCATTTTGCAATTTTCTGACGTTTGATGCGTTCTCTAGGTTGTAACATTCTAAACCCCACTGTCAGAATTGTCCTCATAAAATTAGCATTGATGGTTATATTGTGACGTTACACAGCAGAGAAAAAGTTCATCTTAGACTGGAGAAATGGTTATCCTTCCTTTTCCATTATTATTTGGCTATGAAACAAATGCCGGAGACATATACAACCGCTATATACAACAGTGTGGTGTTGGAATGTGTAATGATTAGGATGTGATGTTTTATTTTATTTTTTTGAAATTTCAACACTTCCAATGTACCCGTAAAAATGTACTAAAGAAATAGTGCCCATGTTTTTTAAATATTCAATTAGAACTGGACAATCTACATGAAATTTGCAATCGATCAGTGAAAACGTCATCTTTCTAGAGCCTGTAGTTTCTGAGATCTCATTGTCGAGAAACATATATGTGTATTTTAAAAGAGCTCCAAAGATGGCAGCACAATTCATTTGCATGTATTTCGGAGAAGGCTTACTAAAGGCAAAGGCCTTTGAACAATAATTTAAAAGGATAAACTTTGTGAAAAATATTTATTTCAGTAATTTATTTAAACTACACTCTTTTAAAAATATTTGTCTTTGTTATAAACGTGAAATCACAAATAACCGTAAATCAAAGGTTTGAATGCTAAGATTATAGGTTAGAGCTCGGTCGCTCGTTACCTGGAGTTACTTGCTGACTATCAAATTCCTGACCATCTTCCGCTCATCTTTCCATCCTATGTTGCACAATAACTCCTTCCACAACTCCATATAACCTATATAATGACAACTAAGTTGCATCTTGTACATCATGTAATTGCTCTGCCACCCTTTCCCTGCCTGATGTTAAGGCCCGCACAGGTCCTAAGTCTTTGATCGCTGTAACAAGCTTTAATAAAGAACTCTGAGACCCTCTCAAAATAAGGCACATCTACTGTTGTCATACTTCAGTTCCCTAAGAGAGGGCATAACCCTCTAACAGGGTTCTAGCCGAAACGGCTAGTCACTTACCAAAAAAAAAAAAAAAAAAAAAAAAATCGCTCGTAAATGTTACTGTAATATTTTAATAGATAGTTAAATTGCCACACAGATGCCGGAGGAGGGCATATATTTTCGGAGTTAGTTGCTTGGCTTTTTTTAAAAGTACAAGCTTCTAAATTCGAACGTAAAAATGAAGCGTTAAGGTTTTAGTATTTAAGTACTCGCACCCCCAGTTGCATAGCACTGCCCTAAGGAACATTACTGACATGCCTAGTACATTCCTGGCACATGCCAATGCCAAGTAAATGTGTCAAGTACATACACGGTACGTGATATACACATAATAGATACATTCCTCGGTATGTGTCAAGCACGTACTTTTGGCCGGAAGTAACCTTATTCCTTACATGTGTATTTCACATGATTGCTCTATTCACGTACCTATCATGTACATTCCAATGTACCTCGAGGAACATTCTTTACACATGATCAGTATGTACTTGTGTTGGGTGGATATAAGGGAAGAAAATAGAACAGATGACTAGTTTTCGATCCCTGCACAATATTATTAGCGATAACATAAAGTGCAAACGTGAAACAAAAGCAAAAATAGGAATGGCGAAAGAAGCCTTAAGAGTCTTCATCCCGCTAATTTTGAAATCATGTGATAATTTCAAATAGATAAAAGATAATCGAAATGTGGAACAAGAGCGCCCTAGACAATAATATTTTACATGAGAAACCGTTATCACGACTCACTTATCTGCTTTCGATTTCGAGCCATTTTGAAAATCGGCATTTATTTTCGCGTTTCTAAACAGCTGAAAACGGAAAGCCACTAGGTGACTTGTGATAACGGTACCTCGTGCAAAATAATATTGTCTAGGGCGCTCTTGTTCCATATTTCAATTATCTTTTATCTATTTGAAGATATCACATAATTACTGTAAAATTAGCGGTATTTTAATTTCGCCGGGATGAAGACTCTTAAGGAAGGGGAAAAAATCAATTTTGTGAGTACTTTAATAAAAAGCTTAGAAAAAGATTCATAAACTGTTTCGTGCGGGGTATTGTACTATATGGGGCAGAAACACAAAAACGATGAAAAACACTGGAAGCTCTCGTCATGTGAGTTTGTAGAAGAATGTAGTGTGTGAGTGTGGAACGAGCAGAAAACGAATGAAAATGTGTTAAAATAGTAGGAGAGAATAGAGTAATTTTAGATGTAATTGAGAAGAGGAAGAGAAACTCGTTGGGACATTTGGCTGAGAAAGAACTGTGTCATGAAGCAGGTGCGAGATAGAAAGTATGGGGGAAGAAACAGAGAGGAAGGGGCAAAGAAGAAATTCAGTAGGTGAACGATATTAAAACAGAAAATTGCACGTGAAGACGAAAATGATAGTTGGAAACCGCGGTGTATGAAAGCTTCTCAGTTGCGGCAAGTGATCTGCCGATAATAGCAGAATACCTACGATGATGATGATGATAACCTGGCAACTCACCGAATTATGGTTTCCGGTTTTGTAAACAGAGCTGATATATCGAAACGTATTGCGGTTTTCCCGAAACATACTGAACTAAAACGTTTATTTCGATTCCTTGACTGGAAGCAAAAGAATTTTCGGTGCGTTACCATGAACAATCCTAGTTCCACAGTACTACTTTTCGCACTCCGTATATTGAAAGTTTCTTCTCCCCCGGGCAATAATATTTTTTGAAGTCATCATTTTTTTTGCATGGAAGTTCCTCAATTTTGCTGGAAATTACGTATCCCTCCTAGAGATAGCGATAAGATACATAGTCGAATACTATATCCAAGTGACATACTTGCGTCAAACAAAAGGGTAATACATAGTTCGAAAATGCCCTTTCCTAGGCTTTTAAAAAGAAAACCATGAAGCTATTTTTGCTGTCATTTCGTTCTCAAAGTTATCTGCAAACTGGATATGAACACTGAAAATTTAATATTACCGTTCGTTTGTATTTATGATGTGACAGCTGTCATCTGGCAGGGACATAAAAGCTTGTCCTCCTTTCTTTGGGCTTTGCTGTTAAAACGACCCGTTTACGCACAAGGAAGTGCGTCGTAAGAGTCATAGGAAGGGTGGAAGGGGAAGGGAGCTCTTTTGGAATGAGAGAATTGCGCGCTATGCAGCTGACTATTACAGTATAAGCTGTTAAGAAAAAAAAAGAGGGTGGTGGGGCAATTTGACTGACATATATTGTTTGTTGGTGGGGAAGAGAGAGGGAAATGACCACGCAGAAAGAAGGTTCTCTTGCTGTGAATACGGTCTACAAAACGTCCCTCAGTCCCCAAGACCAATCAGACAATCTTGACCAAAAAGGAAAATTCTCTTTTGTTGGCAGATGCCCCTCCCGGTTAGGCCTTCTTTGTTTTGTGCCCCGTTTACTTCACAAGAGGCAGGACCCACAAGAAAGAAAATGCCAGGGGGAAAAAGCCACTGGTCGTAAATTTCGTTCTTCACTCGGGGTCACTGACGGGGGGAAATCCAGGTTATGGCCCTTCAACCAATCAACAGCGTTGGAGTTGGTTCATGTTAGAAAGCCTTGTGAACGAAGGAAAAAACTGGGGGAGGAAAACATCGAATGAGCAGTGTGTGTGGGGAAGGGAAAGAGAAAGAAAGACGGGGGGACACAGAATTGGCAGCTGATCCGTCCTCTACTTCCGAAACTTCAATGCCGTGGCAGAAGAAAGAAGAAAAGAAAGACGGTAAAAGTTATAGGCGAAAAGCTTTTGTACCTCTTTTAGCTAAATTTTTTTCCTTTATCCTAATCCTAACACTTTTCTCTCTTTATCCTTGCTCAAAAGTGTTGCAACCCAATTAAATAAACATCGAAATTATTAAAAGAGATTTAAACTGGCAGTGTGAACAGTAAATTTACTAGTGATATACGTATATGTGACCTACCTTGAGAACTATGAGCGTCACTTTAGGAGTATATGTGGCATTGTTAGGAGTATGTGTGTCAAGAATAACAGAAGATAAAGAACAATAGATTCAATTTACTACATATGAGCTTTTTTATTATTATTATTACAAATGCAATACGTAGAGATACGTAAATAAACAATTTGTTTTAGTAGAAAAAAGCTATCAGTTACCACTAACAACGAACAACATACCTGTTAACGACACAAAAATTTCTTTTACTCGATTTCCTTGAAAGTTACGAATGAAAAAAATGAAACGAAATACTGGTATACGGACAAAATCTCGCGGCCGAAACATCGCCGCCCAAAATCTCGCTGGCCAAAACCTCGCGGGACAAAATCTCGCCGGGCCAAAACCTCGCGTGGCCAAAACCTCGCCGCCCAAAACCTCGCGGGACAAAATCTCGCCGGGCCAAAACCTCGCGTGGCCAAAACCTCGCCGCCCAAAACCTCGCGGGACAAAATCTCGCCGGGCCAAAACCTCGCCGCCCAAAATCTCGCCGTGCCAAAACCTCGCCGCGAATGAAACTTTTCTTTAAAATTTACCCAATGTGTTTCCTAATATGGAATTCCACATTACAAATAATAATAATAATAATAATAATAATAATAATAATAATAATAATAATAATAATAATAATAATAATAATAATAATAAGATACAAAACATCGTGTGCGTGGGCTTTATCGGGTTATTCCCGTTTCCTCCCACTTTCTTTATTCGATCATTTCCTTCGTCCTGGTCATCTACGTCTCCTTTAACCTATAGGACATAATCAAGGGACGTCGTAAAAACTCATATATTGTTTCATATTTTCATAAATATTATTAGATTTTTGTTAAAATTTTAAGTTTTTGGATGTTCCAAAGTTCACGAAACTAACCTCGTTAGTTGTCATTACTTTCCTTACGCAGACTTTCTTTCCCTATAACCAGTTTAAAAACATCCTGTCGCCCTACCTTCACATTGAAATCCTCTAATACAGAAATAGAATTTTCATATGGTATCGCGGGACTTGGTCAAATACCCGTGATACTTCTTCTGAAACAGCGTCTTTTATACCGTCATCCTTATCATCTGTTGGAACATTTACATTTTGGTCAGGCGAGATTTTGGGTATGGCGATATTTTGGGGCGCGAGGTTTTGGCCCGGCGAGATTTTGGCCCGCGAGGTTTTGGGTGGCGAGGTTTTGGCCAGGCGAAGTTTCGGCCCCGCGAGATTTTGGCACGCGACGTTTTGGGCAGCGAGGTTTTGGCCAGGCGGGGTTTTGGCCCGGCGAGATTTTGTCCCGCGAGGTTTTGGGCGGCGAGGTTTTGGCCAGGCGAGGTTTCGGCCTGGCGAGATTTTGGGCCGCGAGGTTTTGGGAGGCGAGGTTTTGGCCAGGCGAGGTTTTGGTCCGCGAGGTTGTCGCCGCGAGGTTCTGGCCGCGAGGTTTTGTACCCAAACCTATTACTCCAGTTTAACGTCCCACGAAAAAATGAAACGAAATACTCCAGTTTAACGCCCCACGTATATCCCCTTTAGTCTAAGGGAGACGGATGAGTAAGGAAAGTGAATGATGATGGAAGAATTGGTGGAATGAGATTGTAGGAGGAAACTTGAATATCCCGAGAAAACTTACGGACACCGTATTGTCCACCACCAACTTACTTGACCGGGGATCGAAACAGTGACCCCACGCAGTATAGATAAGCGCTCTACCATTTTTTTAAAAAAAACTTCCTGACTCTTATTTTCTCTTTACAGGACTACTAGACTCGATAGGGACACGAACACAGAAACATCGAGGATACTTAAAATTTCAAAGTTTCTCCCATCGGGAATCGAACTGCAGGACCACATACCCCAAAAGTATACGTTGTAACCATTAGACCAGAGGGAAGGGATACAACTGAGCCACTGTGCAGCACCAAAACTACGGAGGAGCATTTACTCCCAAGCAATTCATTTTCTCCAGTTCGATGACATCTTATCAACTGATGTAATGTCTGTATCATCAATATTATAGTGAAACGAACATTAAAGTTTAACAGTTTATCACTATCTTGAGCAGGGGCGGATCCAGGACCGATTTCTGGCGGGGGCGGTGGGTTGTCATACTGCTACTTTTAAGGCTCCAAACTTGGGGATGGGTTATATATATATATATTAAGAAAGTTTCCCCTTTTGGGGGCGGGGGGCAATAGCCCCGATCGCCCCACCCTGGATCCGCCCCTGATCTTGAGTTATATCTCATTAATCATCTTGTTGTTAGTGTAATAATGAAAAACTTGGCCTTGGTGGCGGTATATCAGTTTTATCAGATCTTAAGTTCACGTGCAGCATCATTTTTTAGTTTTATAAATAAATTTTCTCTTCTCACACGAGAACTACACACTAGAACTTGAACTCACTATTGTTCAATGTTGATTGATTTTGAGTTTAACGTCCCGTTCGGCAGCGAGGCTATATGAGACGTAAACCTACTGATTAACGTGAAATCCGAACCACATGAATTTGCGCTGGGAATCGAACCCGGGTAATTTTGTTCAATGTCTATTTATTGGTAGAGCCATGGTAGAGTAGATGTCAAATCATCCTCAGGTGGCTTCAAAAGCCTCCAGTGAAGTACTCCTCCATGTTACTTTGTTAAATGAGAAGGATATTAAATCAAACTCTTGGTATTTCGGTTAACCTGCTGGAAAAGAAAGCTATGTTGTAGATGTTTTTTTTTTCTTTCTTTTACTTCTTGTACAGAAAGGGACGTACAAACTTAGTCAACATATTGTTTGTTCTTTATAGAACCATGTTTTGATATGTAAACCCCTAACATGTTGAACACTTTAAAATAATACTTCAGTACTTTTTTTTTTAATGTTAATGATAATTTTTATTATTACTATTATTGATACATATTAGCAAAATGTATCCATTTTAATACACATTTAGCGATGACAACAACGTGTCCCGTCAACACCACACTCGTGCCGTTTATGATTTCTTTGGACTTTGAATTACGAATGCGGTGAGGATGAATTTTCTACTTGAGTACAAAGAAAGCCGGTTGGGGACGATTTGAACGTATCAAGTATAATGGACTTTTTCTTTCTTTTCTTTTCTTTCTTTCTTTTTTCTTAAACGCTAATACTACTGATGAATCATAACTGAAATAATATAGTGAATCATACAGTCTTCGACAAATTTCGATCCTGTCATAAGCGTTGACATTGTCCCGTAATATGGGATGAATTATCTCCTTTCCCCTCTCGATTAAAAAAATGTGATTCACGATATTTTTACTTAAAATATTAGATATTTATGCAGAAAGGCGCAATTTTTTTGAGATTACAAATCGTACTTATGATTTGAATTTTGAATTTAAAATCAATCACGGAGGGAGCTCCTCCGTGACTAAGAGGTTAGCGTCGCGCCTTTGGCGTGTGAAACCTTGGTTCGATTTCCGGCAGGAGCTCATGTGGTTCGGATTCCACGTTAATCAGTAGCTCCCGTCCCACATAGCATCGTTTCTGAAAAGGGACGTTAAACTCAAAATCAACTCAACTGAAATTCAATCGCGGGGGAAGGGGGGACACGGTGGCTCAGTAGTAAGGCGCTTAGCTCTGGTACATGGGGTCCCTCGTTCGATCCCCGGGCAAGTAAGTTTATGGTTGGCCCCACATCGTGTACGTGGGGTTTTCTCGGATACTACCGTTTCCTCCCACTTTCTCACTTTACCAATTCTTCCATCATCATTCACTTGCCTTAATCATCTACCTCCCTTAGCTTAAAAGAGCACAATCGTGGGACGTTAACCTGAAACATTTCATTTCATTTTATTTTTAAAATCAATAGAGAACAATAGGTTGAGCTTATTTCCCTTTCCAACTTCGGATCTTATAAAAAAAACGTACTGTAATGATAACTTTCATAAAAGTTTTTCTATTTTGACACAATATACTGTTATATTAACGAGCGGAGGAAACAACTGAATTTTAACACACCATGTGTGGCATGCTATTATGTGTTTATTGAAGTTCTGACATAACGTTCGGACTGCTTGGAGTTGAAGTTAGTCAAATTTTAGATTTCACTTCCTCCCCACCTACATGATTTAAAAGCAAAAGTATTCTAAGATAACTTTCGTTAAGAAAAAATAATCGATTTTGGTCCAATATGACTTCATTCCCTTTTCCTGAGGATTTCCAATTTTCTCAACTCCTTGGAGTTGAAATGGGTCAATAATTAGGAAAGTCTAGGATTGCCAACTGGCCGGTTTTTGACCGGCCTGGCCGGAAATATTGCTGTTATTTTGATTAAAGCCGGTGACCGGTACAAACTTCTTACCAGCCCCTTTATGACCTTTTTTTAAAAATCAAATGTGTATCTAGTTCCAAGCAATTTCATCTAGTTCGAAATATAGATTTAAAAAATAACTTTCATCCTGCAAATCCAAAACTGTCACCTTCCACCATCTATCAACGATTAATATATTTTGTTCATCTGTTTAGATATTTTTAAAGAGATGACAGGGACTGTATCAGATAAAATTCGAAATTTACTTGTAAGGAATTTTATACATCTATTGAGAGTGAAAAAGAGCTTTGAAAAAGGACTTCTTAAAGTAATTTCCTGTAGTTGAAGTACAACTTTAAGAAATAAATTTCATTTTCCAAATCTAAAATTGTCACGTAAAAATTATTATACTTTTGTTCATCTGTTTGTGGTAAATATAACAAAATGATCAATGCCGATTTCAGTTTCTCATTTATAGCACAATGTATCTATTAAGCTTATTAGTGAATGTACTAAGGGTATACAGAATACAGGTGCTAATGCACTTTTGTTCACAATAGTACCAGATGGATCCGAACAGATATATTTCACACTTAGACCTATATCATTGGGAATTTTGAAGGAGTGTCGGTTTTTTATTTTCCAGAGTTGGCAACCCTATAGGAAACCCATTCTCCTCAATTTTATGTCATATATTTTCAGTGAAAATTTATTTAAAAAATTCAGATTTTTACAGAGTATAGTAGTGTTCTGTAGTGTTACTCATGAGACTAGACGAAACGAGAAATGAGTTTACTCGTCTCGTCTCGTAAATTTCGTAGAATTCTCGTCTTGTCTTAATTTAGAAAAAGTTTTCTCTCCTCCTCGTCCCCTTTTGTAAACTTATGTACAAAATTTATGACCTGATTTTTTCTTAACTTCAGTGATCTAGATGTTACCAAAATTTGTCCGAGCCACGAGTAGTGTTGCCACGAAACGAGACATTTCTCGTGTCTCGTCTCGTCTCGTCTCGTAAACGAGACGGGACAGAACCCTCTTAGACGAGACACGAGACGAGACAGACTACTTGTCCCGTCTCGAAAACGAAACGAGACACGAGACGAGACGGGACGTCTCGTGAAATGTCTCGTCTTGTCTCGTGTCTCGAAAATGAAAACGCTGGCGGGAATGGCCAAGATTGAAATTGCCAGTGGTCATATAGATTGCAAAAGGAAAATCCCCTTTGTGAGAAAACATGTTGAAAAGCCTTCATAGAAAAGTGTCCTCTGTCTATTGAATGAAACAATCGTGATACATGAGCTTCCAGAAATATCATCCTTAATGTCTTGTCCCCAATTCCCCTTGCTGTAAACTGAGGAATTCTCATTTTTTTTAATTTCTGGCTGGAATGATGATAAACAAAATCAAAGACAGGGAAGATTTTTACAAAGTCAAGAAACCGAACTACCACTACCATCTATTCAATTTGAAAACTGGGTAAGGTCTACACTTGTCTTTATTCTCTGGTGGCGGTATTCTTTTGCTATGTGAACCGAAAACGGCAATTGAAGTATGTCATCTTGCAACTAAAATTTTGTCTTCTCTCTCTCTCACACACACACACATACACACACACACACATAGACACACACTTTTACCATTTTACCAATCGCTCGCTTATTATACAACAGTCATGTTGTAAAATTCACCTCTTCGTTTGGAAGGCGGGCGGACGACAAAGGAAGCAAAGATATTATCGACGAACCCTTCAAATTGTTTGCTTTCAGCAAATTTATGATACTAATAATAACACTTTAGGTAAAGAAGTTTTACAGGGGGACCTTCGTTTTGTTACGCGGAAATGTTTGATCTGACCAGAGTGCGAAATTGCCCTCTGCTTTCATGTTCAGAGGAGGGGAATACTTCCCTTTCCTAGTGAATAATATTCATTAGGACCTGAATTATCTTCAGAAATTGTTTCTTACAGGCGCATAAAACCTCTCGAACTTGATAAGTGTAAAGAACATTTGGTATAATATTCATGGAACTCCGTTGAAAGCAGAAAATATCATGAGAATGATCAAAATTCGAACATTGAAGAACATAATTAACAGAAATGAAATAGGATACCCAAACCATATTTTTAAACCTGCTATAAAATGTATATCCTATATTTTTACTAATTCCTTACTCCCATGAAAGTATCCTGGGGAGGATATTCTCTCCATTTTTTTCAGACTGAAATCCTTTTATCCCGTACGATTCCCCCCTTCCCCCTGACACAGTACGAAAAAACAAATGTTGTTAAAATCCATACACATGACCCTTCCGGGACTCAACCCGGGGCCTTCAAGCCGATGGTCTATCGCCGCATACCGCTAGGCTTGGTATGAAGATGTACGTTGTATGATTGAGAATAGATCCCGACAATATAAGGAACTTTAATCCAAAATTGCCACCAAAAATCAATTTTTTTTTTTAGACATTAGCTAATCTGGGTGTATTGTCATGAGTTTTTTACACAAACGGGGCAAGCACCACATAGTAGCACACACCCCGCGGTTATGGGAACAGATTTGAACCATAGAGGTGAAGACTGGCCCCAAGCATTCTTTAGTCCGATGTGTCGTTCAGCTCCCATTACTATGGCACTTTAAGTAGAGCTTAGTGTGCAGTAACATATAAAATTTCAATCAAATACTTTCCATTACTCAATAAAATTATTTGGTTCCGAGCTTTTTTTTTTTTTTTTAAAAAAAATAATAATTACAACAAATCTAAATGTGCTAAAATGGAAAGTAGTTTTTGGATTGTTATGGGTTAACACTGTGAAACCTAAAGGCTGGAATATATGAAATCAAAGTGTACACACATATCTATCTCTCTATTTATCTATATATCTTTCCATCTCTCTCTCTCTCTCTCTCTGTATATATATATATATATATATATATATATATATATATATATATATATATATATATATATATACGAGACACTATATACAGACACTATAAAGCAAGTGGGCTGATAGTATACGATAGTGTCGGGGATGATGACACCTTTACATCGAACTTTGCTTGTCGTGTAAACATTATTTAACATTAGTGTCTTCATCTTCGACGTACCTATGAGCAATTTACTGTATATTCGTGTATTGAAACTGGTGAAACAAATTTCAATGTTTCAGAATGTTAAAAAAAAAAAAAAAAAAAAACAGAATCGAGAAGCCTCAGACAACTAACAGCAGAGATATATTATCTTGTAAACTATTTGTCCTTGCCTTGTGAGCTTATTTGAATTTATTTTTAAGACCTTTAGGCAACTTTGGCCGAATGGATGATGATGGGAAAATTAGTGGAATGAAGAAAGTGGTAGGATACTAGACAACTTCGAGAAAACACACACATTCGAAAAATGAAATGAAATGAAATGAAATCTTTGAGTTTAACATCCCACGTTTATGCCGGTTAGGCTAAAGGAGACAGTGATGATGAGTAATGAATTAAATGGTGGAATGAAGAAAGTGAGAGGAAACGGGAGAACCCCCGAGAAAACCCACGCACACGGTGTTTGTCGACCACAAAGTTCACTTGGCGGGGCTGGGATCGAACCCGAGACCCGAAGCACCAGAGGTGAACGCTCTACCACTGAGCCACCGCGGTCCCCACACACATTGAATGTTTGTCCACCATAAAAGCTCACATGGCACTAACCGAGATCGAACCGACTACCACATACACCAGAGGTGAAGGCTTCACGGTGTAGCTACCGTGACATTTCTTGTCTTGTGTGTTCTGGGTAATACTTGTAGCTTACAAGGGAAGAGAAAGAGATTATATATCGAAGTGGAAGATGGTTTATATACCAATCGAAAGCACTAATGACGCCTATTACAAAACTGTAATAAAAATTTTCCGAATGCATATACTATGCGAGTTATATGTATATATAGAGTGTCCAGATAAGCCGTTACCACCCCTTGAAATCGCAAACGATAAAACAGATGCCAAAACTGGAAAACATGTGTTTGATCATTTTAAAAGTACAACGTATCAAAGCAAAAATTCTTGTCACAAGGCCACCCGCAGTGTACTGGGCGGGGTCCAACTCAAAAATTACAAAAGGTAAGGGGGTCAAGTAGTATATCGTTCGAAACTTCTTGGGAAATGAAAGAAGACGGAACAAGTCTCAATACTCTAAAATTACCTTGTGCAAAATGGCGGCCGGTCAAATTGTCAGCAAAAACGTAATTGTAAAGTCGATGGCCACCCCCCAAAAAATCCTGAAACGGTGAGGCAGATGTCAAAATAGGAAAACATGTGTGTCATCATTTCAAAAGTTCAATGATTGGAAGTAAAAATATTTGTCTCAGGGTTCTCCACAATGTCCCAGGGGGGTCATGTTCAAATTGTTCAAATGGCAAGGGAGGTCAAGTAGCACATCGTTTAAAGCTGTTATTAAATGAAAGTAGATAGAACAAGTATGGACGCTCTACGATAATACTGTGCAAACATCTTGCATTTTAGTTGTTCTTTCTGTAACCGGGTTTTAGTTTATTTTTACTTTAATTCTTGTACTCAACGGAAAGAAAGGAAATGCCCCTACTGTGAGATTCTGCTCTTTGAGCTCAATAATATCTAAATAAAGAAAAAAAAATAATAAAATAAAAGCAAATTAAGACATAAAGAAAAGAAACGACAACATTTGACATCTTTAAGTATAGAACTGACTAGTTAACATATAATGTACTTCCACAAACATAAATAAGTAGAGGTTGGAGCCATCAGAAGTAAAGACTCTTACCTCTACTTATTTATGTTTATGACTGCACAACAGTTGTACTTATGCTCGTTATCTGGTTTATCAATTATAAAATGATTCAAACGAAAGAATTCCTTGCACCAGGAAGAGTAAATACGTACAAATGTCTCAGAATGAATACAAGTGCCGATTGCAAAATGGAAAGTGAACGTGCTCAGAAAATCGAAATGAAGATGTACATTTTGACCGGCCGCCATTTTACACAGGGTAATTTTAGAGGATCGAGACTTGTTCCGTGTTCTTTTATTTCTCAACAGCTTTATTTCACCATATTTGCCATTTGAAAATTTTGAGTAGGACCCCGTCTGGAACCTTGTGGAGGACCCTGGGACAAACATTTTTACTTTCAATCATTGTACTTTTGAAAAGATGACACACACCTTTTTCTTTTTTGACATCTGTCTTACCGTTTCAGTTTTTTTTTTCTTTCTTTGGAGGGTGGCCATAGACTCTACAATGACGTTTTTGCTGACAGTTTGACCGGCCGCCATTTTGCACAGGGTAATTTTAGAGAGTTGGGACTTGTTCGTCTTCTTTCATTTTCCAAGAAGTTTTGAACGATCTACTACTTGACCCCCTTACCTTCTGTAATTTTTGACTTGGATCCCGCCTGGGACTCTGCGGGTGGCCCTGGGACAACAATGTTTGCTTTGATACATTGTACTTTTATAATGATCAAGAACGTGTTTTCCAGTTTTGGCATCTGTCTCATCGTTTGCGATTTCAAGGGGTGGAAATGGATTTTCTGGACACCCTGTATATTCATATAACTCGCACAGTATATGCATTCGGAAAATTTTTATTACAGTTTTGTAATAGGCGTCATTAGTGCTTTCGATTGGTATATAAACCATCTTTCACTTCGATATATAATCTCCCTCTCTTCCCTTGTTAGTTGTATCTTGATTAGCATGGTGCAGCCTGCTACATTTTACTTTCGTTCCCATGGTATGCTGCTATATTTTTACGAGATAAGACGAGACAAAACGAGACGAGACGAGACGGGACAGAACCTCTCGAGACGAGACACGAGACGGGACGAGCACATTTTTTTCGAGACGAGACATGCTTTGCACGAGACGAGACGAGACAGCCTGAAGTCTCGTCTCGTCTCGTCTCGTGGCAACACTAGTCACGAGGGGTCCACGATAACAACATTTGGTTATCGGAGTACGTTTTAGAATAATTTATGCATCTTTAAACATTGATAAATATTCTTTATTATGTTCATAGAATCACGTTATCAATTTATAGTTCTTTTTGCTATGAATCATGTAAAACTAAAACAAAGTTTGAAATCAAGGACTTGGGTGAACTGGTGTTCCTACCAGACTCAAAAAATTCTCGTCTCGAAAATGATACGGAAATTGTCATGTCTCTAATTTCGTCTTGAATTAAGAATGTATTTCTCGTCTCGTTACTCAGGGGGACAAACGGGGCTTGTGCTCCACGCGCCGGATTGGGGGGCACTACATGTGCAAGTACTTATTTTCACTATAAGGCAAGAGAAAAGTTTTAGCAAACTAAAGATCATAAAAAATTACCTCAGAAACTTAACAGGACAACAATGACTCACCAACCTTAGGATCATATCCATAGATAGCTTCAAAGCTATCTTTTGCGGACATTGTAAAAACAACCTTTGCAGCCAAAAGAGCCCGTGAAGTTATTTCATTTAATTTACATCGATTTAAGAGATCTGCAAAATGTCCGAGTATAATATTCGAGACAATAGCTTGACTGCTTGTCATAATTAATTATTTTATTGTAAAGCAACAGACTGTTGATTCATTCTACACATATGCACATCCCAATATAATTACAGAAACATTGTGATTTGCAGTTATTATGATAAGACTATAAGAATGTGTCAAGCATGCTACTTTCAGATTACTTGGAAATCAAATACTAACTAGTTTGGTGTTTTATCTTGTACTAAAAATTAAATTATGTACTGCAATTTTGAAATCAAGCTTTACCACTTTAAGAAAAAATGTAATAGGAGAATTACTGTGATATGCCAGAATTAGTCCCAGAAGCGACAGTCCTATTAGCGACAGGAACTGTTATCTGTCCTATGAGCGAGCGATTCATTTGCATTGAGATGATGGAAGATGATATGATTCCATCTCGTAAAATATGTTTGCCTCTGGCGTTATTAGTGCCCGAACAACCTTGGTATGAAATATGTACGTGCCAATGATACTGTTCCTCAAATATATTTTTCCTCTACTGTGAGTGCAAATAAAACTTATTTTAATTTTCGAGTTAGATTTGATATAAAACATATCAAATAACTTAACGAGACAACAGGGATATTTCCATGAAAAGTATATTCCTAAAGGTAAAACAATCCAAAAGGTAAACAAACTCTTTAAACTACCGTCCCCCCTATTGTACGCTACTAAAACGTAAACTAATTGCTTAATTTGCCTTCCTCCCTTGTTTTGACTTATACATAAAAGCTTGTCGTGTAGCAATCTGAAATAATCCCTTATAACTAGACGAACTTTTAAATCCTGCGAGAGATTTGTAACTTGTGTAATAATTTCTTCGAATACACCATTTTTTCGATTTCTTTGATATTATCAAATGGTGAACACCTTTTTCCCATGGGCTCCCGATGGGAAGGCAGGGGTCGCCCCCTGGCTCACAAAATGTATACGTAATATAGCAAACCACGTGTATTAAATACCAGATATAGCAGACGTGATACAGCAACCATGGAGATTCCCCTCCCTAGAAAATTTTCTTCGGGCGCCCCTACCTCTTTCTGATTTCTTTCTGACACAATGATAGTCATACGTCCTGCAAATAAAATCAGAAAAATAAATCTTATAGCCAAAATCATCATCAGACGTACACTCTGGATCTTGGCTAGAAGATCGAAACGTCACGTGTAAATGTGTTTTTATATTAAATAAGTGCAGTCTTGTTCAGTAGTGTGTTTATTTTTCTGATTTCTTTCTTATGCCATAAACATATTCAATCTAAACTTATGCTCCGTATCATTTTAACATGAATTTTTTAATTATATTAGAATCATAGATACTCTAAATATTTAGTTAGATTTCAACTTGATAGAGTAAATGTATTCATAGAAATTAATTCAAAAATATAATATTAGGAAAAACGTAAAAAAGATTGTTAATGTAATGAGAGCATTCTTACGTGTTAAATTCAGGTAGAGCGAAATTTTTCATAGTGCATTTTGTTAGGTTCCAAATCACATTACCATGAAACAAGTTAAAGAAGGAAGAACCTTATCTTCTTCCATTATCTTAGAATGTACGAATCGGTGACTCATAGAGCAGTTAACAGATCGAATCGGTCGCTCATAGGACAGTTAACAGTTCCTGTCGCTAATAGGACTGTCGCATGTGGGAAGACACCATATGCCAATATCAGGTGTAGTCGGGGAGCGTTTTGGTTTGGTTGATCAGGGGGAGGGGGCGCTGAGGCGAGTTTTTGCCCCGGGTGCCAACTAGCCTAGTTACGTCGCTGGAAACAAGAACCGAGACAAGACGAGAAATTTCTTGTTTTCTGGACAACATTAATGTTTTGTTGTAGATTAGAGACATCATCATATAGTTTGGGTTTGAAATTAATGAGAGAGAAGAGGGAGGATCGGTCGCTTCAACAATGGACAGCATTATAAGTTAACGTGGCCGATCGTCTGTGTTATCACTGAGGAACTATGTGATTACATGTGCTAACATTAACATTGAAATGCAATAGTGCCATCGTTTCTGCTCAATACAAAATCTGTACACTGAGAGAGTGTCATCTTTATGAAGATCATTAATCAGAGCGATATATGGAAATCAGGGCTAACATCATCTCTCTAACACTACCATAGACATAACCAGAAATATTCGATGGAAGGGGATACTATGTCACAAGTGTACTATTATTATTATCTTCCTATCTTTCTTCGTGGAATAGATGTTCATTTGTTTTACGGATACTGTTTTTCGTCACAAAAAGATGTATTTCCACTCCTTCATGTTCAGATTCAGAAAATAGGATCATGTATTTTCCTCACAACTTGTCCATTTGACTGGAATGCTTCAGGTTGATTGTAGTTTTCCTTCTTTACGTGAAAATATACAGTATTTAGACTTTCAACTTCTTCCTCACTTAAATGATCTTGTAGCGCAGTGTGCAACACAATACTGTACAGCTCACAGATGACGAGAAGAACCCTAAAACAGGGGCAGCGGGGAAAGGTCAACGACACGGTCAAGTCCATTTTCGGTTTTTGAAGTGTGGTCTATACTTAGATGTCATCTGCTACTCCGTGTAGTTATCTGTGTGCTATTCCGTGGTATCATTTGAAACCCCCGTGCGAAAAGTAGGCGAGCCCATACCTACATCACACTACTTCTGCTAGGGTTCTTCTCGTCATCTGTGAGCTGTACCTTCTGATTGTATTCGTATCCGACAAGTATTGCTGTCTGGGTTATTAACGCACCTATTGCTTGGGTACCCACAATCATGCCCTATTAAAATGCGGATAAATTCTGCCCACTTTCAATTATAACAATTGCTGTCTATCAACATGCAATCTCGAGTGTGTTCTTTCTCTTCAATACCACCAGTCGGGGTAATCATGTAATCAGCTTGGCTGCTGGCCATACTTTCTTGTGTGGAGAGGATGAGAGGTGGTTCCAATTCAGTGAGCACTCAGTGCATAACGACTAGGAAAATGAAATATTTCTTTAAAAGTGTTTTTTTTTTTAATGTATTCTATTATTGCTACTTAAGTGATATTCAGATGTTAAATAAGAATGATTACTCTGATATAGAAGGGTAAGTTATTCTTAATAGTATATCCTTAAAGGCCTAAACTAAATTAAAATAAAAACAATATATATGTCCGATATAGAATAGTGCATTTCCTGGAGGAATTTTCAGAAACACCAGCTATTTAAATTATAGTATTTTACATCTACAGTTTTTAATTTTCTATTATTATACAATTCTTTCCCGACAAAATGCAGCACTAAATAAAAATGATCATAGAATGATATAGTCATCCAATAGAAATTACGATAATATGTGTTTGTGATCTTTTCTTTCGTTGTTGATAAGCGTAATTTAATATGTGATATCTAGGCCTACGTAAAATTTTCTTGGAACATTAGTTCGGTCGCAAAAAAACACTTCTAGCTGACAGATTTTACAGGGAGAAAATTTTCATGCTGTGCCATCTCATTGATAAATAATTCAGTCGCTGAGGAAATTGTTTAAACAATCGGTCGCAGATCACACAGTCGCAAATTAAAAAGACACTACCTCAAACTAAAATGTAGTGGATAATCTGGTTGTTCGCTCACTTGTTTCCTGCTCATTCGTCTGTGTATTATCACCAGAATGTTGCAGGCAGTTTGTCATTCATATCAGTAGCTGATATTTAAAACGGTATGTATTTATTGTTATACATACTTATGCATTTACGTACGAGGAGAAGTCGAAAAATAACCTTTCCCTCGTTTTCCCCTGAAATATGGGCAAACAAGACGTCGGTTCAATAGGGTCTAGGAAGATTCGGTGTAGAAAATTTCGATGTAGGAAGATTCGGTGGAGAAAATTTCAGTGTACGGAAAACTCGGTGTGGGGAAGTTAGGTGTAAGGTGGATTCAGTGTGATACATATTACATATTTACCACTCAAAATAACATAAAACTTCATATCGTGAAAACGAAAACGCCATAAAATACACGTTATTACGTATTTCAAAAAAATAAAAAAATAAATAAAAAATAAAAAAAAATAAAAAGAAAATTTACGTTTTGCATTTCCTTATCTCTTATATGTCTCCATCACACGATCAATCTGACAATTTTTGTCAGAAATAAAACAATTGCAACTAGGTCTATAAGTTCAGAGAATAGTTGTAAAAACATAATTTATACAAACAACTAAAAACATCTTCCATGTAGTACACCAAAGAACATATATGCATATGTAAAGTTCAAAAATACATGGATCAAAAAAGCCTTAGTGGGATGGGCTGGTTTTATCAGATACTAGTTGTAGAAATAGTTTTGAGATAATAATAGGAAGAAAGGCTAAAATAATAAATAAAAATAACAAGTTTTGTAAAGTATTTACTACGTCCTAAAACACCTACAATATACACTATGGATAATATATGCATAACAAATGCGAGATTTAGAATTATTTGTCAAAATGACAAATTGTAGGCCATTCCTTTCAAACTTGAATAGTGTTTCCATTTTCAAAAGTGGTTGCAAGCGACTGCAGTCTGGAAGTGGTGCATTTAGAGTGACTGCATCTGGACTTACTATTATGGGAGTGACCTGCATGTAGCCGTTCCCTTTGCACGACATCCAGCAATCTCCATGTTGATTGATGGCTGCCACCAATGTGAGCGTTGAAACCTCGATGCCACCCCTCAACAGCATTGTTTATTGCTGGAAGTTCTCTGATCGCAGAATCATACCATTGGCTCCTTATTGACTTCTACTCCTATCAGATGTATCACTTCAGTTGAGGCATTTATTTTTGCACCTTAGAGTAACATAAACTATGTCGTTTTTGAATAATTTAGATTTAAATATTAATTTATAAAATAGATAACAAAAATCGTTAGAACTGTTTTCGAAACATCTGCAATTTTCAATTTTACTGTTCCAAGTAACGTACATTTATTTTTGGAAGTAGATAATTCTAGAAGACACCGTCTAAAACAGCATAATCACACGAACGGACATCGAGAAATTAATTTCACGTCATGGAAGGGCCATGAAATGTTAAAATCCGTCGAAATCTTGAATTCAAATTTTTCACGATCGCATTAAAAAAAAAAAAAATCTTATAGCAGATAGTTAAAGCATGTTCCACACAAAGTTTGAACTTAAAACTAATACGGTCTTTTATCCTCAAAGTTAAGTTTCTAATGGAGCCTACGGTCTTCTACAACGAGCCTTTCTTTATACGTAGCATTCCCCTCACCGAGTTTTCCGTACACCGAATTTTCTTACACCAAGTTTTCCTAACCGAATTTGCCTATACCGAGATTTCCTACGCCGAATTTTCCTGCTCCCGGTTCAATGGGAGAGCCATATATACGTCATTTGGTCACGTACAACGTAGATCCTGCAAATGGCGGTACAGCAATGCTAAAGGATGAGCGGCACATTATGTGCCTCTTGCCCGGCAAGTATGGAGGAAAGACATGTTTTGAACTCATTGTTAAAGGAGAAAATGCGAGTGGTTGTGCGATTTGAATGGGCCCGTAGGACGTCGGATGTTAAAATCCATAACATTCCCGTGGAAATGTGTGGTCTACATGTCATGTCGAAGCAAATGATGTGAAGATGGTGCAAACAGTTCGGTGAGAGGTATGACAGTCCGTACAATTCCGACCGCGTGTACAGCAATTTCCATCTCTTTCCGGCATTGAAGAATGTTGACAGCGGAAGGCACTTTAGAACCAATGACGAAGTGAAGGCAGCCTTGAAGGAGTTTTTCTGTATACAGGACACGCATTTTTTTTAAATAGAATTCTTAAGTTTTGTAAAGCGGTATGGAAAGTCCATCGGAGACCTTGGTTCTTGTGTGTAAAAATTAGGGATGGGCAAGACCTGTTTTTTTTATAAAAACCGGAAACCGGTTTCTAGAAAAACCAAAAACCGAAATTTTGGTTTTTCACCGAAACCGGTTTCGGTTTTCTCGAAAACGGTTCGGTTTTCTCCAAGCCGGTTTGGTTTTCTTAGAAACCGGTTCGGTTTTCACCGAAACTGGTTTCGGTGAAAAAGTTTGGAAAACACACAAAACTATTTCTGTGGAAACAGATGCGGTTTCCGGAGAACAACGAAACACTATTCTGGTCAGAAATAGAACAAATTTTGGATAAAACCGGAACGATTTTGAAGAAAACCGAAACCGGATCCGGTAAAAAAAGAACCGTTTTCTAAAAACCGAAATACCGGTTTTTGTGTCCACCACTCGTAAAAATAAGGTAAGTCTTATTTCTTTTTTTTTAATTATTTTCATTTTTGCAGCATATTATTCGTTTTACATAAACACATTTGTCCATAGCTGCCAGGGGAAACTTGTTTTCCGATGTACCCTCGTATTATGTGGTGGTGAGGAGTGAAAAGTAGCAATTGCCTTCACTCTGCTTTTGTCTTAAATCTATCTTTGACAGTTTGGATACAAATACTATTTTGCTCACTATCAGGAAAATGTAGATTTGTTTATGTGTGTTTGTGTTGGGCTGAAAAGTAAAAAAAAAAAAAAAAAAAAAAAAAATGTGTCGTTAAGCTCTGTAGTGGCTCTTGTTTTTACAACATGAGCTTGGGTAGTTAACAGTTCTTGTATATAGTTACCGGATGTTACAAACTGTCATGAGACGATCATAAAAAAAAGTAGAAAACATCAGAGTACATCTTTCTATTTTTTCTTTTTTTTTTCTTTTTTCAGTACAGCGCTCAAGAGGAAGAAAGAAACAAAGTCGTTAAAAATGGTTTGTCATTATTTGAGAAGTATCGGCATCTGCTAGGAGTGTTTATCGGTAACAACCCTAATGATGTTGATGGCATGTGTAGAGAATATAAGGTACGTATGTCCAAGTGAGATGCCGTAAAAGATGGGAGGCAGTGCTATAGTGTGAACACAATAGCTATAAACTTTTCAATACCCATTTGACGAATTAAACCTTTCTTCACTTCACGTCACATCAGATAGAGAAATACGTTGCGTACATGGTTAGTAGCAGAAGCCTATGATAGTTTGCTTCGATAGACATGGTAACAAAAAGGCCAATAAAGTTGGTGCCACTCTGACTGTAGATTCTGTCAGTTTGTTTTCGGAATGCTTATATCCTCTTCCTTTGTTTGTTTGTTTGTTTGTTTCTTTTTATGAAAAAATAAAGAAGGAATAAAAGATAAAATCGAGCTAAAACCACCCAGTAAATAAAAATTGTGATCAATCGTATTTAAAATTAAGGTTACCAACATGTCAATATAGTCTATTTGTTTTTGGTCTTTGGTCAGAATTAAACGTCAATAATAATAATAATAATAATAATAATAATAATAATAATAATAATAATAATAATAATAATAAAACTGGCTTTCACCCATAAAATGTCACATGCTGGAGGAGGAGAGGGGGAATCAAACTGTGAAGTAGCTGCACTTAAAGAAAGCGCAACACCTGCGGTATCGACATTTGCACTACTTTGACTAGGCCTATCGACATTAGTGGTACTGGGATATTTGCGGTACTTTTCAAAATAACTTATTCTCTAAGCTAAGAGAGGATATTTTCAGGTGTTCAGTTGGAGATCAGGCACACAGTATCAACTGCTACGAAGAGACTAAGTTTTATCACATTGGTCTAGCTAGCAAGTTGTTCTAGGGGCGAATAACATGCCTCGCTCACAGCACTACAACACTTGAAGGTTTCGTCCATAAAAAACGTAGCGTGCTCAGTTGTACACTGTCTTCTCTTCGCAGTGCAAAATATTAACATTCTTCCGGACTCTGTGGTGTCATCCACAAGCAGGAAGCCTCATCACCTATTGTCAGAATATACACATATTCCACGATGTATACCGCAAATGACCCACTGTCTAAGGGAAAGTTTTGAACAATACCGCAAATATCCCAGAAAAATTTGTTTTCTTATTGTACCGCAAATGTCCTGATAATGAACTTAAACACTATTTATTATACTTCAAAATAAATAAATAAATAAATTCGGCATTGTTTAGAAATGATTTTTGGTCATTGTTTACCATTTCCAAAAAATGTTCTGAAGTGTTCTTCAGCATAACAGTGGTTAATATAGGAACTCAGTAAGAGTGTTCAAAATGTACCTGAACTTCTGATGTGTCCAATGAATAAATAAACACAGGAACGATATTTAGACAGTATTAGGATTTACAAATCGTTTCTGCCCATCTACTCATTGGACACATTAGAAGTTCAGATCCAATTTTGAATATTCTTACTGAGTTTCAATTTTAATCACTTCTAGTTACATGTATATATTCTTCACTTTAGGACACTTTTTGGACATGTATTTTAATCAATGACCAAGAATCGTTCCTAAAAAAAAAAAAAGAAAAAGAAAACAAAGAAAAAGAATAACAAGATTTATATTTGGCAATGTATGACGTGCCCTGAACAAGAGTAACAAGTTTTTGCAATTCAACTTACCATAGCTCCGGAAGGGGGCAACCCCTCCTGGAAATATATCTGGAAGAAACATTGATATAAATATACTGGAACATGGGATCCAATATGTTGATTCCAAAGCGGGGTACTTTTATGGCATCTTATTACATGAGTTCATATATATATATATATATATATATATATATATATATATATATATATATATATATATATACAGCCACGGATCCAGAATATGATCAAGGGAAGGGCTAAACCATAGTTCGCCACTTTCTCCAGTGTAAAGAAAGTAGGATTGAATCCCATTTTATACAGTAAATACCTGAGCGTCGAGGGAGGTTATAGCCCCTATAGCTCCCCCCTTGGTTCCGCGCCTGTATATATATATATATATATATATATATATATATATATATATATATATATAGAGAGAGAGAGAGAGAGAGAGAGAGAGAGAGAGATGGGTATTATAATCAGTGAGACGTCTACTTACCAACTGGGGGAGGCAGAGTTCGATTATCGGTGGTAGGATATTTCTCTCATTATACCTTCGTTCCAATGAGGCTCTGAGGTTCACCTAGAACCTCTTTAAAATGGTCGTTGAAGCAATCTGGGATTACCTCTACATCATTACCAGCAGCGGCGTGCCGTCAAGGGGACTAGGGGACTAGGCTAGTCCCCTGGCGTTTTAATTAAAGTATTTTGTGATAAATATATACCAAAGAAAACGAAAACATTGTTTGTATTTCTCTATTTTCGTAAAATAACACTATTTTAATTGTTCTGACACAACTATAGTCAGCGCCCGTGTGCTGGGTGCGACAGCGAAGTGGAGATCGGAAACGCTCGGGTTTTAATCGGCTTTTCTCGGGGAAGGGAACAGGGTCCAGCCAGCTAGTCCTCATATTATGTTGTCTAAGCTCTAAGCACGGGCGTTCTGTCGTAAGCGAATTTAATGCTCGTTTGCTTTTTACAGTTAATAGTTTTAACGCAATTAAATTTACAGTATTACCCTTGACACTTTAAGAGATCTAATGAAGTGTGAACTTTTTAGATTATCAATATATTTTGAAAATGACTCAAAGAATAAAATATGGAAGGGGACTCGTTTGAGAAACCGAGTCCCTTGCAGCAAAGCGATGGCGCAAGCAGTGATATTACTTCAATTGGTATAGGGGACAGTAGGGGTGGGAATCGGCCGTTTCAGTGTTGTATTCTGGACCAATTATTCATGGTATCATTTGGATTCCTTAATTTTCAAGAAAAGCAACAAATAATAACCAGTGGTAGAACAACTCCAAGCATTTCCATTTAGACAAAAATGAAAGATTATATACATAATATCAAAACTAATTATTTTGCTTGTTCGAAATAGTTAACTGCATGTAAGACAAGAAACAAACTGTATTGCTGGCCTTGTATTCTGTTCCACATAGAAAAGGACGTGTGGAAGAATGATGGCTTTTGTGACATGAACAATTTTCACAAACCCAAGCTGCGCCAAGAAAAATGTTATTCATACCTGTCCACAATAACTAAATTGAAAACTTTCGGGAAACCAGAATTGATTTTCAATTGAGCAAGCAATGCAGAAGTTGATTCAAACCGGGAACTAATGAACCGATTGATTTATTCCTCTTGTTTTATGGCTAAACAAGAGCTGTCATTTAGAAGTCATAACAAACAGGAAGATTCTGTCAATTAGAGAAATTATATTGAAGTAATTTAGTTACTTACTAAGTACGACACTAAATGGACTTGCAGGGGCGCCTGAAGAAATTTTTCTATGGAGGGGTCCATCTCCATGGTTCCTATGTTGCGTCTGGTGTTTCTGGTATTTAATGTACGTGGTTTGCCGTATTACGTATACATTTTCGTGAGCCAGAGGAAGGTCCGGGCCCCACCCTGCCCTTTCGTTGGGGCGCCCATGTTGACTTGTCATCTTCACAGCATGGGAGTGTTTCAAGGAACATCAAGCAGAATTCAGAATTATATTATTAAATGTGTTGGTGAGTAATTCTGGATAAAATTAAGTCAGAAATAAACAATACACTTCTTACAGCAATAATGTTGGACAAAACTACGGACATTGCAAAGATCTCTCAACATTCAATCGGTACGTGAAAGACGGCAATTCGTGAAAGATTTATTTGTTTTGCAGGTGTTACTAATGATTGCACTGCGACTGCACTAAGTCAGCATGCTTTCCAAGTTCTCTCTCACTTTAATTGTAAGCAAAAGCTTGTAGCACTAGGTTATGGATGGGGCTGCCACATTTTCTGGACATTTGAACGGTTTGCAATCTTATGTGAAAAGGTGTTTGAGTGCACTCACCATACACTGGTATGCTCACAGTCTAAATCTCGCTGTTCCACAGTCTCTTAATCACATCAAGGAATGTAAAATATATTTTAGAATAAGTTGCATTCCAAATTTCTTTTCATATTCATCGAAACGCTGTAACGCGCTCTCTGAATCAGAAGTAACTAAGCGATTTCCAACGGTTGCCACTATAAGATGGAATTACAATTCCAAAATTGTGAATGCAGTAAACGAAAATCAAATAGAACTCTTACGGTGTTCTGAGAACATTGTAGAAGATTCAGATAATTGCGACACCGAAGCTTTCAAGACTACAAAAAAGAAAAAAAGAAAAAAAAAATGTATGAGTTATCATTGAAGGATTTCGATTTTGCATTTCTACTAAAAGTTTTGTCATTTTTTTTTCGCACACGGATATACTATTCAACATTGTTTAAAGTAAAACCTTGGATGTGAAATATTGCATCCAGAAAGTACAAAAGATGGTATCTCAATTTAGAAATGCAAGAAACGATTTTTAAGATTTATAGAAAAGTAGAATTGGATGACAATGGGAACCTTCTAATAAAAGACGTAAAGTAGATGACTCAACAGATTCAGAAATTAAATACGTGCGTCTCTTCAATGACATTATTGATACTGTGATTTCAAGATCTCAGTGAGTTACAATTTCTTGAGCTGTTAGATTTAAAGAATTTTCAGTGCTTGAAATCTCGATGTCCTGATTGCTTGTTTTTGGCCCTTAAATCAATTTACGGGAGTTCTTTTTATTTTAATTTTAACAATTTGCAGAGTGAATTAATATAGGTTTACAGACTCTTAGATTTTTCAAATAAAACTGTGACTGAAATTATCCATTTCTTGAAAGAAAGAGGCTTGGTTCAAGAAGCGTTTACAGAAACATATAAATTGTGTTATTTGGTGTCGACAATATTACTCAGGACCTCCACTCTACAGCACACATTCTCTTTGAACCTAGTCCCCTGTGAGAAAAGTCACGACACGCCACTGATTACCAGCGTTGGCTGTTGAAGAAGTTCCATTGCTAAAAATTCAAATATTATCCGTAAAAGTTAAATTTTCGTATTTCATTCTTTTCTTTTCAATTCTCCTATCTCGAATTCACGCTTCGTCTTACATAACAACGTGTTTATGTTAAGTTTAGTAATTAATTTTCCTCACTCAGAGGCAATATCAAAGTTGGCAAAAAAAAAAAAAAAAAAAAAAAAAAAAAAATTAAATTGTTCTATGCAACGAAGACAGTAACAGCACATTTGCAATAAAGACAACACCTACAATCTCATTTTAAACATCAATCAGCTAACAGAACTTTTGTGTGGGTGAGTAGCCAATCAGCGCGCAGTTTACTTGATCGTTCACTATAAGAAAAAAAAAGTTTAATTTCTTGGAAAAATAAAGAAGATATGAAGCTTGATTCAGCATGCCGTATCACTAGAATTTATTTTAAAAAGTGTGTTTGTTTTTCTATTCAAGGAGGAAAAGGGAAAATGACATAGAAATTTCGGTATAACCGTACCCTAAGAGAATGAAACATCTTACAGTTCCAGAAAGCTACATATAATAATACGTGCATAGATAAGTTTTCTTTCCTTAGCTTCTAGAGATAAAATTTATATTTTTACGGATGTGATCTCTTTCTCAAAAGCTGTAATTGCTCACTTGATCTTAATTGTATACAGAAATAGAATGTCGACAAAAATCGCTCTCTACCCTCCTTCCTTGATCAAATATAGGGCTCGATGGTACTAAATTGGTCTTAATCGACTTAACAATAAACTCTGTAATTTATTTATTTATTTATATAACAATCACCAGATACAGCTCCGAGGCCATTTTACACTGGATGTCCAACAACAACAATAACAATGGAAAGGATTTGGGAAGGTATCGGTATGTTTAGTAGGTACCATCCCGGCATTTGCCTGGTAGGACTGAAGGAAACCCTGGAAAACCTCAGTCAGGATGGTCGGCAGCGGAATTCGAACCCACGACCTCCCGAATGCGAAGCCAACGCCCTATTACTTGAGCCACTTTGCTCGGTAATGATAAGAGGATAAAGGTTGACACTTTTACTATCGACAGTACGAACTCTTTTAATATTATTTGTAGAGACCGGATGTCAAGCTCTTTAACATTAAATATATCATCAAAAATAACGTTTTAAAGTATATATGGGGGAGGGGTGCTTTAGTTTCTATTTAAGCCAATTTTATTTTGCCTATTTCGCCATTCCTACCTACATAATTGCTGTAGTGCCTAATGTTGCCTATTCTATGCATTTTCTTCAAAACAAGACTTTATTGCGGAAAAATATATAATTTTTAGTATTTCAAGAAAGGATTTTTCCTCTTCCGAGAAATGTTAAGTGTTGTTTGTAGTGCGATAACTAAATATACTGGTAAAGTGATGCAAAACTTCGAACTGCTGTGTGTACTGATAAGTGTATACAGTATAATTTGTACTGTTATGTGTACTGATAAAGTGTTGTAGAGAATGTATTTATCAAATATACATGGAATACATGTTAAGCTTCGTTTTCATATATATACAGTAAAAGAAGATATTAACAAACAGTTATGTTTTTGCATTCTTTGAACATTATCTATGACTTGAATTTATTTTTAAATCGTATTGAGCGTTTATCTGTATTATTTCGAATTACATTTTAGTGCCTATTTTACTGTCTATTTTCTAAAATTTTAAGTGCCTACTTGCCTGCCTGATTTTCCAGCTTTTTAATGCCTAAACATCCGGTTTCTAATTATTTGCATTTTTGTTCTCACTTATTTTGCACCAATACAGAACAACAATTTAGCAAACTAAGACTATTAGAAAACAAAAAAAGGTTGTCAGCAACATTCATAGCGTCGTTTTTGAAACTAACTCCCTGTTATGTGTGTGTGTGTGTGTGAGTGTTGAAGTAAGTGGAGTATCTATCTATCTTCCCTTTATTCCACACTGGCGGTTGGTGGAACGGGAACGGCCCGTCGCGGCGACGTGGTCAGCTTTTATGAGAGAAGTTTTCCGATGATGTCATCCTTAGAACACGTGACCTGCAACTCGAGCAACTTGTAATGGCAAAATAAGAAACAGGGCCACTTGGATTATCTTCTGCATCGGAACTTCAGCAAAAAGCTACGGAAGGAAAATAAGAAAAAAAAAATAAAGAAACTTTAAGAAATAGAAACAAACTAAAAAAGAACGAAAAAGGGAAAGTGAAATGAAGGATAATCGTAGAGAAAGAGAAGGAAAGAGAGAGAGAGAGAGAGAGAGAGATACTAAAGTAATAAATGGGACGATATCACCGACTGGACTACTAGGAAAACGAAAATATAGTATATCTTGGAAATGTATTGCACGAGACATAAATAAAATAAGTTCAAGATAAAGAGAGGATAATCACGGATTTCGTCTTGTAGTTCAGCTTCTATTTCAAACCAGTAAAACATATTTCTTTAATGTTATTAGCATTTAACAAGAAAAAAAAATGACTGAAGATGAGGTATGTACCAATCGATAGATTTGTTTGGGATGAACAAAATTATATCATTAAGTATTCTGTCTATTGACAGATCCTGGAGATCCTATTATTATTATTATTATTATTATTATTATTATTATTATTATTATTATTATTATTATTATTATTATTTCTTCCATGTTTCTCGATTTTCAGCTTCCTCTTTTAACTCCCAATATTTTCTTCTGTTTCTCAGACCATCTATCAGTTGTGTTCTTCTTCCTATTCCTCGCTTTCCTTCCATTTTTCCTTCTATGGCGATATGAAGAAGACAATTTCTTCGTAAAATGTGTCCAATTCAATTGGCCTTCCTACGAAGAATGCTGGCTAAAAACGTCCTCTTCTCTCTTATCCGTTTCAAAACATCTTCGTTTGTTACTCTCTCTCCGTTCATTTTATCTTCTCCATCTTCCTCCAACTCCATATTTCGAAGCTCTCTAAATATTTCTTCTCTAACTTTCGTAAGGGTGGAAGGCAACGGGAAACCACCACTCTATTTTCCCTAGTTTGCTGGCAGCAAAGAATAGAACATATGAACAATGGTCTTTCGCAGGTCAAAATGTAGTTCCGGAGGTAAAATATCTCCCCATTTGGATCTCCGGGAGGGGGATGGCTTGGGAAGGACTATTGGACGAGAAAGTAATAATGGGGGGAAGACAGACAGAGAAAGAAAGACAGGGAAGAGCAAAAGGTTTAGGATAGGGACATGGAACATAGTACTATGTTACAGGGAGGAAAATTAGAAAATCTTAAAGAAGAAATGAAACAAAATAATTTAGATTTGGTAGGAGTTTGTGAAGTTAGATGGGAAGATAAAGGGGTATTGAACAGCGAAGGATATACAATGTTTTACTCAGGTAATGAAAAGGGCGGTCATAATGGCGTAGGAATAATTCTTGGAAAGCGCTTAAAGGAGAAGGTAATGAAAGTAGATTTTATTGATGATAGAGTTATGATGTTAAGACTTAAAGGGAAAACGAAGGATCTAGTGGCGATACAGACATATGCACCGACGACTTCGCATGCAAATGAAGAAGTAGAGGAAAATTATGAGAAAATAGAAGAAATTATAGATAGGGAGAAGAAGGATGCATGCATAATTCTAATGGGAGATTTCAATGCAGTTGTGGGAGAAAAACAGGAAGGTAGTATCGTAGGCAAATATGGTTTAGGCTAAAGAAATGAAAGGGGAGAGGGACTGGTGAATTTCTGTAGACAGAATTCACTAGTAATTGGGAACACTTGGTTCAATCAGCACAAGAGAAGAAGATATACATGGAAATCACCAATAGACGGCGGAAGATATCAGATAGACTATGTTATGATTCAGGACAGGTATCGGAATAGCTTAAAGAACGCGAAAACCCTTCCCGGGGCTGATATTTTCTCTGATCATAATCTTGTGCTGGCCGAAGTAGATATTCAACTGAAAAATGTAGGCAGAAGAAAAGTAGGTAACAGAGTATTGAATAATGAAAAGTTGAAAAACGAGGAAATAAGAAATCTTTTCGCTGAAAAATTCGAAGAAAAATGTTCAAACGAGGAAAGGATAGGCGCAGGTAGTAACGCACGGTGGGAACATATTAAACGTTGCTTACAGCAGGCTGCAGAAGAAGCAGTAGGTTACCGCGAACACAAAACTGCTAAGAAACCATGGATTACAGAGCAGATGTTGCAGAAAATGAGGGAGAGGAAGATGTGGAAACAGGTTGATACAGAAGAGGGCAGAAAGATGTACAGAAAATTAAATAATGAATTACGAAGAGAAACAGACAGAGCGAGGGAAGAGTTTTACAAAAGAAAATGCGAGGACATAGAAGAATTAGAAAGAGTTGGGAAATATGAGGAAATGTACAAGGAGGTGATATCTGTGGAATTTCGTAGGAAACAAGGGGGTATTATGATGGCAGTAGAAAATAAGAATGGGAAGGTAGTCAGCGAGAGAAATGAGGTCATAGGAAGGTGGAAAGAATACGTTGAAGACTTATATGAGAGTAGGGATAGACCGCGTAGCCTAAATGTTGAAGTAGAAAATGAAGTAGGCGAGGATGATAAAGGATTTAGTATTCTTCGGGATGAGTTTGAAAAGGCTATATCCGAGATTAGGAATGGAAAGACAACCGGAATATATAAGATACCAACCGAATTCATTAAAAATATAGGAGTCAAGGGAAAGAAAGAATTGTTGTGACTATGCAATGAAATGCATGAGGCAGGAGAATGTCCAAAAGACTTTCTGAAAACGATCATGATACCGATGGCTAAGAAATCGAACCCAAAGAGATGTGAGGATTATAGAACTATTAGTCTCATATCTCATGCAGCTAAAATTCTGCTCCGAATACTGAACAGAAGGTTATATGGAAGAACAAATAAAGATGTTGAGGAGGAGCAGTTCGGGTCAGAAGAGGCAAGGGCACAAGAGATGCTATTGGATTATTAAGGGCGATCGGTGAAAGATTTATAGAAAAAGGAAAAGATGTGTATGTTGTATTTATTGATCTAGAAAAGGCTTTTGACCGTGTGAATTGGGAATTGTTGTTGGGAGTTCTAACAAAGATAGGGTTGGAATGGAAAGATAGAAGACTCATAAGAAACTTATACATGAACCAACAAGTAAGTGTTAGGATAGGGGAAGAACTGACGGAAGAGAGTGCAATTGGAAGAGGAGTTCGACAAGGATGCTGCCTCTCGCCAACACTATTTAATGTCTATCTAGAAGAGATAGTGAAAAAGAGCCTACATGATGATGATGGCATTTCGGTAGGAGGTAGAATGATTAGATGCATAAGATTTGCAGACGATATGGCGCTTCTTGCAGAATCTGAAAAGAAAATCAATAAAATGTTAGAAAAAATGAGAAAAGGCTTTGAAGAATATGGGATGAAAATAAATGTTAGAAAGACAAAAGCCATGGTGATTGGAACGAAGGGGTCTGTGTCAAATATAAAAGTAGGAGGGGAGAAAATAGAACAAGTGAATAGTTTTCGATACCTGGGTAGTATTCTTAGTAATGACATGAAATGCGAACCTGAAATAAAAGCAAGGATAGGAATGGCGAAAGAAGCCTTTAGGAGGGAAAAAAGTCTGTTTTGTGGGACCTTGAATAAAGAGTTGAGAAAAAGACTCATAAAATGCTTCGTGTGGAGTGTTGTACTATATGGGGCGGAAACGTGAACATTACGTAAAGGTGACGAAAATCGACTGGAAGCATTCGAAATGTGGGTGTGGAGAAGAATGGAAAGAATTAGTTGGGTCGAGCGGAAAACGAATGAGAGAGTGTTAGAAATGGTGGGTGAGAAAAGAGCATTTTTAGATATTATTAGGAAGAGGAAGAGAAACTGGTTGGGACATTGCCTAAGAAGAGTTTGTATCATGAGGGACGTCCTAGAGGTTATGGTGGCGGGAAAGAGAGGGAGGGGGCGAAGGAGACTACAATTAATGGATGATATTAAAACAGAAAGATCATACGCGAAGACGAAAAGGTTAGCGGAGGACCGTGGAGCATGGAAGCTTCTCAGGCAATACCAATAAAGGCAGAATACCTATGATGATGATGAACTTCCGTAATGTCCAAGTCTCTGAACCAGTAAGTCCAATACTCCATATATAGCACTTGACCAACTTTCTTCCTCCGTCCAATATTAACTCTGCTGGTTAAGAGTGATCTTTTCTTCTTGCATGCCTCTTTGACTATAGCAATTGCTAACTGATCTTCATGGTGCAGGAAGGGTCTCTCGTAAAATACTTCCGAGATATTTTAAATGATCGCCCTCTTGTCTTTGTATTACTCAGACCTTTAAACGCGAGTTTGCACGGGATATTCCCATGACTTTCGATTTTTCGATGTTGATTTCCATTCCATATTATTTCCCAGTGTTAAATATTTTGTCCATCTCCTGTAGTCCTGCACTGATTCTAGCTAATATAACAGTGTCATCTGCGTACGTGATCTTGTTAATGATTCGCTCTCCAATCTTGAAATCTCCAATTCCCATTATTGCTTTCTTCATTAAACACTCACTGTACACGTTGGATAACTGGAGCGACTATTACATCCTTGTCTGACTCTTCTCCCAATCTACGCACTATTGTTTTTTCTTTCATTTAAGCACAACTTGACTCAATGTCCTATGTACAGGTTGCGAATAAGTCGTCTGTCTCTTCTGTTGACCCCGATTTTTTTAAGTATTATCAGAGGTTTGGTTCAATTGACTCCGTCGAAAGTAGGTATGCCCAAAATCTTTAGGAATCGGAAATTTCACTTTCTGGATTTCGGAGAAATTCCGGAATTCAGAAAAGTTCCGAAATTCGAAAAAATCCGATGTCGGAAAAATTGCAGAATTCGGATTCCGGAAAATAAAAATTCCGGAATTGGTCATCCCTAGTCGAAAGCCTTTGGCCAGTCGAACAGGCACAAACACAATTCTTTCTTTACGTCAAGAACTCGTTCTAACTCTCATCAAGCTAACAGCTCCTCTGGTGCCTTTTCCTTTCCGAAATTCGAATTGATCTCCCTCGAATATTTTTTATATCTTACTTTCTAGCCACTTATTCAATATACGCGCAATAATCATTGTGGGAAATAAGACTAATGGTATTGTGATTGCTGCACTTTTTTGTTTGCTTTTTCTTGTGTAGTGCAACCATTGTAACATCAAGAAAATCCTTTGGCCATCTTGTTAATAAGTGAAGCCAATACTTTCAATGTTCTGTCTCCTAGTTTTTTGAGCAAATCTGCAGGTATATTGTCGCCCCTAGTGACCTTCTTCCTTCGCACGTCTTGACGACTGGTACTACTTTACTCTTCAATGAACTGGGTCCTTTTTCATCATCCAACACCTCTTCCTCTGCTTCGATCGCAATATCTTTGGGACGGTTCTTCTGATCATACAGATCCATTATCTATTTCTCCCTGATTGTAAGGATACTTTGATTGTCGATGACTACATAAACTTGTTGATCTTCGATCCTACAACGATACTTGTATTTCAACATCTTTATTATATCTTTATTTATATTTGTGGGCAAAATGTGCTTTTTAAATATGCAGAAGCTATTCAAAAAAGCAAGAAGAAGAATATGAAAAGAGATATAGATGTAATTTCTTTTCTGGTTGTTATGCGATTATATTTTGTTATAATAGTGTTTCGACGATGTGAGTTAGTTGTCACAGCAACGAAAAATAAACAATATAGAAGAAAGGATCCATCTCGTGAAGTCTATATGTACAATTTTTAAAGAGTGTACTTGTTTAACTTGTTACGTACTACAATAAAAGGTAATATCAAGTATGCAGTGTGTAAAATGGATTTTGATACATCAGTAGCCTTAGTTATATATATACAGGGTGCGGCAGCGTTCATAGCGTGATTTGACTTGCGTGGTACAATGATGTACTGCATGAATGCGCGGCAGCTCGTGTACTAATGAGTTGCTATTTCGTATACTAATGAGCTGCCATTTCGAGTGTGACAGTGATATAGAGCGGTGGAGCACACAGCATCGTGCCTTTGATGTTGAAAGTTATTTCAAGAATAACGACTCTGTTATTGTTGCCCAGCGTCTATTTCGGCAGCATTTCAACTTGGGACGTCATGGGAAAGTTCCAGATGGACGGACCATTGTGAGGTGGGTACGTGCATTTCGAACAGGTTCTGTTTGCAATGGCAAACCGGCAAGAAGTGAAAGAACTGTGCGGACACCAGAAGCCGTGGAAAATGTTCGTGCTGCAATATTGCGTAGTCCAAAAAGATCTGCTCGTCGTCATTCACAAACTGTGCATATGTCCGATCGCTCATTCAGAAGAATATTGCACGAAGATTTCCATTTTCACCCATATAAGCTGCAGATTGTTCAGGAAATTAGGCCTCGCGATTGAGTTTCACGAGAAACATTCTGCATAACCATGCGTGATCTCCTTCGCCAAAATCCACAAATATTGCACACCATCCTGATGTCATATGAAGGTCATTTCGAGTTATGTGGTTCAGTAAATAAACAGAATATGCGTTATTGGAGTGATGAAAACCCGCATGAACTGCACATCAAGCCCTTGCACAGTTCTCGTGTCACAGAGTGGTGTGGAGTTGCTTCCTTTGGGATTATTGGCCCTTACTTCTTTGAAGATGACAGCGGTGTGGTTGTAATTGTCACCAGTGAACTCTACCTAAAGATGCTGCAAGACTTCGTTCTTTCCCAATTAGGTATGGTAGATGTGGATGTGGAACAATTATGGTTTCAACAAGACGGAACGACCTCGCATACAGCCAGAATTTGCATGGATTTCTTGCGACAGACATTTCCGAGTAGAGTAATTTCCCGTCTTGGTGACATTTCTTGGCCGCCTCGCTCACCTGGTCTTTCATGTGCATACTTTTTCCTTTGTGTTTACCTTAAGCAAGAGATTTTCCGAACACGTTGTGCCACCATTCCTGAGTTGAAGGATCGCATCAGAACTGCCGTCGGCAATGTCCCAGGGAATACGTTACGCCGAGTTATGGAAAGCTTTTTCCAACGCCGCCGGCATCATTTGACAGGAGTCATATTCAAAAAGTAATCCATGCAATGGACAATGACTTACACATTAGTAAATGGCATACCTTTAACTATTAATTGACATAGGAGGTAATAAATAAATTACAGTTACTGCCTGATGGTATGTTTTTAATATCCTACTATGAACGCTGCCTGACCCTGTATATATGAACTGTGGTCGTTATAATTCCAAACATGAATATACTTTTGTTAGCGTTCCCTCCTAATTCTTGTGCTTTCTGATACATCAGATTATATCTGCCGCACTGGTGAAGTTTCTTTATATCTTCACATGTCTGTTCCATGTGCTTTTCTTTGGCTTCATCCGTCTCTTTCCTGAATTCATTATTCAGCCTTTTGTATTCTTCGATGTGTGTGGTTTTCGTCCTTTTAAGTTTCCCCATTCTCTTAAACATCGCTTCAGTTATCTTTGGTTTTCTAGTGCTCTTTCCTTCCTCTTTGCCTTCATCTCTACATTTTTTTTTTTTGTCTTTAAATAAAAACGGACCTATAGCATTTAAAGGAGTATATTACTTCTGAATTTGATGAAATTATCATTCAATAACATTAATGTAATATGTTCTTTGGTGCTTAAGCGCTCCTTCTAGGCCAAACGGTTAGCGTTCGCGCCTTTGGCTTTTAAGACCCAAGTTCAATTTGCGGCGAGTTAGATCTCACTTTAAGTTGTAGGTTCACGTCTCATGTAGTCTCGCTGCTGAAAGGGAGGCCAAACCCAAAATCATATCACCTTCTCTACTTTAAAAAACATGTCATTTATACATTGAAAATGGCGAAAGGTTTAGGTAACTTGATACATCTTGTAATAATTCCGTAGTTTCGTAGTAGCCTTTTCCGTTAAAAGTGTCACATAAAGGTCTCGAACCAGCATTGACTCACTCTGCATCTATTGAAATAATACTTAATTAACTGACATTTCCTACGTATATACACAAACTAAATACATTTGTAATAAATTGATGCTTTCTTTACAGTAAAACGAAAAGCTAGAGTCAAAATCATGTAACAATAAGGTAATGTCAACTGATCTGCGCTCATGTATAAAATTTCAAAGCTTTATTTAGTATGAGTGTTAAATTTAAGTTTCAAGACTTGATTCTAATAAACAAATAGAAAAATAATCTAATAAAAGCGTTGTTTGAGACAAAACAAAAGCAAGAAGAGTGTAGAGAAGCGACACAAAACATGAAAACTCTCTCTGATCGTAGGCAGTCCTTTAACTGACGAAGAGGATCAGAAAAGGAAATGTGCAAAATTTGAGACGAACAACGTGGAAAATCAGGAAGTTGCACATAAAAAGTTGGGATGACTCACAATGATTAATTGTTGTTTTAAAATTACAGAGGAAGAAGACGGAGAGAAAAAAAGTTTGTCGCACTAATTCTCTGACTGTCTTTCATTGTGAAAGACTAATGGAAACTTTGGCCTTCTTTATTCATACAATCTCCCATCTTGAGTTTTGCATATAATACAATGGAAATGAGCGCAAATAGAACTTGTTATGCTTATGCTATGTAAATTAATAGAGAACAGGATCTAACGGGAATGGAAGTCCGGACTATGCAACGAAAGGTGAGCTTGGGAGCTTATACAGAATTGCAGTTTAGATTAGCAGGTTCTTTAATAATGGAAAAGTAGGGTTAAATTATCACAGAAACAAGGTGTAAAGTTGAAGATTTTGCCTCTTCACCTAATATAACATGAAACCACAGACGTACACACTAAATAGGAAAGACGAAAATGGTTACCATATACCCATCAGCGAAAACATGACCACCTACCTACCTAATATTTGGCATTTGACTCGCAGGATAGCAGCATTCGCGGTTTGACATGTAAGTAATGAAGCTTTGATAGGTGAGTGGAGACATGGCGCACGCCTAATCACTTAATTTCTGTAAATTCCATAGGCGGGGCCGATAAGTTCAGATCTAACATTCAATGATATCCCAAAGATGTTCAGCACGGTTAAGATGGGATGAGTTTGGGGGCTATTGTAGCAATTGAAATTCACCACTCTGCTCCTCAAATTTATGCAACACAACTTGGCCTTGTGATAAGAAGTGTTGTCCTGCTGAAAGATGTCATTTGAGAAGAAGTGTTGTTCTGCTGAAAGATGTCATTACCAGCTGAAACTATGTTTCACATGAATGAATTTACTTAATCAGGAATGACCTGCCAATAGTTAGAAGACTCCATGGTGCCCTCCTATCGGGCCAATGAATGATTCCCCAAATCAAATGAAGCCACCAGCAGCATATCGTCGTCCTACCTTGTACGTCTCGAGCAGATGTTTCTCACCCGGCCATCGATGTGATTAAAGGTAATATTATGTATGGTTCATCGAACCATGCAACATTGTGTCATTTGCTCTATGATCCAATGACGGTGAACACATGCCCATTTCAGTTATAAGTGACGATACTGTACGGTTAACATTGGTGCACATGTGAAACGTCGGCTGCGGAGGCCCATATCCAACAGTGTATCTTGAATTATGTGCTCATGTATACTCGTGCTTTGTTCACTGTTAAAATCTGTTAAAAACTGCTGTTAAATTGTGCCACAATTTGCACCTATCCTGCCGTAACAATCTTAACAGTCAGCAATATCTTTAATAACGTTTGGTGCTGATTTCACCGTCCTTTCCCCACTTTTAGAAGGCATTTACCACGACAACTCGTGAACACCGTACAAGTTTCCTAGATGCTCGTTCCAATCCCTCTGACCATCACAGTCTGGCCCCAACCAAACTCTGATGTATCACCAGCCTTCCCTATTTTACGCAAAACAAGTACCACACTGACTGGTCAAGTGAGATCTTTGCCACCGTCTGGCGAGCGGTTCTGCTGTATCCTATCTCCCATGCTTCTTCAAGATTTCAAACTATGGCCTTCATTAGCAGTGTCTGAGATCTTAAAACACAAGTATCATTAGTATTGGTGTAATTCGTGAATCATAATTAATCATTATTAGTTATTACCATGTACTTAGACTTAATAATTGATAGATTCAAGCAAATTTTATTTGAAAATCGCTTAACAAATTTTCCTAGCTATTGTACTTTCAATTCGGTTCAGGTAAGGTTTAAGAACTATTTCATTGCAGACCAAAAGAGACAGAAACATATAATAGATTTCTATATATGGCCATTAATAGTGTTGCTATACATCTCTAACCATGGCCAATTAGCATTAATTAATTCCTTTCATCATATCATGACTATGGTATTCAAACATGTCGCTGAGTGTCAGCTACCATGACTACTATGAATGTCGGCTACATCTTCAACTACAATAAATGTTAAAGTTGATCTGAATCTTCAATCTTTACCAGAGCTAGTGTTCATATAAGTCGTTGTTCCACTAACGCCATTAGCACAGATCTAGACCCTGAACCCAATGACTACCAGCATTGTCTGTTGTCTTCAACCACGATTACTGTAAGTACTAACCTAGATCTTCAACAGTAGCCATTACTAACATTGAATTGAATCTTCGACAATGCCCAGCATTAGCGTAAAACTAGATTTTCAACGATACCTCCATTAATTTCGATCTAGATTTCAAACCACGATCACCATGAGCATACCACGATCTTCAACATAACCAACATTAGTGGATCTGGTTTCTCACATTACTATCGTTGAACTAGACTTCCTAATTAATAGGTTTCAATTACTCAACAAATTTTTCATAGCTATTGTATCTTCTATTTGCTTCGGGTATGACTTGAGAACCATTTGATTCCAGACTCAAAGAAACGTTAAAAATGTAATGAATTTCAAAATATTCCCTTCAATATCGTTGTTCTACATATCTGATCATCCTCTAATCAGCGTTCATTCATTCTTTCATTATATCGTTACTGTAATTGGTATTCCAACATGACCACAATGAATATTAACCACCATGCACTATTATATTTGGTTATATCTTTAACCAGGGCAAGTGGTAACGTTGATCTGAATCTTCCATCTTCACAGGACTACCGTTGATCTAGATTTTTACTCATTAATACCATTAGTAGCGAACCAGATCTTCAAGCTAATCATTTGCCTTGCAAGTGGTCTTCAACCATGATTACCATGAGATCTTCAACAATAGCCACCACTAGCATTATTGAGAATCTTCAATTCCCGATCAACCTTAGCACTGATCTAGATCTTTAACCATAGCCCCATTAACGTTAATCGACATTTCATGCCATCACTCAACCACAACTAACTTTAGTGTTGCTCTAGTTCTTCAACAACAATTAAATATTATTACAATTGAGATAGACTTCATAGCTGATAGATTTAAGCAAATTTTCTTTTTCTATACTTAAGTTTTCTTAATTATTGTGTTTCGATTCACTTGAGGGGCTATTTCGTTCGGGAGTTATTTCATCCCAGACGAAAAGAGAAATAAAAACAAAATAGATTCCTATACATGACTATCAATAGTATTAATCTACATCTCTAGGCATGCCCAAATTAGCGTTAATTCACACCTTTCATCATATTATTTTTATCATTGGTCTTTATACTTAATCACAATGAGTGTTAATCAACATAATAACCACTATAATAGTTGAATATATCTTCAATCATAGTAAATGTTAATATTAATCTGAATCTTCAACCTTAGCCCGAAGATGTATTGATCTAGTATTAAATCTTTACCCTTTAACACCATTAACTCAAACCCAGATCTTCAACATAATTATCATTAGTCTTGGCTGACATCTTCAACCAACATCACTATGAGCATGAAGCTAGGTCCTTAACAATAGCTACTGTTAGCGTTGATCTGAATTTCCATACACTACTAGATCAGCCATGTGCAACAGCCGACCCCCGGGTTAATCTCGGCCCACTGAATCCTTTCATCTAGCCCGTCTGATCCCTAATTGAAAATATACTTCTTAGATAATCTGGAAACGAACTGAAAATATTTCCTGGATAATTGATATCCACCTCGGAAAGTAAACTATTATCCACGTTGGAACATCGAGTGTACCACGGAACATTCAGAGACTAGCTCAGAACATGAAGAATCAAATTCTTCACTAAAATGATAAAATAGATTTTTCCTCCTTTTCTTTAAATAAATATCTTGGTTACCGTTATAACAGTTTCTGTGTGCCTTGATGTTAGTGTACGACGAACGAGTTTCTTTATTAAGTATGGTCATTCGGTTGTTATGAACATTTTATACATTGTCTCATATGGCTCTAAATGCCAGTAAGTCCTCTGTGATTGTCCCACTCCCTTTCCAACTTGCACATACATGTATTAAGCGCCATGGATCTACTTGTTCAACCATATTTATACCCCTAACTACTATTGAGGGCGCGCTGGCTCAGTGGTAGAGCGTTCATCTCCGATGCTTTTTATCCCTGGTTCGATCCCAGCTCGCGCCGTGTGGACTTTGTGGTGGACAAACACCATGCTCGTGGGTTTTCTCGGGGTTCTCCCGTTTTCTCCCACTTTCTTCATTCCACCATTTTATTCATTTCTCATCATCACCGTCTCCTTTAGCCTAACCGGCATAACCGTGGGACGTGAAACTAAAAGATTTCATTTTCCCCCTAATTATTATTATTAAAATTGACTTACAAGTTAGACTTCGTAATTGACAGATTGAGATTTTTTTTTCTTCTTAATGATCTAACACGTTAGTTTTCTAACAGTTGGAACAATCTACAAAGGTAAGGCACTTTCCATTCGCTTGACATAGTTTCGGAATTATTAAAATTTCAGACCAAATAAAAGTTTTTTAAAAAAATGTAATAAGACTTAAAATGTATAATCTTCAAAAATAAGAAAAAGAACTTCATTTCAGAGTAGCAGTAGCACCCTTATTACAGTCATTTTTTATTTCGTTTAAAACCCAAACATACTTGCACACTGTATAAAGTGCGCTGTCATTGCCGTAGCGCTTTTTCCTTAAAGACCTCCCAGCCGAAAATGAAAAGAAAGTCAAAATTTATTGTTGTGTTTTTATGGCGTTTTTCAGAAGTGGTTGAAATTGACGTGCCATATGCATGTATTGCTGTCGGCATGGCGCAGGGAAGACTTTATATTATATATATATACGTTCATCTATCTCAGTAACAAAAGAGACACCAAGCGATTTAGTTTTTTTTTGAACAGTTTCCATTTAGACTTTTCACCCGTCTCGTCCAAGTGGGAACAGATACATAAAAAAAAGAAAGAAAAAAAAGAAAAGGAAAGAAACGTATCTCCTTGCAAGATTAGCTGTATTATGCTTTCTTTTAAAATGTCGTATTTTTTGGCTTTTGGTGGTGCATAAAATGAAAATTTTTCGTTTTATTTGTGAGCCATATTCGTTTTTTTTTTTTTTTTTTTTGTAGCCTCTGCAAGAATGGGTAAGACCAAAATAAGGAATATACTGTTTCTTTTATTTATGATGCAACCTATTATTCTTAAGGATAAACTATTTGATTACAAGGTATAGGAGAAAGAATGGCTGGGTTTTGTGGGGGCGCTATGTAGAAGAGATGACAAACGGTTGGTTGAATAATACATTTTTTTTTGCAACTCAAATAGTATAGTCAGTCCAAAAACAAATGTAAGGCAAATCCACTATACTGTAAGAGAAAAATATATGTTTAAGGCGTTTGCATGTTTCAATATGTGTGGACCATGGTGGAACAGTTTGTTTTCCTCTAAACCAAGGTCATGAAAACACATTTAAATTATCTTCCAGCACGATGGGACATATCCTCACTTTGCTGGTATTGTTTCATGTGCTTTGGATATTAGTTTTGCAGGCAGACCCGTTCCTTCCCTAATACCACAGGATGTGCTAGGCATGTGTCATTTAGGTGTCCCAGCTACTTTTTAGGTACCTGACACTTGACACATATGGTATTCATGTACTAAGTATGTATTTCAGCTATCTAAAATTTTAGGTGCTTATTACACCTAATTGATGTTTGCGACTGTGTACCACAAATGTAGCATTTATATAACTGGCTCGGTTTCGTACTGTGATAGTCTTTTGCTTTTTATGTCGTCACTTGGGACATATATCTTTCATGTACTAGGTACGTCCTTTAGGTGCATACTTTTTCAGATACTTATGACACATAATTGATATCTGAACGACGCACAAATGACAATCAGCTGCTTGCATTTGCTCATGCGCAGTAACATGCAACGGTTTCTTGCGCTTTCTGCTCCCCTTTCTGTTCCTGTTTCAAATGGCAAGCAATAATACAAGTGTTATTGTGAAGGAAAAACAATAAGCCTATTACTATAAAGTGGAGGATGCCTAATTAGAATTATTTATGTTTACATAATCTTATTTTCAATAGTGATTAATTGTGGACCTGAAGACAGAAGTTATGTACGCATACGATGTGTTAACTGTTCTATTGTGTGAGAACGTGTATACTTCGTATATACGTGAACGTGAAATATTTCAATAAAATATTTCACAATTCCTATGCTACTTTTGAATATCACAATAGCAGTTTTATTCTTGTTTCCATATTTTAATCACTCCTTTCCCTTACTGTTTATGGTTCTCAACCGCTATACCTGTACTAATATTCACTTATTTTTCATATTCTACCAAATGCGTTGTGTCTTATTTCACAATTTTTCATTTTTCTCACTATTTACATTTTGAAGACTCTTGTTGTTTTTCTATGCTTCATATACTTTATAAGTTATCATTATTACAAGTATTTTACCATTAATGACAATTCATTTGCCAAAAGCTTCTATGGACAACAATCTCTAGCTAACATCTTCGTCTCGAGTAGCAGTTGTTTGTATTTATAGCGTCAAATATAATTGTAGTCTTTTCTTCTCTGCCCTTTTATCTTTCACTCTCCTTCAAACATGTCCCTCAGAATACAATTTATTCTCAAATCATATCCTAATCAGTTTCTAATACTTTTTTTCCTCTGATATTCTTAACACAAGTAATTTCTGAAAATTACCTGACTTTCTTTATTTTCGGAAGAAGAAATTACAGGACCCAGGATAGTCATACTGGCGGGATTTCTGATGTCCTTGCAGGTAGCGTTACATTCACTTGCATCCATACTTATCATGAAGCAATTGTGTTACATACTATCGTACGGTCTTACAAGGATGCAGCAAGTACTATTTTAAGTGATGATTTGAGTATGCAGTTTGTGAACGCACAGCATGAGAAACGACTTCGTATGGAAATTACACGGTACATGTTTGAAATTCTGAAAACAGATCCTCATTCCCTGGAGAGTGTAACCGCAAACAATGAAAAGGTGGATGTACTGGTAAGACCCAGTAGCCAAAGCATAATTGACTCAGTAAAAGCATTCAAGCGTGTAAAGTTCCAATTTTCGTTGAAAACGACAAAAATTTTGAAACTCGAGGACCTAGCAACAGTACTAGCACAACACTTCCATTCATGCGACTCAAGTGATTCAGACGCGGTGTCTAACAGCACTTCCCGAAAAAGGGATCCAGGCCCGTTTCGAGCGTAGAGGAATCTCTGTATATGACGGCGCTCCACGTTATCAGCAAGAACAGTAACAAAGCAGGCGACGGATATTACCAGTCAACATGTGATCCGGGAAAGGAAGAACGTCATCACCAATAAGAAAACTTCTGAGGAACCTGAGGACAGGGTATAAAAGAAGCCGCAGTAGCTTAGAAGATATCAGTCTCGACAGATTTGGACAGGATGATCATTCCGTTCCCTTCTCCTGGCTGCGACTGGACCTTAAGATTACCTACCTCTCCCTTGGCTGCGACTTGACCCTGAAAGACACCATATACTCACCTCTTTGTTGCAACTGGGCCCTGGGGCGTCCTTAATCACAACCACCGATGTAAGGGGCTCTATTTAGGTCTTCGGACCCTCTCTTATAACTATATCATAATAGCAACTTACTATAAAATGGTAGTGGGAGAATTCCAAATACCGTGTACCGTTATTTGGCTCTACCTACCTGCTTAGCAAAAGTTTATATGGTGGAGACGCCGAGTATCGATCCCGGTACCTCTCACAGAAGTTTACAATATATAGCAACAGGAGCAAAACTGTTGTGGAGGATATTATTAGGGCAACAAATATACAAGGTGAGTGTTTCTTTGGTTTTCGTGTACTACGGTTTTACACTTTTCAGATAAGACTTATAGGGTAAGTTTGTGTGAATACGGACAGTTCTGATGTTTCTTTCTTTTACTACTACCCCGCTAAACGAAATATCTAATACTCCGTCACGTTATTTAATGATATGTTGGTAGTCATGTACAACTGAAATGGTTTTCCTGGAATGGCATGTTAAGAAATAAAAACTAATTTTTTGAAAGTTGACAAAATCTCTGATTTGAATATTTGGAAGGGTGAATCCGGACAGAAGGTTGGCGATTCCGGACACTGAATTTTGAAGGAAGATATGGAGATGATAGGTATATTTTAGATTACTATCTTGCTACACTAACATTCTAACATGATAAGTACAGAATATAAATACATACAAATTACTAACATTGCAATTTCTATATTAATTACTGTTGAAATTGTAAGCTAAATATAGAGTAGTGTAACTACCACTATAGCGTTTAATCATTAAGCATAGTAATCACATTTGTTTCCATTAGAACTACATTGTACTACTATTTTTGCTAGTAACAACTAAATTATTAGTAAAATGTATAATATGTGTGCACTGAGACTAGCATTTATTTATTTTTTTCTTTTTTGCGTTAATTATGTCTGCCAGTTTCGTGAAGCACTAGTCATAATTCAGACACATCGTCCACAGATAAAATACGGTTCCTTACCACCGCCAACACATCTTTCACGAAACCAGGTCTTAGACACAGTACAGGATACCCAGGAACCGTATTTGCTTGATGAAGGTGCATAATAGTTCTTCCCACAAAATCCACAGTTGTTTTCATCCATAACTTCGATTGTGTTTGAGAAGACAGTTTCAAACAAACTGCAATTCGTGACACTTAACCTTTTAGCAATTGGCCTTTGGGATGTGGGTTTGGAAGAAGCAACAGCAGGAAAATATATGAATTGTTTAACTGAGGACTCTGAAGGCGATTGAGACGTGTTTGGGGATGAGTCTGATGACACAAAAGAGGAATTGTTTGCAGCGACTGGCGATCATGTTCATTCGACAAAAGAAATTCATGTTCCCGAACTTGTTGCGGATCAAATGGGAATATACCAGATGATGTAGCCATTCAGTAGTGTAGAATTTTTGAGCACCTTATGATTAGCATTTTGTTATTTAGTTGTGTTTGTAGATCCTGAGATAATTTTATAGCTTTTTCTGGTGATTCCTCGGAGTCCATTTATGGCAAAATTGAATAGACGCAATAGGCCTCACGTACTATCTCACAGTCATAAAAGTGAAAAGCGAGAGAGTGTACTGAATCCTCTTAGTTCATTAATCACCTTGTTCGGATTCAGCTTAACGTAATAAACCTGTCCGAATTCACCCTCCCCTAAACGTCCGGATTCGCCCGTTTTCAGCACTGTACACTTGTGCACTTGTTGAGCAGGCACTCGCGAAGTAATAGCATTCTTTCAATATGCAACGAGTAAAGTATGGTCTTCGCTTCGATATATGTCTTACTTAACCATTTGCTGATAACCACTTCTGTGTAAAACCTTAACATATTCCACTAAAAAGTCACATCAGGTCAAAAACATGCATGAACTTTCCTGTTTATTCTTCTTTCTTCCACCGTCGAAACTACGTATAACACTCTTTGCACTTAATACTCAGCATTGAACTGTAGGAAGGTACGCTGCTTCAAATAGGCATCACAACAAGTCTCCACATTACGCATGCGAAGAACAGTATTATCGTAAGCTTAGGATGTCCGGATTCAGCGACTGTCAGGAATCACCCAAACTTACTATATTTCTTTATGGGTTTCCGTTCCAACCAGCTGATTTTCTTTCTTTTTCACATCAACAACATTCATTAACAATACTAAATTCCTTTGCAGAACAAGAACTTCGTAACCTCTGACCCGGAGGCAGTAGATCCATGACCCATCAGACCCAGTGACCCGCAGTAACCTGGACTGAATAATGACTCAGCCTGACCCGGAGAAGACGTATCATCGTCATATAGTATGTGAGGAGCCACTAACGTAATTCTTACAAACACGATTCACTCATCTCTCTCTGTCGTCTCATTAAATTTAAATTTATAATTTCCTTTCTCGTTTGTTGTGCGCATTCTTATATGTCAACGAATTGCACTTGAAGATAACTACAAAGTTGAACATGTAATTTGCCGTTTGGAATATATGTAAAATATATAATAAAATGTATGTAGAATGAGATTGTGGGAGGAAACATGAGTACCCCGAGAAAATTCAAGGACACGATATTGTCCACCAGAAACTTCTTAGCCGGGGATTGAACCAGAGACCCCATGAACCAGAGGTAAGCACACTATCACTGTACCTTTCTGGTATTTTTTTTAGTATAGTCTATGTTCAAAAACAGTTGTATTAATTTTCAATATGGAAAGACCAATAAACATTAAATTATATTTGAAATATTCAAAATATGGTATCCTGGACATCATTAATCAACTAATAAAATTCCAAAGTAACGTTGCAGACCTGATATTTTGGCTTCTTTCGGGTCATCGAGTCTCTCTGAGTCTCCGTATGTATCCGGGTTGCCCAAGGATGTTATAAAATAGAGGATCTGCCCATACATATCTTCATTCTATGAACTCAGTGAAGCCAAGAAACAATCGAACATCGTCTGAATCGATACGTCTGATTGGTTACTCTCGTTTCCGCCATGATTGTTGGCTCGAAACATTGCGATCTTAGTGGCGCTGAGCGGGCAGAATAAGAGCGGCGAAACTGTGACGTATGGCTTCACGATTTTATGGTATGGGCAGATCCTCTATTTTATAACATCCTTGGGGTTACCAGATTTTTCTCGGGTCCTCTATCCTCAATGAGATTCGCATTCATTTGTTCTCGTGCTCAGGGTCTGGTTCACCATTCGCTCGTATAGTCTCGTGCTCAATTAATGAGCCCGAAAGGCCGGCTCGAGAGTTTAGGCATCTTAGTTACTGCTTCGAATAATAAAGCCTTTGTTTTGAACTTTATTGAACTAAACTAAGTGGAGTGTTTATTTATGCTTCATTTATCGCCTACCAAAAGTGGATAATACTGCATCACCAAAAGAAGAAAATAATATGACAATGTGAAAATTCTTCACAATAATAATGGTTAACAACATCTGTAATTATTGATGCTTTAGAGAAATAGCGGATCAAAAACTTCTCAATTTCATTGTAGAATGAGTTTATGGGATTGTATCAATTGCAACATATAGGCAACTGTGCAACACATAACTGTTCTGTTGGGTTGCATAACAAAACGAGTCTAAATCAAACTATGTTTCTAACGAGCTTAATTTGTGATTTTGTCCAGATTCAGATGCTGTTCGGAGAATACACACGATATCGTACTTCATGACAAGCATAAATTCGCCTCGTAGTAGTTCTGATAGTTCTTCCGACTGGTAGTTCTTCAGTTACGTTCTAATAAATCTAAACATAGCTTATATCTACGAGTATTTAGATCTCGAATTATATTATGTAATATGTAGGGAGTATTCTAGTATGAACGAGAAAACAAATGGTTATTGGTTTAATTAAAGATGGCTTCGTCTCGATGTTTCATTAAACAAGGGCCAGAGTGTGTGAATATGCATGCATGTCTCCGAAATGTTGGACTACTTCATTTTGTAGTTCCAGAAAATAAAATAAATGAAAATCAAAACTTTTAAAATTGCAACCAAAAGCATAGTAAATATTTCATCGTCTGTATGTTTTCTGTCTGTCCTTTACGATATATACATTTTTATTCAAAATTCTTTTTAATCACAGCTCAAAATACTATTTGGACTAGACAACAGTCACCAGTAACACTAATCTGACACATGTCTCTCGTCCTTCGTTTTTATATTGTGCACTGCTCGAAATAAATTTTTTGGTGCACTGTTTTGCATACGTTAGTTACTACAATGTAATGCATACATTACCAGTCTTATTGCCACCAATAGATAGTGGAGGATACAGGTTTGTGGTCTAGAGAGAGAGAGACGAGACGAGAGACGGAGTGTGAGACGAGAGAGAGAGAGAGAGAGAGAGAGAGAGGGAGAGAGAGAGAGAGAGAGAGAGAGAGAGAGTGGCAGGCTAATACGGTGTTGTTTCCAGTTGCAACAGACAGAAGAGGAAGAGAGCGACAAAGACCGCGTAGAATGCAATAAATAGTGCGCTGGCCATTCGTCTTGCAGCAGTCGATACTAGAACCACAACTCACTGGCCCCGCTAATCGCAGTGTCGTGTGTGTTGGGAGAGTGGGAGGGACCGAGGGTAGTATTGGGAGATTGGGTGGTGGTGGCAGTGGTTCATGGAGGAACTGAAACTCCGTTCGTACTTGCAGAAGAAAACAAACCCAACAGAGCGCTGTGTCAGTGCACAAGAAAGAGGGGGCAAACAGATGGAGGGAAGAAAAACGACAGCTAAAACAGATTACAACTTTCATGGAAACCAGATTATCCTTTCACGACGATTGTTTCCCAAACGAAATCTTTTGTGGTGGAATATCGGGGTCAGTAGAAAGAGAGAGAGAGACAGAGAGTGCGAGAAAAGTGAAGTATTATAGGGAAATACAGCATGACAAACAATAAAGCAGAGGTGTTAGCTATATGCAGTAAAACAAGATACAATACTAATATATATAGTATACTACCAGAAATTAATTTCATGTTCTACGTGTAGTTTTACATTCAGATAATAAATAATTGGAAAAACAAACGAAAGGGGATTAGTAGCAAGTTCAAAACTCTTTCCCTGTTATTAAATCCTGTTCCCAAAATAAAGAAAAAAGTACTAGTTCTCATTTTGATTAAACAATGTTTTGTTTCTTGCGTATTACTCTTCTAAATTATTTTACTAGCGAACCCAGCAGACATGTATTGTACGTCGTCAATGTACTGTTTACTCTCGTTTTCAGTGTGAGAAATTTCAGTTCGATCTCCGCTGAGTATAAATGTGATTTTGGTTGAACGTTAAACATAGATCCATAGGTAATGAAGTTTCGCTGCTTAAAATGTTAATTTTAGGTTAAAAAAAAATCTGTTACATATTGTTTGTTACGATAAGTCTCTTATCCGTAAGTAAATATTTTTATTCTGTCATTTACTTTCCTTTTTATGATGAATTTCTTATTAGTAACTAAATAAACGTTTCTGTGTCACATACCTTTTGTTGCGGCGAGTCTTACCTGTAAGTAAATAAACGATTTTGTGTCACATTCTGTTTGTTGCGGCGAGTCTTACCTGTAATTAAATAAACGATTTTGTGTCACATTCTGTTTGTTGCGGCGAATCTTACCTGTAAGTAAATAAACGATTGTAAGTCACATTCTGTTTGTTGCGGCGAGTCTTACCTGTAAGTAAATAAACGATTGTAAGTCACATTCTGTTTGTTGCGGCGAGTCTTACCTGTAAGTAAATAAACGATTTTGTGTCACATACTGTTTGTTAGGGCGGGTCTTTTTTCATTAGTAAATTAACATTCTTTTTGGATCAAATATATTTCACGCAAAAATTTTCTTGTAGGCCTTATATCTGGAGTACTACATGCAGTGTAGCCAAACCCACTCTATCATTTAACTCAACGAAAACTCAATTTAGAGGCCATGTTCAAAAATTGTGTGGCCCCTGATCTAAAAAAAATCCAATATATTTCATTCAATCAAAAATTTTCTTGAACGCTTCATATCTGGAGAACTACATATAGTGTAGCCAAACCCACTCTATCATTTAACTCAATATCATGTGCTTATTCCGTAAAAAATACGAAAACTCGATTTAGGGACCGTTCAAAATTTTTGTGCCCCTGATGCAAAAAGCAATTATTAGCCAAGATAACAATTTTTATGCATTTCTTGGATTATTCCTTAAATTCTTGGCCAAGATCGCAATCTTTTGACCCATTTTTTGATCATTCCTAAATTTCTTGTTTTCATAAATGTCAGACATTGCCTTTTAAAACACAAAATGGACAGAAATTAATACAAAATCTATAAAAAATATATATATTTTTTAAAATTATATACACAATGAAATATTTTTGGTTGAACTACATGAAGCACAATAATTTAGATCTATAAATGGCTCTGATTATTACAATATATTCCAAATTATGAACGTAACCTAGAAACAAGCTTAAACTAAGCTTGCCAATACAAGAGAGTAGCGGTAAGAATTTATATGCAGGGAACTTTCAGTAAGTTTGACAGTTACCTACTCAAGACCTGTGACAAGCTTATTTGGATAAGTAAGTGAAATAGAAGCGAAGTGAAAGCCAAATTAAAATGACGATAAGTTATCAAACAATAGATAAGCCAAAGAAGTGAAACGAAAGCCACATTAAAAAAAAAAAAACCTACAAGACAAGATAATCGAATGTTACATAGGGTGCAAGAAGGCTCAGTTGGACATATGTGAAGCCATGCTTGATGCATTCCTACAACTTTTACTAGAACTATCGATACAAGTTTTATGCAGTTCTTCTTGCAGTAGAAGAAGAAAAATAATGATAATGAGTGTATATTTTTCCTTCAAAAAATGACTTCAGAACATTTACTTCCCTATTTTATAGAATATTTGGTAATGAGTGTTTACTAGTGTAAAGAATTATAATATTTATTTAAACAAGTTCTTCACACTAATAATGCATTAGATTGAAATTTGATGGTTTGCATGGATTTATTTAATAGAAATTGTAAATTTAGTAGTATATATTTACATTTAGAAATGATTGAACTTATCACTTGAGACTAAACCTGATCACTAAGACTAATCGCTGAAGTCGATTACACGTGAGTTCCGACTATTTGCGGCAGGTATACTGGTCTGTTCAATTTAGATGTAATCAAAGTTTGGCAGCTGAAGAATAGGAGCTTAGAAGGTGCTTTATAGGATTATCCTCAACGTCGTTGCTCCCTGCTGTCTTGAAGATTTCTAGAGTATTCCTCCTAGAATACCCGTTTTCTCCAAGAATCTCTCTGCCCATTGCAAGTGTTAATTTGGTGTCCTTTATTAGATTAAAAAAAATCACAAGATCGCAAGGCTAGGGGTTATTGCTGTACGGAAACTTACCCGACCTTGACCAAACTTGGAATGGTAGTACAACTTAACAAGCTTAGTATGTGTGTAAAATATTACAATGAACAGTCGTTTAGTTCCAGAATTATTTTCCCATCAAATTTGGAATATGGACTTGGTTAAATTTTCGAAAAGAACAAAAGCCAACCAACATAGACAGTTTTAATACGTGTAAAAGTCTACTATTTCCCACCTAAAGGTGCACAAGGAGCTGAAAGTTGACTTCAATACAATATGCCTTCATGGCCATTGCAGACTCTATATCTTAACTGATTAGTTGAATGACTGTCAATAATAAATATTTCACATACGTACTAAGCAGGTCAGGGTGTATGTGATCACGATCGAATTACTTTTATCGATTGAGTTGATTTCTTGGTTTTACTAAGACCGAAACCCAATTTGATGGTCAACAATTCGGTAATCAAAGGTTCTGACTGAATTATACATATGAACACTAAGCACGTCAATATGTACCACCGTACCTAATTTGGTCAAGATTGTATGATCACGTTTCAGTGGAAGTTCCAAATTTTATGATCAATAATTCGGGAACTAAAAGTCTGCAGACAAAAATATTTCATATGTACACTAAGCACGGCAATATTTACCACCATGCCAAGTTAGAACTAAATTCGACGAGTTTCATCGATAGTATAAGACAAAATGGTCGATAACTCGGCAAACAAAGGTCTTCTGGCCACAATGTTTCACATACTCACTAAGCTTGCCAAGGTCTGTGACTATGTTAAAATAGGACACAATCGAACGAGTTTCGTCAATAGCCGATAACTCGGCAAAGAAAGGTCCTCTAACCACAATATTTCGCATACTCACTAAGCTTATCAAGATCTATAACTGTGCCAAATTAGGACAAGATTGGATGAGTTTGATTGATAGCATACGACAAAAAGACAGGCTCATTAAATTTGTCAAAATCATGACTATGCCAAATTAGGACACGATCGAACGAGTTTCATCGATAGCATGCGACAAAATGGTCGATAACTCGGCAAACAAAGTTCTTCTGACCACAATGTTTCACATACTCACTAAGCTTGCCAAGGCCTGTGACTATGTCAAAATAGGACACGATCAAACGAGTTTCGTCAATAACCGATAACTCGGCAAACAAAGGTCCTCTGACCACATTATTTCACATACTCACTAAGCTTGTCAAGATTTATAACTATGCCAAATTAGGGCAAAATCGGATATGTTTTGTCGATAGCATACGACAAAATAGCCGATTACTAGAAAAACAAAGATCTGCTGGCCACAATATTTCATGTGCTCACTAAGATTGTCCATATCTATGACTGCCAAGTTAGGACAAGATTGGATGAGTTTGATCGATTAGCATACGACAAAAAGACAGGCTCACTAAACTTGTCAAAATCATGACAATGTCAAAATAGGACACGATCGAACGAGTTTCATCGATAGCATGCGACAAAATGGTCGATAACTCGGCAAACTTCTTCTGACCATAATATTTCACATACTCACTAAGCTTGTCAAGATCTATGACTATGCCAAGTTAGGACAAAATGGGATGAGCTTCATAGGTCGCGTGTAATTTTTAAAAGGAGAAAGAGAAAGAAAAATAAAGTGTAATAAAAATGGAATTGTTTCCTCTTTTGATACTTTTTAGAGTAGAAACCCGAACATTATCCCAAATTGGGGAAAATCTAAGGATAAAAATTGTTTCCCCGATAAAAATCCCATCTCTATACGCTCAACCTGATAAAAGAATCTTATTTACATGAACTTTTGTATTAAAAAGATAATGATTTTTTTAAAATTCCTCTGTGCTTTGGACTGAAATCCGTCAAGGATAAGAAATAGGATGATCTAGCCCGCCTCCCAATCTTAAAAGAAACAGAAAATATTTCACGATAACTTTCCTAAAAATATTTCGATATTCATAAAATATATATATGCCTGTCCTTTCTTAAAGCTTAGAAAATTACCCCTACTTTTCTTGGGTCTGAACTTAGGACAAGGATAGGGAGGGGCGAATTAACCCCGGAACTTAAGAAACGAATTCACTTAATACACTGTGAACTGGATCACTACTTTTATCTTTTCTTTCATGCGTTAAATGTTTAAAAGCTTATCTTTGTCATCATAACTTTAGTATTTATGTATGTCTACAACATGACAAGGTCTTAACGATATATACGTCAGTAGTAGTATTAAAGAAAAAAATGTTTCACGCAATTTGTTGTAGTGACTTGTGAAATTATTTATAAGCACATTAACTCAACACGCATCAGTGATTATTTCGCTTTAACGACCGTCTTCTGTTCAATATTTTGTCTACCTTTCTTTCGTTCTTATTCCTTCCTTGTTATTTTTAATTCTTATTTTTCTTGCCTGAAAGCTACTAGTTTGTCATTCGTGAATAAAGAAGGAAGCGAAATATTCTGGTCTTTCTCAACAGGTGAAAAATCACCGTCATTTCAGTCGTTCATTACGTTCTAAGATATTGCCGTTGTCTTGGTTATTACTGGTATAATGTGTGTCGGCGACACTCTGATAGAAATATAGGGAAGGTCTGCAACTCTCCGCAAAGGAAGTGATTCTGCAGGCAGACATACAAGTGGAGGAACGAGTCTCTATGCATATTGTATTACATTGCACACCATTCTTTCGTTAATAAGGTATACTTCATATTTCAATTGTCCTTGGAAAAAGAAATTCAGTTGTTATAATTGTTTCTTTGCTTTTAAATAGTTTGAAACTTGGCCTCACCTGTCTTTTATGGGCGTTTCCGCCTAATTTAAGCCTTAATTTTTCTTAATATATCTTAACTTTGCTAGCTTTCTCCTTTGTCTAATCCAGTTGAAAATATTCGAAACATACTCCAATAGTCTCACTTCTTATCATCTTAGGTATCCTTATTATTGGCAAGTGACTTGTTACAACTGACAGACTTTCATATACCACAGACGATGGCTAAACTTTCCGTCTTCACGTAATAATTTTCTGTTTTAATATCGTCCATCAACTGTAACCTCTTTCGCTTCTTCCCCCTTTTTTCTGCTCTGTACCTTCTAGCACGTTCCTCATAATACAGCTCTTCCTCAGCCATATGTCTCAATAAGTTTCTTCTTCACTTTTTAAATACATCTGAATTTGTTCTTTACTTCCCTAATATTCCTAACATTTCCTCGTTCGTTTTACATTCGACCTAGCTAATTCTTTTTATTCTTCTCCATACAAAGTTTGGAAACCTTCAAGTCTTTTATCATCGCTTTTGCGTAGTGTCCATATACCTGCCTGACAGATAAAATATTCCACACGATAAGTTTTACTTCTGAATCTTTTTCTTAACATTTTATTCAAAGCCCCAGGACTTTTCTAATTCTTAAATACTTCTTTCACCATTCCTATTCTTGCTTCGATTTCACGCTGGCACTTTAAGTACCAACTCAATACTGCTCAAATACCGAAAACTAGTCACCTGTTCTACTTTCTGCCCTCCCTCCCCCAATTTTCATATTTGATACCGACCACTACGTTCCAATCACCATGGCTTTGGTCTTTATAACATAGGGGAGAGGTGCATAAAATGATCCCCTTAAGACAAATTGGCCTCCAGATTTGAGCTCTAATGATCTATATTGTGGTAATTGTGTCGGTAGGATAAGGTGTTATCTCAGGTTTCTAACGTGTAAGTTTGAGCATCGTCAGTAAACATCTTCGATATTATTTTGACACCAATTTGAACCCATTGTAAAAAGATCATTTTGCCTTAGGGGGAAGGTAAAAATGATCCCTCCATTGAAAATAATAGAAAAATATTATGAACATACAAAAATGATTACATTTTTTTAAAATGAAGTACAAGTTGAAGTAGTACTGTGTTAAAGTATGCTAGTAATAATAGTATTTGTAGTTTGTTAAAGTAGGCTAATATATTGTGCAATATATAAAACGTTTTTTGAACACTTAGTTCTGTTATGCTTTTTTTGGGATCAGCTTTCTTGTAGCCTAAGTGGCAGAACACATGTCACACACAAAGAAATTTTCATCTTCATCAACACCAGCATACTTATCGTGGGTGCATTCTTGGAACTTCTGACGCATTATAACACTCTCACCTCCAACAGACTTTGAATATAAGTCATGACAATAGATAAACTCGGTATCTGTCACGGATTTGTCGTCAAAAGCACTTGATACTTGATTTTTTTTTTAAGCTTTGCAACTTCTTCGTTTTATAAATCATTGTCTTCTTTTTATATTTCTTTAATTTTGGAACAGCAGCTTCGAGAACAGCAGGCCTAGAATGGTTCGATGATTTTTGCTGGACATCATTTAAAGTAGCTCTATCTTTAAGCATTTAATTATCATGCTCATCTGGATTACCTCGAGTCAAGTAAACAAAAACGGCAAAATGATCCAAAAGAAAATGGAATAATACTAAGGTAAAATGATCCCGAGATCGTTTTGCCTTTTCATATGGCTTCCATTAAATACGTTCTTGTGTAACAAAACATGGAGAAGACTTCCTCTGCATTACGAAATTAATAGAGTTAAGCACTGACTTTTCCACAAATAGCTAATGTCTCATTTATATTTTAATTCATGCGTTAGTACAAATACAGCAACAAGTAGTACTTACCTGATAAACAATGTTATGGAAATTATGTTTTTTCGTCTGGAAAACTAACAAAACGTTTCCCATCCAACGAGAGCTGACGAACAAGGACAGCTTATTTTGTGTGAAGTAGCAACCACGTGATATGACAGGCAGCGCCACCAGTTTCAGTTGTAGGGATAGAGAATCATTTTACCTGCAGGGACCATTTTACCCACCTTTCCCCTATATTTTCATCCAATAATCTTCGCAGCTAGTCTTCAAGCTTTCTAAAACAAGTGGAGTATCATCTGAAAACCACATACGAAAAACTAATTGTTCTACATTGTACCAAACTACCGTCTTCGTTGCCCAGGTAAGATCAAATGTATTACCTGACAAATCTAAACAGAAGGCGTGGGAGACCCGAGTTCGATTCCCGGCGGGAGCCCATGTGGTTCGGATTCCCTTAGGTCCCGTCTCATATAGCCTTGCTGCTAAAAGGGACGTTAAACTCAAAATCAACTCAACTCAACTCAAATCTAAACATAATACAAAAATGTTTTTCTTTTTGGTGGGTGGAATAATTTACACCAAGAACTAACCGAAAATATATTCCTTTGAAAGTGAGTAGAAAAGCCACGAGTGAGACTATTCCCTGCTCATCTTAGACGTCGTCAAGTAAATAGTGTAGAGTTTCTGTTTCTATTAATCATTTGTTTGTTAATTTATAGTGGAGTTAGATTATTAAAGAGTGATAATATATGGTTGCTTGCTTTACCAAAAACAAAATGAAATCTTTGAGTTTAACGTCCCCCGACGACGCCCTTTAGGCTAAGGGAGACGATGATAAAAGCAAGTGAATGATAATGGGATGTTTGGTGGAATGAGAAAATGGGAGGAAATGAGAGTACGCGAGAAAACCCAATGACACAATGTTGTCCACTACAAACGTAGTTGGCCAAGGATCGAAACAGGAATTCCACGTACCAGAGGTAAGCGCTCTACCACTGAGATAAAGTGCCCCGTTTACCAAAAACAAGAAGACTTATTATAGTTTGCCCATCCCCAAAAAACTTGACTAATGGCTATATTATATGGTATTATAATTAAAAGATTATTCTTGTTTTGTTTGCTTTAAATCTATTATAGCCAAATGGTAGCCCGCGAGTATATTTCATCAAGGGTTGCCACATTTTCCAGAGAGACGGAGAGAGAGATTAAGAAGGAAAATCTAACGATATTTAGGGGAAAACATATAAAATGTGGATAATTAACATATAATCTACATTAACATAAAATATGGATAGTTTGGTTTCACACAGTAACATAAAATAATTGTAACTGGAAAACTAGACAGCTTCATTAAAACAATTGCAACACATAAAACAGAAAAAGAGTTTCTTACTACAATTGCCGGTGGGAACTCACTTGGTTTGGATCCCACGTTAGGCTGTAGGTCCTCGTTTCATATAGCCTCAGTGCTGAGACGGACAGTACACACACACACACACACACAAAACAAACAAACAAAAACAAAACAGCCAAGCAAGTAGTTTAAATTATATAAATTTTTGTAACCTTTTAACTGTATTTTTAACTGTATTCTAATGAAGTTCTTCATCTCTTAAGAGTCATATCATTTTCAGTACGTTCAAAAGATCCTTACAGGACATACTGGTATTGAAGTTCACAACTCCCGGCGAGAACTCATGTGGTTCGGATTCCACGTTAATCAGTAGGTCCCGTCTTATATAGCCTCACTGCTGAAAGGGACGTTAAACTCAAAATCAACTCAACCTAACTCGAACTTCACAACCATTTGAAGTTTTGCTTTTATTAGCTCACTGTAGCTTTTCTTTCTGATATCAGTATATCACGATCGATTGGAACTGCGATATGATCCAGACAATGTTGACAGAGGAAGAATAAGATGCTAAAACTAAATTTTATTCTGAACCCTTTAATGGGCAAGCATTGATAGCATTACCATTAAAATATTTAGTTTGCTTTTATGGTTGAACCATGTCTTCCTGATCATAATTTCGTAATTTTTAAAGTATTTTTGTACTTTGGTTACAAAATACAGGATGTTTATTTCAAAGCAACATTGCCATGGAATAGGTCTTATGTGTAACTACTGAGCAATATTGCCCTATTATGGTAAAATATCATAAGAATACTCTCAGTAATTACCAACAGTTTCGTTGAAATATTTTCCTGCAGAGCAATAAACCATAAGTAAAATAATAATAATAATAATAATAATAATAATAATAATAATAATAATAATAATAATAAAGAACTTTCGCGGAACGTAGCAGATAAAGCTTCTACAATACTAAAGTTGATTGTTCCCTGTTGACCCTGTTGACGAAGATTAGAAGCATCTAAAGAAATGACCCGGAAATCATGTATATGAATATTGTATGAAAGCAATATTGCCAATTAAATGATCACTGAAGTATTAATGCGTGCGGATAACGCAATAGAATGCAATGTTGCTTGAGAGCAACACTGCCTACTAAAGGGTTAAACATAAGGTTGTAATCGCCTGAGTTCGTGTCGCTGTTCGGGCGGCTTTTTATTTGTAACCACTCCGTGTAATCTGGTCGCTGTCCGTGGCTCGTGGTACTACCAATAGGTATCTTCCTGATACTTTAACTTACCTGGACAGGACGATGAAGGACCTCTCCAAGAAAAGGTTACAAACTGTTTCCAAATCGCTCGTCGGTCTCAATAATATGAGCATTAGGCGCCGAGAGGTTCGGGTGTCTCGTCTTGAAAACCTCACGGACGATCAGACGGTCATCCAGACAATAACGCACACAAACATCACTCATACAAACAACGAAAACACACTGGATTAAATGACACTATACTTATTTATTAGAACACTATTCTATAAAAACAAAATAGCAAAGAGGAATGGACACAACACTGAACACTGAGGATGTATAACAATTTTAGTCGCTGAAATCACGCTTTGCCCTTTTCAGGCAATATAGCCCTTTATATATATATGATTATGATTCAGATATCACCACAAATGCTTCTCTCACACCATTGACACACTTGGGGGATTAGCACTGGGGAAAAGTTGTCTGGATCGTCCCACGATGAATCCAGTTGTTACGCTGAACAGTCCTGCAGCATAAAGGTAAAACTTCAGTGAATAAACGAAAAGAAGATCTCCACAGTGGAATACTGATATTGGAGGGCGCGTATATAACTTTTTAAACGCACAAGGTCTGCGGACCTGGGATTTCACTAGTTGGGGCTAGCCGTAAGAAATCGTCCTTCACCGGCTAAATAGCTTGTGCCCCTTCACAAAACTTAACCCACGCAACGTGCGTGGTGGCTGTGTACAACACCGGAGTCGAACTCCTCGAGCATCCAAGCTCAAGCTACGGGTTGCAATGGTCAACGGAAAAGTGTTGGCAGATCATTTCAAAAATCACTCAGTTAACTCACCTGTATGCACATACAAACAGAATATAGAAAACAATTTATGTTAATTTTAGTCAACTGCCTACAATGCACTAGACACGGCGATAACACTGGCGTGAGAAAATACAGATAAGGGACTACGAAACAACGCAGTTGGTGCCACTTTGGCCACTGGGACATCTGGTCAGTCCGTATTTCTCTAATCTATTGTAATGTTTCCATAGGTGATTAAAGAAAGCACTTAATTCAGTTCCCAATAACTATAAAATATATACTGTGCATATAATGAGTCAGGGAGAAACACTGAAATGGTTAGTCACTAACTGAAATGTTCTCAGCAAAAGCAATGTTTTAAATATATATATGAAAAAATGATGAAAGACTTCTTTGTCCAATTGTGTGGGAAATAAGCAATTCCCACCAAAGAAAGAACTTATGTGCGTTGCAGAATAAAGTATAAATCGAAAATAATAATCACTGTCTTCACGAAATATACAGAGTGTCCACAAAAAATCCTTCTATAACCTGGTAGCGGTTATAAGGTTGGGGTGCCGATTAGACAGGAAACGAAAACGCAACCTGCTGCTCGTTTCTCTATGAATGCTAAGTCTCGTAGTATGTTGTTGTTCACAGTATGTGGCAAATCATTTCTTCTAATTTAGCGAAAAAATTGCACCAATATTTAAAAACTTTCAAAATGCCCAAGAGTATCATTTCCTTTATTTATTAAAAAAAGGAAAAAAAATCATTTTAAGGAGAAAATAGAAATGTATAACGGCCAGTTAAATATAAAAGTTAACGGGAAAACCGGAAGATCTGGCAACCTTAGACTTTCATTTAGCTCCCGAATGAAACTGGAAAACCATATTAGAAATGTGTATGGTTTTTGTAATTCCAGGGTGGAATTGACCATCATAATCTACCTGAATTGAGACGACTTTTTCTTTAATTGTTAAAATATTTTCTTCAACCATTTGATTACCAAGCACATTTTATAAGGGAAGGCCGTTGCATGACCTTAATTTTTTTTTTAAAAAAATCAGAATTTATGTAGTTACTTTCAAATGTTTGTAGTTCAGACCTTACTTGGCCTAGGCACATTAACCAAGAAGCAAACTACTGAAAACACAACAAAGATTCAAAAAATGTAAGGCTTAGACACGTTCAGTAAACCATCGTCTCAGAGGGAGAAGGAAAAAAATGGTCTCCAAGTTTGGTTCTAATTTTGTTCCGATTCACAATGCTTGAGAAATTGTCCATTCACTGCAAATGCTTCAGCGAATACAAATCACTTGCGCGGATAGCTTTACTATGAGTCATTGTATATTAGATTTCTTATAAGATTGTTTGGTATTTGACTCAGTATCCTGGGGCTATCAGGAAACCATTTGAATTGAAGGGAAGAAAAGTCTGGATTCGAAAGCCAGAAATAGTGAAGATAATGATGTTGGGAAACGATACACTGATCCAGAACCATAACTAAGTTGCAGATACGCGATGTGGCTCCCCATAGCTTTTCATGACACAATTTTCACTTTCTATTGGCGGATAACTTAGCGACAAAATTGAAAGACATCTTTTAAATAGGTCTACATATTACAGTTTTCAAAAAATCTATTTAACAAGAGAATAATAATAACAATAAATTAAAATTAATGTTGGAGGTAGATTTTATTTTTTCAATGTACAATGGTAAACCATCTCATTATAATTTAAGACTTCAAACTATGCTATGCATAAAAGTATCAGAAGTCTTATAGAACTCTGATGATCTATGATGATGACAGGTGTCAGAGCAAATGTAGCTAGAGGGATATTTAGAAAGCAATCTATTTTTGGAATTGATCCATATTAAAAAAAACATTTCTTGTTATATCTGACTGTTTTTGCTATATGAAGATTAATTTTCAAACCAAAAGTGGTAATACCCAAACTGTTGCACTAGAGGTATCAAGTACGAAATAAAACACATTCTTTCGGTACTGAATCCGTATCAAGAAAACGCTTCTAGCTTGTATTATCATTTTTGCTTTATCAGGGTCAACGTTAAAACCGGTTTTTGTTTTATCACCTCTCCTAATCCTCTATTCAAGCTACAGGGGTAGAAATAAACCATTTTCGGTTTTAACGTTGATCTTGATAGAGTAAAAGTGATAATAGATAGCTAGACGCGATTTCTTGATATGGATTCAGTACTGCAAGAATGTGTTTTATCTCAGACTCGATGTTTCTAGTACAACGGTTTAGATACTATCACTTCCAGCTTGAATATTTATAGGCCTATAGTCATGGCATAGTCATATGACTATATGACTAGTCATATGGTCACATAGGTTCATATAGTCAAAACGGTAAGAGACAACAAGAAATGGCTTTTTCATATGGCTTAGTAGAATAGTTCCCTTATCTGACCTCCCTGAGGCGATATCATTTTAATTAAGGCTTTTTACGCTATATTACGGGCTTCTAGCGCGGCGGTGTTGCCAAATTATGCCCTAAAAGGGTTGAAATTCCCTATATTTTGTATATTTATAGTGTAAATCAGGCAACATTGTAAGATATAATTTAATTAAATTTTGATATCAATTTAATTAACCCTTTAATCAAACTCCTATCAAAATGATTACCCCTTTAATCAAACTCCTATCAAAATGATTACCCCTTTAATCAAATTGGTATTAATTTATTCAATTAAAGATGATTTTGTAGAATTAATGTAATCGCGTATGATGATATACGTACCGTTATTACCTTATAGTACTATTTAATTATATCAAATTAACCCTTTAATTATTTTTTATTGACTGAAATAAATAATATAATATTTACTTACCGCTGACGTCACTACATCCATTGGAGATTTGCGATTACAGCGCCATGAAATTAGTAGCGGGAAAATTGGGCAGCATTTCCTGCATGCTGTTTTGAAAATGAAGGAATGAATGACGGGCATTCCTGGATCTTTTTTTTTTTTTTTTTTTTTTTTTTTTTTGCTAGCCGTAGCTAGCACCCACCCAAAGGGTTACGCCCTTTATTTGGGATGTGAAGTTACTATTCATTTTTGATTTGGGGGTATTTTCGAGGGGCAAGGAGATTCTATATAATCTTTATTATTATTAGGTGTATTTCAGTACAGGTCATTATGGCCGTTAACCATAATCATCAGGAAAGGTTGAGAATACTGTCTTTTAATTCATTATGACATTAGTGATAACAAGACAGTGATGCAGGATGAAACCATGAGGTGCACTAGACAACACAACACAACATAAACAGGATTAGAGAGACGAATGTAGGTTATCTTCTGTCCAGGGGCTACTCTGGACGCAATGAAGACGAGGGGGAGCCCTATTAGTATTGGAAGGTCACAGTGCAACATATGATGGAGTGATGTATGGGGGTGGAGTAGGAACGATAAAATCTTCTAGAAGTAGTAGATCGGGACTATTTGGCGGAAGAACATGATGATACAAAGTAAAGAGCAGGGAGAGTGGAGAATGTCGGAGAGTAACAGATGGCTTACGAAGAGTGGCTTCGTGGTGCATTGCATCAAAGAGTAGTGAATGGTGGTTCTGGAATCGCTTCGCAACGTACCTGAGCCGGAGATCTTCGAGATGATAAAGTATGTGGCGAAAGGGCGTTCTGTCGTATAAGTCTCTGGTGGGACTTGGTAATTTAATGCGAAACGCAAGGCGTAGGGCGTGACGCTCAAGAATCTGGAGTCGGCGGTAATAAGACTCAGGTGCGGAGAGCCAAGCTGTAAAACCATAGGTTAAAACGGGCCGGAGAAAAGTTTTGTATGTGTTTAGAAGAATGCGAGATTTCAAACCCCAGGTTGTCCCAGTGAGGCGACGGAGGAGGTTCAGGCGGTTGGTAGCTTTGAGAATGATACCTTTGAGGTGTGCAGACCATTTGAGATGAGAGTCGAAGGTAATACCAAGATACGTCACCGTGGGACTAGCGGCAAGGGGTGTACCGTCAATCGTGACGTGGAGGTTGGATGGATTTCGATGTACACGACTGCGTTTGCCTGGTGGCAGAAAGACTATTGCTTGGGTCTTGCTTGCATTAAGTTTGAGACGCCACGTTTCACACCATTGAAGGAAATCATTTATGGCCGCTTGAAGGATGCGGTTAATATCTTGAATAGTATTACCTATCGCCAAGAAAGCCGTATCGTCTGCATACTGAAATATACTGACATGTGGAGGAAGGGCAGGAAAGTCTGCAACATACAGTAAGTAAAGCAGCGGCGAGAGGGCAGAGCCTTGGGGAACACCAGAGTGGATAAATACAGGGTGAGAGAGAGTATTATTAATGGAAACATAAGTGAGACGGCTAGAGAGAAAATGGTACACGAAGCGAATATAGCAGAATGGAAGTCTGAAGGAAAATAGTTTGTATAGAAGGCCTAGATGCCAGACTTTATCAAAAGCCTTTTCTAAATCGAAAAGGACGAGACAGGAAGGCTTGGATTGGTTAAACTGAGCAGTGATGAATGTGGCAAGACGTAGGAGTTGATCATTAATGCTATAATTCGGTCGGAATCCTGCTTGATGTATGGGAATGAGGTTGTGATCGGCGAGATGTATGTGGAGGCGTGAGACTAGAATTCGTTCAAGCATCTTACTGAAAACAAGGGTGAGTTGAATAGGTCGATAGGAGGACACAGATGGTGCTGGTTTGTTCGGTTTCAGGAACATTAAGGTTTTGGATGTTTTCCAATCGTTAGGGATAAACCCAGTGCGAAGAATAAATGTGAAAATGAGAGATAAAAGATAGTGGAGAATATACGGTCCCTCTTTGATATGGCGATATGTGATTGAGTCCAGTCCGGGAGCTGTATTACGTTTACGGGCAACGATAGTGGTAATTTCTGTGACGGTGATAGGAACTGTCAACGGCGAATCGTCTGGCAGAACATGTTGAACATTTGGTTGAAGTGAGGGCGAGTCAAGATTTAGTCGAGCTGTAGGATGAGGACGGAGTGAGAGAGTAGGTCCAAGGGGCGTGAAGACGTCTTGGAGTTGGGTAGCAAAAGCATTGGCTTTGTCTTCGTCAGTGAGTAAGGGCGTATCGTTAACAATTAGTGGATAAGATGTGCGGGTGTTTTTGCCGGTGAGCTGATGAAATCTTTTCCAGTATTGTGTGGGGTGTGCTGTATCAGATAGATTATTGCAAGCTTTTATCCAGTTTCTGGTCTTGTATGCAATGATGTAATTATGGACTGCCCGTTGGTATTGGCGATGTTGCCGAAGCGATTCCAGGTTTCCTGTGTGAGTGAAATCTCGGTAGAACTGGCGGGAGCGGCGTATTAAAGGTAGATATTGTGGAGGCAGCTTTGGTCTATAGGAAGTAATTGGGGTCTGAGGAATAAATTTAGAGGATGCCTGGTGTATACTGTCGGTGATGGTATGCAGGGTATGATAGAGTTCTGTTTCTGTGGTAGGAGCTGGTACAGATTCAAGCCTATTGGAAAGAAATTCTCTATATTGTGGCCAATTTGCACGATCGAAACGTGCTACTGAGCGGGGAGAAGCTGGTTGAGGTAATTGAGGAGGTTCTTTAAGTTGAAGAGTAAGTTTGACAGGGACATGATCGCTCCCCAAAGGATCAAGTACAGTCAGGGTAAGCTTAGTAAGAAGATTGGGCGAAGTTATGACTATATCTGGGGTTGTATTGGAGGATGGTCGTGTCGGCTTAGGGAGAGTGTGAAAGAATCCTGTCGTGTGGGTCTGAATATAATGAAGAAAAGTGCGCTTTTGGTGATCAGAACGGCTGTGGTAGTTAATGTCGGCCATGATAATGTAACTGCGAAAGCGGTCTGATATATATTGAAAAAAACTTAAAGGAATAGGTTGGCCGGGTCGGATATAGATGGTAGCAACAGTGATATAGCATTGTTTGAAATATAAAGTGGAGATGATATGTTCAGGCAGCGTTCGGTCACCAGTAGTATGTAAGCGATGAGAAATAGATGGGGGAAAACCAATAGCCACACCGCCATTGGCACGGCGAGCTGGGACTGCATTATCATGGCGAAGAAGATGATAGGATAGAACTTTACAGGGAAGTTTCGGCGTGAGGAAGGTCTCATTAAGAATAAAACAATGGATGTGTTCCTCAAGGAGCAGCTGTTTGAACAAAGGCTTATGTTTATGGAGGGAGCGAATGTTCAGAAATAAAAAGTGAACGGCCATAGTGAAGAGAAATGATGGTAGATGGTAAGAGAGATAACACTGCAGATTCATGAATAGTAGAACAAAAGTGGGCATAGTTGTTGGAATAGGTGCCAGTGAAATTAACATGCAGAATGGTTTTAGCGGCGAGTTGTACTTGTTGGAGAATGTGCTGACGGAGGAAAGGATGAATATTCTGTAAGGTGACTGTAAGAAATGAAAGAAATTGATCGATGGTAATCGGTTGGTGGGCTGAGCTGGGAGGTGGTGTGGTAGAATCAGTATTATGTATCCGGATTGGAACAGTGAGTTCAGGTTTGAGTAAGTCTGCCGCGGGTTTAGCCTTACATTTGTAACTGTATGTGGGATGCTGGTCTGGGCAGGTTGAACATTGAGGTGCATTCTGTAAATTAGTGCAAGACTTAGTTGAATGGGGGCCAGCACAATATCCGCATTTGAAGGGGTTCCTGCAATCGTTAGTATGGTGCGAATTATAGGCCTGGCAGCGCTCACAGCGCACAGGAAGGGGAGGAGGTGAGCGAGAAGGTTCTACTCGATGTCTTTTTAAGAAAATAAATGCACCATTATGAAGAAGGTCGTCTACTGTCTCTTGACTATTAGTGAGAACACGGACCATGTAAGTTGATCCGGATGTGTTCTTAATGCGAATGCATTTAATGATTGAATGGCCATCAAGTTTTAGTTCGTCAGCTATCTCGGCATCTGTATATTGTGGATCGACTCCACGGATGACAACAGACAGAGCTGGAGACTTGCGAGGAGGTGGAGGCTGCTTTGCCTGATTCGATGTAAGCTTCTGAATGTTAGCAGAGGCGCCGAAGATCTCGAAAGAGTAGGTGTTTCGGAGTGTAGAGGCCATGTTTGGATCGGTCGAGCGAATAATAATACCATTCTTGGTAGGTATGAGCTGTTTAACGTCTGAGCGTGGAACATACTTAAGCAGACGTAGGTAGATTTGCTTTAGATCATGGTACTTCGCGTCGTAATTCGTAAGTAGAAAAGAGTGAACAACTGGTTTAGATGGTGGCACTTTATCAGCGGTCTCGGTCTCCATGTTACTAGATGTTGCTGAGGACTCACTTAAAGTATGATGACGTTTGGTTGGTGGTGTCATCTGAAGCGCAGCAGCAAAACTAGCAGTGGTTGTAGAGTGAGCCGTTGGACTACTCGGTTCTGACTCTTGGCGGGCTTTCCGTTTGTCGATTTTTGCCGCCATCAGAGATGGACCCTGAGCAACAACAGAAGGTAGACCGGTATGACCAGAGAGTTGTCCAGAAGCCATAGCGAAAGTCGTCTACAAGGCTACAGGTTTGAAGAAGACCACCCGTTTGGATAGTGGTCTAGGTGGGCCAAAGATGCTATCAACCTGCGTAGGTATCTGATGAGTTGGGCTAGATAAGTCTCTCAACCGATACACACAGGAATCAAGCTTCAGTGACCAGGAGTGAGGATAGGATATAACAAAAATCGTCACTAAGCTCTAGTGGCGCTTCAGAGCAATGCTAAACAGAGCTCTGGGAAGTGATGATTCCTGGATCCTTGAAGCTTCTATTACTAGGCTATTGCCAAATATAAAAACTCTGAGAAATTGATTTTAGTGTTTGTTTTTATGTAAAGTATATATGCTTTATATATACCCTTTGACGCTTGTGATTGTATTATTATTATATGCTTATGAATAACAGAAAATTATATAGAATTGATAAAGAACTTGATTTCTTCTGTGCAGAATATAAGTGATTGGTGCTGCCATCTGTTGTACATTTTTACATTTTTGAGGAGGATAAGAGAAATTTGTGTATGAAGCGGGTGAGATTTGATATGATTGGAATGAAATGCGGTAAGAAAGAAAATGAAGAGACATATTTACAGATATGTTAAATCTTATTGATTCAAAATTGTGCAGGAGATATAATATCCATTTTTATCTTTGATTGTTGAATTATATAGAAAGGCATGTGTGACTGTGCTATTCCACATTTAGGCATTTTAAATTTTGATATTATTTAATATTGGTCCAACGAGATTGATATTTGCGATTTAATGAGTAGAAGTATTTACATATTATTTAGATATTAATATACCGGTAACTTTTACTTTTTGTTTTAACTTGTTGGATTGTAAGAGGAATACACAGCGCGGATTATCTTACTTACGAGACTTAATGTTGACGGTATTGGCATTATTGTGAAGACAAGAAATGATTGAGGAAATGTATATTTGGGAGTAAGCTAGTTGTTATTTTGTTTTATTGTGAGATATCATGGAAAACCTACCTTATGTGCACACAAATTTTTACAAAGTTGGATTTAGCTTTTTTTGGTGATACATACTGTTAACGCATACCGGAAACGGAATATGGATTAAGATTGATTTTAAGATAGAGTGTACTGATGACAGAATTGTTTGCAGAATGAACATTTTATGCTTGGAACAGAATGTGCTGTACGTTATATATTTGATTAAACTTAGTATTTTAGGAATAATATTACCTTTAGGAATACGTTACTAACCATATTTAAGAAAAGTGCCATGATACATTATTGATCTTGTGAATTAGCTTTTACTTTGTATGATACATTGAGTTACTGAGCGCTAGGCATTTGATTTAGTTTTTTTGTTGATGCTGTTGGCATTGAATAATACTATAGGAATATCATTTTTTGACTCGCTTTGCTATGTTATTTTAATATGCATGTATAATTGTTTATTTTTATAACTGCATCTTAGAAATTTTGTTGTACTTATGTAAGAAAATTGCGTTGTATTTTTATGTACGAGATTTACATTTAGTTACACGAATAAAATAGATGATACGATTAATAATTTAAAATGATTTGTTTGAAATACTATTTGGGTTTGGACATTTACGCCCATGTTATTTTGTGACGTATGAGGGATGACCCCCCTTCCCTTTTGCTGAACAGATTATTTGATGAAAGAAGGGGAAAGGATAGGAGATGGAAGGAACTGGCTTGGAATTTGAATATTAGGTATTATTTTGGCATTTACGTGGTATGAATGAGGAAACTCCAGGAAAAAATTACACAGGCAGGTTGTTAGATTTTTTTGAGAGGCAACGAACATGGGACCATTTGTATTGAAGTCGAGAGCTTGTGACATTGCTATGTGTGGACACAATTTTTTTATTTGTGAACGTATTTTTTATAACTTATATGCATTTGTTTGGATAGCTTGTATTGTATGAGATGACGCTCCTGGTGAGCAGAATATTTGATGAAAGGGAAGGGAAAAGAAAAAGATAGGAGAACGAAGGAAGTGGCTTGAAATTTGTATATTAGGTATTATTTTGGCATTTACTCAGTGTGAATGAGGAAACTCCAGGGAAAAATTACTTAGGCAGGTTGTTAGACTTTTGAGCGGCAACGAACATGGGACCATTTGTACTGAAGGTGAGAGCGCTTGCGAGAATGATTTTGGGGACACATTTTTTATTTGTGAAGCTATGTGTTTATGATTTTATGTATTTGTTTGAATAGTTTGTAGTGTATGAAGGATGATGACCCTTGCCGAGCAGATTATTTGATGAAAGGAAGGAAAAGGATAGGAGAAGGAAGGAAGTAACGCGGAACTTGTATACTATATATTATTTAGGCATTTATTCGGTATGAATGAGGAAACCGCAGGAAAAAATTACTTAGGATGGCTGTTTGACTTTTGAGCGGCAACGAACACGGGACTACTTGCACTGAAGGCGAGAGCGTTTGCGACAATGCTACACGAGGAACAAAATTGATTTGTGAACGTACGTGATTATAATTTTATGTATTTGTTTAGAATGTGAGGAGAGGAACTTTTATTTTCTACTATTAATATATAAGATTTGTAGAAATTATGGATGAAGGATGTAGTGTGTATTGTGAAATATTTGAAACTATTGAAGCGAATGTTAGGGGGGATATGAAAAGTCGATATAGTGACTTTAATATTTTGACTATAATTATTTAGGAATATATGTAGGAAGATGAAATATTTTAGTTTTATATTTGGAGGTGAGCAGAACAGAGACCAGAGCATAGCGTTTGGTGCCGTGATTTTTTACTGAATTAACTATTTGTCAGTTTAGTGCCATTGATTTTGTTTGTTATGCTTTGTCTTGGCTTTGTAATGAATTTGTGGTAGGAGTAGATATAACAGGTTGCAGAGCGACGATACAGAAAACATATAGAAATGAAATTATGTGCGTATATTTGTAGGATTTGATTTTGGCATATAGCAGGCATAAAACTTAGCCGTTTAAAATTTACAGTTGTAAGGATCTTTTTATTCACTTTATGAGCTACAGCATAAACAGTATTATTGCTTGAAATAAAGACAGTTACACTGACATTTGATGGTAGAAAAACATAATACATGATATAAAAATGTAGAAATACTTATTTGATATTATTATTATTTTCATGTAAAATAAGGCTATGCGTTTTGGAGAACAAGGAACAAATTTGATTATGAAATTATATTTTAATTAATGAACGTGCACACGAACTATAGGCATTGGAAAACATAATTTAACCTATTTAAATAAAGTGAGATCTGTTGTGGAAAGAACACTTTGTAACCAAATTTGTATAATATTTATAATTTTGTTTACTGTATATGGTTTGTCATGGAAATATATTTATGTAGACTTTGTATGATAGGTTTAATTATTGTGGATGCGGGAGGAAACGGAAGAATTCCTTGAAATTTATATGTCTATTGTTATATATCGTAAGTTTAAAGCTTCCCTGAACTAAGTCAGTTTGCTTTAGAATTGAGACATAGAGAATGATTTGATTGATAAATATTGGTAGATACGTAACGACTAGCTTTTAGTGTCACGCTTGGACGTGATTTTTTAGTTTAGCTTTTATTATTAATATTTTAAGTATTGAACAGCAGTATTTTATATTATTTATTATATTTAAAGAAGGAAACATGAGCAGAAGAATGAAAAAGTTATGAATATATGGATTAACGATATTATTAAATGACGAAAGTTGATTGTATACTTGGTGAAACGCACATTGGATACTATTCAATGAAGATTAAGTTAGGACTGTAATATCCATGATTTACTAGTTTTATTTTAGGTATTATTTTATGCAGTTCTGAAAGAAATTTACTATAAATTTGACTTGCTTTATGTTTGAGAATGGAATTTTGATCAGAGAAATAATATAGATATTTATATAAACCCTAGGGATTTGATTTTCCGGTGGGAACTCATGTGGTTTGAATTTTACGTTAATTAGTAGGTCCACGTTTCGTATAGCCTTGCTGCTGAACAGGACGCTACCCCAAAATCAACTCAACTTAACCTTTGGATTTGACCAGTTAAAATTTGGAATATTACAACCTATATATATTTTAATATAGTGTTTCTCAACATGTGGAATTCTAGTTTATAGTTTTTTTTTTTTTTTTTTTTTATGCTAGCCAAAGCTAGCTACCTTTTACAGGGTTACGCCCTGTTTGAGGGAAGTGCTGTGAGGAGACTGAGGTTTAAAGGTCGGGAGGTGGTCTAAGTGCTTTATTACATCTTTATTCGTTGAAATGCTGGACTTAAGGAACTTTGCGTTCCTTAACATTTGGCTTGGAGAAATAACGTTCACAGTTTACATATATTGATACAGTGATGAATACATTCTAGCAATGAAAGACAGACATACATTCTTTAGTTGTTAGGAATTACAAAATACAAATTATTTATTACAAACATTATGATTGTTAGTTATAATAATAATAATAATAATAATAATAATAATGAAATGGAAAGTGAGAATGTCAGTACTGAGAAAGTGATGGAAATAGCATACATAATAAGAGAGAAATATAACATGGATGAAAAGAGGCTTATTGTGAAATTAGGAAATATGGAAACAATGTAGTGTAAGATACGATTCTTTAGTTAGGTGATGATGGAGATGAAGGATGGAGTGAGGTGCAATGCACAAAACAACACAACGGTGAGATGTTAACAGACGCATGAGGTTATCTTCTTGCCTAGGGGGACTCTAGGCTATGATGTAAGACGGTGGGAACCCAAGTTAGTATACAAAGGAAATCACTGTGCGTGAAATGATGGGAAAATGAGGGGAAGATGAGTATGAATGGTGTAATCATCTAGAAGCATAAGCATGGGATCATCGGGAGGAAGTGTGTAGTGATATAACGTGAAAAGAAGGGATAAGGGAGTGTGGACATGGCGTGAAGGCGTAGGATGTAGTGCTAAATAATGCATTGTGTCAAACAGAAGAGGATGGTGAGCTTGAAAACGGCTACGGATGTAAGAGAGTCGGAGGGTTTCGAGGTGATATTGCAACGTTGGAAAAGAAATACGGCTATAAAGGTCACGTGTTGGGCTAGGCAATTGTATACGAAAGGCTATACGGAAAGCGTGGCGTTCAAGGACAAGAAGCTTATGGTAGAATTTGTCGGAAGCGGCTATCCAAGCTGTAAACCCATAGGTTAAAGTAGGGCGAAGAAAGACCTTGTAAGTGTTTAGAATAGTGTACGGTGATAGACCCCAAGTTGTACCGGCGAGACGTTTAAGTAAATTAAGTCTATTATAAGCTTTTGTCGTAATTGCTTTAAGATGTTGCATCCATGTAAGATGAGTATCAAAAGTGATGCCTAAGTAAGTTACTGTCCTGGTAGCTTGCAACGGAACCTGATCCACATGGAGAGAAAGACAACGTCTATTTCTGCGTACTTTAGATGTTTTCCGCTTCGGGAGAAAGAGGATGGCCTGTGTCTTTGTAGCATTTATTGTAAGTTTCCAGTGTCTACACCAGCGGCAGAAGTCATCTATAGCGATTTGCAAGATACGGTTGATATGTTGAATAGATGTGCCAAGAGCAAGAAAAGCAGTGTCGTCTGCGTACTGAAAGGCATGGACGTGATCTGGGAGGCGTGGCATGTCAGCTACAAATAGAATGTATAGGAGAGGGGAAAGAGCGGAACCTTGCGGAACTCCTGATAATAAGAAAATCGGATGAGACAGGCTATTGCGAATGGCAACATATGTAAGGCGGCCGGAGAGAAAGTTAAAAATGAGACGTATGTATTCGGTAGGTAGCTGAAGTCTAATGAGTTTGTGAATTAGTCCGAGATGCCACACTTTGTCAAAAGCTTTTTCCAAATCAAATAGAACCAAACATGATGGATTCACTGAATTGTAATGCGTGCTGATTAGGCTGGTGAGGCGTAAAACTTGATCATTTATAGAAAACATAGGGCGGAATCCTGCTTGGGTGAGAGGTAGGATGTTTCTGCGAGTGAGGTAGCTATGGAGGCGTTTTACGAGAATACGTTCAAGTATCTTGCTGAATGTTGCTGTTAGTTGAATCGGTCTGTACGAAGAGAGTTCGTGAGGTGGTTTATGCGGTTTTGGAAACATAAGAGTTTTTGAGGTTTTCCAAGACATAGGAAAGTATCCAGTACGCAGAATGAAGGTGAAAATATTTGCAAGAAGAAGTAGCAAGGAAAAGGGACACTCTCGGATTTGGCGATATGTGATGTTATCTAACCCTGGTGCTGTATTTCGTTTATATCGTATGGTGTCGCTGAGCTCTGTTACTGTTATGGGTGCGGTGATGGGTTGATTTTGGTTGAGTACATGTAGATGACTAGGCTGTAAAAAGGGGGTAGATGGGTTTATTCGATCAGCTATGTGTGGCCTGCCCTCAGAGGGTGGAGGTGTGAAGATTGTCTGGAGGTGATCGGCAAAAGCATTTGCTGTATCTGTATCTGTGGTAGGAGCAGAGTTCCCAATCAGTATGGGGTATGAAGTGTTGCTGGACTTGCCGCATAAAGCGTTGAATCTTTTCCAGTATCTGGTTGGATGACTGGTGGTCGCTAGGTTGTTGCAGGTTTTGACCCAGCATCGTAATTTGTATGCTTTAATGTAATTGTGCACTGTGCGCTGTAATTGTTTATGATGATGCAATGATTCGGGGTTTCTGGTGCAAAGGTAATCTCTGAAAAGTTGACGTGAACGGGTTATCATATTCAGATATTGTGGTGGTAGGCGTGGCTGATATGGAGTGCATTTACTAGTTGGAATATAAAGTTGACTGGCTTCCTGGATGGAAGTGGTAATAGAATCAATAGTAGAATAGAGTTCCTCTTCGGTAGTGGGTGATGTGAGATGAGATGTATGTTGCGTCAAGTAACTGTGATAATGGGTCCAGTTTGCTTTATCGAAGCGATAACAAGTACGGGAAGGCATCTGCGATCGAGGTGATGCAGTAGGGTGTAGTTGAAGCGTAAACTGGACAGGAGCGTGATCGCTACCGATTGTATCAAGAACATTAAGGACGCTATGGGTGGAGAGATTTGCAGAGGTGATGACAATGTCGGGCGTTGTGTTGGAGATGGGTCGAGTAGGCTTTGGGAGAGGATGTATAATTCCAGTTGTACTTGTGGTTATAAAAGCTTCAAACGTGACACGATCCAGATGTGAGCGACTATGGAGATTGAAATCGGCCATTATGATATAGTGACGGTATGTGTTTGAGATATACTGAACAAACTGAGTCGGGAGAGGGTGACCAGGACGTACGTAAATGGTTGCAAACGTGATGTTGAGAGATTTGAAATATATAGTGGTGATGAGATGTTCAGGTAACTGATTAATGGCACAATGATGCTGACGATATGGGAGATGCGGAGAGAAACCAATTGCCACGCCCCCATTTGCGCGTTGTGCTGGGATCTGATTGTCTGCCCTGAGTATAGTGTAGCCTGGTATGCGACATGGAGTTGCTTTTGTCAAGAATGTTTCATTTAGCAGGAAAACTGTGATACGTTCCTCCCGAAGGAGAGTCTCAAACAGGAGTTTGTTTGTGGTGAATGATCTGATATTCAAATACAGAAAGTTCAAAGCCATGATGTAAGAGTGATTAACTGATGGGAGTGGTTGGAGATGCATGAAAATGTACTGTATTACCAGAATACGTAGCTGTAAAATTGATATGAAATGTGGTTTTGGCTGCCAGAGTAATTTGCTGTAAAATGTGTGGTCGTATGAAGGGGTGAATATTCTGGAGTGCCAGAGTGAAAAAGGTTAGCAATTGATTTAATGTGACAGGGGTGTCAGTGGATGGCGGAGTGGAAGGGGCGACGGATGCCGTACGTAGGGGAACAACAAGTTCGGGATGGGCTGGTGTTGGTTCCGGCTTGGCTTTACACTTGTAACTATAAGTGGGATGGTTGTCAGGACACGTCGAGCACTTCGCTGGTTGGTTTAAATTGGTGCAAAGCCGTGTTGAGTGGGGTCCGGCACAGTATCCGCACTTGTAGTTGTTTTTACATTCAGATGTGGTATGAGTATTGTATTCTTGACAGCGCTCGCAGCGTATGGGCAATGGTGCTAGTGAACGCGATGGTTCAACTCGGTGTTTGCGATTATAAATATATGCCCCATGAGCGAGGAGATCGTCAATCGTGTCTTGATGCGGAGTAAGAATACGGACCATGTAGGTGGGCCCACGGTCGTTACGGATCCTAAGTACTTTAGTTATAGAGTATCCATCGAGTTTTAATTCCTCATGGATTTCCTCATCTGTGTATGATGGATCTACCCCGCGGATAACCACAGAGAGAAGTGAAGGCCGCCGTGGTGGAGGTGGTTGTTTGCGAAATGAATCTGACAGTCGAGTGATTTCGGCATTTGCCCCGAAAGTATCTATTGGGACCTTGTTGCGAATTGTGGTATAAAGATCAGGGTCTGCTGTTTTGAGAATGTACCCATTTCGGGTATGAACTATTTCTTTGAGAGCAGCACGTGGTAGATATTTGCGAAGTTGGAGTGAGACAAACTTCTCATTGGAAAACTTGCTGTCATAATTACGGAGTAATATAGAAAAAGTTGGAACACGTGAAGTTGGCGATTCGGAAGCTCCTATTTCCATATTGTCAGTACCAGAGTCTTCGTGATGATGTTTTTTCTTTGGCGGGGAATCTTGAACCCTTGACGCATAGCTGTCTCTAGACTGAGGTGATCTGGATCGAACGGAGGTCGTGGATTCCACAGATGCAACGGATGTATGAGAATCTCTGCGTGTGCGAGAAGTTGTGGCACTTGTCTGCGCTTTTGACGATCCCTTCCGTGGCCTCACCTTCGTGGGACACACAGGAGGTTCGTCTACGACAGAAGGAAGAGTAGTGTGCCGACTGCCCATGCGTTTGCCAGAGGTGGTGCGTGAATCCGCCATCTTTAAAGACCGTCCGTTGGGCGACTGCCCAGATGCAAAAAACTAGCGTGACTAATGTATATATGATGAGGTGTGTGAATGATTTCAAGGTCGGATTACCCGTTTGGATAGTAGTCCAGGTAAGACAGTTCCCCTATTAATGCAGTGACACTGTACACCCTTGGCTGAGATAAGTCTGATGAACAGTGTCCTGTAAAAACGCGGAGAAAAGTCCAGGATCAGGAGTAGGAAGGTTTCTACAAAAAACGTCACCGTTTTAGATAGGTGGCGCTTCAGAGGCGAAACCTCTGGAAAAGTATGTTTATATTTTCGTTCGTTCGTTCGTTCGTTTATAGCTAGTCATAATGACTAGCACCCTTTTAGAGGGTTACGCCCTCTCTTAGGGAAGAGTGTTGCTTAAATGTAAGATTTAATTGATTTTTGACGGTCTCAGAGAAGTTCTTTATTATTATAATTGCTAAGGTCTTAAGGATCTTTAGAACCTTAACAATTGGTAGGAAATTGCAGTTAATTTAATGTTGTACAGAACTGGAACAGCAGATATATGAATGTAATAATGGGTACCTAGTGAGAAGGAATATCATACATAGATAGATTGTGAATGATGAGCATGAAGGATGAGGCGAGGCGTGCTATCACATCACTACATTAAAAGTGTTAGTCCGACAGATGAAGTCATATTCTCGCCTAGGGGCTGCTCTAGGCTTCAAAGTAGACAATGGGAGTCCTGTTAGTAGCAGATGGATTCAGCGTGAAAATGATGGAAATATGAGTGGAAGATGGTCATGAACTTGATAGTCTGTGAGGAGCTCCTGGTCTAAGGCGTCAGGAGGTAGAGTGTAGCAGTAGAGAGTATAGAGTAACGATAGCGGTGTAGGGCAATATCGAGATGGAGAAGGATGGAGAGCTAAGTGGTGCATAGTATTCAGAAGTAAAGGGTGTTGGGTGTTATAACGAGAGCGTATGTAAGTGAGACGTAAAGTTTCAAGATGAAACTGAAGTGTAGGAAACTGAATTCGGTCGTACAAGTCTGCTGTGGGACTAGGCAGTTTGACTCGATATGCAATGCGGAAAGCATGTCGTTCTAACACTAATAACTTTTCATAAATTTTGCGGGTGGCCGCAATCCATGCAACGTTTCCGTAAGTCAGCACAGGCCGTAAAAAGGCCTTGTATGTGTTCAGAATTGTGTTCGCTTTTAGTCCCCAGGACGTTCCGGTGAGCCTTTTTAATAAGTTAAGTCTATTGTATGCTTTAGTTGTGACTGTTTGAAGATGTTGTTTCCAAGTGAGATGTTTATCGAATGTGAGCCCCAAGTAAGTTACAGTTGGTCGTGCCTGGATGGGAGTTTGGTCTACTTGTAGTGAAAGGCAGTTAGGATTTCTTCTGACTCTTGATGTTCGTTTCGGAGGAATGAAGACAATGGCCTGCGTTTTTGTGGCGTTGATCGTTAGCTGCCATTTATCGCACCAGCGAAGAAAATTGTTAATTGCTAACTGTAGAGCAGTGTTGATGGATTGGATAGTAGATCCTAGGGCAAGAAAGGCAGTGTCGTCGGCATATTGAAATAGGTGAATTTTATCAGGAAGTGGAGGCATATCGGCAACATAGAGAAGATAGAGAAGTGGTGACAGAGCCGATCCTTGAGGTACTCCACAGTGAAGGAAAAAAGGATGTGAGAGGCAGTTATTTATTGAAACATATGACAGACGGCCGATTAAAAAGTTGTATATCAGTCTGATATAAGGGACAGGAAATCGAAGATGAGTTAATTTGTATATAAGTGCGATGTGCCATACCCTGTCAAATGCTTTCTCGAGGTCAAATAATACAAGACATGATGGTTTGACCGAGTTATAGTGTTGTGTAACCATGGTGGTTAAACGAAGTAGTTGATCGTTGATCGAATAACCTGGGCGAAATCCTGCTTGGTGTATGGGAAGTAACTGGCGTCTTTCTATGTATGCATGCAGACGTCTTACTAGAATACGTTCTAGGATTTTACTAAAAGTAGACGTTAATTGAATTGGGCGGTAGGATGATAAGTTGGCAGGGGGTTTCTTTGGTTTTGGAAACATTAACGTCTTAGAAGTTTTCCAGGTGACAGGAAAATAGCCAGTTCGCAGAATGAAAGTAAAAATCGTGGCTAACAGAGTAAGCAATGTAAGCGGGCTTTCTTTTATATGGCGATAGGTTATTGTGTCGAAGCCAGGTGCAGTATTCCTTTTGTTGCGTACAACTGTACTGATATCTTGAACTGTGATTGGTTCTGTGAGAGGTTCATTTTGCGGAAGAGTATGAAGGGCATGAGGTTGTAATGAAGGAGAAGATGGATTGACTGTATCAGCTGGATGTCTATATGAATATGTGGAACTGAGTGGTGTGAAGATGTCTTGGAGGAAATCAGCAAAAGCGTCAGCTTTGGCGGAATCTGTTAGTATAGGTAAGTCACCATTTAATAATGGATATGGTGTTTTAGCATGTTTTCCGCAAAGAGCATTAAAACGTTTCCAGTACTTGCTAGGATGAGTGACGTCAGAGAGTGAATTACAGGTTTTAACCCAACACCTTAGCTTGTAAGCACATATGTAATTCTTGACCATCCTCTGAAGTTGCCGGTGATGACGGAGTGATTCTGGATTTTTTGTACGTTGATAGTCACGATAAAACTGTCGAGAGCGAGTGACAAATGTGAGATATTCTGGTGGCAATGTTGGTCGATAAGGCGTTGATGTAGTTACTGGTATGTAAAGTGAACTTGCTTCTTGGATTGAAGTTGTGATGGTATGAATGTCATGATACAGTTCGACTTCTGATGTAGGAGGTTTTAATGGCTCTATTGCTGCCGATAGATATGTTCGGTATTGTTCCCAGTTGGCTTTGTCAAAACGGACGTTAGTTCTCTGAAATTCTGGAGAGGGAGTGGTAGGATGAGTACGGAGGAGCAGTTTGATCGGTACATGGTCACTTCCTAATGGATCGAGAACATCAATATGGATTTGCGAAACGAGATTAGCAGAAGTAATGACAATATCTGGTGTGCTTTGTGATTCCGGCCTAGTGGGTTTTGGAAGATCATGAATGATACCAGTCGTGTGAGTTGTGACAAAGTTTTGAAAGGTAGATCTGTCTCTTTGTGATCTGCTGTGCATGTTAAAATCGGCCATAATTATGAATCTCTTATAATTATCGGAAATGTGTTGCACGAATGCAGTAGGTAGCGGCTTTCCAGGTCTGATATAAACAGTAGCAACAGTTATGGCTATATTACGGAAGTATAAAGTAATTATAAGATATTCAGGCAGATCTGGCACCCTACAAAAGTGTCGTCGTGATGGGATACGTGGAGAAAATCCCACGGCTGTTCCTCCATTTGCACGCCTCCTAGGAAAAGTGTTATCTTGTCGAATTAGTGTATATCCAGAAAAGTGACAAGTCATAGAGGGAGTGAGAAAGGTTTCGTTAAGGATAAACACTGCAGCTCTTTCCTCCAGTAACAGCGCTTCGAATAAAGATTTATTCTGCCAAATGGATCTAATATTGAGAAATAAAAAGACTATATCCATGGTGAGTAGGTTAGACAGTAGTTTCCAAAGGTGCTGTATGAAAATAGACATTTTGACCAGAATAAGTAGCATGAAATGTAACATGGAATATTTCTCTGGCTGCGTGGGTGATTTGTTTTAAGACATGCGAACGATGAAATGGCTGGATATTTTGAAGAGTGAGCGTTAGAAAAGCAAGCATATTGCGCACTGTTATAGAAGAGTCCAGTGATTGTGGAACGTCTGCAGAATAGTTATATGTACGTAATGGGGCCACGTACTCAGGGTGAGCCTCGGTAGGGGCAGGTTTACCCTTGCACTTGTAACTATATGTCGGATGTTGTTCGTGGCAAGTGTGGCAATTCGGTGGTTGTTGTAGATTTGGGCATGTACGAGTGGAGTGTTCACCAGAACAGTAGCCGCAAACAGTAGTATTTGGGCATGCTGCGGTAGAATGTTGATTATATGTCTGACATTTCTCGCATCGAAGTGGTAGTGGTGCTGGTGACCGTGAAGGTTCAACTCTGTGTCTTCTGTTATAAATGTATGCCCCATTAGTCAGAAGAGAATCAATGGTGGTTTGAGAAGGAGTTAGTACTCGAACCATGTACGTGGGGCCTGCAGCGTTTCTAATGCGCATAACCTTCTGGAGTGTGTGTCCTTCGTAGGCAAGTTCCTCCTGAATCTCGTCATCGCTATAAGAAGGATCAACACCGCGAATCACCACGGAAAGGAGGGGAAGACGGCGAGGTGGTGGTATTTGCTTGCGTTGAGATGCATTAAGGTTAGTAAGTTTAGCATCTTTGCCGAAGGTATCTATAGGTACTTTGTTCTTTATAGTGCTAAGCAAGTTTTCATCTTCTGTTTTGAAAATGAAGCCGTTCCTAGTCTTGACTATTTCTTTGAGTGAAGCACGAGGAAGGTACTTGCGCAGTTGTAGAGCAACTTGTTTCTCAGTCGAGAAGCGTGAATCGAAACTGGTCAACAGAAACGAGTAAATTGATGGTGATGAAGAGCGAGGTAAAGCTGGAGCCGCAGTAGAATCTGTTTCCATGTCCGTAGTTTTCTCCATTCGATCTGGTGCAGTGTGTGCTTTCTTTGCAGGTGGTGAAAATTGCAAGCGGTTAGAATAACTTTGCTTGATTGAAGAGCGGGAAGCCACAGACGTAACAGAGCTTTGAGATGAGCTTCTGGTACGACCAGAAGGGGTTTGAGATTGCACCTTGCGTTTTTCCACCTTAGTGGAGCAACCAGGAGGACCAGGGATAATACTTGGTAGAGTGTGTTTGCTCATTGTGCGTTTGCCTTGATCGATGCCATTGTCCGCCATAGTGAAAACCGTCTTATGGGCTAAGCCCGACTATGAGATGATGCCAAATAAACCGTAAAACCAAGAGAAATAGCAAAGTCGTCAACAGGTAAGACCAGTTAGGTGTGTTAGCCTCCGTGGAGGCTTAAAATCAACTCGACGGTTGTTTCCTCGAACCTCAAGGAGGCAAGTAATCCAACCGTATTTAGAAGTTCGCGATTTAACCTAGGGGATGGAAATACTAGTGACTTGCTTATTTTTCTCCGCCAGCTACGGATACCCTATTTTTTTACCTGGTTAGAGATTCCAGGTGGCCAGTTCGTTTTTATATTTATGACACTTAAAATATGAGAGTATATATATGAGAACGTATATGCGAAAAATTTTTGTAGACAGAACTTTTTTTACTTATTTAAGAATGCTGTGTAGTTACAACAGAGAATTTTGAACCCGATTTTTAATTTATTTAGGAACTACCATATACAATATTATAATTATTTACGGTGAATGCGGTAGCAATAACAGATTGCGTGAAAATATGTGGAGCCATCTATTGCATAATATGGAAAACACGATTATGGGTGTATTTGATAGAACTACCCGGTGATGAATTACACACTTGTAACATGTGTGATAACTACATAAAATGTTATGAGAACGAGATGATACCACACGAATGTTAGACTTGCATTATATACTAACTAGATTTGTTTTATTAAGATATAGGTGTACATATTATGCGTTAATACAGACACACAATGAATTATTTATTACGGCATGAAAGAGAGATACCACATATATGTGGTGGTTGTGGAAATGCAGAAGGATGTGAACATTGCAACCTAGCATTGTTATGTGAACAAATACACAAAATATAAACTTTTATTGGAACTTATACGTTTGTTGTTCGTTTGTTTGTTTATAGCTAGTTATATTGACTTGTACCATTTTAGAGGGTTACGCAATTTTTAGGGAAGAGTGATGTATAATTGGACGATTTAAGGATTGTGTGATGTTTCATAGAAGTTTTTATTACATTATAATAATTGCTAAGGTCTTAAGGATATTTCCAATCCTTAACATTTGCTAGGAAATTAACGAGGAAATTGCAGTTAGTGTAGTATTGTATAGAACTGGAAGAGTAGAAATATGGAAAGAATAATGAATATGTACTGATAAAGTATATTATACCTGTATATTGTGAATGATGAGCATGAGGGATGAGGCGAGCTGTGCTAGTATATCACAGCACAGAAGTGTTAGGCAGATGAAGTTTTTTTTTTTTTTTTGCCTAGGGGCTGCTTAAGCTTTAATGTAGACAATGGGAACCCTGGTAGTGGTAGATGGATTTAGTGTACAAATAATGGAAATATGAGAGGCAGATGATCATGAACTTGATAATTTGCGAGGCACTACTGATTAAAGGGGGTCAGGAGGTAGATTGTAGCAATAGAGAGTATAGACCAATGATAGCGTTGGAGGATAATATTAACATGGAGAAGGATGGAGAGCTAAAAGGTACGTAGTATTTTAAAGTAAGGGGTTATGGGTTATAACGAGAGCATATGTATGCGAGACGCAAAGTTTTAAGATGAAAATGGAGTGTAGGAAACTGAATTTGGTTGCACAACTTTACTGTAGGACTAATCAGTTTGACTTGATATGCAATGCGGAAAGCACATTGTTTTAACATTAATAAGTTTTTGTAAACTGTGTGGATGGTTTTAATCCATGCAGCATTTTTGTAAGTTAGCACAGGCCGTAAAAGACGCCTTGTATGTATTTAGAATTGTGTTTGCTTTCAGTATCCAGGACGTTTGCCGACATTTTTTTTTTTTAAATAAGTTAACTCTATTGTATGCTTTTTTTGCGATTGTTTGAAGATATTTTTAACTGAGATGTTTAGTGAATGTAAGCATTAACTAAGTTACACTTGAATGTGCTTGGATGAGAGCTTGATTTAGTTTTAGGGAAAGGTAGTTAGGATTTTTTATGGATTTTTGATGTTTTACGGAGGAATGAAGATGATAATTTGTGTTTTTGTGGCATTGATTGTTAGTTTCCATTTGCTGCACCACTGAAGAAAACTGTTAATTATTATTTGTAGAGCAGTGTTGATGGATTGGATACTAGATTCTAACGCAAGAAAAGACAGTGTTGGTGGTATATTGAAAGACCTGAAGTTATCAGGAAGTGGATACATATTGGGAACATAGAGAAGATAGAGATCTGGTGACAGAGCAGATTTTTTGAGGTACTCAATAGTGAAGGAAAATAGGATGGGAGAAGCAGTTATATATTGAAATATATGACAGGCGGTTGATTTAAAATCTTGTATATCAGTTTTATATACGAGATAGGAAATTGAAGATGAATTAATGTGTATGCAATTGTGCAGTGTTTTATTCTGTTAAATATTTTTGAGTTAAATAATACAACACATGTTGGTTTGATCTAATTATAATGTTGTGTAACCATGGTAGTTAAGATCGGTAGTTGATTGTTGATTGAATATCTTGGGCGAAATTTTGCTTGATGTATGGGAAGTATTTTGTGTTGTTATGTATGCATGCAGACGTCTTACTATAATACGTTATACGGTTTTACTAAAAGCAAACGTTAATTGAATTGTGCAGTAGGATGATAAGATGGTATGAGTTTTTTTTTGGTTTGGAAACATTATCGTCTTAGAGGTTTTCCAGCTAACAGGAAAATATACAGTGTGCAGAATGAAAGTAAAAATTGTGGGTAACAAAGTAAGTAATATAAGAGGTTATAGTTTCATATGCCGATAGTTTATTGAATTAAAGACAGGTGCACTATTCCTTTTGTTACGAACAACAGTACTGATATTTTGAACTATGATTGGTTTTGTTTGAGATTTATTTTTGCGGAAGAGTATGAAGGAGAAGATGAAATGACTGTGTTGGATGGATGTCTATATGAATATGTGGGACGGAGTGGTGTGAAGAAGCCTTGAAGGAAATCAGCAAAAAAACCGCAGCTTTGGAAGAGTCTGTCTATATAGATAAGGCATCATTTAATAATGGATATGGTGTTTTACTGCTTTTGCAAAGAGCATTGAAATGTTTTTAGTAATTGTTAGGATGAGTGACATCAGAGAGAGTATTATAGATTTTATCCCGATACCATAGCTTGTAAGTACAGATATAATTTTTGATCAACCTTTGAACTTTTTTGGTGATGGCGAAATGTTTTTTGGATTTTTTTTTTATACGTTGATATTTACGATAAAACTGTTGAGAGCGAGTGATAAATGTGAGATATTTGGTGGCAATGTTGCTCGATAAGTGAATAATATAGTTACTGGTATGTAAAGTGAACTAGTTTCTGGGATTGAAGTTGTGATGATATGAATGTTATGATACAGTTTTTTTTTTTTTTTTTTGATGTAGGAGCGTGCAAAGGGTTTATTGTTGCCGATAGATATGTTTGTATTGATTTCAGATGAATTTATTAAAATGTTGTTTAGTTTTTCGAAATTTGTAGACTGAGACATATGTTGCGTACTAAACTGTAATTTGATTGGAACATGATCACATCAATTCCTATTGGATTGAGAACATTAATATAGATTTGTGAAATGTGACTAGCAGAAGTAATGAGAATATTTGATATGTTTTGTGATATAAACCTATTGGGTTTTTGGAAGATTATGAATGATATCAGTTATGTAACTTGTGACAAAGGTTTGAAAACTAGATTTACTCCCACCCCTATTAGTTTTAGATAATATTTTTTATTCAAATTAGTTTGAATATTTCATATTTGCATTAGTTTTACAATCGACAAAGTTACCCACACCGTTTACTGCGCGTGCTTGAATTTCTATATATTGACATTGAAAGCAATAATTAGAAATCACGATACCTGAACCCCAATAGCTCCGTTGTATTTACTTGTTTTTAATTAGCCTGTTGGATTCCAACGTATCGATAAATAATGCTTTTAAATCCTTTTAAAATATACTTTTGGTTATTTTACATTTAAGACATGGTGGATTACTTCCTTTTGTGACACCTTTTAGCAGCGACTGGTGCTATCTTATCTACAGAATACTCTACACTTGAAAAAAATTTATTACAGTTGTTATCATAAGACAATAGTTATTGAACTTTTGCTAAATATGTCTATAGATAAAGTATTGCGTACAATAGGGAGAAACAAAATGCTATCGAAAATTCGCCAAATGTTAAGGATTCTTGTAGACAATCCATGTAGTAAGTTGTAAATATATGTTAAAACTGAAGCCTACATTATGTATTTGATCAGTGCTAGAAATCCCTGTGAATTTTCATTAGGCAGGCTATATGTTAAAAGCTTAGGAAAGAAAAAAACACTAACACCAACTTTGCAATGGCAAAGGAGAATAAACTGTTTCACAAACTTCTTCTTCTTATGTCTGAAGTTTCATGAAACTAAAATTTATTTGTACAAATAATCATTGATTTATTTCCTATTTATCTGTATTTTTTTCATGTTTATATGACATATATTTAAAGATTATTTACTTATTTAAACAGGTTTTTATGTCGATGCGTTAGGTTATATATCTCTATTGTATTGAATTAGATTCAATCTCCCAACATGACCCTCCTCCTCTTTGCTAAGCGGATAGCGTACATGTTATCGGTGGTAACAGATCGTAGTCATGTAGAAAATCATCATTATTTTAGTTAAACTTTTCTTCACGAACAATAACTTTGTAAAATTATATAAAATACCCATTACTGTTCAAAGGGGAGGTCAACTAAACTACCGCCTTTTTTCCTAGCATTTCATTTATCCACTTGTTTTTTTTTTTTAAAAAAAAAGATGGCCAGTAGAAACAATTTCAGTTCAAGTTCCTGAAAACAACCATCTTTTAGTATGTATTAATCTTACTTATTTGACACACAGTTGTTCATTAATTTTACTTATGTACTGTTCAAAACAGAAAAGATTTGTTCAAAGTTTTGATAATAAATCTATAAGAACGTTAGCCATAGTTCACTATTGTTTTCTTATCGAAACCAAACTTTTATTCTTTCATAACAGGTCCGTTCCATGATTCACATTCAATTTTAACACTTTTGAAAATACAATTTCCTTGAGCATCCAATAAAATAAAATAAAATTATATGGATTACTATGCTGACAAAGTTTCAATGTTTAGTTTTTCAGTGCTAGTTGGTTTCTACAGTTAGACTTTTCTTCATTAGGTATTCATTTATCAATATAAGATCATAATGGCTCAATGGTAAAGGGTTTATTTCCACTGCTTAGGATTTCTGGTTCGGCTACCGTTTACATCAATTATTTCATTTGTCATAGCGGAGCCATAAGGGCTCAGTGGTAAAGCGTCCATTTTCACTGTTTAGGGTTTCTGGTTCGATTACCGCTTGCATCAATTATTTTATTTCTCATAGCGGAGTCATAAGGGCTCAGTGGTAAGTCGTTCATTTCCAATGCTTAGGGTTTTTGGTTCGATTACCGCTTGCATCAATTATTTCAACATTAAGTTTGGATTTATTTCTTATAAATTGTGCTGAACAAACACCGTGTTCTCCCATTTTTTCATTCCACCAATTTCATAACCTTTTCTAAAGTGATCCAACATAATCGTTGGACTCACAGATTTCATTTATTATTCAAAATAATTTCATAATTAAGCGTACACAGATACCATAGTAAGTAAGTAAGTAAGTAATTTTTATTTGTAAGAGACAATTTGCTATTTAATCTTTACATTTATTCAGAGTTCGATTCCTTGCTACACAAAGAAAATATTCTGATGGCAGCATTAAGTATCTAAACTGAACTGAAGTTCTTTTTCTTTGCGGATTGCGATGGGTTAGTGGTCACCTTTAGTGCTTGGGGTCGATCCTAGGATGCTCCAATTATTTGAACATTTTTCATGACAAGTATCAAATTTTGAATTATGTAATGGTTAAACACTCTGTATCTCTATTTCTCAGGAACGCTTTTTATAAAGTGTCTAAGAGTTTTTATACAACAAATCACAGTAGCCTAAGTGTATGGGACTCCATTTCATTTTCTTTCTTTCTTTCTTTCTTTAATCCAAGTGGATAATGGCATACCAATTAATATACATGTTATTCTACACTAGGGTTTCAGTGTAGAATGACATGTATATTAATTGGTATGCCATTATCCACTTGGATTAAAGAAAGAAAGAAAGAAAAAAAATGAAATGGAGTCCCATACACTTAGGCTACTGTGATTTGTTGTATAAAAACTCTTAGACACTTTATAAAAAGCGTTCCTGAGAAATAGAGATACAGAGTGTTTAACCATTACATAATTCAAAATTTGATACTTGTCATGAAAAATGTTCAAATAATTGGAGCATCCTAGGATCGACCCCAAGCACTAAAGGTGACCACTAACCCATCGCAATCCGCAAAGAAAAAGAACTTCAGTTCAGTTTAGATACTTAATGCTGCCATCAGAATATTTTCTTTGTGTAGCAAGGAATCGAACTCTGAATAAATGTAAAGATTAAATAGCAAATTGTCTCTTACAAATAAAAATTACTTACTTACTTACTTACTATGGTATCTGTGTACGCTTAATTATGAAATTATTTTGAATAATAAATGAAATCTGTGAGTCCAACGATTATGTTGGATCACTTTAGAAAAGGTTATGAAATTGGTGGAATGAAAAAATGGGAGAACACGGTGTTTGTTCAGCACAATTTATAAGAAATAAATCCAAACTTAATGTTGAAATAATTGATGCAAGCGGTAATCGAACCAAAAACCCTAAGCATTGGAAATGAACGACTTACCACTGAGCCCTTATGACTCCGCTATGAGAAATAAAATAATTGATGCAAGCGGTAATCGAACCAGAAACCCTAAACAGTGAAAATGGACGCTTTACCACTGAGCCCTTATGGCTCCGCTATGACAAATGAAATAATTGATGTAAACGGTAGCCGAACCAGAAATCCTAAGCAGTGGAAATAAACCCTTTACCATTGAGCCATTATGATCTTATATTGATAAATGAATACCTAATGAAGAAAAGTCTAACTGTAGAAACCAACTAGCACTGAAAAACTAAACATTGAAACTTTGTCAGCATAGTAATCCATATAATTTTATTTTATTTTATTGGATGCTCAAGGAAATTGTATTTTCAAAAGTGTTAAAATTGAATGTGAATCATGGAACGGACCTGTTATGAAAGAATAAAAGTTTGGTTTCGATAAGAAAACAATAGTGAACTATGGCTAACGTTCTTATAGATTTATTATCAAAACTTTGAACAAATCTTTTCTGTTTTGAACAGTACATAAGTAAAATTAATGAACAACTGTGTGTCAAATAAGTAAGATTAATACATACTAAAAGATGGTTGTTTTCAGGAACTTGAACTGAAATTGTTTCTACTGGCCTTCTTTTTTTTTTAAAAAAAAAAAAACAAGTGGATAAATGAAATGCTAGGAAAAAAGGCGGTAGTTTAGTTGACCTCCCCTTTGAACAGTAATGGGTATTTTATATAATTTTACAAAGTTATTGTTCGTGAAGAAAAGTTTAACTAAAATAATGATGATTTTCTACATGACTACGATCTGTTACCACCGATAACATGTACGCTATCCGCTTAGCAAAGAGGAGGAGGGTCATGTTGGGAGATTGAATCTAATTCAATACAATAGAGATATATAACCTAACGCATCGACATAAAAACCTGTTTAAATAAGTAAATAATCTTTAAATATATGTCATATAAACATGAAAAAAATACAGATAAATAGGAAATAAATCAATGATTATTTGTACAAATAAATTTTAGTTTCATGAAACTTCAGACATAAGAAGAAGAAGTTTGTGAAACAGTTTATTCTCCTTTGCCATTGCAAAGTTGGTGTTAGTGTTTTTTTCTTTCCTAAGCTTTTAACATATAGCCTGCCTAATGAAAATTCACAGGGATTTCTAGCACTGATCAAATACATAATGTAGGCTTCAGTTTTAACATATATTTACAACTTACTACATGGATTGTCTACAAGAATCCTTAACATTTGGCGAATTTTCGATAGCATTTTGTTTCTCCCTATTGTACGCAATACTTTATCTATAGACATATTTAGCAAAAGTTCAATAACTATTGTCTTATGATAACAACTGTAATAAATTTTTTTCAAGTGTAGAGTATTCTGTAGATAAGATAGCACCAGTCGCTGCTAAAAGGTGTCACAAAAGGAAGTAATCCACCATGTCTTAAATGTAAAATAACCAAAAGTATATTTTAAAAGGATTTAAAAGCATTATTTATCGATACGTTGGAATCCAACAGGCTAATTAAAAACAAGTAAATACAACGGAGCTATTGGGGTTCAGGTATCGTGATTTCTAATTATTGCTTTCAATGTCAATATATAGAAATTCAAGCACGCGCAGTAAACGGTGTGGGTAACTTTGTCGATTGTAAAACTAATGCAAATATGAAATATTCAAACTAATTTGAATAAAAAATATTATCTAAAACTAATAGGGGTGGGAGTAAATCTAGTTTTCAAACCTTTGTCACAAGTTACATAACTGATATCATTCATAATCTTCCAAAAACCCAATAGGTTTATATCACAAAACATATCAAATATTCTCATTACTTCTGCTAGTCACATTTCACAAATCTATATTAATGTTCTCAATCCAATAGGAATTGATGTGATCATGTTCCAATCAAATTACAGTTTAGTACGCAACATATGTCTCAGTCTACAAATTTCGAAAAACTAAACAACATTTTAATAAATTCATCTGAAATCAATACAAACATATCTATCGGCAACAATAAACCCTTTGCACGCTCCTACATCAAAAAAAAAAAAAAAACTGTATCATAACATTCATATCATCACAACTTCAATCCCAGAAACTAGTTCACTTTACATACCAGTAACTATATTATTCACTTATCGAGCAACATTGCCACCAAATATCTCACATTTATCACTCGCTCTCAACAGTTTTATCGTAAATATCAACGTATAAAAAAAAAATCCAAAAAACATTTCGCCATCACCAAAAAAGTTCAAAGGTTGATCAAAAATTATATCTGTACTTACAAGCTATGGTATCGGGATAAAATCTATAATACTCTCTCTGATGTCACTCATCCTAACAATTACTAAAAACATTTCAATGCTCTTTGCAAAAGCAGTAAAACACCATATCCATTATTAAATGATGCCTTATCTATATAGACAGACTCTTCCAAAGCTGCGGTTTTTTTGCTGATTTCCTTCAAGGCTTCTTCACACCACTCCGTCCCACATATTCATATAGACATCCATCCAACACAGTCATTTCATCTTCTCCTTCATACTCTTCCGCAAAAATAAATCTCAAACAAAACCAATCATAGTTCAAAATATCAGTACTGTTGTTCGTAACAAAAGGAATAGTGCACCTGTCTTTAATTCAATAAACTATCGGCATATGAAACTATAACCTCTTATATTACTTACTTTGTTACCCACAATTTTTACTTTCATTCTGCACACTGTATATTTTCCTGTTAGCTGGAAAACCTCTAAGACGATAATGTTTCCAAACCAAAAAAAACTCATACCATCTTATCATCCTACTGCACAATTCAATTAACGTTTGCTTTTAGTAAAACCGTATAACGTATTATAGTAAGACGTCTGCATGCATACATAACAACACAAAATACTTCCCATACATCAAGCAAAATTTCGCCCAAGATATTCAATCAACAATCAACTACCGGTCTTAACTACCATGGTTACACAACATTATAATTAGATCAAACCAACATGTGTTGTATTATTTAACTCAAAAATATTTAACAGAATAAAACACTGCACAATTGCATACACATTAATTCATCTTCAATTTCCTATCTCGTATATAAAACTGATATACAAGATTTTAAATCAACCGCCTGTCATATATTTCAATATATAACTGCTTCTCCCATCCTATTTTCCTTCACTATTGAGTACCTCAAAAAATCTGCTCTGTCACCAGATCTCTATCTTCTCTATGTTCCCAATATGTATCCACTTCCTGATAACTTCAGGTCTTTCAATATACCACCAACACTGTCTTTTCTTGCGTTAGAATCTAGTATCCAATCCATCAACACTGCTCTACAAATAATAATTAACAGTTTTCTTCAGTGGTGCAGCAAATGGAAACTAACAATCAATGCCACAAAAACACAAATTATCATCTTCATTCCTCCGTAAAACATCAAAAATCCATAAAAAATCCTAACTACCTTTCCCTAAAACTAAATCAAGCTCTCATCCAAGCACATTCAAGTGTAACTTAGTTAATGCTTACATTCACTAAACATCTCAGTTAAAAATATCTTCAAACAATCGCAAAAAAAGCATACAATAGAGTTAACTTATTTAAAAAAAAAATGTCGGCAAACGTCCTGGATACTGAAAGCAAACACAATTCTAAATACATACAAGGCGTCTTTTACGGCCTGTGCTAACTTACAAAAATGCTGCATGGATTAAAACCATCCACACAGTTTACAAAAACTTATTAATGTTAAAACAATGTGCTTTCCGCATTGCATATCAAGTCAAACTGATTAGTCCTACAGTAAAGTTGTGCAACCAAATTCAGTTTCCTACACTCCATTTTCATCTTAAAACTTTGCGTCTCGCATACATATGCTCTCGTTATAACCCATAACCCCTTACTTTAAAATACTACGTACCTTTTAGCTCTCCATCCTTCTCCATGTTAATATTATCCTCCAACGCTATCATTGGTCTATACTCTCTATTGCTACAATCTACCTCCTGACCCCCTTTAATCAGTAGTGCCTCGCAAATTATCAAGTTCATGATCATCTGCCTCTCATATTTCCATTATTTGTACACTAAATCCATCTACCACTACCAGGGTTCCCATTGTCTACATTAAAGCTTAAGCAGCCCCTAGGCAAAAAAAAAAAAAAAAAAAACTTCATCTGCCTAACACTTCTGTGCTGTGATATACTAGCACAGCTCGCCTCATCCCTCATGCTCATCATTCACAATATACAGGTATAATATACTTTATCAGTACATATTCATTATTCTTTCCATATTTCTACTCTTCCAGTTCTATACAATACTACACTAACTGCAATTTCCTCGTTAATTTCCTAGCAAATGTTAAGGATTGGAAATATCCTTAAGACCTTAGCAATTATTATAATGTAATAAAAACTTCTATGAAACATCACACAATCCTTAAATCGTCCAATTATACATCACTCTTCCCTAAAAATTGCGTAACCCTCTAAAATGGTACAAGTCAATATAACTAGCTATAAACAAACAAACGAACAACAAACGTATAAGTTCCAATAAAAGTTTATATTTTGTGTATTTGTTCACATAACAATGCTAGGTTGCAATGTTCACATCCTTCTGCATTTCCACAACCACCACATATATGTGGTATCTCTCTTTCATGCCGTAATAAATAATTCATTGTGTGTCTGTATTAACGCATAATATGTACACCTATATCTTAATAAAACAAATCTAGTTAGTATATAATGCAAGTCTAACATTCGTGTGGTATCATCTCGTTCTCATAACATTTTATGTAGTTATCACACATGTTACAAGTGTGTAATTCATCACCGGGTAGTTCTATCAAATACACCCATAATCGTGTTTTCCATATTATGCAATAGATGGCTCCACATATTTTCACGCAATCTGTTATTGCTACCGCATTCACCGTAAATAATTATAATATTGTATATGGTAGTTCCTAAATAAATTAAAAATCGGGTTCAAAATTCTCTATTGTAACTACACAGCATTCTTAAATAAGTAAAAAAAGTTCTGTCTACAAAAATTTTTCGCATATACGTTCTCATATATATACTCTCATATTTTAAGTGTCATAAATATAAACAATACTTCGCTGGTTTCCAGCTTTCCCATTGGAGGCATTGGCTTTCAGTGTCAAGTCCAGGCTGTGATTATTACGTATTTGTGGACGCAAGTACGGCAAGTCTCAGCAACGGGCGAGAGAGTGGGAGAGATTAAGGGTTTCACTCGAGTGGAGACTGCGTTACCGTACACATTAGTGTACATATTTTTGGAAGCTTAGCTTCATTCATTCTTTTCATCTTTCATTTCGTCACACTATTTCATTCATTATCTTCACCGTGACTTATGGCGTCCCAACCTATCATTGGACAACATTCTGGCTTACCGCCTATAGCACCGGAACCTTCTTGCTCCTCCGGGAAACCGATTAGACGGAGATGCCATTCTCTGGAACGAATTTCTACCAGCCAGGGCTCTTCTTCTCGTCAACGTTCTCCTATCGCATCAACCAAGCTACCGCCTGCTAAACGCCAGCATAAGTTAAGCGATGCAAGCTCTGAAGCATCAATGATTATAGACATACAGGATGATCGCCAGTTTCCCAACCTGCCTCCTCCGAATCGACCACCAATTTATTCTTTCTTACTCCAGAACTTTGACCCTAAATTTTCGAATCCTAAGCTTCTTTTGGTGCAGATTACCAAGTATATGCCTCGGGCTAATATTACTGAAATTGTCAGAACACGGAACGGCATGATTATTAAGACGCCGGATCCGGAATTTCTGCGTACGACCAGGAACAAATTCAGTTTTGAGATCTTTGGATCTAAATCAACTATGACCAAGCTCAGTGATCAACGCACAAAACAGCCGCCGCCACCGAGAAAAACACCCACACTGTCTGTTGTGATACGAGGGGTAGATCCGAGTTACACTGACGAGGAAGTTTTTGAAGAACTAAAACTAGAAGGTCATAATGTCATTAAATGCCTCAGGATCAAAAACGACCATGGTTTGACATACATGGTGCGGGTACTAACTAACTCACAACAGACTATCGATGAGTTACTAACTCGTGGCGCATACATATACAAACAACGTCATCGCGTTGAACCATCACGCACCTCTGCTCCTTTACCTCTTCGCTGCGAGCGGTGTCAGGTTTATGGCCAGCACTCTACTTCACAGTGCAAAAACCCGTTTAAATGTGGTTACTGCTCAGGACCACATCCTACACGCAGCTGTACAAATCTCAAACTACCTCCGACCTGCTCCACATGTCAAGATCACTCTCACCCAACATACAGTTATAAATGTCGTTCCAAGCCAGCTCCAGAGCCATCGAAACCGGAGACTGTGGCACCATTACGCATACCAGAACAAATTCAACCCCCGACCAATCCTGCTTTACAACAACCTGTCACTGTTCATCAGTTACTGACGTTTCTAACTCTCTCGCTACAAAACATCCACCCCTTTCTACGAGATCACATCGCTCAACAAATTCAATCCGCGGCCAAGGCAATTTTCCATGCCAACATCTGTCCAACATATTCAGGCAATAGTGTATATTATCATTCAAATGTCCTTGAAACTGAAGTCTAACCGCTATCCAGTCACAATCCGTATTATTCTGCATTGCATTATGGCGCTCTCTTTCTTATTTCTAAACATCCGCTCTTTACTACAGCATAAGCCGCTTTTTGAAGCGCTTTTACTAGAAGAACACATAAATACCTTCATCCTAAATGAGACTCATCTCACCCATAGACTGCCCTGCCGCATATCTCGCTTCCAATTGTTACGCCAAGATAGCACGATGCCAGCTAGACGAGCCAATGGGGGAGTAGCGATTGGGTTTTCGCCCTCTATTCCATTTCGAAGCCATTCTCCAGTTCTTCCAAATCTTCCTGAATACCTTATTACATCTCTATATTATCAAGCACTGTACGTAACTGTGGCAACCATTTACGTTCGTCCGGGTCATGATATTCCATTCAGCTTCTTTCAATATATCTCCAACAACTTCCGTACTTACATAATCATGGCAGACGTAAATTTACATAGCCGGACAGTTACGCAGCGGGATTGTTTCCTCAATTACATTATCAGTCATACAACCGGAGTGATTTTGCCACTACCCAAGCCGACTCGCCCCACGAGTCAGACTACTCCCGATATAGTCATTGTTTCGAGCAACCTATCACAACGTAGTTCTGTTAATGTTCTTGACCTCATTGGTAGTGATCATGCTCCAATCAAATTAGTTATTCAGACTCATAGCAATACCACTTCTCAAACGCCGCCGCCCCGTATTACCTACCGCTATGATAAAGCAGATTGGAATGCCTACCGATCATACCTTGAGAATCATCTTAATGATCTTTCTTCACCGACCACTGAATCCGACCTATCTCATGCTCTGGACTCTATCGTCACTGTTATGCAAAACGCCACAGAAAAATACATCCCCAAATCAACAGTTTCAAATTTTCGACCCTCATTACCTCCTCAATACTTACCGCTGATAAAACGATCCCGACAGTTTTATAGAGATTATGCTGCAACTGGCAACCTTGACTCTCTTCAGCATCACAGACAATTGCAACGAACAGTTCACAACTATCTTAAAGCTTACAAGTTGCGATGCTGGGTCAAAACATGCAATAATCTCGGCTCTCTTTCACATCCTACTCAGTATTGGAAACGTTTCCGGCAACTCACTGGTCTCAATACTCACACAACATATCCTCTCATCGACAACAATACTCCGCTTCATACTGATACAGATAAAGCCAATGCTTTCGCCAGGTATCTCCAGGACATCTTTACACCTCTCGCACCTGAATATCCCCATCGATCTCATCCAGTCGACAACCTCAATCTGGATTCGCCTCATCTGCAGGCTAATGTTCATCACACTTTACCCGAAAACAATCCACTTACTGCACCTATCTCGATTTCTGAAATAACCTCAGTGGTAGCTCATAGACGTAACACAGCCCCTGGCATGGACTCTATTACATATCGACACATTAAAGAAAGTCCGTACGTAGTCTTATATCTTCTTTGTCTCATCTATACCTTTATTCTTAGAACTGGCTTTATACCTGCTGATTGGAAAACTTCAAAAACCCTAATGTTCCTCAAACCACATAAACCTGTTGCCTCTGTTAGCTCGTACCGCCCTATTCAACTAACGTCAACCTTTAGTAAAATACTGGAACGCATCATTGTTAAACGTCTTCATCCGTACCTGGCACTACACAACGTCATTCCACTCGAACAAGCTGGTTTCAGACCTTCTTTCAGCATAAATGATCAGTTGCTTCGCCTTTCCAATTCCATCTATAATCACTTTAACACAGGCAATCCATCATGTTTGGTCCTGTTTGACCTCGAAAAGGCATTCGACAAGGTCTGGCATCCCGCTCTCATTTATAAACTCAAACAGCTCCGATTGCCTATTGCTTACATCAGATTCATTTTTAATTTTCTCTCATGTCGACTGGCATACGTCTGTATCAACTCCAGTTTTTCATTTCCCATTTTTCTCCATTCCGGAGTTCCCCAAGGATCGGCTTTGTCGCCGTTATTATATATTCTCTTTGTTTCCGACTTTCCACCTGTTCCAGCTACAGTTAAACTCTTCCAGTATGCCGATGACACTGCTTTCTTTGCGACAGGGAAAACCATTCACCAACTCAATCTCGCTCTACAGGATTCTATCAATGCCTTTGTTGATTGGTGCTCTCACTGGAGACTAAAAATAAACGCTGGAAAAACTCAAGTAATTCTCTTTCTTGCTCCGAAGCATCGTTCCCGTGTCCACAGAAATCCAAGACTTCTGCACCTCACAGTGCAAGATGTATTGCTCAACCCTACTCGCAGTGTCAAATATCTTGGAGTCACTTTCGATCAGCATCTAACCTGGACAGCACACCTAAAAGATATCTCCAAGAAGGCTTACTCTCGCCTCAATCTCCTGAAACGTCTTGCTGGAACTACTTGGGGACTCAATGCTCATACAATTCTCAACACATACAAGGTCTTTCTCCGTCCTATTCTCACGTACGGATTTACGGCTTGGATATCTGCTCCGATCCTCTACTATGAGAAATTACGCATCCTGGAACGTCATGCTTTGCGAATCGCTTTCCGTATCAAATTACCAAGTCCCACTCAAGATCTGTATGACAGACTTACGTTTCCACACATCTTGTATCATTTAGAAACACTCCGAACCAAATACATCACCCAGCGCCTGCACAGCAATCATCCACTTCTCCAGAAAACGTTTGAAGACCACGCCCGAAGCATCTCCCCTACTGCTGCTCTTTTCCCGCCGCTCTCATTACTGTTTACTCTATACCGTTACACTGTACCTCCAGACCACCCTGACACCGCGTATTACGAACCATACTCTACAGACGCTCATCTACCTCACATATGGCCATCATATGCACAGTAATACCTTCTGTACTAACAGGGCTCCTCTGTCTTCATTGATGCCTAGCGCCGCCCCTAGGCGAGAAGATAACCTGCATTTGTTCCACTAACAGAACCTATGTGTTGTAGTGAGTTTCGCACTTCATTTCATCTTCTCATCTCATATCATTTTACAGTTATGCTTTTCCTTCACTGAAGCTTATGTATTTCCTTTACCTCATGATTATGGTTAAAGGCCATAATGACCATCACAATTGAACAATAAAGTTTATGTATCAACCCATATCGCAACCACGGCTTCCTGAACAGCACAATCTATTTAAAAATCTCTTCCCCTACAGAGGGCGTAACCCTCTTCGGGTAGTAGCTAGCGTCGGCTAGCTGGCAAAAAAAAAAAAAAAAAAAAAATATAAACCATTTCCGCATATCTTATATCATTTAGAAACATTACGCACTAAATATATTACCCAGCGCCTGCACAACAATCATCCACTTCTTCAGCAAACTTTTGACGATCATGCCCGAAGTACCTCTCCCGTTGCCGCTTTGTTCCCTCCGCTCTCATTACTATTCACTTTGTACCATTACACTCTACCTCCAGACCACCCAGACGCCGTCTACTACGAGCCATACACTACAGCCGCTCATCTACCTCACATATGGCCATCACATGCACAGTGACACCTTGTGTACTAACAGGGCTCCTCTGTCCTCATTGATGCCTAGCGCAGCCCCTAAAGATAACCAGCATTAGTTCAACTAACAAAACCTATGTGTTGTAGTGAGTTTCGCACTTCATTTCATCATTCCACATCATATCACTTACAGTTATGGTTTTCCCTCACTGCAGTTTATGTATTTACCTTTCCTCATGATTATGGTTAAAGGCCATAATGACTGTGAAAGTTTGAATAATAAAGTTTTCTGTACCTACCCATAGCCCAACCATTGCTTTCTGAATAGCAGAATATACTAAACATCTCTTCCCCTACAGAGGGCGTAACCCTCTTCGGGTAGTAGCTAGCGTAGGCTAGCTGGTAAAAAAAAAAAAAAAATAAAAATAAACTATACTTCCGATCGATTGCTTAATCGATCGATCAGCTGTGACGTACCAGACGTCAGAACAGCTGCTTTTTGGAAATACCTTCTTGCTCCTCATCCTCGGCTTTCTTTCCTCGTCATTCTGTCGAGTTCCGTTCGTCAGACTCATCCAGCCAAGGGCGAACGGTACTACAGGTCTGACTGGAAGCTAGCTGCACCTGGACTACTATCCAAACGGGTAGTCCTACCTTACATTATACATCACATTTCATCAAGCCATTAGCAGACATTGACGCATACATACTTTGGGCACTAGCCCACGGACAGCTTTTCCATGGCGGACCCGCGCACAGTCTCTGGCTACAAAGGGAAAGGTACACATACAGGTCTTCCTCCACTGGTAACCGGCCCATCGGGAAATAACACGAAAGTGCGATCACGGAAAGACCAATCATCGGCCAGCTCCAGCAAAGCGAAGGGTCAAAAACGCCATGATTCTGCAGAGTCCATTGCCTCAGCCGTTTCAAACGCTTCCATCCGCTCCAGATCGCCTCCAGCGACCGACAAACATGCCACCTATGCCGACAGAGTACAGCACTCTCCACCGTCCAAGAAGCATCACCTGGATTCTACTACGGCTTCCGAATCTGACCAGATGGACGTAGGAACTTCCAACACTGATGACGGCTCACCTCCAATTCACTCCATGCTGCTTACCAACTACGATCCTAAGTTCAGCAATGCTAAGATGGTAGCGATCCAGTTACGCAAATATCTGCCACGTGCTACGATATCTCAAATAGTGCACACCAGAAATGGGATAATCCTCAAGACTACTGATTCTACACTCCTCAGCACTATCAAGAACAAAGTGCCAATTGACATCTTTGGGAAGAACGCACAACTTCAGTCTCTTACCTCTTCAAGGCGCAAGCAACCTCCACCACCAAGACGTCCACCGATGCTCTCCGTCGTCATCCGTGGGGTTGATCCTTCCTACACAGATGAAGAAATTGAAGACGAGCTTAAGTATGAAGGACACACCATCCACAAGGTGCTAAGGATACGAAACGATCGAGGTCCAACATATATGGTTCGAGTACTTTCTCCACATCAAGCCACCATCGATGAGCTGTTAGGACACGGTGCCTCTATCTACAATCACATCCATCGAGTAGAGCCTTCTAGATCTTCAGCTCCTATGCCGATTCGATGCGAACGTTGCCAGACCTATAACTCTCATCTCACCAGTGATTGTAAGAATCCAATTAAATGTGGTTACTGTGCTGGTCATCATAACACTCGCACTTGCACCAATCTCCAACAGCCACCGCAATGCGCCACCTGTAACGAACAACACCCGACGTATAGCTATAAGTGCAAGGCAAAACCGGAACCAGCTCAAGAACATCCTGAACTCATAGTTCCTTTGCGACCTCCAGCACAGGCAACTGACACACCTCATCCGCTTGAATCACCAGTTACCCTTGATCAACTTCTCACTTTCATAACACTTTCGCTACAGAACATACATCCATTCATCCGACCACACATACTACAACAAATCATCCATGCAGCCAAAACGACGTTTCATATCACCTTCACAGCTACGTACTCTGGCAACACCGTTCACTTTCATAAATCACAAAATATATCGAACCCATAACCTCATCATGGCTTTGGTTTTTTTGTTTCTAAACATTCGTTCTTTGCCGAAAAACAAACTTCTATTTGAACAACTTCTCCTTGAAGAACACGTAACGGCTTTCTTGCTAAATGAAACCTTTTTAACGCAGTCTCGCTGTTGTCGCATCCCGCGCTATACGATGCTTCATGCCGAAAATCCCTCGCCGGCTCTTCGTGCCAACGGGGGTGTTTCCATTGGATTTTCTCCCAACTTACCATATCGTCAACATCACTATCTGACTGCACCTTTGCCGGAGTATTTGCTTACCACAATTTACTTTAAAAACGTGATCATTACCCTAGCCACTATCTATATACGACCAGGTCATCCACTTCCGTATCAATTTATACAATATATATCCAATACTTACAAAACATACCTTATCATGGCAGACTTCAATATGCACAGCCGACCACTTCACGACAAAACTACCTTTCACAATTTCATCACGTCCAACACTACAGGTATCGTACTAGATCTGCCGAAAGCCACTCGCCCAATTTCGAATACAACACCGGACATTGTCATTGCATCTTCTAATATCATCTCACATTGTACAGTTGAAATCCTAGATACTCTAGGCAGTGATCATGCTCCAATTAAAGTCATTTACAACCCACTCGCAGTCCGTAACTCTCATTCTCTTGTACCGCCTCGTACTAGCTTAAGGTACGATAAAGCTAACTGGGAAGAGTACCGTAATCACATTACTCAATGCACCATTCATCTCACCGAGCCCACCTCTGAAGAGACCTTATACACCACTATTGACACTATTACAACTACCATACAAGAAGCCAGCTCGTTATATATACCCACTACTACAGCTAAGCCATATCATCCTACCCTAGCACCTCAATACCTTACGTTGATTCGTCGTTCACGCCAGTTTTATAGAGAATTTCTACGGACCCGAAATCCAGACGCACTGAGACACCACAGGCAACTCCAACGCACGGTCAAAAATTATATCAAAGCCTATAAACTACGATGTTGGGTGAAAACATGTAACTCTCTTTCCGACGTATCACACCCTAGTAAATATTGGACTCGATTCAATGCGTTATGTGGCAAATTCTCCAAAACTCCGTATCCAGTCTTAACCGCCAACAATGCTCTCTCGACAGACAAAGACAAAGCTGACGCCTTTGCCAACCACTTACAACCGATTTTCACTCCAACTACGCTAGGTCACGCCCCACACGCTGCAGATACGCTCAACTTATCGTCACATCTTCTTCAACCGAACCTTAACCATGACTTATCCCAAAATGCACCTCTCCAGGCCCCTATCACCGTACAGGACATAACTTCCGTCACTCAAAATAAACGCAACACAGCTCCCGGCTTTGACACTATCACTTACCGCCATATTAAAGAATGTCCTATACCATTACTAGTATTACTGGCTGCTATCTATACCTTTATCTTACGCACCGGATACTATCCTTTGCCCTGGAAAACATCCAAAACGTTAATGTTTCCAAAGCCTAACAAGTCTCCCCAGGATATTACCTCCTATCGACCTATACAACTGACCTCTGCACTTAGTAAGATCTTTGAACGTATTATAGTCAAACGCTTACATGCTTATCTGAACGATCACAATATCATTCCTTTCACACAAGCTGGCTTTAGACCATCCTACTCCATAAACGATCAACTTCTCCGACTCACAACTCTTATCACAGAACACTACAATTCAAACCAACCTTCTTGTTTAATTCTCTTTGATTTAGAAAAAGCTTTTGATAAAGTGTGGCATACTGGACTTATCTATAAGCTACTACAACTTCGATTGCCCATAGTATACATTCGACTCATCTATAATTTCATTACTAATCGACTGGCATACATTTCAATTCATGACTGTTTATCTCATCCCATTTTTCTTCTTTCCGGTGTACCACAGGGCTCAGCTTTGTCACCCTTATTGTACCTTCTATATGTCTCAGATATGCCTCGACTGCCCGAACGTACTCATTTATTTCAGTACGCCGACGATACGGCATTCCTCACTCTTGGTACCACTATCCAACAGATCAACCTTCTCCTCCAAACCGCAATAGATCGCTTTACATCCTGGTGTACTAGGTGGAGACTTACAATTAATGCGGCCAAAACCCAAGCCATAGTGTTTTTACCACGTGGACGCTACTCTAGAGTTCATCGAAATCAACGACTGCTCACGTTACACGTTGATCACGTTCCTATCCAACCACGTCGCACAGTTACATATCTAGGTATAACATACGACAGACACCTAACTTGGACTAAACACCTGGAACATGTCACACTTAAAGCTTACAATCGGCTGAATTTGTTAAAGCGCTTGACAGGTACTACCTGGGGACTTCGACCGCACACCATTCTAAATACTTATAAAGTGTTCCTCCGTCCAATATTAACTTATGGCTTTACTGCATGGGTAGCCGCTCCACCTAAATTCTATAATAAGCTGCTAATCCTTGAACGTCACGCTTTTCGTATCGCCTTCCGCATCCGATTACCTAGCCCAACTCAGGATTTATACCGCCTTATTTCATTCCCAACTTTACAATATCATATCGAGAAACTTCGCCTTACCTATATCAGTAAACGCCTACACACTCAGCATCCCTTACTTCAAGACGCAATGCATCATCTCGCACTCCACCCTACACCACACCGACATCTTCATCCTCCATTATCGCTACTGTTCACCCTATACCATTATACTTTACCGCCAGGAGATCCCTTATTATTAGTCATTAGAGATTACATTCTTCATGAACATCTTCCTTTCATTCATCCATCTTTTCCTGCACAGTAATTCCTTTTGTGTCTAACTTGGGCTCCCTTCGTCTCTCATTATCGCCTAGAGCTGCCCCTAGGCAGAAGATGACTTCATTTGTCTCACTAACAGAACCTATGTGTTGTCCTGTGTAATGCACCTCGCTTCATACCTCATCTCCATTTTACATGTTACATTTTAACAATTACCATGCCTTAACTCTCTTATCATAGTGGCTGCCGTTTTCTCCATGTTCCAACATCATTTGTTATTTCGTAATTTTCGCGATCATTAATTGTATTACTATATTAATATGTTACATTGTTTTACTGTGTATCAATATGAATATGTTTTATGTGTAAATATATATATGTTTCTTCTCCTTTTCCTTCCACACCTCATGTTCAGGAACGAAGTTCCTTAAGGCCGACCTTATATAAAATTATGAAATCGATATGATACTGGAATAAAATAAAATCTCTTAGCTCACCAATCTCTTTCCCATAGTTCTCCTTTCTTCCTTCCCACCACGCACCTCAAAGAGGGCGTAACCCTCTTATAGGTAGCTAGTCACTACGACTAGCAATTGAAAAAAAAAATATATATAAACTAGAAAAACTGAAGATACTAGAACGACATGCCATACGAATAGCCTACAGAATAAAACTTCCTAGTCCTACTCAAGATCTTTACGACATTATGCCTTTTCCACATCTTCTGTTCCATCTTGAAGCTTTACGGACGAAGTATATTATTAACCGATTCGAGTCCCGGCATCCGTTACTCCTCACCACAATGCAAGCAGACATCCCGTTCAATCCACCTCGCAAATTACAGGATACACCTTTGTCGCTACTCTTTGCACTTTACCGCTATACCCTACCTCCTGATCATCCGGATTTAGACGCAGTTGCAGCTTTTTCATCATCCGTCGTTCCTCATTACATAGCCCCTTCATCCTCTGCACAATAACAACCTTATGTCTTACCAGGGCACCGTTGGTCTTCATCACGTCCAAAGTTGGACAGAACATAGCATTCATCTGGTACACTATCACATCTGTGTTGTGTTGAGACAGTGCACTTCATGTTCCTCTTTTCATTTACTTCTTCTACTTTTCTTTTTTACCATGATCAAATAAAATAGAACCTGAATAAAATAAAGATTAACTCCCCGTGTAACCAAATTGCACTTAGACCATCTATTGTACTTGTATTAGCAACACCAATACGTATCGTAACCTATGCCAAAGAGAGGGCGTAACCCTCTACTGGCTGGGAGTAGGAACTTATTTTATAAAGATAAAGCAATAAGATGAATAAAACTTTCAATGTTACCCTATTCCCGTACCACAAAAAAAAAAAAAATATATATATATATAAACTAGAATTCCACATGTTGAGAAACACTATATTAAAATATATATAGGTTGTAATATTCCAAATTTTAACTGGTCAAATCCAAAGGTTAAGTTGAGTTGATTTTGGGGTAGCGTCCTGTTCAGCAGCAAGGCTATACGAAACGTGGACCTACTAATTAACGTAAAATTCAAACCACATGAGTTCCCACCGGAAAATCAAATCCCTAGGGTTTATATAAATATCTATATTATTTCTCTGATCAAAATTCCATTCTCAAACATAAAGCAAGTCAAATTTATAGTAAATTTCTTTCAGAACTGCATAAAATAATACCTAAAATAAAACTAGTAAATCATGGATATTACAGTCCTAACTTAATCTTCATTGAATAGTATCCAATGTGCGTTTCACCAAGTATACAATCAACTTTCGTCATTTAATAATATCGTTAATCCATATATTCATAACTTTTTCATTCTTCTGCTCATGTTTCCTTCTTTAAATATAATAAATAATATAAAATACTGCTGTTCAATACTTAAAATATTAATAATAAAAGCTAAACTAAAAAATCACGTCCAAGCGTGACACTAAAAGCTAGTCGTTACGTATCTACCAATATTTATCAATCAAATCATTCTCTATGTCTCAATTCTAAAGCAAACTGACTTAGTTCAGGGAAGCTTTAAACTTACGATATATAACAATAGACATATAAATTTCAAGGAATTCTTCCGTTTCCTCCCGCATCCACAATAATTAAACCTATCATACAAAGTCTACATAAATATATTTCCATGACAAACCATATACAGTAAACAAAATTATAAATATTATACAAATTTGGTTACAAAGTGTTCTTTCCACAACAGATCTCACTTTATTTAAATAGGTTAAATTATGTTTTCCAATGCCTATAGTTCGTGTGCACGTTCATTAATTAAAATATAATTTCATAATCAAATTTGTTCCTTGTTCTCCAAAACGCATAGCCTTATTTTACATGAAAATAATAATAATATCAAATAAGTATTTCTACATTTTTATATCATGTATTATGTTTTTCTACCATCAAATGTCAGTGTAACTGTCTTTATTTCAAGCAATAATACTGTTTATGCTGTAGCTCATAAAGTGAATAAAAAGATCCTTACAACTGTAAATTTTAAACGGCTAAGTTTTATGCCTGCTATATGCCAAAATCAAATCCTACAAATATACGCACATAATTTCATTTCTATATGTTTTCTGTATCGTCGCTCTGCAACCTGTTATATCTACTCCTACCACAAATTCATTACAAAGCCAAGACAAAGCATAACAAACAAAATCAATGGCACTAAACTGACAAATAGTTAATTCAGTAAAAAATCACGGCACCAAACGCTATGCTCTGGTCTCTGTTCTGCTCACCTCCAAATATAAAACTAAAATATTTCATCTTCCTACATATATTCCTAAATAATTATAGTCAAAATATTAAAGTCACTATATCGACTTTTCATATCCCCCCTAACATTCGCTTCAATAGTTTCAAATATTTCACAATACACACTACATCCTTCATCCATAATTTCTACAAATCTTATATATTAATAGTAGAAAATAAAAGTTCCTCTCCTCACATTCTAAACAAATACATAAAATTATAATCACGTACGTTCACAAATCAATTTTGTTCCTCGTGTAGCATTGTCGCAAACGCTCTCGCCTTCAGTGCAAGTAGTCCCGTGTTCGTTGCCGCTCAAAAGTCAAACAGCCATCCTAAGTAATTTTTTCCTGCGGTTTCCTCATTCATACCGAATAAATGCCTAAATAATATATAGTATACAAGTTCCGCGTTACTTCCTTCCTTCTCCTATCCTTTTCCTTCCTTTCATCAAATAATCTGCTCGGCAAGGGTCATCATCCTTCATACACTACAAACTATTCAAACAAATACATAAAATCATAAACACATAGCTTCACAAATAAAAAATGTGTCCCCAAAATCATTCTCGCAAGCGCTCTCACCTTCAGTACAAATGGTCCCATGTTCGTTGCCGCTCAAAAGTCTAACAACCTGCCTAAGTAATTTTTCCCTGGAGTTTCCTCATTCACACTGAGTAAATGCCAAAATAATACCTAATATACAAATTTCAAGCCACTTCCTTCGTTCTCCTATCTTTTTCTTTTCCCTTCCCTTTCATCAAATATTCTGCTCACCAGGAGCGTCATCTCATACAATACAAGCTATCCAAACAAATGCATATAAGTTATAAAAAATACGTTCACAAATAAAAAAATTGTGTCCACACATAGCAATGTCACAAGCTCTCGACTTCAATACAAATGGTCCCATGTTCGTTGCCTCTCAAAAAAATCTAACAACCTGCCTGTGTAATTTTTCCTGGAGTTTCCTCATTCATACCACGTAAATGCCAAAATAATACCTAATATTCAAATTCCAAGCCAGTTCCTTCCATCTCCTATCCTTTCCCCTTCTTTCATCAAATAATCTGTTCAGCAAAAGGGAAGGGGGGTCATCCCTCATACGTCACAAAATAACATGGGCGTAAATGTCCAAACCCAAATAGTATTTCAAACAAATCATTTTAAATTATTAATCGTATCATCTATTTTATTCGTGTAACTAAATGTAAATCTCGTACATAAAAATACAACGCAATTTTCTTACATAAGTACAACAAAATTTCTAAGATGCAGTTATAAAAATAAACAATTATACATGCATATTAAAATAACATAGCAAAGCGAGTCAAAAAATGATATTCCTATAGTATTATTCAATGCCAACAGCATCAACAAAAAAACTAAATCAAATGCCTAGCGCTCAGTAACTCAATGTATCATACAAAGTAAAAGCTAATTCACAAGATCAATAATGTATCATGGCACTTTTCTTAAATATGGTTAGTAACGTATTCCTAAAGGTAATATTATTCCTAAAATACTAAGTTTAATCAAATATATAACGTACAGCACATTCTGTTCCAAGCATAAAATGTTCATTCTGCAAACAATTCTGTCATCAGTACACTCTATCTTAAAATCAATCTTAATCCATATTCCGTTTCCGGTATGCGTTAACAGTATGTATCACCAAAAAAAGCTAAATCCAACTTTGTAAAAATTTGTGTGCACATAAGGTAGGTTTTCCATGATATCTCACAATAAAACAAAATAACAACTAGCTTACTCCCAAATATACATTTCCTCAATCATTTCTTGTCTTCACAATAATGCCAATACCGTCAACATTAAGTCTCGTAAGTAAGATAATCCGCGCTGTGTATTCCTCTTACAATCCAACAAGTTAAAACAAAAAGTAAAAGTTACCGGTATATTAATATCTAAATAATATGTAAATACTTCTACTCATTAAATCGCAAATATCAATCTCGTTGGACCAATATTAAATAATATCAAAATTTAAAATGCCTAAATGTGGAATAGCACAGTCACACATGCCTTTCTATATAATTCAACAATCAAAGATAAAAATGGATATTATATCTCCTGCACAATTTTGAATCAATAAGATTTAACATATCTGTAAATATGTCTCTTCATTTTCTTTCTTACCGCATTTCATTCCAATCATATCAAATCTCACCCGCTTCATACACAAATTTCTCTTATCCTCCTCAAAAATGTAAAAATGTACAACAGATGGCAGCACCAATCACTTATATTCTGCACAGAAGAAATCAAGTTCTTTATCAATTCTATATAATTTTCTGTTATTCATAAGCATATAATAATAATACAATCACAAGCGTCAAAGGGTATATATAAAGCATATATACTTTACATAAAAACAAACACTAAAATCAATTTCTCAGAGTTTTTATATTTGGCAATAGCCTAGTAATAGAAGCTTCAAGGATCCAGGAATGCCCGTCATTCATTCCTTCATTTTCAAAACAGCATGCAGGAAATGCTGCCCAATTTTCCCGCTACTAATTTCATGGCGCTGTAATCGCAAATCTCCAATGGATGTAGTGACGTCAGCGGTAAGTAAATATTATATTATTTATTTCAGTCAATAAAAAATAATTAAAGGGTTAATTTGATATAATTAAATAGTACTATAAGGTAATAACGGTACGTATATCATCATACGCGATTACATTAATTCTACAAAATCATCTTTAATTGAATAAATTAATACCAATTTGATTAAAGGGGTAATCATTTTGATAGGAGTTTGATTAAAGGGGTAATCATTTTGATAGGAGTTTGATTAAAGGGTTAATTAAATTGATATCAAAATTTAATTAAATTATATCTTACAATGTTGCCTGATTTACACTATAAATATACAAAATATAGGGAATTTCAACCCTTTTAGGGCATAATTTGGCAACACCGCCGCGCTAGAAGCCCGTAATATAGCGTAAAAAGCCTTAATTAAAATGATATCGCCTCAGGGAGGTCAGATAAGGGAACTATTCTACTTGGCTTCAGCGTCGTAAGAATAAGTGCCATGTCTGACTTTATATCTTAATTACAAGTAGAAATTATAGATCGTCTACGTCTGGTTTCAGTACTGAGTACTTTAGTATTCAGTACGTTCTAATGATGCCTACGAAAGTTCCATAATGTGAAACGAAACCGTGTTGTTTTATACCAGTGGTACACAGTAAATCAATATAATAAAATAAGGAAAACAATCTAATGGAAGATTCTCATCATGAAAACATTTTATTCTCTGAAGTCAACATAATGTTAGTTTTATCTTGTCGGGCTACAGATGTCTTTAGTAGCAATTTAATTAAGAAAAAATCTTAGAGAAGTTATTTTTCAGAAAAAAGAAAACTAAACCAAACTCGTGATATAAGAAAAGAAATTAGTCATTATAGTAATAACCAAGAAACTAGAATTTCTTTCTTTCTTTCTTGTAAACCATTAGTGGAATTGAATTGAGACCAAATCCTCTTCATCACTGAATTCGTTATAGAGTAGTTGTATTAGATAAAAGTAATAGCTACAATTTGTACTGCAACTAAGATGGCACATTTGTAAGTGTGAATATACCTGTAAGATAGCACATGTATAACTGTGAATATACCTGTTGATAGTATTAGATTTAATTATCTTAATTGTCCATAGTACAGGGTGTCCCAAAAGTAGGTACACAGACCAGCATCGATCAAATATGACATCTTACTTTGTTAAAATAATGAATGTATTTGCTTCGGTCTGTTCCGAGCTTAACATATAAGTGAAAAGAAATTAAGAACAAATAATAAAGGAACTAAGTCAATACATGTATGGATAACAATAAGTAAATGATACAAAATACCATGAGCCGATCAGTAACTTCATGTAATATTTTCATATGGTATACGGACAAAATCTCGCAAGGCCAAAACCTCGCGTGGCCAAAACCTCGCCGCCCAAAACCTCGCGTGGGCAAAACCTCGCCGCCCTAAACCTCGCGGGACAAAATCTCGCCGCCCAAAACCTCGCGTGGCCAAAACCTCGCCGGGCCAAAACTCCCGTTGCCAAAACTCGCCGGGCCAAAACCTCGCCGCGAATGAAACTTTTCTTTAAAATTTAGCCAATGAATTTCTTAATATGCAATTCCACATTACAAATAATAATAATAATAATAATAATAATAATATGATACAAAACATAGTGTGCGTGGGCTTTCTCGGGTTATTCCCGTTTCCTCCCACTTTCTTTATTCGATCATTTCCTTCATCCTGGTCATCTACGTCTCCTTTAACCTACAGGACATAATCAAGGGACGTCGTAAAAACTCATATATTATTTCATACTTTCATAAATATTATTAGGTTTTTGTTAAAATTTTAAGTTTTTGGATGTTCCAAAGTTCACAAAACTAACCCCGTTAGTTGTCATTACTTTCCTTACAGACTTTCTTTCCCTATAACCAGTTTAAAAACATCCTGTCACCCTACCTTCACATTGAAATTCTCTAATACAGAAATAGAATTTTCATATGGTATCGCGAGACTTAGTCAAATACCCGTGATACTTCTTCTGAAACAGCGTCTTTTATACCATCATCCTTATCATCTGTTGGAACATTTACATTTTGGTCAGGCGAGATTTTGGCTATGGCGATATTTTGGGGCGCGAGGTTTTGGCCCGGCGAGATTTTGGTCCGCGAGGTTTTGGCCAGGCGAGGTTTTGGCCCCGCGAGATTTTGGCCCGCGACGTTTTGGCCAGGCGGGGTTTTGGCCAGGCGAGATTTTGTCCAGCGAGGTTTTGGGCGGCGAGGTTTTGGCCAGGCGAGGTTTCGGCCCTGCGAGATTTTGGGCCGCGAGGTTTTGGGAGGCGAGGTTGTCGCCGCGAGGTTCTGGCCGCGAGGTTTTGTACCCCAACCTTTTCATATATGTCAGATATAATATCTTGTCATATACTGTAATTTGTGCTTGTACAGTTTCAATATGTACTTTTTAAATACTTTTTTAAAATTTAGAAACTAATACAAAAATTCTGTGTCATTTCTTGTCAGTACTACCAACATAATTTCGCATTAGGATAATCTTGAAAGGCGAATCTTGAATTCAAGATTCGCCTATACTTTCTCTTGAGTTAACATCTGTAAATTTCATTGCCTAAGGTTATTAGGCGAATCTTGAATAGGCGAAAGTTGAAGTCACCCCATTTGTATGTGAGATCCTGACCGCCTATATTCATACGGGAAGTATGTACAGATCGAACACTTATACAGAACGTATTACAAAATATGCGTTTTCAGTTATACGTTTGCTGTACGTTAAGTCCAAAACCTACAGGCTTTACAAATGTAACATACGATTTTAAGTACGCCACATACCTTTTTTTTATCAGTGCAGTTTTACAATATATATCTACATAGGTACATCTATTTCTATATCCATCTATAGTAAATCCATTAAATAAATACGTAAGTGAAACATACTTAGTTACCTTTCATGCTTTACCCAGAATTTGAATTACCTGAATGACGTAATAAAACGTTTTAATATTGAGGATCAGGAGATTGGTTTCGTACAAATTATTATAAATTCTATATGTGGGCAACGTTTGTACAAGTTGAACAGTTTCCTCTAAAAGTAACGAGAGTACGTATGTACAGTACTAGCTATCAACTATCGTTTACTTATGAATCAAATTTTATAGAGATCAAAATGTGGGGGTGGGTGTCATTATGTGGAAGATTTTAGGGTATGGTCTAGGAACTCGTGGAAAAAAAAGAGGAGTTTATTTGTGACATTTCCACACTTCTCAGTGGGTCACGAAACAAATTCTCCTGCGACGTCATACTTATTAAAAATGGCAAATCGAAAATACAATGTGAGTTTTTAAGTCATTAAGTACCCATTGTTTGCATAACATAATACTGTATACGTGCAGTCACTACTTTCATGCACTGCTTTCGTTAATCTGCACTTAAGAGTCGATGATTATAATATTCTAAATGTTCCGACAAAGCACATTTTCTGAAGGTATAAGAGGAATCTTATTTTTAAAAAAAACTATTATTTCTATTCACTTCGTGGTGGCTTCCATATTCTTAATCTGTACGCCAATTCAATTGTTTTGTATTCTCGGCACCTAATTGAACACTTACATTGATTGAGTTTTAACGGAGCAAATGGTTGTTGAACATAGTTAAGCTGAAGTATTAACTACAGTTTAAAATCTTCAAGAAAAAGGAATGCTCAGAAGCTAAATGTACCATGAGATACAGAGAAGGTCAAAGTAATATTTTGAAATAAGATCTCGAAATATGATGATATACTAAAGTAGGACGAGATAATTTTGACTTCTTATAACGCATACCAGCAAAGGGGGAAAAAATCAGCATAAATATGTAGTAAAACGAAATTTCTCATGATTTCACTTCTATACAGATCACGAACTTGAGCCGCACTGTTACTAGCATAAAGAAGAAACCTAATTACATCCATTTGAATGCAAGTCGAAAAACGAACATTGTTACTTCTTCTTCATCTTCTTCAATATTTCTTGTTAGTTTTTCTTTATCTTTCTTCACTGAGACAACTTGGGAGTATTTTCATAACTTATTTTGCAGTGCCTGTCTTCACAAATATATATCCCGAAAGCAATAACAGATATATCATCACCTTATTTATTGAAGTAGTACTGAATGTGTAGTTCGTCATGGCAATTGAGATTTTGTTGTTGTTGTTGGTTGGATTGTGCTTTACGTGAGTCTCATCTGGTGTCGTTATTGTTCCTACAGTCGTTGGCAATCACTCTTGTGTGTCAGCCAAAACTGTTATCCCCATCCCGGGGGTCAAGTAATGACCCTGTTTGCATTCAGAACGGTTTACACGTACGTACACATATATGTTTTTTTTTTTTGCCAGATGGGGCATACAAAATAAATAAATAAATAAAACGCGCAGATAAACATAATAGCTATAAAATAGTTAGGTTGTTAATTTTATCTATGATCTACCAAACAAGAAAACATTAACTGCTTTTTAGTGATGTAATCTGAATGTCATGCGTTTTGCAATCTGCAATCATCCATCAGGGTTATTTTATCATTTATCATTTTTGCCCAGTTTCCTCAGGCTTTACAGGAAATTAGCTTGAAATTTTATTTTTATGTTGATGAGTAGCAAATGCTCTCACGTGGGACAATATTTTGCGATCTTTCTTCTGTACCTTTCATATTAAAATTGGTTTAAATTCGAAGTTTTACACAAAATTCAAATACCTCATATGGACATCTTAGTAAAACCATTCCCACTCCTGTGGCCCCGCGTAGCGTAGTCGCTCACGATCTCTCGTCTTTGCTGCAAGCGGTCTCGGGTTCGATTCCCGGTGGGAACACTCGGTCGAAAAACTGTAAAAGCTGAAGTTTTCGTGAATGAAGTTTTCCTTTTTCACACCAGGCAAATGCCGGGATGGTACCTAGCATATAGGTTCCAGACTACCTCCTTCTTTCCCCAGTTCTTTCTTCCTTTCCTTTCCTTTCCTTTCCTTTCCTTTCCTTTCCTTTCCTTTCCTTTCCTTTCCTTTCCTTTCCTTTCCTTTCCTCGGATAGTGTGATCGCTGAGGAACGTTATCCCTCAAATGTGACGGGCTAACATGGCCATAGATACCGAAAACCCAGAAATCTAATCCCACTCCTTTTTTCTTTTATTTTAGGTCAAATATTAAAAAGCGCTGAAAGACACGTTTACTTAATTAATTAATTGTCTTCTATAGATGTATTCTCCAATTACAGAAGACCTGAACAAAATATTTTACAATCTTGTTATTATATATAATAGATTTAAATGTAAGAAATAGTAATATGAATACAGATAAAGTTTATATAGTTAATTTTCTAATATTATATTATTAAAATTGGAATAGCTACAGTAGGGAGAAAATACATAAAATTAATACATTTATAAATAAATTTGTAAGTATTCTTTACAGAAAATTATAAAACATTTTGTCGCAGTGATTGACGGTAGATTTGAAATAACATACTGAAAACTAAACACAATTTCTGTGATATAATATTAGCCAATGATGAATTTCTTTAACGCTCCATTCTAGTTGTATTATATAATAATAAGTATCTTTGAGGAGTACCGGTATTTGCCATTTTTACGTTAAATTTGAATACATTCAAATACGAACTCTTATCATATATACCTTTAACTACTTTGTATAAAAAATATTTATTAATGATTTTAGATAAGAGATCTTAATACCGAATTTCATGTATCTAACCTTAAAAGATTCTGAGATATGGACATATTATTATAATAGTTACAACCGTATCACGCATTCCGCCGAATATATTAGAACAAGACCTTTTAGTATATTGCTTAATAATTGAGGTTTGAATTTGCTTATTTATGATTATATATATTGAACGATTTTACAATATTACAAGCGATTAGGGTACAGGTAACGAACTAAAAGAAATATTAACAATGGAACAAAATAAAAAGTGCTTTCCAAATGCCCTAATGAGCACCACCATACTATTATTATTATTTAGGATTTAGGATTTAGATTTCTGGGTTTTCGGCATCTAAGGCCATTTAGCCCTTCTCGACTTGAGGGATGACGTCCCTCGGCGAGCATACAATCCGGGGAAAGGGAAGGAAGAAAGGAGTGGGGAGGGAAGGAAGCGGCCTGGGACCTATAAGTTAGGTACCACCCCGACATTTGCCTGGTATGAATGAGAAAAACCCAGGAAAACCTCATTCAGGGTGGGGATAACAGTATCGTGTAGCCTATGTGTTTTGCTATTTTCCGTAGGCATGAAATAAAACAATTTTTTTTGTATATCATAAGCAAATATGACAATAAAAAGCAAAGACGAGATAAAATAATGACAAATATGTCTAAAAATACCAACTTTGACATTCTACAGATTGTCTAAGAAGATATCTGCCGTTGAATGTGTCCATATGGAGCTTCTTATCAGAAACTGAGTCCGTAATGTCGTTTCGAAACGGGATTTGGTATTACATAGTTCACAAAGTGAACCTTCATTTTTTTTTTCAAAAAAGGAACTTCATAATATATTAAACACCTAATTCATATTGTAATCAACTTTGGCGTGGGAGATCCGGGTTTGATTCCCGGCGGGAGATCATGTGGTTCGGATTTCACGTTAATTAGTAGGTCCCGTCTCGTATAGCCTCGCTGCTGAAAGGGACGTTAAACTCAAAATGTATTCATATTGTAATCAAATACTGCTTGGGCTAAGTTCGTTTATATACTGTATATATATATATATATATATATATATAAAATTGTCTTAATCCAACGTAATTTTTCATTTGCTATTTCAATGAGAAACAAGAGAGTTGCTAAAAGAATAGTTCTCGGCTAATACAGTAAAACCTGTCTTTAGCGGAATTGAACGGGACTCACAAAAGATTCCGTTGAAGTCAGGTTTCCGCTTAATGGAGGTAGACCTTTCCTAGAAAAAAAAAGTACATGTTTATAACGGACATACTGAAAAAAGTATTGCTATACGTACTTTGTTCAATTACAGTGCTTCTTTCTTCTGCGAGTTAATATACACAAAAAACTTAAAATGAACACAAAATATGTTATGTGCACGTTTTCTTTATTTTTTCCATTTGTCAAGCAGGGTTTTCTGTACACATTGCTGCTTGGCTCCTTGGCTTTCGGCACACATTTTAGCCTGAGAAACTACACTAAATAAATGAGAGTCATTTTTTTTTTTTTTCGTGAGACAAACTGTCCAGATAGATTTAACAAAAGAACGAAGAGTTTAACGCAGACAATGTATTGGTTATATTTGTCCTTCACAGGCTGTGTAAAAGTTTTCTAAACGCTGTAATCCGTATCTCGTAATTTTCCGTTAAAGGTTTGTTTTCCGTTGTGCGCATAACGCAGTATCTTCTTAATGAAGGAATGTTTATACTTTTTTATTTTTGCTCCAAACTTCATGGGACCGTGAAATATTTCCATTTAAGACAGTTTTCCGTTTAATAAAGAATCCGTTGAAGGCAGGTTTTACTGTACTATGAAATAAACAGATGTGCTAATTATGATTTCTTTAGTGGAGTTACAAACAATTATGAAATGACAGAAGATTGAAGAAGAGGAAATAAAGTTTTTCTCTTTCTCTTAATGATTTATTTGTGAAAAGTAAACTGGGTTCTTGCATCTGAATGCCCGTTAAGTATGGTGTGTGGTTCTTAGTGGATTGTGTATATTAATAAGAATCTAAGGAATATATATATATATGACAATAATACATTATTGTTTTGTGCTACAAAAATATACCGGTTCGGGAATATACCGGTTATAACTAAATGGTAGAAGTTTATGATCTAAAATATACATAGGCCTATATGATCAATAAAATATCCTAAGGAACGTGGAAGAATGACCTAAAAATTATGAAAAAAATGGTTAAATTTGTGACTATACCTTTTCAAAGAACATAACAAACACCAAATAATGAACATTGTGTCTGCTATGATAAAAAAAAAGCCTAGCTTCTTCAGTTGTAAGTTTAACTTTAAATAAATAAATAAATAAAACAAATAAAATATAAATTTAAGCAATTTAATGAATAAAGCAAATACAGTAAATTATTCAGTTTAACGCTCACTAATTTCCCGCATCTCGGCCTCGCATCTGTACCTTGTGAGTCACTGCAAAGATGAAAGAAATAACGCCTCCGTTTAAACTTAAATAACATAGATATTGTTTAGAATTAAACAAATTATATATGAAAAGTCAGAAAGTAAATGTCAGAGACATATTCGGGGGGAAGGGGGGGACTTCCTAAGCACGCTGCATCTTTCCACCAATATTATACAGAGCGTTGAGAAGAAGTAACACATTTAAACGTCAGAACTGATTTTAAAAATATTACACACACACACAAATGAATTTTGGAAATATTTAATGAAAATAAAAATTTCAGTTTTTCCCTTTTTTTTTTTTTACATATGGTAAGCAGTCACTGGCGCAAATCCCGGGCGGATGAGGGGGACAAGTCTCTCTCAATCTTGGAACTGGGGGGAGTGTTCCCCCAATAATCCGATTTGAAATGTGTTTTTGGGAAGATTTGTGATTAGTTGTATCTGACTGCCACAAAGGAAAGTGAGATAAAATTGATGTCCCTTGTTGTATAATATAATTACAACTGATTCACCTCAGAAATCACATTCATCTACCGTAGCACGAGTCTCATCTCTCCCCCACCCAACCAAAATAAGCCTTAAATCTGTCCGCGTCCTAATGCTGAAGATAACTTTACTCCCCTGATTCTCCACAGCATTGTTTTTCAACTTCATAAATGTTTTGAACAAATCTTAAAAAAAAAGAAAAGAAATAAAGAAAAAGATTATGCGAACGGTCTTACCCGTCCCCCCAATGTTGAAGACAGATTTGCGCCAATGGTAGCAGTACCTCATTGACAACATAGGAACAAGCTAATATCTGTAGTTGAGATCCCCTTTCTTTTTCTTGTAAATTGACATTCTATGAGAAAATGTATTTGGTGCAACGTATCGAGCATATTATCAAAATTAAAAAAAGATGAAAAATAAAAATAATGAAAGATTACCGAAGCTTACCAAAAATGACGAATGTCACGAAACTTGCGAGATATGACAAACAATGACCTAAAATCGGAATAAATTATCTAGAGGCTGAACGTTGGCAAAATATGCGAATAAAATAAAATGAACTTTAAAATTAACATTCTTTCTCCGTTTCAGAACAAAGTATAATATGATGTGTATTCACTGGCGTATTTACGATTTTGTTTCGCGGGGGAGGGGGGGGGCTTGGCTAAATTTGTTCCTGGAAATGTGAAAATTCTGCAAGATATTTCATTTACTTTAAGAAAGTAAATACAATTTCGGGGCGGGGTGCTTAAGCCCTGGAGTCCCCCTAAATACGCCACTGTGTGTATTTGATGGGCATTGTGTCCATATTACCAGAAAAGAAAAACATTTCATGAACTTTCGCCTCCTAATTATAATAATAGATACATGCATCGCATTTTGCGATACAATTTTCCGTTTGCATTGCGTTTCCATGATTTTGTGTAGCAAACTAAGAAAGCATATCGGTTTAAAAAACACACGCACACGCACACACACGCATATATATATATATATATATATATATATATATATATATATATATATATATATATATATATATATATATATATATATATATATATATATATATATATATATATATAAAGTGTGTGTGTTTTGTGTCTTGACTTTTCCACCATTTTTATTACTGCTCTGTTAACTATTGTTCTCAACTAGGAGAGCAGTCCGTGGTATATATTTAGGGTCTATCCTTCTATTAACAAAATAGCTAACACACCATCATTTGACCCATCCTAACACTTTCTTCCTTTTTATATGAGACGGCAATTTCACACAACAGTTACGCTACCCTAATTTGACCCCCTACTAACTACACACCACAAAAAAATTAAACAAAAAACTGACGAACCAGTGGGGTACAAAACAGAATACCTAAAGAGAAACAGTGACACTTCGTCCCTCTTGTAAAACTCTGGTTTACTTCTTACACCCTTTTACCGAAGAAAAAATTGTCCCTATTCTTAGCTATTTAAAAGAGACATCCCCTATCTGTGTATTGAATATACGTGTGTTGTCATCTTTATTCATGGAGAAAGAGTACACATAAATAAAAAAGTGGGAGGAGGGTTTCGGAGGGGTTGACCGGTTTCCCCTACCTCTTCTTCTGTATGTGTGTTGCGTAGCTGTGTTAAAGAACCGGTGCGTTCAGTTTATGTGGCAATTCACTTTTATTATCACCCATTAATCACCTTTATATTTAACCCTGTCAAGTCTTGTCTACGTGTGTTCCCCAATGCTTTCTGTAAATCCTCTTTTCTCCCACCACTAACCAAATCTTTTAAGGTTCTTTTAAGAGTCTGGTGAAGTTCATCGGGTTTCTTGTATATTCTGTGCGAAAACAACACAACAATACATTTTAACCCTCCTTTGCCTAAAAGAAGGGAAGACTTACATATGCAGTTGATATGTTTGTTCAATTTCTTTTTTCTTTCTTTTTTTTTTCCATCTGAATCTGTCTGTCGCATGTAAAGTATATCTTGTATCTTGAAAATGTTAGAATTTAATCTTGAATCTCTTATGCATTGCTCCTGTATTTGGCCTACCGTGGAAATTTATATGATGTGAAGGGAACAGATTACAAATTGATTCAAAGATAATCAATTTTATTTCTAAACGTCTGGCCACACTTAAGTGTTCTCTCTTTTGGCTAAATATTATAGTTAGCTTACTGGTATTCGTACACAGAATATGGCTACAATTTCCTGTAAAAAGAGCTGCATACATAGTTGTTCCATTTACAAGTCCACGTTTCATACAATCTTTCCACGTAACCAGAAAGAAATAATTTCTATTCTCTATCATACTGCTATATTACGTCTGAATAGATATAATCTTGCTGCAGATGACGAAACTTCATTTGCGGTGATTCACACTCCCTCCACAAAGAAATGAAAACGCTACTGGCTACCTTATATATACATGTTGCTTTACATTACAATGTACTTAAATACTGTGAAAATTCATATAATACAATATAGTATAATGTTATGTAACTAGTAAATAATATAATACAATACAGGACGAGTAAAAATTATGTTACCACTCAAATGGATAAATTAATCATTCAACAAATGTGGTAAAGAATAATTTACATGATACTTTCAACCTGTTTGCCAACCTGTTCAACACATAAAACCCAGAAATAAGCAGTAGCATCTAAAGCAAGTAAACACGTTTCGTAGGAAAGGAATGATTTCACATCTCGTATCCGATCCCCTAGGTTATGGACGACGCGAACGTTCCTGCTGTTCACAATACTTTACGATATCCCATAACCAGAAATCACAAGTTTTCAAGTTTAGAGATTGTGATGACCAGCACAGTGGTCTACCACGGCAAATTCATCGATCGGTAAATGTATGGTCGAAACAGGAACGAATAATGTAGTGCTGTGCTATCTTGTTGGAAATACCCTGCAGGTCAGATTTATATTGGTAGATCATCAGTGGCATACTGCTGAAACTTCGTTAAGTACACATCTGACGCCATTGTGGAGTATCATAAAGTGGGATCCAATTACTCCAGCGGCGGTGATAGCATTAAACATTCACCTTCGAGGTGTTACACTTACACTTCCAAATAACTCGAGGATTTTCAAAGTCCCAGAAAATTGTTTTATGTCGGTTAACAAGTTCACGTGTGTGAAAAGAGGCTTCATCGCTGCCATTACATTCAAAATGTATTCCTAAATATTCTGCATTTTAGTTAAAATCTGACAGTATTCCTCTCTAATACATTTCTGCTCCATTGTGACTTATATTATTATGAACTAAAAGCATTTGAAAATAGGACTAATTATGCCCTAATAATATCAATAATAATAATATCAACAATAATAATATCAATAATCTATTCACGTAATAATTGTTATAGCTTGGCCGATTTGGATGTGGTATGATCAGATTCCAAGATGGTGTTTCAAGATATGTAACACTGATGATGATCATGATTATTATTATTATTATTATTATTATTATTATTATTATTATTATTATTATTATTATTATTATTATTATTATTATTTAAGATGGAGGGATCTCTATTCAAAACTGCACCGTCTAGTTGATTTCGATGGACTTTGCAATCGGGCTTGTTACATAACAGCAGCTTCCAATTCACATCTTCCTGATCTTGGCAACCTGTATTTCCTTGACAGTGAAACATTCGACGGAATACAGTTAGTGAACGATACAGTTCCATCAAACTTGCTATAACAGGGTTCCTACTTATCAGGGAAAATGGTGCAGGTCATGGAATATAAGGGACAAGAATTGCAAATAAAAGAAAGTCAGGGAAATTTTATAAAACATATTTTTTCTAACATTAATTGTACACGAATTTCAGCTTAGTTACTATTACTATTACTATTACTATTACTCTCGATTACTATTTGTCTCCATAGAGTAAATGTTCTGTTATATAAATATTTACCGTTATTCATTCCTTATTTATATGTCAACACCATCCGATACCTGTCATAAAAGTCAAGGAATTTCCTTCCAAAGGTTAGGGGAAAGTCAGGGAAATAGATTTCTCCAGATCAGTAAGAACCCTATATAACTCTTCTTTAATCCAACGTTAATCATTCAGACATTGTATGACCTATAATAACAAAAACAACATAGTAAGTGAAGTTGAAGAGATAAATAATAGAAGCTAATGGATTACAAAATTTCGATACATGTTGGGTGAATACTTAATAAAGAAGTATTTATGTCCTTTCAGTGGTAACATAATTTTGACTCGCATTGTATAATATAATACATGGTGAGCCATAAGTCACTTGACAAAAATGCATTTGAAATGAATTATTTATCAGGTACGAAGCTGTGAAATTATACTACAAGTTATATCATAACATTAAGTTAAGCTCTTAATTCAAGTGTTTAAAATACTCTTCATCATTTTTAATACACAAATTACATATTTTAAGCATAAAACAGTGCGTTATAGTCTTTAAGATTTTCTTCTGTAGTCACACATTTAAGCCTACTGTTCTAGGAAGATACACTACATAGGGAGTCTTTTCAAACTTTTTATTCAATTTGTGGATTGTTTATCGAAATGAAGGTAAAAAAAAAAAAGCATGAAGGGGGATAAGGCATGTTTTTATACAATGCTCACGAGAAGCTGCACAAATAGGGTATATCAATCACATCTTGGTAATTGTGGTCATGTAACTACCACTGTTAAAGTACGAACACACGTCGATTCTTTGATAACTTTCTATTTATTGTAAACTTACTTAATTACAATTAAATATAAACTAATTATTTGCTGAGCAAAACTATATATTTTTTCATTAAAATTCAACACGTGTTACAGTTTCACCAGCTAACTCTTTGGCTTCATCAGACACTATGTGATCAGGATAACTGTACAATCGTATATACATACAACAGCTAAGATATCTTTCCTTTGATTGGCTACTGGCAGCAGCAAATCCCTTTCAATTATACTTATTTGAAAATTTTCAATATAGATGCATTCTATTGTTGCTAATTACACAAAATGACGATGTTAACTAATTTAAACTAACAATTAATTAACTTAAGCAATTAAGTAAATAATTAATGAAAAAATATATAGTTTTGCTCAGCAAATAATTAGTTTATATTTAATTATAACAAAGCAAAGCTTCTATTAGTTACAAATGTAAAAAAGTTTAAATCCTTTGTAGGGCCAATTCTTATATCGAATTATTCACAAGTTACACCATAACATGTTGTTTACGTCAATCAGCTGCTGCTACTTTAGTCACTTGAGAATTGAATAACTACTAGTGTCAAGCCTATGATGTCTATTATTGTTCAGTCTTACTTCTAAACGGGGATAAACAACAATATCCATATTCTTCCGATGTTCAAAAATATGATTGGCTGGTAATTCACCAGTACCACTCTTGCACGGCGAGGAACAAGTTATACGTAGAATACACGTGGACTTTAACAACCTGTGTTGTGCGGGTTATCTACAAGCAGAAAAGACCTAACACAGCTATATAGTTCAATTGGCATCATAATCATTGTGCATGCTTCATTTCTATTATTTCATTAAGCATACTCGACTACAATATTATTAGGTAATCTGTATTATGGTTTTGTCTGTTATAATAATGTCTTAGTTTTGTATAGTAGTTTCATAATAAAAGTATTAATTAAAAGCCGTTAACTATTTGCGGAGGAGTACAAACGTCGGTAGGCTAATAGCAAATCAGAGTGCTTTAGTTACTCGTGGATTTGCTTATCGCAGTTTCGAGGTAAGGCAAAACAGTTAATGCGCCTATCGATGCAGGATTAATATATAAAACGAGAATGTCAATTGTGTGGAGCTTGTAACAAGGAGTAGTTTCACACAAATGCATGGTCATGGGTCGATATTGAACGAAGACTTGCCTTCATTAGGATGAATAATGTTAAGTACAGTCACATATATTTTGGTCTAATAAACATAATAAAAGACAAAGCTTTTTAGATATATTAATCCTGTATCGGTATTCATTTCCTGCACTGAAAACTGCACCGATTCCACTGCAGATGATTAAACTTTCACAAGATTTTGGGCGAACAGTCCGAGCATGTTGGAATTACTCCTATTCGTGTCTTATCGTTCGTTTTTATATTCGTATGTCGAATGTAGTAGACTCAGTGTAATTCATTTACACGTGCTAGGAAATTTGTACTAGCGTTCTGTTTCTGTGGTGGTATATCCTAATTACAAAACTGCACAGCACACTCGTCTTGCAGTGTGTTGGTCTGAAAAAAATTATGCCAGAAATAAACATTATCCTAGCGCAATGAGTACAAACAAGCTGATTAATGGTTGTCCTCTGAACATTTGTCCGTGCATTTGGTTGCCTCTTGCCTGTCAATGGTACTACGCTCAGTATTTAAAATAGACAAACTATACTATCAGGAACAAGAAATAGTTTACATACGAATTCTAACGACTACTTAAAGAAATTAGCATATTCAATATCAAAATGAGATTCAGTCTTTGAAAATAATTCAGACATTATATATGCATATTACAGAAATCATTGTAGCCACATCTGCTAAAAATTGAGTCTAGAGTAAATTTATTGCATTAAGAAATTAATTAAGAAAATAAGCGCCCGTAAAGTCTATATCGTTTCTAATTATACGGTATTTCTCTGTTTCATCTTGGAGAAGGCAGAACAGAAGATTATCTCGGAGAAAATTGTCGCATTAAGGAAACATTTGGTAAAGCATTTTTCTCGAATATGGAATCATACAAATTGCCAGGAAGATATTTAATTTTCGTAAGATCCTACTTACTTTTAACACTTAAAGAAGAATAATCATTTTCCAAATTGTTTCTCTTGGAGGCAGTGAACATAAGGGATTTGCAACCTCAAGAATTATTAGATTCCCAAACTATGCTGTGAATAAATGTTAGAAGTCTTCTATGTCCGTCCATTCGTCTGTCTGTTGACAGTTATCAGAGCAGAAATGATAAGAGATATCGAAAAGCAGTCTTTCTCCAATCGATAAGTCTCCTATGTCCGTCCATTTGTCAGTTTGTCGACAGTTATCAGAGCAGAAATGATAAGAGATAACGAAAAGCAGTCTTTCTCCAATCGATAAGTCTCCTATGTCCGCCCATTTGTCTATTTGTCGACAGTTATCAGAGCAGAAATGATAAGAGATATCGAAAAGCAGTCTTTCTCTAATCGATAAGTCTCCTATGTCCGCCCATTTGTCTATTTGTCGACAGTTATCAGAGCATAAATGATAAGAGATATCGAAAAGCAGTCTTGCTCCAATCGATAAATCTCCTATGTCCGTCCACTTGTCTGTTTGTCGACAGTTATCAGAGCAGAAATAGTAAAAAATATCGAAAAGCAGTCTTTCTCCAATCAATAAGTCTTCTATGTCCGTCCATTTGTCTGTTTGTCGACAGTTATCAGAGCAGAAATGATAAGAAATATCGAAAAGCAGTCTTTCTCTAAACGATAAGTCTCTTATGTCCGCCCATTTGTTTATTTGTCGACAGTTATCAGAGCATAAATGATAAGAGATATCGAAAAGCAGTCTTGCTCCAATCGATAAGTCTCCTATGTCCGCCCATGTGTCTATTTGTCGACAGTTATCAGAGCAGAAACGATAAGAGATATCGAAAAGCAGTCTTTCTCCAATCGATAAGTCTCCTATGTCCGTCCATTTGTTTATTTGTCGACAGTTATTAGAGCATAAATGATAAGAGATATCGAAAAGCAGTCTTTCCCCAATCGATAAGTCTTCTATGTCCGCCCATTTGTTTATTTGTCGACAGTTATCAGAGCAGAAATGATAAGAAATATCGAAAAGCAATTTTTCTCCAATCAATAAGTCTCCTATGTCCGTCCATTTCTCTGTCGACAGTTTTCAGAGCAGATACGGTGAGAGATACCGAAAACTGATCTTTCTGCAATCGATTCAGCGTCCCAAGAAAAGGTTCCGTGTACTCCCGTTAAAGTTCTGTTGAAACTGTAAGTAGCAGAAATCAACCTTTTCCGGCTTAAATGTTGATGGTGATCGCTGAACAAACATTTTAAGTGATAACGACCATTATTTCTTTTTCATCGATTCAGTGTCTGAAGAGAACATATTATAACCTCCCATAACATTATGCCAAAACTGGGAGTGTTTGAAATTGCCAGTACTTCCGGTTTTAATAATGATTTATATAGAACAAAAATTGTCAGAGATATGGAGGAGTTCCATCTTCTATATTAACTCTCTATTCAATCGGAAGTTGTGTAAATAATCCATTTACAGTTTTAATCTTAATCACCATAGAACAGAAACAGTAACAGATAACAACAAAATATTATTATTATTATTATTATTATTATTATTATTATTATTATTATTATTATTATTATTATTATTATTATTATTATTATTATTATTATTATTATTTGCAATCGTTCTACTCTTGTATTTCTCTACTAAGACTAGCAGTACTAGAAATTTACTACTTAAGAAATTTCATATCTCATCATCTTTCTATTGTATCCGGAAGTTATAGATCTATTTCAATATTGAATTTGCAAATTTTTAAAATTTACCATTTAAAATTTCTCATAATTGTGAAACCAAGCCCACTTGTTCTAATTATAGAAAGAAATAGATTTATCACTATTGAAAGCGCAACAGGTAAAAAGAAGGCAATCTGGATTTTTTCTGCAAATAATCGTGATAAGAGATTCAGAAATTAACAAATATAGACATTTGAATGACAGAGAAATACAAGAATATGTTCACCTTATATAACACGGTTATTTGGTTCTTAGAAATGTTCGGGGTATGCAGGGCAGCATTGATTACGGTCTATTTACAATTGGTTTAAATCGAATTTGTCCGTTACAAAAATTTAGGATAATATGTTTAGATTTAAAAACAATATTAAATATAATAAGCTCTATTACATATAGTAAATATAATCTCGCGATTACATGTATGGGATATGAATATCCACTTTTCTACGTGTTCTTTTATTATAGGTAACCAATATTTCTTTGCTGCTATACAGGTTGCATAGACGTTAGGGAATGTTATAGATTTTAAACGGAATATGAATAACCTCTATTACCCGTGAAGATGCTAATAGATTAGTTCCATTAACGACGTCGGTCGAGACAATCGCTCATGTTGTCTATTGCAAAATATAGAATCCAAAAAATTTGCTTTCATTCAAGACTTATCATGTGAAGTAACGGACGGACGTACTAATTACTAACGGACGGATATTACATCCTTTTTAAGTCCCACTGCGTGAGCCTAATTAACTACTTAATACGGAAAATGCTTTTTAAAAATATACAAGTTGTACAAATAAAGAAATAGGGTCTTAAAAATAACAGTATTCTTCAGTTGTAAATGAAAATCGAAATATTTCAGCTTTAATGTCCATAGTTATGTCCTATAGGGTAAATGAGACGACTGATTAATGATTGATTATTGGCTATTTAATAGGGACGTCCCACGAATGGATTATTAACGAAAATGAATGATCTTGAAGGAGCTGATGGAATGAGAATGTGTAAGAAAGCGAGAGAACTCGGTGAAAACCCCCACAAGCATGGTGTTGTCCACCATAAACTCACACGAACTGGTATCGAACTAGGAACCCCTCCTGCCAGAAGTGAGTGTCCTACCAGTCTTTCTTACTCTAGTTTTCTTTTTCTTACACTTTTCACGATTACTAGATTCGGCAGCGACACGAACAAAACATCGAGAATAGTTAAAAAGTGTCCATGTTCTTCATAGCGAAAAATTTAATCGCAAAATGCAATGCATCTATGATCATAATTTGCTAGCGAAGCGAGTTTTTTTTTTTTTTATGACAAAGACAGCTACCATACCCTTTCCTCCTTGAGAAAACGGTTCTGTCTCGATATCACATATAGTTATGGTAAATTTCCCCTTGAAAATACGTTTTCCTTTAGGTTTCCCTTTGGTTGTCACTAACACATACCAATGCACTATAGATAAAAATCTATATTACTTGAGACTGGCTGTAAAATTGACGACAATGAAACAATGTACACTTCGACATTTTGTAGTAAAATGAAACTAGAATAAGTCAATGGTCTTTCGAAATGCAATTAGATAACTAACGTAAAGAGAGAGCCAGTGGCGTAGCACACACTTCCGCGCCCCCCCCCCCCCCCGCAAAGTATAGAGAAGGGGCCATAGTTGTAAAGCCGACAGAAGTAAGGTTGAAGCTCTACTTCTTTAAATCTTTATTCATCGCAAGACTTCGGGGCCCCGTATACCTCGCCCCCCCCCCGCACTGCGGGGGCAGCTGCTACGCCACTGGAGAGAGCTTTAGCAGTATTCTCCTTTTCTGTCCTCTACTGTTTGAAGCTCTGGTAAGTAATTCATAAACGACACATTTACATAATTATTTCGTAGTGTTGGTCCAGAAATGTTCTTTTGCAACTTCACCTTCACCTTGTTTTCCATTGAAATGACAAAAGAAAAGTAATATTCGGTTTGAAAAATATCCCCCCCCCCAAAAAAAAAAAAGTGATTCAAGTAGCATTTAGCTACAATATCAGCTAGGAAATTAACACTTGTGTGAAGTAGGTTATTGTGGTCTTGCCATTGAAATGAAGATTCCATAATGCGAACTCTCCACTTCTTCACGATATTACCGATTTGTAAAATAAATAAATAAATAAATAAATAAATAAATAAAAATAAAATAAAAATAAAAAATATTATAAGTAAAAAAAATCTCCATATGTGCACATCCTAAACCAGTTACCATTTTACGCAATCCGTAGAATATTATAGACGTTTTTCTTATATATAAAAATCTATATTATAAAATTGAAAGTGACTATGTGACTCTTAATCTCTTGAACCACCCGACCGATCTCGATCAAATTTTCAATGTAGATGTGGTTCTCGCCTGGGAGTGTTTTTAGTTATTTACTTTGACGGTACAACTTAGGGGAGGGGGCGGAGGAGGGCATAAAAATAAACTTAATAACTCTTGAACCACCCGACCGATCTTGATCAAATTTTCAATGTAGATGAGGTTCGGGACTGGCATCATTTTTATAATTTCGCTTTGACGGAGCAACGCAGGGAAGGGGATGAAGGGGGAGATATACAAAAATCAATAAATATAAAAGTAAAAGTGACTATGTTCGTGAATTAATTACTTTTGAACCATCCGATCGATCTCAATCGAATTTTCAACATATGTGAAGTTCAAACCTGGGAAGTTTTTTTTTTATCATTTCATTTTGACAAGAGATCTTAGGAGAGGGGGAGGGGAGGAGGGGAAATATATGAAAATGACTAAAACTTAATAACTTTTGAATCATCCGACCGATCTCGATCAAACTTTCAACATAGATAAGGTTCGGACTTGGGATTTTTTTTTTTTCATTTCACTTTTACGGTGCAACGAAGGGGAAGGGGAGGGGAGATATATGTCAAAAAAGTAAAAATAAAAGTGACTGTCTTTGTGACTTCATCACGTTTAAACCACCCGGCCGATCTTAACCAAATTTTCATCGTAGATCAGGTTCAGACATGAGGTGGTTTTTATCATATCACTTTAACTGTATAGGGGGGGGGGGAGAGAAATATATAAAAATAAATAATACTTAATAACTCTGGAACTACCAGACCTATCTTCATCAAACTTTTAACGTAGATAAGGTTCGGGCCTGGGATGTTTTCGTTGTTTCACTTTTACGGTGGAACCTAGGGGATATACAGATGGTGATCAGAAAAATGGAAACACCTGTAGTTGGCAACACGTCAGATGTATGGGTTGGCAGTGGTGTCGTGGCGCCCGCAGCGCCGGACCGCTGGTGGTGGTGTGTTAGGTCGATCTCCATACTACGTCAGGCGCAGTGGAACAGCAGTGTCCAGTGGCTGCAGCAGACGGAGGTAGTGCAAAATGGGAAACCTCTCAGATTTTCAAAGAGGGCAAATTGTTGGTGCCCGGTTATGTGGAGTGAGTGTGACGGCAGTGGCTACTGTGTTAGGTGTGTCGCGTGGGACAGTGTTGAAGGTGAAGACGGCTTACACAACACACGGGAAAACCACATCGGGGAAGCGGAACAGTGGGCGGAAGAAAATCATGAGTGACAGGTCACGCCGGGTATTAAAGCGCATTGTCACACAGAACCGTCGTGCCAGTGCGGAGCAAGTGACGAAGGAACTCAATCAGCACCTCCCCCACACTGTTTCGACAATCACAGTCCGCTGCGAATTACATGACATGAACTTACGGGGTCGTGTTGCACGGGCCAAACCGCTCATCAGGGACCATAACGCTTTCGCACGCCGCAAATGGTGCCGCGACCATGCCACTTGGACAGTTGAGAACTCGAAACGTGTGATATGGTCGGATGAGTCTTCCTTCACCCTATTCCCAACCACGGGCCGTGTTTATGTGTGGAGAACGCCCAAAGAAGCTTATGATCTGCAGTGTCTCCGCCCAACTGTGAAACATGGCGGCGGCTCGGTGATGCTATGGGCCGCCATATCATGGTTTTCGTTGGGTCCTGTGGTCACACTTAGCGGACGAATCACTGCCAATGATTATATCGCAATTTTAGGAGAAAACTTGCATCCTATGGTCCGGATGTTGTTCCCGGACAATGACGCCATCTTCCAGGATGATAATGCACCCATTCACACAGCTAGCGTTGTCGCAGCGTGCTTTGAGGAACATCGGGATGAAGTTCAACACTTCCCCTGGCCTGCCCAATCCCCAGATCTCAACATAATTGAACATCTGTGGTCCGTCTTGGAAACACGACTCCGGCGACGATTTCCACCTCCATCCTCTCTCACAGAACTGGCCGATACTCTGCACGAGGAATGGTGTAAAATTCCACTTGCCACCATTCACGACCTCTATGCCTCCGTCCCACGTTGAATCAAGGCTGTTCTGAAGGCGAAAGGTGGCCTGACACAATATTAATCTGGTAAGTTGCAATTTCGTTCAGGTGTTTCCATTTTTCTGATCACCATCTGTATATATATAAAGAATAAAAATAAAAGTGACCGTCCTTGTGACTTCATCACACTTTAACCACAGGACCGATCTTAATCAAATTTTCAATATGAATGAAGTTCTGACCTGGGATAGTTTTTATCATATCACTTTGACGGTAGACCTTAGGGGAGGTGGAGGGGAGAAGACAAATATATAAAAATAAATAAAACTTAATAACTCTTGAACCACGAAACCAATCTCGATCAAATTTTGAACATAGATGACGTTCGGGCTTGGAATAATTTTTATTATTTAACTTTGACGCTGCAACATAGGGGAAGGGAAGGGGAGGCGGAGATATATGTAAAAAAAAATAAAAATGAAAGTGACTGTCTATGTGACTTCACTCTGGAACCACCTGATCGATCTCGATCAAATTTTCAACATAGATGAGGTTCAGGCCTGGGATGGTATTTATCTATTCGCTTTGACGATAGAACTTAGGGGAAGAGGTAGGAGGAGGAGATATATAAAAAATAAATAAAACTTAATAACTCTTGAGCCACCACACCAATCTCGATAAAATTTTCAACCTAGATTAAGTTCGAACATGAGATGATTTTTGTCATATCACTTTGACGATATAACTTAAAGGAGGGGAAAGACATTTACAAATTATCGAAAATTACCGATATTAGTGTCGAATCTATAGTTTTTGAGATCGCTGAGATCAACAGTGACACTTCTGATGCCATTTAAAACCAAATTGATCCCCGCAAAAATTGTGGGAGGAGAGGGAAATATATATATATATTGGTATAAAATTACCAATATCAGTGTCGAATTCATACTTTTCTGGGTCGCTGAGATGAACAATTACACTTCCGATGCCGTGGTCTACAACATGGGGAGGAGAGGCGATATATAAAAATAATCGAAAATGACCAATATCAAGGAGCGCTTTAGTAATAGTAAAAAGTGACTTGACTAACGAAACATATTACTATTTCTTCTTAATTTAACCCAGCGAAACGGGTAATTGATGCTAGTTGTTTATATTTGTCATTTTATGTCCACGTAAAATAGTAAAATACATAGGTAATAATATATATATATATATTACAATATCATGAAAATAATCTCGATGCAACGACATTGCGCAATTTTTTTTAAGGATTAGGTCGTTGATAATCTCTGTAATCTATGTCTTATTAACGAGGAGCAGAAAGTGCTGAAATTGCGCAAATTTTCGCCGTGACTTTGCCAACAACAGGATTTAGGAAATTGTGTGAAATTTTGCACCAAATTAAAATGTATAAACACCATTCCTTTGTGAGATATACCTGATACTTGTATTGCATTCTAATATTTACAAAGCAAAATATATATATTTAAAGATCATTTCACGTTTACAGCTTTAATCCTTGGAATTTAACTCCTACAGCTTTTAAAAATGATGTTCCAATTTTGAAACTTCCTGTCTTATAATTTTATTTGACTTTTCGTTCAACTGGAGTTTTTGGAGTTACGTTCCTCTGGTTCTCATTCGACGATATCCTTTAGTTGAGAATTATATCGAAAGTTTGAAGGGAGAGGAGGAGGTAGAAGAAGAAGAAAAATAATGCATTTAGTTGGAAGAAGAGTGTAGGCTAAAGACGTATCAAAATTCTGTCTAAAGTTTAAAAGAACTGCAACATAGGTCTTACTTCGAAATGACACTGATATGCTTAGTGTAGTTTCTCTGTCTAAATTCTCTGTGGATCCCCGATCAAGCCAAGTGAACTTTTTGGTGTACAAATACAGTGTGCGTAGGTTTTCTCGGAGTTCTCCCGTTTCCTCCCACATTCTTCATTCCACCATTTCATTCATTTCTCATTATCACCGTCTCCTTTAGCCTAGCCGGCATGTTCGTGGGCTATTGTCATCCATTATTTTGTATTTTTCCCTAAAACGACTTGTGTTTTGATGTCTGTTTTTATTAGTCGAAATGCTTATGGTAATAATGACAACGCTGGACAACATATTTTGCGCAATTTCCAATTTTCTTGCTTGCTTATTAAGGCTTTATCTGTATCAACAGATAAGATAGTGAAAGTTTGCACAATTTCAGTGCACCCAACAATCCTGGCTACAGACCTAGTCTGTGGGGTAGTCGGGGAGGCAGACGTGCCCCCTCTCTAATGTCGTCACTGCGGTGGTGGCAACATGGAAGCATATTTAGAAAAATCAGTGGGAAATAACCTGTTCAAGCCTCTGCAAGATAGATGTGCAATTCTAGTCAAATAATCACAAATTTCAGAATGCATAAGGAGAGTCAAGACAGGGGGCGTCATTTGGCCAAGTCAGGGAAGGAATTGCTCTCCTTGAGTTTGAGAAGCACACACTTTTTAATAAACTGTATGCTAATATACTAATATAAAACCTTATGCTAATATGAAACTCTTATAGTGGCGAACAACTTTGCCATAATTCTCTTCGCAAAATCTTTAATGAAGCTACTGAATAAAACCTTCATTTATTTCACCTTTCCTCAGTGTGCCCTTCAATTCTTCACCAAAAGTAAATTTAGCCAATACTATAGCAGGGTCAAGAAATGGTCACTGAAGTTTCTTACCACATGCGAAGAGAAAAGGCAGCTTTTACTTTTCGGCTAGTGTTACCAACCACGGTCATTCTGCCTTACACCACTAACTAAATTGCTATTTTAAATGGAACAAAAAGAGCGTTAACATGTGAATAGGGCATTGCCGCTGCGAGCTGTCAGAGAGACCCTCTCTAGCTGGCTCCTCTATAACGGTAAGTATGACGGAATTAAGTATGAATTTGCGATACGCTCATCTTTAACTAGAAACGTCACTGGTTGGAGACCAATGATCTCGCTCCACTGGTACAAGTCATCTAGTTGTGCTTGCGAAAACTAAGGAAAATCTATTCCTGCGTCTAAGATGGGGGGTTGCTATTAAAGAAAAAAGCGACTATTAAACACGTATTTACGATCTATTCTAAAACTTTGTTTTCTTATAGCGTTGTGAACGCATCACATTCTCTTCCATTTATCTTCAAACGCGGTGGAAACTCCCCCTTTGTCGCTACCATTACTTCCAGCATTTACGAGGACGTCAGTCTGACTGATAGATTAGACATACTGGTAACGAGCAGGCAAAGAAGGGCTCAAGGAAGGAACAGCCACATTTTGTTCCCCCGTTTAAAATCATTTTGGTTTTCTCTTTCCGTCTTGAAGGCTTATTTCAAACCGTAATAGGGGGATTCTGGAATCATTTCCTTGTCATCCTTTATAACGACTACTGTAGGCGTTTCGTGTGATGGCGTACGCATCTTCGTTCTTCTTCAAATAAAAGACAACATGTTTGAAAACACGCGAAGAATCAGTGGAATGACAACACAAAGTTGTCAAGTTTGAAGTTTACCGTCTTTTGGCGTAAATGCCGAATAAGCTGTCTGCCTGTCGTCTTTTCCTTCGTTTTATAAATATTCCACTTTTTCTTTTCTTTTTCTTCTTTTGAATCTTAAATGATTCTCCTTGTCAGCGCTTTATCTGTGCAGTGTGATACAAGCTAACAAGCTTTCTTATGAACATGTTTGAGACGTTATCGCAAGGAAAGATGATTTGTTTAAAAACCTTTTCAAATGAAATTATATATGCTTTCATTTTGAAGAAATATATGCGTCACTACTAATAGTATGTAGACCATTGCTAGGCGTATGTGTATCACCATCAGAAGAAGACAAGTAGCGTTACTTACGATTCTCGCCTCGTCTCAACAAGAAGACATATATATATATATATATATATATATATATATATATATATATATATATATATATATATATATATATATATATATAAGAAGAAGTAGTTCTGGCTGACTGACTGATTGATCAACGACAAGCTAATCCTGAAGCTGAAGTCCTCAGCTCTTGCCGAAGGCCAGTATATACAGGGTTTTTCGAAAGTCCCCTGACATAGGGTAACTCGGTTATTATCAGAGTTATGACAAAATGTAAGACGAAAACCGTCACCAAATATGATGTTTTGAATCTAAAGTGAAGGAATTTTTTAAAATCGAACGAGCCCGTTGGGGGCTGTATATTCTTTATGCGCCCAATTTTAAATGAAAATGCAACGTTGCCATTTACCTAGACCCACAACATAAGTGAATGAAGTTACTGTCTTCTACACTAAGGGTCGATGGCCAGCCCCCATTTCAAACAGTAACTTCATTCATTTCCAGATAAATGGCAACGTTGCATTTTCATTTAACATTGGGCGCATAAAGAATGTACAGCCCAAACTGCTCGTCCAATTTAAAAAAATGCTTTCACTTTAGATTGAAAACATTATACGGTTTTCCTTCTTACATTTTGTTGTAACTCTGATAATAACAGAGTTACCCTATGTCAGGGGACTTTTGAGACTCCCTGTATATATATATATATATATATATATATATATATATATATATATATATATATATATATATATATATATATATATATATATATATATGATTCAAAAAGTAAAGTAAGAAGCAATTTCATTTGCAAACTTTATTCCATAGGGAGATATATTTATATATCATGTTGCATGAGCGTTTAACCATGTTTCTATGAGTGCAAATATTTTTCAACTGATGCTGGAAGCAGTCTTGCCAACAGGTATATTAAAAAATAACTTAATAGCGGATACAATCAGTTGAAAAAAAAGTGGCAAACATCTTCAAAAATTATGGCTAAATTTTTAACTAACAGAATTTAACAATAAAGAAAAGAGAAGGTTCATAATTTTTCTGACTTATATGAAGCATAGAATAATATTATTCCTGACATTTTCAATTCAAAAATTTTTTCACACTTAAAATATTTTCCGTATGCTTTGCATACCTCATTGGTCAGAGTCATTAAATATCCCTTGAAATCTTTTCTTCGTACCTAATTCTTATTGTAGTGGCCTATACATACGTCAGTACACCATTGATCTAGCACAACACTAAAAATACACAGCAAATAGATATTATTCTTAAGGTAACTATGGGTTGGAAGTAGCTATTGGAAGCGTAATATCCGGATCTGACGTTAGTTCTTGGAACGTAAAGTGAATAATGTAGTAAGTTACTTAAGATAGGTCTACATAGTGGTCTGGCAAAGTGGCTAAACACTCTTGCAAACAGAAGGATTAGTAACGTGGCTAGTTTAGTATATGTATTCATTTCTTTAAAGACGATTTGATTTAACTATCGGTAAAGATAAAATGACAAGAAATTGGCAAAAATTAATGCAGAATTGCCTACAATCATGCATAATAGCTAAAGTACATTTTTACTGGTTTATCAGCATGTGAAAATGGCTAAATTTACCCATACAGTGGTTAAGTTGGCAATGCTGATTAAAGAATCGGACGCTGTCTATTGGCTGTATAGGAAAGCAGTAGTCATCTGCAGCGACCTAGCGGCGAATTGGAACAAGAGGAAGAATATTACATTCGTGAACGGTGTTTGTTACCTCACTTTTTGAAATCTCCTCATATACCGTATATAAATAACCTAATTTTCATTTACATTCATAGATTCTGTCATTATCGTTTCAGAATGTATGTATACCTTATTAAATTTCTTTTCTCCTCGTAGCTACATACATAATACTACAAAATAAATACAGGTTCTTCATAGTTCTATATAAGCTTGGCTGATCTGTAATTTTCTTTACATTTCGTGTGTTTGTAGCTAGCTTTAGAGTTTCCCAGAACTTGTCTCTAGGAAACTTATACATGACTTGCGAATGTACCATAGGTAAACAAAGTTCTTAGTTCCACTAAGCTCTTGGAACACAAACAGCTTTGGCTTATTTCTGTTTTTTCTTTTATTTGCTCTTCTTCTTCTTCTTACTTCCTCTATTTCTTTCGTTTGCTACTAGTTTTTGTTCTGATTTCTGGGTTTCATCGTAAGGGGGAAAAAATCGGAAAGATTTCAATTCGAATATATTCTTTCCGGTAATCTGTACGTATTGAACCCGGATGCTATTAGCATATAGTGATATGAAATGAAGTAAGTATTTAGGACTTACAAACTACAAAAATACATGATTCTAAATGCAATTTTCCTCTGAAAGAACAGATAATATTGTCATGTGAATACAAAGAAAGATGGAGCTAGGAATTTCTTACTTCTTACTAAGTTTGTTGGTTAAAAAGGAAAATTAATCTCTTCCGATTGCATAAATAAATAAAGTAATAATAAATAAATAAAATTCGTTCTTCACTGATTTTTAGCATATATTTGCAAATCGTATTTATGGTTGCCATTATGAAATCATAAATAACAATAGATAATATCTGCTAGTTATCAATGTATTTTTTAACATACGAGGAACGGGGGCGGAAGGGGGGAACCGGATTGAAAGAGCGCCGCTCTTCCCAGGCGTAGTAAAGAGTTCTCCCGCTAGGTTTGTCTAGTAGAGACGTTCCCAAATAAGGATCTTATAAAATAGAGGATCTGCCCTTACAACAAAATTTTGAAGCCATACGAGTAGTATTGATTTAGTATGGTAAACATCAAAAGACTTGCCGCGCCTTGATAAGATAGTTTATCGCTTGTTTAATTAAGGATAAGGGGGACTATCGAAGGAGGTGATGCAATAGGATTCGGAAAGGGGGAAAGGTCAATTGATTGATAAAGAACACGTGATGTGTTTCACAATGATAGATGACGAAAGGAAAGGTTGAATGACCACTACGAAGGTCACAGTGGATGGTCCCTGGAAATGGCCCCCAGGACCCAAGATTGACCCCTGTATAGGGACCACGTTTTTTTAGGGACACCCTCCCCTGTTTAATGAATTTTTTTAAAAAATATGAAATTATATTTATGTGGACACAGGAATTGAACTTGGGAAAATAGGAAATAACTTTATTTTATTTTATTGCATTATTTAGCCATATTTGATGTCCGTACTAAAGACGGAGTCTTGTTCTCGCACATCCATCACCGAAGAACTTAAGACATGAACTGAGGTTTAGCGCGCTTTGAAAACCCGGATGAATTGACCTTTGTACAATTAGATAAACTTGTTGAACGACTAAACATCATGTGATGATGAGTAATTTTGACCGTTGATACATGACTAAACATTATGTGACTATGCCCCAATAAGTAATTTTGACCATTGATACATGATCATGTGATAAGTAATTGGGGCATTGACGTATGACTAAACATTATGTGATAAGTAATTTGGGCTACAACAGTATGATTAAGTAACATGTGATTGATAACTAACCACGTTTGATTATGCATAAGGTGAACACGTGATGGGATGTTCACCAACAGATGAATAAGCATTATATGACACTGCCAGGGAACGCTATGATAAGATAATATAAAAGAAACTGTTAACGCACTACGAAATAAGATAGATAGGGTATTGAACTTATATGATTAAAGATCCTTGTTATTAATTAAGATTGGCAGAGCGTTAAATACATAAGCGAGAGATTCCCAATGATAAATAAAACTGAATTTATCATTATAGATGTTTTGAACTTTGAAAACTTGTTGTTTTAATAGGTTGGTTTAAAATATCATGTGGTTTGACTACAACATGATAGCATATTGTTTACGTGTTTTCCGTATATCATGTGCTTATGATCAAGGGTTGTTTTGAAATTATATTTGAAAAAATATAATGATCATGTGATATGACGTTGGTGATAAAATGTTTCCTTATATACTGGGGTTTGAAGAGAAGTTGTTCATAGAGGCATTAACGCTGTAGAGTTGATTAAGAGTTAAGTAGAGAGTCAGATTTGAGATGGATTCTAATATTGAACCGGCAATGAAGAAGTTTAAGTCTTCAGACGCTCCGGAATCTCCAGAAATAATTATTGAGGAGGAGATTATTCATCTTAGACATGAACCTGTTTTAATTCCAACATCACCAGTGGGATCACCTTCATTATTGAGAGCATCAAATACTGGACCATTGTTTGGTACAACATTAAAAGTACCAGCAATGAAATGGACGCTGGATGTTGAGAAAGAAGAAGAAGCAAAACAATTACCACCACCAGCGATATATGTGGAGAATGAGGAAGCAAGACCCCCATCACCGGATTTATTTATTGAAGAGGAGGAAGAAGGAAGAACAGCAGCACAACCACCATTGATATATGTGGAGGAGGATGAGGAAGAAGGAAGAACACCAGCACAACCACCATTGATATATGTGTAGGAGGAAGAAGCAACACCAGCACAACCACCATTGATACATGTGGAGGATGAGGAAGCAAGACCCCCATCACCAGATTTATTTATTGAAGAGGATGAAGAAGCAAGGTTTCCATCATTATATGTGGATGCGGAGGAAGCAAGACCCCCATCACCAGATTTATTTATTGAAGAGGATGAAGAAGCAAGGTTTCCATTATTATATGTGGATGCGGAGGAAGCAAGACCACCATTGACAAGTTTATTCATTGAAGAGGAGGAAGAAGCAAGACCACCAATGACACATGTAAAGGATGAAGAAGAAGTAAGGCCCCCATCGCCAGACTTATTTAGTGAGGTGGAAGAAGAGGAAATTCTTCGTTTATTTGAGGAATTGGACGAATGTAAACCTGATACACCAATTGCAAGTGTTACACCACAAAAGGAACCAATGGATTTATCAGTGCGACGAAAAGAAAAGTGTGAGTGTGGTTTTGATATTGTGGACAAAAACTGTGTACATAAAAGTATTTTAAATTGGAAACCTGAAAATGTATTATTATGTCAAGGCTGCAAGTTTAATTATTACAATCAGCTTGGACATCATTGTTTGCTGGCTAACCAACTGTCATTAGAGGCGGAAGCATGGCTTATTATGGCAAATGAAAATGTAAGAAACGACGTTTATATTATTTATTTGATTTCACATGCTAATATGTATGTTAATGAACAATTGTTTAAGAAACAATATAATGAATTATTGCAAAATCCGAATTATATTGAGGAATTACCCAATATATTATTAGAGAAAGATAGAAATGTAACATTTAAAGCATGATTTTTGTATTCATATTTTGTTTTGTACATATATTATTTCTTTGTATTATTATTTTGCTTGTATATATTTTTTGTTAGTGAAATAAATATTTAACCAAAATTTTATTTTTGATTTTTATTTATTATTAAAGACTTTTCCTGAATAATAATAAAAATAGGTAATATATTATTATTGGATATAAGAATTGGTATTTACAATGAGCTTTAATGCAAAGAAACTTATTTTTCAAATACACAACTTGTAAATTATAAAAAGTTATACGTTAATTAGAAATGCAATATGAAAACTGTAGAAACTTTTTCAAATACATATGGTATAAAAGTTGGAAAAAACAAAATGAAAATGAAAATACAAGTTTAAAAACAAAATGCAAAATAAAAATAAAAATACAAGTTTAAAAACAAAATGCAAAAACGCAAACGAAAAGAAAGTTTTTTTACTTGCATGCGTTATAAAATGCACAAGTAAATTTTATGACATGTGAATTTTGTCTTGTTATATGCACATGTTAAAGTTTTTTTACTTGCATGAATTAATTTTCACAGAATACTTTAAGTATAATAATATTGTAAAACGCATTTACACAAAACAAAAACACATTTAAGGAAATAATAATAAAAAATGAAAACAAGTAATATACACTGATAAAATTTTATTACAATAAGATATACACACAAATACATTTGTATTTGTTAATAATGTTAACATTCTTTGATACATTGTTTAATACATTCAAGATTTATATTAGTATATGCACAATTACATATTGGACAGTTTTCCACTAATTTATACACACTTTTATTATTATTTACTAATTGATTAACAGAAGAGTTTCCATTACAACTTTTTAAAATGCGGATTATATAGTAAATCTTTTTGTAAAAATAATTTGGTAATTAACTCAATGTTGTCTTTGTTTAATAAAATGTTATATAATGTCCATGTAAATTCCCAATCATCAATTTCAGTATCAGAATGCACTCTTGCAAATTGTTCATATAATTCATCAAAAGTTTGTGCGCTTACCATTGTACACCATGCATTATAGCATAACATATTATAGTCCGAAGTAATACAATCGTGTTCTTCTATTTTGCTTCTGTTTTGAAAACATCCGTAACACAAAAGTTCTCGATGTGGTTTCCAACGGGCAATACACATTAACACACAGTGTTCTTTTATAGAAAAAGAAGAACAATGATATTCGCATTTCTCGTATCTATTTAGGAAAATACAACGATGTTTACAATAACGATTTTTGAAACACATTTTTGTCCTTTTCCAGACATGCTTCTCTTAAATCAAAAATATGATAATCATTCAATGTAATTTCTTGATATGAATAGTTAAATTTGTTTATAAGATTTAGAATATTGTTGGTATTTATATATTTTACATGAATTTTCAAATATTGTTTTAATATTTGATCACGTGTTGATTTTTTAATTAGGAAATTCCACACAACAGTATTTAATTCCTCATCGGTTTCAGTTAAACATTTATGAACAGTTTTATTTTCACTACGATTTGCACAACCTTCACAAAGTAAAGGTTCAGAAAGTTTATAATTTTCTAGTAATTGTTTTACACAAATTTCACTTACGTTATTAGTAGTACAATTACACTTTACTTCGTTGAATATAAGATTATCATTAGAAATTATATCTTGACTTGTTACTTCCTCTTGAAATGGTATTTCACTTGATTCTCTGAAACTTCTTCTATACACTTGTTCGGGTATTGGCTCCTGTGTTGGAAATATTATGCGACATGTATCATCTTCTTCAGGAATTTCAGGATCATTTGGATTAACAAGTATAATTTTCTTTTGTTTTTCAAGTTGAAACTGTTTTTCACGTGGTGAAATATACTTAGAGTCTACAGTATTACTTTTGGATAATAAAAGATTAGTTTGAATTTCACCTTTTTGTTTTTTATTATGAGAAGTTGAAAATGGTTTTATATGTAGTGATGTATTTCTTTTTCGTTTTGCACTAGCGGAAACAGACGGCCTTTGACTGTACATTTTATCACGGTAGAATCCGCTTTATATCAGTATGAACCATGACCTCATTTATAATCACAAACCTGCGCAGAAGATTGCGCATTAACATATTTAATTTTTACATACATTGGATTTTGTTTTATATGTGAAAATAGACATTTTATAATAAATTACATGATATATAATTATTGTACTTATAAAACATTAAACCATATATTATTGAACTTTTAAAGACAAGGTAAAGGATACAATGTATAGGAATATGTTCATACATTTAAAGGTTAAAACTAATATTGAGCGTTTTGCAGTGCATAAGGCTATACATTAAATATAATTAAAATAAGTGTAAAAGGATTACATAGTTTATTGCAGATTTCTTTAAATGAAACATTTTTTTATTTTATGTGCAAGCAAAGGAGATGAAAATAAATATATTGCAGAATGTTATGTCCACGAAGGCATACAGTTAGATGAGAAAAATATTGGATTAAACCCTGGCTTAAGGTACATAACCAAGCTATTTATCAATTTGTTCTACGGCAAATGGGGGCGAAGAATGGTTTTGTTGCAATCAGTGGTTGTTAACACGTTAGAAAGCTTTACGGCTTCCTATGGGCACCGCAGTACGAAGTACAAAGCGTACTATTCATTGGGGAAAACATGCTGTTATTACATATAAAAATGTTGAAAATGAAAATAAGCCGTTAAAGTTTCAAACGTTGTACTTGCTGCGTTTATTACATTATGGACGCGGTTAAAGCTTTACGATTTGTTGACAACTGTGACACCAATAGTATTATGTTTAGCGGCGCAATGAATAACCTAAGCTTACGTTGGGATTATACCTGGGAGAGCTAACCAATAAAGTTTTCGAAGGGTGAAAACTAAATTATGTATACAAAATCAGGGGAAAATTAATTTTGAACATTTTTTTATATTTTAGTACATGCAAAGGAGTGAAACAAAAGAAAAATTTTTAAGTAAGAGAATAAAGACATATAGTTGTAAAAAAGTATAACAAAACAATTGAAGTATATGATAAAAGTTTTAGCGAAAGTATTAGTTAAATTATAAAATTTATATAAGTATGTTTTTGTAAGACACTAGTGAATAAATATTATGAACGATTAAATATGTACATGGTGACTACTACTACTACTACAACTATTAAAAGCATAAACACAACAATATTTAAAGATTCATTTTTTTATTTAAGAATTAAACTTAAAGGTATTTGTCACGAAATTATATTATTAGTATTGACTGTACAATTGATGTAGTACTAAAACTGGGTAAACAACACCGTGGAACACTATTTTTGGGATGATAAAAATAATAATTATAAACAAGTATATCTATTAACGCTTACTGTTTACTATAATTATACTATTTATTAATACATAGTTTAAGTAACCCATGACAATGATTACTATTTTTATATATTTCTTATACAAAGTTATTGTCATGTAAAATAGTTGGAAGAATATACTTTTCCAATTATATTGTATACTAAGAAAACTGTTAACATTTGCAGAGAATTACTTGTTATTATTAGCACTATAAAAAAAGTCACTTCTTCGAATCGTATGCATACTGAAAAAATTGTTTAATATTAGTTCACAGCAGTGCACATTACATTTTTTTGTGAATCATTGATAACAGTTTCACATTATTTCAAGTTTTAATTACACACATACAACATTTTCAAGTATATGCCTTTTAAAGTCCTTTTCTAGGAATATTTTTATTAGTTCATTAATAAATTCCTCATTTTCAATTGCTTTTTCATATATATTAAAAAATTGTTGTAATGTTGTAAATGTTTTTCCATGGGATTTCTGAAACTGTAGTAAAATCTCATCTTGGATGTCCATATTAGTAATTAAACATAAGACACTTGTTTTTAAAATATCCTTGTGTATGACCAGACATTCACGGTTAATACTTTGCTTATATTTGTCTGAACACAGAACACACACTAGCAAACTTCTTCTCTTGGGCTCCCACAATTGAAAGGTTTTTATTAAACATTGAATGTTAATTTCATTATTTATGCATTGGCACATGTTATCCACCATGATTTAGCAGTACGTAGAAACAAAATTTTTAAATAAGTCTTTTACATATATACCCAAAACTAAGGTATTGAGTAGATCTCTTTATTTTAACGCTGTATTTATATATATATTGCTGTAATGTCATTGAGCAATCTTAGTGGAAACGCCCACTTAAATTTAAGCAACCAATCATTTTATTCTTGTTTATGCTTTCTGCAGTATCAGTTTACAAAAACTTTATTCTATGTAGTTTACACCATTACTAACTGGCTCAATGTCCTATTCTTTGTAACTTTAATATTGCCTTCCACGTACTGAAAACCGCACAAAACTTCGTACAAGAAAAGTTTATCAATCATATTGAACTCACCAGTTGAACACAGGAAATCCATCTAAAACAAAAAAAGAAAAAATTTTTGAGTTCTATGTAATAAAAAAAATCTAGCAAAACAGGCAATAATCAATAACTTGCTTTGAAAAAAAACTATAAAAGAAACTTCTTTATTATTTATTGGTTAAAAAAACAACTACAGCTAAAGAAATGTTCAATAAATATATTAATTATTATTATGAAATACACTCACCTTCTAATTCTTAGTTGGTCTTGGTAAAATGGTCTTGCTAATGTTTATTTTGCAACTGCACACCGTAAAACAGTAATAATATTTTTTTACTAAATGTTATATTTTCAATTCAGTAGTAGTATTACCAATAATAATAAGTCAGGGGTAAACAACACGTTACGTCCAACGGCGTACAATAAAATGATATTAAAACGAAATATTATATTATTATATATATCATTACATTAAACAAGTTTACGCATGTTTTGACGTAATTATGTGGTAAGTATTACCACTTAGCGGCCTTATTCAAAAGCAATCAGTATAGTATTAAGTCGTCTGCAAACGGTTTCATAAAACCACACGTCTCTGTGCATTTTTTTCCGATTCACATTCTATACGTGTTTCCAATAACAGTACACATGTATGTAGCCTTGTTTCAATTGCAAAATATTCTAAGACCCATTCTATATACGTATGCATTAACAGTACATATCTATGTAGCCTTATTCCAAAATTCTGAAATATCCTAAAGTCCATGCTATACGTATTTGCGTTGACAGTATACATTTATGTAGCCTTATTCCAATTTTGAAATATCATAAGGTACATTGTATACACGTTTCCATTAACAGTATACATCTATGTAGCCTTATTCCAATTGGAAAATATCCTAAAACCCATTCTATAGGCATTTATGTTAACAGTACACATGTATGTGTCCTTATTGCAATTGTAAAATAGCTGAACGCATATTTTGTCCACCGCAATATTCATTTTTAAACTAAGTATCGCAAAAAAAGTCCTCATTCCGCACTCTATAATTAAGCTTTCCTTTAAATAGTCCGTGAATATTCTTAGTATGGGTTAGCTACCCTTTAAGCATTTTTAATATCCCCTAAATACTGATTAATTATCCTTACTATGGGATAACTACCCTTTAAATATACTCTAATAGTCCTTAAATATCCTTAGTTTGGAATAACTACCCTTTAATTATCCTCTAATAATCCTTAAATATCCTTAGTATACCCCCTTGACTACCTTTAGTATCCCCTAATAGTCCTTAAATATCCTTAGTATGGGCTAGCTACCCTTTAAGTATCCCCTAATAGTCCTTGAATATTCTTACTATGGGCTAACTAGCCTTTAAGCATTCTTAATATTCCCTGATTATTCCTTGATTAACCTTACTATGGGCTAACTAGCCTTTGATTATCCCCTAAATAGTCGCTGACCATATTTAGTATTCCGTAACTACCCCTTGATTATCTTTAGTATACCCTAATTAGCCCCTGCCTATCTTTAGTATTCCGTAACTAACCCCTGATTACCACCTAAATAGACCTTAACTATTCTTAGTTTGCCCCCTTTTTTCTCTGTTACTAACACATTGTGTCTTACTAAATTGTCTTCGCATTCTAGTTTGCGTAAATAATCCATCGCAAAATCCATAAAATAAGCAAATGTGTTACATTATAGTCTGTGTTTTGCAGTCTAAATATCATAAAGGGTAATGAATCGGCTCATATTCCTATAGGCTACAATACAAATTGACCTAAAGCATTTTCATTTATTTTTATTTTAGAAACTAGGCAACACATATACTTTTTCTGCACTTGTAAATAAAGTATATCAAAAAACCACTTCCATTTCATAATAATTGCTTATTTATTAATCTCTTTAAATCAAAAATCTTCCATTACCATTCACTAACTAAACACAAAGTATTAAGATTTACCAACACTGCTACAGGAAGTTGAGTCACTTCCTGTTCTCTTCATTCTAAACAGCCACGCCGATTATAGCTGGTTTAAATGTGCAAATATTAAATATGTGTTATAATAAGAAGAATTTATAAAGGTAAGTTTAATATTTTTAGCAATAAATTATTTAGTATGTATATGCTTTTATTATGTATTATTTAGTATGTATCTGCTTACAAAATCATGAAACAGGTCACTTCCACTAGGGATAATATATTTTCAACTTTCTATTCCTGTGGTTTTCGTGATTCTTGATATATATGTACATGATTTTATGTGTTGTGCTTAATTTATTATTAAAATATAGCAGTGATTAATTTTAAAAGCGTGGCAATTGGTTCCCATGCGTGCCTGCATTTATACGGAAGCATGTTTATATTTATTAATTTCTAGCCGTAGCAGACGGTGTACATGTGGATAAACGTACTTGCATTTATAGGGAAGCATGCGTACAATAATTACATTAAATAAAATTAAAAGCGTGGCAGTCAATGTGCATTTATATAAAAAAAACATGCGTGCCATCATGTGGGCGGGGCCGTGCAAAACGGGTATACATTTGTTATTTCCGCAATTAAGTTCATGGTATATACATAGCAGTGTCGCTTATTCTATATAAAAAAGCATACGCGCAACCAAGTGGTTTAGGGCAGGGTAAAACCGTCGTGCAACCAAGTGGTTTAGGGCAGGGTAAAACCGTCGCGCAACCATATGGTTCAGGGGAGGGCAAAGTCGGTGTGCATTTCCAAGCAATTATTCAGTATTAGCAAACGCGTAGCAACAAGTTAAAACAAAATAATAATTAATTTATACATTATTATCAAAGGTGAATAATGCTGCGTTAAGTTAGGTTATACGGTAAAGGCGCGTTACCGACGGTCACAATACCATAGGTGGCGTTAGCAGGTATAACCAGCTTAGGTTACTTTAGTAAGGAACCATATGGTTTTCAAGTAAAGGCGCGTTAGCGACGGTTACGTTACAATAGCTTAGTAAAAAAATGTGGTTTTCCACTAATGCACATTAGCAAGTATAAACATTTTAGCTTACCTTAGTAAAAAACATGTGGTTTTCATGTAAAGGCGCGTTAGCGACGGTTACGTTACAATAGATTAGTAAAAAAAATGTGGTTTTCCACTAAGGCGCGTTAGCAAATATAAACATTTTAGGTTACCTTAGTAAAAACCATGTGTTTTTCCAGTAAATGTGCGTTAGCGAGTATAGGCGGTTTAGGTTAGCTTAGTAAAAAGTGTTCAAATAAATATTGTAATAGATAGGCAATTTAATTTTTGTGCCAGGCAACTAATTTGTCCGCGGAAGTTATATAACACGAACTATTTTATAATGCGTTCTTAAATGTAATCTGGTGGGCGTACGTGCAATTTTAAAAAGTACAAGCAATATGTGCTAGGTGCACACAGTAATTTTTATTTTATGTTCGCGTTAGTGCAATTTTAAAAAGTACAACCAATATGTGTTAGGTGCACACAGTAATTTTTATTTCGCGTTCGCGTAAGTGCAATTTTAAAAGTAGAACCAACATGTGCTAGGTAAACACAGTAATTTTTTTTATTTCGCTTTCGCGTAAGTGCAATTGTAACAAAAGGCTTCGCCAACTTTTGTTAAATGGAAATGAAATTTTAAAATTATTTCCGTAAATGCTTGCTATAATTAAAAAATAAATCTTTTGTGTAAGCGTGCAACATGAATAGCATTTCAAACAAAGGCGCGGTATTAATGCTAAAAATATTATTCTATTTATTTTTCACAAATATTCAAAGTTTAATTCAAATAATCTGTTTTTTTAAAAAAACTGCTGTGGCAGCAATAAGTATTTCAAGTGAACTGAAGTTTTTTTGGCAATTATACCTTGGCACCACTGGTGCTTGAAATTACTCTAATTATTTGATTATTTTATGACAATTATTAAGTTTTGGATTTTGTGGTGGCTGTGTTTTTTCAGGGATGGTTTCTATAAATTTTAAAGAGTTTTTATAAAAGCTATACAGCAATTCATCGTAGCCTAACTGTAGTGAATCTCCATATCATTTTTTCTTGAATTCAAAGTGGGTAAATGGTATCTGAATTAATATACAGGTTATACTTTGTCATTTTTACCTTAAATAGCTGGATAATTTCGTGTTTTCATATGAAATAGCTTGGCCCAAAAAGAAATACCTAGTTAATTATTCAAGACATTAAATGCGTGTTCCCTGCTACCAAGTAAATTTTACTATTAACAGAAAAAAAAGTTTTGAAATTCTTTTAACTTTGCTGCATAAAATTTCTTGAAATTCTTAGGTTCGGTCATTTTTTTAAGAACAGACTAAATAGTAAACGACAACCTTGTTTTAATTGTTATCTATGCGAACAAGCAATTATTTCAATGAGTTTCTTTTACCCTACAACTATGTATATTGGTCAAAAAAATAAGAAGAAAACAACGTAGATATCATCAAAACTCAAGTGTAATTTAAAAAACTAGAGGAAAACCATATTAGTTGTGGTAGACATTGCATCAAAATTAAAAAAAAAAACTTTTTAAAATGGGGGTTAACTAAATAGTGTATTGTGCTGAAAACCATAAACATTGAAAAGCGTTTTTTTAAAACGCTGCTCTTAATAAGATATTTATATGGATCATTAGACAATATATTGCAATATAAGTTCAATATAACCAGGAAACAAAAAAATTAGTCATTTATAACCGTTGTTAGGTAGGTTCAAAGGAAAGAAAACTCAAATTTTCCCATTTTACCCAAAATAGACATTTATTTCACAATATTTACATTTTTGTTTTTATTTAAAATATTTCTCTTTAAGTTTTTTGGCCCTTTCTAACCTTTCCCATCTTGCGTAGGCCCTTATTAATACATCGTCCTCCCCGTCATTTAAAAAGCGTAAATCTTCATTTCCCTCAACCCCCATTGCTACTGGTGTTTTTGGGTCCATTGGTGGCTCTTTTACTACGGGTTCCATCGGTGGTTCTGCTACTGCAGGTGCCATTGGTGGTTCTGCTACTGCAGGTGCCATTGGTGGTTTTAGTACTGCCGGTTCCATTGGTGATTTTAGTACTGCCGGTTTCACTCTTTCTGTTTTTTCCTCTTCTAACGTTGGTACTGCTGTTGTTGGTGCTACCGATTTTATTATTTTTGCAACCGGTAAATAACGTTTTCGCTTATTTTTTACCTCCTTTTCCTCTTTTCTCCCTCTTTTTCCTTCCACCGTTGCCAATAAACTATCCATCTTATTGAACCATTCAAGCTGGTTCAACAATGATGTAGTGGGGGTTGATAATGTGGACGGTTGTGCTTCCATTTTTCTAAAATAAAAAATAAAAACTGTAATTAGTATCAATTATAATTCTTTTTTTTTCTTAATATACAAAATATGTATATATTTCTAGCTTGTACTATCGAATCTAAGTTAATTTATTGTACCTAAAATTTTTCATATGTCTATCTAAACTCTCATAAAGTTAAACTTTGTGCCGGTTCATGTCTCATATAGGATTGCTACTAAACGGTTGGTTAACTAAAATTAAGCTGTCAGTAATATGTTTGTAACTAACATCTACCACGTAAAAAAATTCAGGCGCTAATATTTTAATGTTCGGTGCTAGCATTCCCCAATGTTCAACTTTCGGTTATGGTAAACTAATAGTTACGTATAGCCACGGTGCTGAACGAAGCCAACATTGTACAAAAATTCTTTTGTTTTTTTTCCTTTCCGTGAAACACTTCGGAAATTACTTGCCAATAAGCATACATGTAATTTCTCACAAAAATAAATAAATATTCTAAACGCATGCTTAAATTAAGCTTCCATGCTTTTAAATAAAAAAAAATCTGTAATATTTATTCTCACGTATAAAAGTCAATCAATCATATTTCCATAATTAATGCAAGCAAACCCTCTAGTGAATTTGTTCCCCTAGAATAGTCATTAAGGCTCTCAACTATTGTTATATTCCTAGAAAATTCTCCTAACGTACCCTCTTTTTTTTTCAAAATTATCCAAAATTAAATCGTGGTAAGTCCCGCCTTTTGGGCTCAATTTCTAATGCTTTTACCTAACATACACGCCTTTAGTGCAAGGGTTCCAAGTTGATTTTAGAAATATTTTAATAAACAAACTCCAACAAAACAAACTTAAGGAAATACGAATAATTAACACTAAAAAACTTGCTTAAGCTCAATTTCAAGATTTTAAAACACTTCTAAACCTCAAAAGTAAATCCGTCTTTGGAAATCCTTAACAAGAAAAAATTTATATAGGCATATATCTTCTTATGGTCAATAAAAATGGATTATAACTAGTAAAATCAGTATAAGAACTATGTTAAACTTTACTACCTCCAAAAAAAAAAAAGTAGGATAAAATAACCTCCAAACGTTCCTATTTAGCGGAAAATTCTAAATTGTCATGTAGTTTTTTTCTTTCTTTTATTTCAAATTCTTTTGAACACACACTGTATTTATTTATTTATATCAATTATGCATCATTAACTATTTTAAAATAATAACCACGCTAATAAGTAGTATGTTAATTCACGCTTTTAATTTCCAAACGCAAACTAATACAATCAAACGCCCGCGGGTTTAATTCCCAGCGCAGCCGTGCGCGGTAGCAGCAAACGCGAATCTAATTCCTAACGCCCGCGGGTTTAATTCCCAGCGCAGCCGTGCGCGATAGCAGCAAACGCAAATCTAATTCCTAACGGCCGTGGGTTTAATTCCCAGCGCAGCCGTGCGCGGTAGCAGCAAACGCAAATCTAATTCCTAACGCCCGCGGGTTTAATTCCCAGCGCAGCCGTGCGCGGTAGCAGCAAGCGCGAGTCTAATTCCTAATAAGTAAAACATTATTTTATTTTCCATCCAATGTTAGTTTATAGTGTAATACAACAACAATTATTTATTGCCCACAACTCGTATGTCATGTTTTTTTTTTCATTTGCTGTAAACGGTATTATACTATAATTCCCAATTGCTTACACATATTGTATTCATTAAAGCCTGTGCAAGCACGCGCAAATTCAATTTGCAATACATAAACTAGCGCTCACATCGCTTTTAATAATAGCTAAAGCTTAGCATAAATAAACACTCCGGGTAAGACTATAATGTCACATTACGTGTTTTACTATCTAACGTCCGTGTAAATAAACTAAAATTCACAGTATAATTGTTTTTTCTTATAAAATACTATAGGATACAACCGCTTCCTTCTCACCCCTCAAAAATAATCCGTTAAACAATTTTCAATACTATTCCAAAAGTCAAACAACTCAAATTATTTTCCTAACACTATTTACACAAAATCAATTATTAAAAAAACGCATTTGCTTCATATGTTTACGCTCTATACTTCAATTTTAATTCCACCCTCAACTGAACAAACACAATATATATATATATATATATATATATATATATATATATATATATATATTAAATGCAATAATACATACATCTATTTCTTTCAAGAAATACTTATTATTTTAATAGTATTACTATAATAAATTGGTGCTAGTCGTGAAACCTTTAGGTAAAAATTCTGAAATAGGATTTAGTACACAACAAACTGTTTTACAATAATAATAAGCAATCTCTCTTTAATTTTAAGGTAATGTATACTATTATTTATTTCAATAAATGTTATATTTCCTTTCTTAACCATTAGTTAATAATTAAAGGGGTACACATGTCAAATTTTCTCTGTTGTTCCTATAATATTAAAACATTTTAATAGGCTCGTATGTTCTAAGTAAAACAAGTATTGGGTTAAATAACTGCTTTGAATTAAAATAATCTTCATTAATGGAAAAAGTATACGTGTACTACCTAAGAATACTAATAATAATAATAATTTCCTATGTTAGTGAAACCGTTCGCTTTGCGTAAATTAACTAGGGACTAATGCAAATCTAGGGGTAACTAACATGTTTCTTTCTTTTAACGACAATTCATATAATTGGAATATCCATTTCTATATTACAAAAAAAACCTTTTCAAAGATATAACACTCATAATACTAAAAAATCAATGTAAATCCATGTTAATCAAAAAATAACTACAGCTCATTTATGGCTAAGCAAATAACGTACACAGCTTTAACTTTAGGGCTCAATTCTAAGCGTAAAACTCATGTAGGTTCACACTGTATGTGTTTTGTGCTTGCTTAACAATCAAACCGTAAAATAAGTTGCTCCCAACTAATTTATTAAAAAGTATAAAATGTTTAATTATAAACAACCTATGTTAACTGGGCGCGTCAGTAACTAAGGGTACACCGGTCTTTTGCAAAACAAAACAAAAAATATTTCCGCGTAAGTTGCTCCGAATAATTTATTATAAGGGTATAAAATGTTCAACCGTAAACAAACCTATGTTAACTGGGCGCGTCAGTAACTAAGGGTACATGGGTCTTTTGCAAAACAAAACAAAAAATTATTTCCGCGTAAGTTGTTCCGTCTAATTTATTATAAAAGTATAAAATGTTCAACCTATGTTAACGTTCCTCATAAATTTTATTATAGTTCCCGTTCCCCTAATAAACTCGTGTGAATTAAATCCCAACCACCAACTATAAGTTTACGTTTCACATAGCCTTACTGTTAAAAGACGCTGTAAATATGGTATTATTATACAAATCTTTCTTGTGCAGTGGTGTAAAATTTAGATTCAGCTGTAGGTTCACATAGCCTTACTGTTCAAAACACAGTAAATATATTATTATACATTTTTATTGTGTAAAATCCGTTAAGTTAACTATGCAATTAGTTGGAAAACTTACGTTTTTTTTTCCAAGAACCAGGTCAATCAGCAATCAATGGATGTAGCACATAAATCAATATAATGCAACTAAAAGTAAAAATAATAGAGCAATTGTTGTACAAAGAATTATATATAAGCATTTGATTAATGGAGGGGGTGGAGTTACTTTATACATACATTATAGGACAATTATAACTTTGGGTTAAGTTTAAAAGTTTATTGAGCTTCAATTGGTTAGAAAATATCACATTAAATCAATGACGTATGGGGAGCATTTAAATACAGATAGTCTGTTCAAATTTTAACTTTGGCTAGTTTGTACAATAGTTTATTACAAATAAAGTCATTAAGCACATATTTTCTCAAACATGGGGGGGGGGAAGCCGAAAAAGTCCATGTATATTGCGGGTAAATATTGAATTTTTTCTTTCTTCATTTCCCAGTTAAGTTGCATTGAATCAGATGAGTTTCTCATAAGTCAAGCTATATACGGCAATTAAAATTCTTGTTGCTAAACAAGGTCATCATAAGTTAAGCTAATATCACAGGGTAGGCGGGTAACAACACATGAGTTCGTTCACTATAAAACATTAGCTTATCTGTCTAAATAATCTCTAAACTTAATTTCAACTTTGGTTCATGTACGTACACCTCGTGATCATTCTATGATTAACTCTGTCATGGCAATCGGTTAAAACAATGTTCATATGACGTCATAATATCGCCAGTCAGCATCTCTATCGCAAAAGTCAGTCTCGTTTCAAAGCATGTCAAGAAAAGATCACTACAGCCAGTGCTCCAAACAACGTTCCAGCTTTAAAATAAAGTTGTTTCCTATTAAAGGCTTCATATAGATATAATTTCATTCAAGCAAAATTTTAATATAATCATAAATATTTTATTCGTAAGGCTAGGGGTTCTGCATAAGGGTTATATTTTAACAAAAAAAAAGCTTTTTAACTTCTCACACCTTGTTCGAGTTGAGGTATTAAAATATGCTCACATCTTTTTAATAGCTAGCTTCTAATGAAGCGTAGGGGCCATGGGTTCTGCGGTCATATTTTTACCAACGAGCTTTTTAACAAGGAGTATGGCTTGCCATTACATAAGCTGCAAGCAGGGAAGGGAACCATTTCTTTTTATCTGTTCCCACATTTTTAGCATGTAGCTTGTAATGTTCTCACATACTGTTCGTATGGATCCTGGGGTCATCCACTGTCCATGCAAAGCAGGGAAGGGGGTTGGGGTCATTCGTTGTGTCCCTGCAAAGCACTGAAGTGTGGGTAGGGGTCATTCGCTGTCCCTGCAAAGCAGGGAAGGGGTAGGGGTCATTCGCTGTGGTCCTAGGACCCATGGGCCATTTCCTTTTATTCGCTCTCACCCTTTTAGCAAGGAGTATGGCTTACCATACGAAACAATAAATATATGCTCACATCTTTTTAACAGACAGCTTCTATTGAATTATATATATATGGTCACATCTTTTTAACAGTTAGCTTGTAATCAATTATATATCATCACATCTTTTTAACAGGTAGCTTCTAATGAAGCGTATGGGTCATGCAAACGGGCTTTACTATAGGAAATATTCGGATCTTGCATAGAAACTATACCACATGAGGTTCCTCTTTTATCATTACAATTCTGCAACAAGTCTATGGAATTTTTTTTTTTTTAAATATTTGTAGGTTAACACAGTTAGTGTTCTGAGCTTCCTTAGCAATCAATCCGTAAAATAACTTGCTCCGACTAATGTATTAAATTCATATACAATAAAAAACAGTCCAATTTAAAAATTAGTGAATATGTCATGCATTTAGTTCGATAACTATCGTTTTTTTCAAGTTGCAAGTCTTGCAAAACAGTATAATGGTACTAAAATAATAAAACGTTTATTATACAGTAAAATATGTAGATATGTATAAAATAATCAAATTTTATCTTTAATTAGTTTATTACAGTTAAAGTGCTTAGGATATATTTTGTTAAGCGCATAATTTCTCATAGTTTTACATATAAGAGCTCCTCTGTGCTTAAGTGAATAGCGCACACACCTTTTGGCATAAAAGGTCCACGTTTCAAATAGCTTTGGGGTGGGGGCGCGGTGGTTCAGTGGTAGAGCGTTCACCTCTGGTGCTTGGGAATCCCAGGCTCATTCTCAATATAATACAGTGTTCACCTATTGTGTTAAGGGTCCCGGGTTCAATCCCATTATAATACAGTGTTCACCTCTGGTGCATGGAGTCCTTGGTTCGCACCAATTATTTTAACATTTTCATGACAAACACTCACTTTGGATTTATTTTTTTATAAATTGTGGTGAACAAGCACAGTGTGCGTGGGTTTTCTCCCACTTTCTATATACTTTTAAGAGCTCCCATATTTAGTTCAAACATCTTAGATTGTTCAGAGTTTGTAAAAACAAACGATCGAATAAAATAATCACCATATCCTTTAGCCTAACCGGCATAACCGTGGGACTCAAAGATTTCATTTCATTTCAAATAGCTTTGCTGCTAACGGTACAATCAAGCAATTAATCCACATATAAAATACAAAATTTCGTTAACCTTAGGGTAAAAATGGAGGAAAAGTACATGTATATTTCAGCTAAATACTGGCTTTTTTTTTCTTTCCTCAATTTCCAATTAAATTACATATAATCAAATGAGTTTCTCATGATTCAAACTATATACGTCAGTTGTAATAGGGCAAGCGTTCAATAACCCATCAGTTTTCGTGATTATCGGTTTATTTTTTTCTATCGTCAATATCATTTAAACTTAGACACATAAACTCGTGATCCATCTGTGATTAACTCTGTTAGATATCACTCATGCTTGTCGATAATAAAGGTTTTTAACCTTGCACGGGATTGTTATTCAGAGTTCTCATTAAGTTCAAATCATACAAATGTTTGTAGATGATTGCAAGCAAGCGTTCAATAACCCATCAGTTCTCGTCATTATCGGTTTCTCTATCATCAGTATCAATTAAACTCGTACACATAAACTCGTGATCCATCTGTGATTAACTCTGTTAGATATCACTCATGGTTGTCAATAATAAAGGTTTTTAACCTTACACGTGATTGTTATTCAGAGTTCTCATTAAGTTCAAATCATACAAATGTTTGTAGATGATTGCCAGTAATCTGTGATTCGTGTAAATAAGTAAAGTCTATAATCACTTTTATCATTCTGATACGGTACAAAGTTAATCTTGACGTCACTAAAGCCACGCCAAACGCCTTCTCGCTCCTTCATTTCAATTTCAACGGCTCTCAAGGAAGGACGTCTGTCCCACTTAGTCTTCAGCTCATAAGTAAGAAAAAAATAATTTTTAATAAATATTACCCTTTTCATAGTATACTTGTAGGAGGGGGAGGGGCTTATTTTTAACTTTTCACGTTGTTCAAGTCGAGGGATGCTCACATCTTTTTAACAGGTAGCTTCTAATCAATTATATATGCTCACATACTGTTCGTATAGGTCCTGCATAGGGGCAATGGGTCCTGGGAGTCATTTCCAGGGGGCCTGCAAGGCAGGGAAGGGAACCATTTCCTTTTATCTGCTCCCACCTTTTTAACATGGAGTATGGCTTGCCATACGAAACATTCTCACATCTTTTTAACAGGTAGCTTCTAATCAATTATATATGCTCACATACTGTTCGTATAGGTCCTGCATAGGGGCAATGGGTCCTGGGAGTCATTTCCAGGGGCCCTGCAAGGCAGGGAAGGGAACCATTTCCTTTTATCTGCTCCCACCTTTTTAACATGTAGCTTGTAATGTTCTCACATTCTGTTCGTATGGGTGCTGCATAGGGGCTATGGGTCCTGGGGGTCATTTCCAGGGGCCATGGGTTGGGGTCATTTCCAGGGGCCATGAGGCCTGCTGTCATTCACTGTTCCTGCAAGCAGGGAAGGAAACCATTTCCTTTTATTTGCTTTTTAATAGGTAGCTTCTATTGAAGCGTAGGGGCCATGGGTCCTGCATAGGGGCTATGGGTCCTGCATAGGGGCTATGGGTCCTGGGGGCCATTTCCAGGGTCATCCATTGTGGTCCTGCACAGGGACCATCCAATGTGACCTTCGTAGTGGTCATTCAACCTTTCCTTTCGTCATCTATCTCCAGGAAAAAAAAAACTGACCCTATTTCATCACCTCCTTCGATACTCCCCCCTTATCCTTAATTAAACAAGCGATAAACTATCTTATCAAGGCGCGGCAAGTCTTTTGATGTTTACCTTCGCCACCCCTACTCTGCCCACTCCTCCCAATAGGATCGTAATGTTTTGAGCCAACAATCATGGCGGAAACGAAAGTAGCCAATCAGACGATGACAGAAACGAAAGTAGCCAATCAGACGTGCCGATGCTCGGTTGTTTTTTGGCTTCATCGATTTAATAGGATGAAGATCCTCTATTTATAACATCCTTGTTCCCAAATCAGTTAGCCAAGCAGTGTCTGCCTAGAGGTTAACGTTTGACTATATTATTGTTTTTCTCAACTGTTCTCGTTCTCCGCCCGCGAAATCATTATGATAGATTCAAAGGAACAAACAGTGTGTTTGAAATTTTGCTTACTACTTTGGCAAATCGGAAACGAAAACTTACTAAATGTTTCAATAGACTTTCAAGAAGGATATTATGAACAGCACACAATTTTTTTTTATTTTTTTTTTTGATGGTTCGGACGCTTTAAGTGTGGTGAGATGAGTGTTGAAGATCATGCTCGTTCTGGGTGCTCTTTATCATTTCGAAACGACGAAAATATGAAAAAAAAAATCTGCCCAAAAATCAATGAGGACAGTCATTTTACGATGGGTGATATTTCAAAATAGACAGATGTGAGTTGGAGCTCGTGCCAGCGTGAGGTTTTGCAAATGAGACGTGTTTAAGTGTTCCGCTCACACAGGATCAAAATTCTGCATTGAATTTGAGCTACGACTTGAAAACTCAGACTGAAAGTGATCCAAACTTTTTGCCCAAACGTAATGACAGTTCTCGAGAATTAAACAAAATCCAAAAGGAAAATGTTTTGCTGGTGTAGAGACTATAAAAAGAACTTCGTTGAGCGCACTGGACGATATAAAATTTGAAGAGCTTTCACGTTGCTTCAAACAGTGTGAAAGAAGACTGGAGAAATGAATCGCATTTAATGTATCGCATTTGAATCGTAGTTCGAGAGGACTTTGAAGGAGACTGAAAGAAGTTTGTAAAAAAACTTAATAAATTATTTTTTTAAAGAACAAATGTCCGGTTTCTTTGTGTCCCCCTCGTATACCTATACCTCCATTCCACGAGGAAAAATAAGAGCTTATATGCAGTCTAACGATAGTTCCGCGCTGTATTAATAAGGTAATTTTTTTTAAGTGTTCCTATTATTTTGGCAAAAATATATACGTTTAGAAATCTTGAAGTTCTGTTAGAAATATTTATGAACTATCCAGTTACTACTCGAACTTTGTGATACAGTATTCAGAAAACTAAATACTATATGAGATCCTTTGTGGTAAAGTGGTTAACGTTGGTACCTTCGGAGCGGGAGAGACCCGGATTCTATTTCCAGTGGGAGATCATGTGTTTTGGATTCTACGTTAAACTGTAGGTCCACGTCTCATATAGACTCGGTGATAAAAAAGAGACTTTAAACTTAAAAATCTCCGCAAACAATCTCTCAGTTCATTTACGATAGTTAGGTGTATTCCATGCATCTCCCAGGAGGCATGTTCCACCGTAGTGGTCGCCAATTTATGAAGCTCCTAGGCTACCTACCATTTTTTTTTAATATTACTGTAAGCTACTACCAACTAAAAGAACTACTAACTTAAAAATAATCTTACATTTGTTTATTGCCTATAACCTTACATTTCTAGTAAATACTAAATCAAACTATCCAAGTTGGCAAATGTCTAATATACACACGAAAAATATAACGTGCACCATCCCACGCGTATACAACCAACTGTGAGATGAGGCTGACAATAGCAGTTGCGCAGGAGAAACAAGCAGTTGTTGTCGTCAGCGCCCCCTGTCGTTAGCGTCAGCTCAGTGGACGAATCAATGTTAGCGTACCGGAGCGTTAACACGAAAATTACAACGACTCACCAAAGGTAGTCGTCAACCTGGTTCGGCTAATGATATAAGTAAATCTTGAGTGGTAATAATTGTTTACACATAAAAATATCTTCAATAATTATATACACTATTATTCTCACCTTTTCTATCGAAATTACAAGTCGATGATCGGTATTAAATGGTTTATTAGTTGATACTCTTTTAACGTATTCTCACTCAAACTGTCTTGCAAACATACATGTTGATTCAGTATCTATAAACAACTACATAGCAACGAATTATACAATAATGCATATTTCTTTACATATATTAAAAACATTCTTCTTTTGTTATTTTAAATTAACATTATATCAAGTATATTGCTTGAGTATGAGCACTTTCTGCCCAAGGTACAGGTAATTATTAAACGATACAAAGTATCTCGTTGTATAAAAATGTCGCCCGACGATGGGACTGAATATAAAAGTTACAAGCGAGCTTAGCTTTTATATTTAAGAACCACTGGTCCGTTTACAATAATGATGTTACATTACTTGTGTCCTTTACATTTTGATCGCCCCTCGTATATATATATATATATCTTCATTAAGCTTCATATATATAAATACATTTATAATAAATCTTTTATTCCATTATCATTTATCTTTTATTACAAAAACGTCGTCGCTTAATAATATAATTACTGAAGGGTGCGCAGTCAAAATCGTAAGAGGCAAATTACCTTTTAAAAACATAAATCACAATGATTAGCATTTTCAATCATTATTAAAACGGTGATGTTAAGAAAAATAATATTTGATCTTTCCAGGGCGCATTATATGATAACTACGTTAGATGATGTTTTAAAATATACATTGTATCCATAAGGCATCAGAATATAGAAGAATCTTATTCAGGTAATATATAAAGTAGCGCATAAAGACAGTCGTCGGATAAATGGCTTAATAGAACGAACCTTATTCTTAACATAATCTTTGACAACAAATTCTCAACACAAATCCATATAATATAAATAACCTTTGCCTTTAATCAATTATAAATCGAATTATAATTCTTCACATTAACAAGAGAGAATTAAAATCATTTGAAAATTATCGTTGGTTAATGAGAATTAAAGAAAATTAAATTGAGTAAAAATCAAAAATTAAACGTAACCTACGTTTAGACGAACAAAAGGAAGAAAATAAATCTATTTTTACACAAACATATTCATAAGAATCAGTAGCTGATATGGGTTTAACTCTTACTTCATCAACTGCAGTCAATTTACATTCGTACTTCCATATGATTCTAATAAAGTACATTGTACTGCACAATCGTGATTATGTCCCGTATTGTTATTCTGTACAAGAATTGTGTCATTCTCTTGATTTTGATGCGAAGTGCCATCTCTTGAATTACGACTACGTCTATCCATGTAGTTTACTGTATTCCTTGAATTTCGCCATGTATTTCGTCTATTTTTGAATCTATTTTGGTTATATGATCTAACATAAGGATTGCCACGGTTGATTAGGTTAGGTGGATTCCCAACATATCTTTGCCTATTTTGCTCGTTCGGATGGCTTAAATTCACTCGATTTAGATTGTGTTCCGTATCGTTCGCATTACGGATATTTAGATTACGAACAGGTACAAAGTGATCTGAATTGTTTTTAATTTTGCCTACTCCTGCTTGATGATTCTGAGCGTGGTATAGAGTTTCATAACATTGTACAATCATTAATAAGTGATTAAAACTCATACACTGGGTAGAAAACAGGATCTGTTGTAGTTTAAACGGTAGCAAATTTCGAATTGATGCAATTACTCTAGATTCCGATTGCAACGGATTTACGACTTTTAATTCGTTATATGTATTTACAACAAAATCAACAACAGATTTGTGCAAACGAGGATTGAAAGGTTGATTTCTAATCGTGGCATCTCTGTTTGCAAGCAAAAAGTCATTTTCGTAATTTGCAATCAGCGCAGCTTTAAATTCATCATATGTATTGACGTGATCTCGTACTGCTTTAAACCATAAAGAACATGGTGGGAGTAATAAATGAGGGATTAGTTTCATATATTGCGATTTATCTATACACATTATATTGCACTCATCCTGAAATTTTTCTAGGAAAGAGGTAGCATTTTCGTTACATTTACCACTGAACTTACTCATAGCACGTATTTCACTCATCTTTACACTTAACTTTACCTTTCTTTCATCCTTCCGTGTTCGTGTTGAGTGACAATTCCTACCTACTGCGTGAGGTGTAGTTCCACCGTCTCTTTTCCGCCCATCTGTATTCCTTGGATGGATTCCTTCCGAAATAATGTCCTCATCGGATGGATTACTAGAAGATGAGATAATGTGAGGTCCACATTGATCTGCTACGGGTGAATGCGAGGTCATCTCCTGTGAACAAGGGAACTCCAAATGATCATTAACCATGTTGTTGTGGTATGCGTTGTCCTTAATCTGTAGCATCCTGATTTCCTCTTGTAATGCAGATATCAACTGAGTATTCGCACGTATTTTGGTAGAATTATCCGTGACCCGAATCTTTTGTTGCCGTACAGAAGATTCTATTACTTCCAAATCCTTTTTTACACCATTGACCTCTTGAATAACATGGTTGTAATTATCCTGGCAATCTTCAGATACCCTTCTAAGCTTTTCATCGAACTGTGAGGTGATGTCACTCATCGCCTGGATAATAGATTGTTTCGTCTCTTCGGATGTCTGCTCCAATCGTTTACTTAATTCCTCGTACTGTTTACTGGAATCTTCGGATTTCCGCTCCATCGTCTGTTTTAATTCCTCATACTGTTTACTGGAAGTCTGCTTTAAATTTTCCGACATCTGGGCTAAACTTTGTTCCATTCGTTGTTCTTGTCTCTGTAAAGCCATTAAGATTTTGTCTTCTAACGATAACATTTCGGGTACAACAGGAGCTGTATTTTGTTCTTCGTTACCACTGTCACCAGTTTCTTTCTCCATTGCCTCACCGATCATCATTTTTCTTGTGATTATTTTACCACTTCGAAGTATAGTAAAGTTCGTAGTAATGAACCTTATTACAGCAGTAAATTCACCCTTACTTTATACTTCAGGATAAGAATTTACAAAGGTCCCGGGTGAGGTAAACCAAAAATTTTACAACGACTCACCAAAGGTAGTCGTCAACCTGGTACGGCTAATGATATAAGTAAATCTTGAGTGGTAATAATTGTTTACACATAAAAATATCTTCAATAATTATATACACTATTATTCTCACCTTTTCTATCGAAATTACAAGTCGATGATCGGTATTAAATGGTTTATTAGTTGATACTCTTTTAACGTATTTTCACTCAAACTGTCTTGCAAACATACATGTTGATTCAGTATCTATAAACAACTACATAGCAACGAATTATACAATAATGCATATTTCTTTACATATATTAAAAACATTCTTCTTTTGTTATTTTAAATTAACATTATATCAAGTATATTGCTTGAGTATGAGCACTTTCTGCCCAAGGTACAGGTAATTATTAAACGATACAAAGTATCTCGTTGTAAAATGTACCCGCGACCTACTAGTATCTCATGGTCAATGGTTTGACGATCACTGTTCTCCTGTTTGCTTCTACATAAACACGTATCTCCTTTCTTATGGTTTCCAGTCTTCCAATATTGAATAATGCATAAATTGAAATTGAAAATAGTATTACTTTTAGGAAAGATATTTACTATGAGACTTTTGTAGAGTTGTAACAACAATGAAGTTTAATTTAGGTTCAGTTTCTACGCATCTGTTGTGACTTTTTCCGAAATGCATCGAGAGTTTCTTTCAGCACCAAATTGGTTATTCCAAAAAATGTCCAATGTAAAGACGTTTATCACTATACAACTATTCAAACAAAATTGTACCATCGGTAGCAATAGTAGCTAGTGTGCTATTGGTTTTGGTATCTTCTAGTACAGAATGTTTGTGTCATCCAGGACATTTCCTCTCTTTTTCCCCTATTTTCTTTTTCTTTTTTTTATCAACATTTTTACTTCTCTTTTCTGTTTGCTGTCAGACTACCAGGCGTTCGATTTCCGGTATTGGCAGAGTTACCAACGTCATTGGTTTAAAAGTACTTCTGGTGATTTTAGTGACATTCATAGCAAGAAAGAATTTGGAAATCTAACAGTTTTTGTTTATTGCGAGTAAAATTATGGAAATCCTTGCTCACTATTCTGCACTCACTTTTAATAGTTAAATTTCGTTATCTGGTTTATAGTTCATTTACATAAAACTTTTATATATATATGAATTCAAAAGGGCAAAAGATAGTAATAAAAGAGCAAAGAAGTAAATATAAAATATATAATAGTTTTCATTTTAAAAGCATAACATGGTAAAATATTCGAAAATTTCAATTTTTCCCAAATTTTCCGTTTTTTTTTCAAGCTCGGGAAAAACAGTAAAAACTGTTTTTTTACACAAAATTTCCGTTTTTTTTTCAGGCTTCACGACACTAGTCTTCCTTGAGAATAGCTCATTACCTTAAAGAAAATAACAACAAAATATAATGTAGTATGAAATGTAGTTAGCCTTTTGCGCATATCCGGCTTTTGTGCCCACCACTAATCGGAACTAATATGCAAATCAAGTTTTTCATAGATTACAATGTTAGTTTTAGAGCTTTCTAACTTCTAAACCCTATGATCAGATTTCGTTTTTTCATTAACTCTGATTAGTACTTACGAATATATATATATTCACATCTCGCCTACCATGCATCGTAAACATTGTTTTGTTTTCGGCACATTGAACGCTATTTGCGAATTTATAATAAATAACTATTCCTATTAAAAGTAAAAGTATACACTAAAAAAAAGGGCTTGGTCAGGAATACCAAATTTGTTTGGTCAGGGCATTTGGTCACTTTATTTGGTTAGTTCAACCAAAATTTGGTCATTTATACCAAACCTGTTTGATCATAAACACTTTATTTTTTGGTCAGAACATTTGGTTGATTGATTTTGTTATGCGAACAAAATCTTATGTGATTTGGTAAAGATTTGGTTTCCCTGACCAAAAGGTTTAGTTACAAGTTCACGTGTATCCATTTGATTTCTGGGTAAACATTGCCAGTATGAAAGTGAGGATAGCGGTTTGGGCGTATGAGTGAAAATAGACTATATAGTATTTCTAGCGGAAAAAAAGAGACCACGTTTAACTAACAATCACAAGTTTATACCGTTTGGAATTCACAGGACGTGTATGTAACAGACTTTTGTCTGCACTATCTAACTTACAACACCAAAATCACAATGATGTGAAGTGACAAGTAATTGTCGCTTGGCAGCAACACAATGTATCTCTACGTGAGCACACATTGAGAATCTGGAACTTACCGCATCTAGTCGACGTGTTTCGAGGTAAGCTTACTTTTTTCGTATATTTGCTGTTAGTTAATGTGTATTGGTTATTTTATTCGCTGTAAATTTGGCGTAACAAATACGTCTTGGGTAAACTTTACAATGCATGCCCCAGATACGCATCGATATGTAGGACCGCTTTAATAGGGTGTAGTAGTGTATGGTAGGGTACAGTAGAGTATGATAGAGATAAGTAGGGTAGGGGTAGGAACGGGTTAGCTTAAGGTTAGGGAAATTTTGACCCATTTTCATAGAATTAATAGAGTGTAATTTCTATTTTTATTTTCAGTTTAGTACCTATACCAACAGTATTTGGTAACTACTACCAAATGTTTTGGTCAAATTCACTAAATGCAGGTTGAATATTAAGAACTAAATTATTTCGTTCCAAGAACCAAACCTGGATACTTTTAACCAAGTGTTTTGTATTCTCAACCAAATCCTACTTATTTGGTCATTATTTGGTCAAAATTACCAAATGCATATTTGGTACTGGTAACCAAATACTAGGTTTCTGCAACCAAACAAATCGTAACCAAATGATTTCCTGCTGGTGAGCAAACGTTTGGTTGGCGCTATATTGACCAAACGATTTGGTCACCAGCACCTATTTTTGGTCGATCTGACCAAACCTTTTTTTTCAGTGTATGTTCAATCGTCAAGCCCTGAAAGTGTTGGCATTCTGGAGATTCGTTCAAAGTTAGAGTATAGCTTTAGTATTCTCAAAACTGTAATTGGGTTATAGCCTATTGTGTTGACAATCAGGGGTGCCCACAAGGAGGGAACATGACGTCAATGCCGTCATTAAAATTTTTTGGGTGGGATTTTTCACGGAAGAGGAAAAGGTTTATGGACAAGCTGGCAGTTGATGAAGTACTAACTGAACTTTTTTAAAGTTGATGTTTACTTTAAGATCCTTATCTCATTGACTGCTCAATTATTAGATCGCTTTTCAGACCAATCCTTGGCCTTAATGATTCAAATGACTTTCTTTTCCGATGATGGACTTAACGAACTGAATGAAAGTCTCCGGTCAAATGTAATACAAGAATTGTGTCTCTTCTACTATTTTGATAGTGAAAAAACGTAACTAAGGTAAAAAGAAAAAAAAAACTTTCATTCGTATACAAGGCCTTACATTAGAACATAGACATTTCTGATTTGTTACCGAAACCAAAAAAGTTTGATTTTCAAGCGAGACAAGAACAATAGTAGTAAATTAGACTCAAAAGATGCTCAAGAAAAAGCTTTAGATGGAGAAGAAATTGATGATGAAGAAAACGACAGTATGAGAGCAACAATGAAGCTCTGGATTAAACTAAACGGTGTGACAAACATCTTGGCATTTGAAGGCGGCGCTCCAAGTTCCCTTTAAACGCTGCTAGCAAATGAGAGGCCAGCGGTATTGCTATGTTTATTTTGTACACATCCACGCCTATCCTTTGCCACCTGATCGCGCTGTAGTTTGTCTCCTTAGCCATAACCACACCCCTTAGCATTCGGTAACATCGCGTCAGAGCTTGCGTTTTATTCGTTTAGCTGAAATGCCAAGATGTTTGTCACAGGCTTTAGGTTTTATTAAGCCATGCAGGTGTTTACTGCAGTTCTCGGGATTTCAAAATTTAAATGGGTTCTACAGAATTCTGCTTTCACTCTCTGTAACGAGGTGCTCAGCTAAGAGACCACGAGTCAAATCAAAATTGCAAAAAAAACCGCCTCAGAACAAGCATGAGGAACACTTAGTTAAATAACTTACTAATTGTAAATAGCAAGACTGAAATTTTGAACGAATTATCTTATAGGTACATCATTGATCAGTTCTTCTTAACCAGTAAACAAAGACAAAGGTTGTTGTTAAAACGTTAGATTCATTAAGTTCAATACTTTTGTTATTCACTTTTACTTGTGTAATTTGATGTAATTCTTACACCTTACAATTTCTGGAATTATTCACTTTTTCTGTATATTTAGGAAAATATTTCTTATTTTTTTTAATCATTTAGCCTTGGTTTTGGCTAATGACTGCCAAAATAAATATAACATTATGCCTAAATAAAGACTAATTTTAGCATAAATCAGTAAAGTACTAATAAAAAGTGAATATGGAGGTGTATAAAGGATTTTAGGCCAGTTAAAAAGTAAAATATTTTTTTTTTTAATTTACCGGAGAAAGAGGAATTGCTCTGATTAAATATTTCAAAATTTATAAAGTCAGGGATGAAGAACAAAAATTCTTGTTGAGGAGACTCGAGCATCTCACAAAAGTCGTCACCAAGGGATTGTATCATTCAAAGCTGATTAACATAACATGTTTTGCCTATTATAGCTACTACCTATTAACCAGTTTTAATATTATTTTAAGTTTGTGATGTCTAGTTTTAAACATAAAAGTAATTAACATTGAAAGATCGTAATTTTGCCTACTTGTACAAAACTGATCAAAGTGTGCAGCCTCTAAATATTATCCAAATATATATATCTTTTACCTTACTGAGACTCGGGACATAAAAAAATCTGCAAAATTGTACATTTTATTTTTTGCCTTACAACATGAAACGTCCTAAGGTCTACACAACTTATCAATTTTACTTTTAAATAAACTACATTTAAATTTAAAGTTTGTATGATTGCAATGGGAGTCTTGAGTCTTTTTTTTAACCAATGATCTTACGTGTTTTGATAGGAAGAGATGTAAAATTAAATGTGAGGAATATACATTGTTAATTTTGGGCGGGATTATCGTAAGGGCCTTTGGGGGATTGGCTCTTCTGTTAACAATATATAAATAAATAAATATGCGAGAACACGATTGTCAAGTATCGTTCTCTGTGAGTGAGAGGTTAACGTCTTTGCTTTATTTCCAAGATGTGCTTTGTTCGAAACCTGTCTCCGAAAACTATGTATTTTTAATTCTTCAGCCTCGAAATGTTAAAATCATTCTCTTCCTGTGCAATCATCTGATGCTTTAAAGAGTTCTCCACCTTAATTCGACAACTGTGTGTGTAATATTCGCAGGCTCGATTGAAAATCTTTGATACTTATGCTTCATAAAATCACAACTTTCCTCAATATACATATAGATGGTGTTTGGTCATTTGTTTCTCCAATTCTAACCTTGGATATGTGAATCTCTTTCTCTCACGAATTAATATGGTGTAGTTTAAAACCTCCATCTCTTGAAACCAGATGTAAGCGCTTTATCAAGGGGCCATCGTGACTCCATATAGGTCCGTTATTAGTAAACTGCGGATATCTAGGCACTTCAAACAAAAAACATAGACACAATAATAAGTAAAACAGTCGGTTTTGTGCCGGATATTTCTATGTCCAAGATGCTGCTCGCAGTGGGCTACCAATCATAGAAAAAGGGAATGATATTGTGACAGAAGTTGAGCAAATCCTGCATGTAAGCAGTCATGTCATCTCCAATGACCTAAACATCAATTAGTTAAATCATTTGTGGAAAGTTGGCTGAAAAGACTTCTTACACCTTGACTGTATGCAACCCGCTTTACGTCGTTGAATTTCTGGTTGCAACATATTTAGGATATTTTTGAGTTGAGTTGATTTTAGTTTAGTGTCCCTTTCAGCAGCGAGGCTATATGAGACGTGGACCTACTGATTAACGTGGAATCCGAACCACATGAGCTCCCGTCGGGAATCGAACCCGAGTCTCCCACGCTAAAGGCGCGTACGCTAACCGCTTAGTAGGATAAATTTTTCTCAGGCGTGACAGGAATTATTTAATTATTTTATTATTTAATTAATAAATTAATTATTTTTTCAAATATTTTATACCTATAAACTTTCCTTGGGAACTGCTTATTGGATTAGTAAAAAAGGCATCAAAAAGTGACCAACAGTTCTCGATATAATAGCAAATAGCTCTACATACATACATGCGAGTCAAACTGAGAACCTCTCTTTTACAAAGTCTGTTAAAAGAGAAGGGAATAGAGAATAAGAACAACGGTATAAAACATTCTAGGTGTCACTTGATATAGATTTTTATGGTCGTTTTAGAACTACTCTTAATTTCACCCGTTCGACCTCATTCCAAAGTTTCATCAAATCATCTGCTTTGTCTTACCACGTGCGTGGATTCGCTCGGGGATTTCCCATTTCCTTCAACTTTCTTCATTTTACAATTTAATTCATTCTCATCATCATTGTTTCCTTTAGCCTACCCTACACAATTGTGGGACATAAAACTCAAAGATCTCCTTCCAGTTTCATCTGATTTGCCTTATTTTGCATACTTTTTCAAAAAAAAAAAAAAAAAAAAAAAAAAAAGGAAAAGTTATTACTGACTCTTCGAGAAGGGAAAGACGTACAACACAATAGGGTTTAATCAAGGAATCCGACGACTTATACATTTACGACACTACCATTTTTATCAATCAACGGAATAGGGATAGTATACGAAAAATGCTCGTTTCTTTCTAAGAGCCAAACGATGGTTTGGATCTTCAGTTTAGCCGCCGAAGTTGAATGAAGCTCCTACTACCTCAGGATCTCATTTGTTAGAGTTCGAGCTCGCTATGCTCAATGAGGTTGACGCTAGCTTGATCTCGCACTTAATTTACTTCATTAGATTTGCACTAGGTAAGGGCTCGGGTCCCTCTGCTCAATGGGGATCGTGCTTATTTACCTTATTGAGATCTAACTTGCTAAGGGCTTCGGTTTACTCTCTTCAATAGAGCTTGTGCTCATTTACCTCTTTGGAATCGCACTTACTAATAATATATTTTTTTAAAAAAAATTAAAAAAGTCATTCGATTGCAATAGGTAAAGTGTATTAGTGCAACACAACAAAGGATCGTTTAGTCGGTAGTATAGTGCGCTTAAAATCATTGCCTGTCACATGGAGACCTTTACCCAAATGATCATGACATTTCATTCAGATGTGATAGATTGTAGAATAAACGAAACGGAATAAAACAAGAATAAGAATGCATAATGAATTTAATTAATATTCTGAATAAAAGAAACAATTACATATAAGTCAATACTGAAATAAAATACAAAGAAGAAACATACAAATACTAGAAGAACGTGAGATGCTAATTGGATATTCAAGTTGTCACATTTTACCATACATTGCAATTAATTATACTTACAGTAGTTATATTTTTCCCTAGTTTTATAGTTAATGTCCTGATTGCCACTCAGAAACTTCTCCATTGTCACATCGAAATTCTGGGTGTTGAGTGATCGAATGAGTGTAGAATGAAGCTGGAAATCGAATGATCAGAATGCTGAACCCAGAATGATCATTGTAGGTAGAATGATCCGAATGATGCTTTGGTTTAAAATTTTGGTCTTTTTGCATGTACAGTGAAACCTGTCAAATTGGCCACCTCTCTAAGTTGGCCACCTGCTTATCTTGGCCTAGTTCGTCTTGAACCTGCATTTTCCCATAAGACATTTGTTACTTACTACTCTATAAGTTGGCCACCTGTCTATCTTGGAAGTTGGCCATACTGAAGCAATGTTTACCCTATGTTGATAATGATAAATTTACCTGCGTATCTTGGCCATGAAAAATACAGTTTTGTTATTTTTCTTAACTCTTTCGAATTCCCATATGAGAGGCAGATGTTCTGTATTTGTGACTGGACTCAAAGAAGCATAGATTCGCACGATTTGTTCTTGGAGGTCAATGACCAGAACACTACCCTCATAAAAGGGTGGTGAAGGAAGATGTGAATAAGAAAAGGCACGTACAGGAATTCAGGAAATGGTTGTACGTATTTGTTGGTCAAACCATTAGCTATATTGGCTCCTTTCATCAATGGGAAGCTTCTCAAAACATATTTTGCTCCGAGGGAAACACTTCAAGTCTAGAATGAACAACCATTCAGTAACAACTGAAAAGAAGTCATATATATTGCATATGAATTTCTCAATTTATAACTTAGCTCTTCTTGTTTTCAATCTGAATAACTCAGTGTGCTATAATATCAATTTCAATAAACTGCGTACATACACTTGTATTTCATGGTTGTTCGTGTTATTGTGTTTTCAATCCAAATAAAACAATGTAGCAGACTAGTTTTCAGGAAGAGAAAGGTATGCATATATATTAAACATACTATCAAGAGCGCCGATCGGGGGGGGACCGAGGGGGCCCGTGCCCCCTAAACTCATGTGGCCCCTATTTTATTAATGAGTATACAATATTTGGTATAATTTGTGTGCAATTTGTCTTAAAATCTTCATATATATATATATATATATATATATATATATATATATATATATATATATATATACCTTCTGCATCTGAATGGGCCCCCCTAAATTACAGAGAAATCGGCGCTCTTACATACTATAGTAATATTTTCTAGTACTGTATATTTTTTATGATTGCTCTATATACATTATTTATAAGTATCTGTCGTGCCACTGCTTATTAAAATTTTACAATCAAGTAATACTAGAAATGCTGTTCTAAAAATACACAAATCACACTTATTTTCTGTAAGTTGGCCACCTGTCTAAGTTGGCCACATTTCGATGTAACCGATGGTGGCCAACATAAACAGGTTTCACTGTACTATTATTTTTGTTCTGTTTAACTATTTTTGCTTTTCGGGAAGTTTTTGATACTACATTTTAGGGTTTTACAAAGTCCAAATAATAGTTCCTGATAAATATTGTTATTGCACTTAAAAATGTAAAATATCGATTATTTCTGTTATGTTTATACATACATACATACATATACATACATACATACATACATACATATATATATATATATATATATATATATATATATATATATAATGTTTTAAACTTTTCTTGTAAGTAACAGAACACAGAAGCCCCCATCGAGGTCAGTTGGATGTTATGTTAGTAATTTCGTTGTTGTGGGAAAGTTTATTTTCCAGCTCACGTCACTTTGACCAGCTTACTTTACTTTAGGCTGTTTTGATTATTTCTTGCTCATCTTTCGTGTACGGAAATATTCGCACTGAAAAATGTGATATTAAGTGTCCATTCTGTTCCATGTTAATAATAATAATAATAAAAGCTTTTTGCACTATTATGTGATAATTCAATTATTGTATGATAGAAAGGGCTTGGGGCCACTCTTCTCAATGGGGCTTGCGCTCACTTACCTCATTGAGATCGCGCTTGCTAAGGGCTTGGGTTCACTCTTCTCAATGAAATTTGTGCTCAATTTATCCCATTAAGCTTGTGCTCACTAAGAACTCGAGCTCACTCTTTTCAATTGAGCTCGCCCTTGCTTGTGCTCATTAAATCCATTGCAGCTCGCGCTCGCTTGGGGTCCCTCTCCATTTATAGCGCTTGTGCTCATATGTACTTACTTTCAATCTTTGAGATTGAGAGGATTGAGCCCGAGTTTCATTACCTCTATCATGATACCATTATTATTATCGTGCTATATTATGGTAGTATTGCCTACAAGAGAAGATTTGAAACTATCTAATCTCAAAAAAGGTACAATGAAATTGTCGTCTTGCCTCGAAAAGTATAAACCTATATATTTCTATTGGAAGAGTTCTCTCTCATCAGGAAAGTTCTTCCTCGACTCGTTTTGTCGGGAGCTCATGTGGTTAATCAGTAGGTCCACGTCTCATATAGCCTCGCTGCAGAACGGGATGTAAAACTCAATCAATCAATCAATCAATCGTTTTGTTAACAATGCTAACTGGTTGTGTTATCCTTTACCATTCTTTTTTCTTTCTTTGAAATAATGGGATTTAGCAGTAATATTTAATGATGTAGCGTTGGCAACTCTGGGTGTTGGTAATGTTTCCTTGGATAGAAGAAGAGTAGCTATGTGGATGAGTGTGTGTGTGTGTGTATGTGTGTAGTTTGGAATTTCTTCATAAAACCCTCGACAGGCGAAACACGAGACATGACTACAACGTTCCAACCGAGAAAAAGAAATAAAGTAAGAAAAAATAAATGCATGAACGAAGAACGCGAAAAGAAACAAACGTCTAGAAAGCATTGATACGATAGATAGTTGTAATAGAAATGGCAAAGAATGGAGGGAGGTGGAAAGAAAATCGTTTAGTGATAAGAGTTCAAAGTCTCGCACTCATACTCAGAGTTCTCCCTCCTTCTATCATCATCCATCCATCCATCCTCCTTTTCTTTTCTTTTTTCTCCCCTTTTTCTATTTGATGCTTTCGTGATTATGCCATATCGCTTTCTGTGTCTGTTCTCTTGTCTTCTTAGATATTTTCCACTTCCGTCAAATTGTTTCTGGGTTGCTTGGAAACAGCAGAGAGGTTTTTTTTCTTTTTTCTTTTGTTTTTAAACATTCCTCGTATATGTATACAGCATTCTCTTCTCTCTCTCGCTATATATATATATATATATATATATATATATATATATATATATATATATATATATATATATATATATATATATATATAAAAAATTTCATACACACACTGTACAGATTGCACTGTACATGATTATGCACAGCTTACTTGACATCCAACACCAAAGGTCAAAATGTACGAGGGTATCAAAAGAGATGTCAGTACCTTGTATACTCTTCTTGAGCCACAATACACCCACTCTTTGAGACGAAGACGGTCGTAGTAATACCGAGTAAGTTGTCTTTGAAAATGGCGTTTCATACTTTTTCAAATTGGTGGAACAGTTGGCCAGGGCTCAATCGAGCCCCATACATCCTCGATAGCTGACAAGTCTGATAATTGTGAAGACAAAGGGAGGTTACGCACTCCTTGGAGAGCGCGTTAGGCAACGATAACGAGCGGTGAGTGAGTGAGTAATCCTGCTGAAAGATCATGTTTGTGTAATGTAACAGAAACTAATTAACCAATCGGCTTGAATGATGTTCTGGGTGTACGCTGCACTGGCCAGTGTCATCTTTTATTATGTTTATGATCACAAGAAGTGAACAATCATTGCAGGTCATGGTTTTCAACATTATCATACCTGGTAGTAATACTGTGTGACACTGACGTATACACTGCGGAAAGTGACGCTTAATCTACCGCAGACAATAAGCAATTACGCTGAAGAAGGATCAACTCTCATCGCTAGACACAATGACACATCATTCATACCTCAACTTGTTTCTTTCGCGACTCCATCGGAGACGGACTGCAAAGTGACAAGACATGGAAGGAAGTGTATACAGCTGATCGACGTTCTGATCTCACAGACAATTGCTGATGATTCTGTCTGATACTCCGAGTCTTTAGTTGGTTGTAATCTGCGATGTAGTACGTGTGAGATTCAAGGAAACTTGCCTGATGTAGATTTCCAGGTGTGTATTCGTATGCCGCTGTAGTAGGAAACAGGTACGACGTACGTGTGAACCACTAGCAGCAGCAAACTATACAGGGCAAGACATATAGTTTAAATGGAATCTGAATCACCGTAGTGTGTTGTGTTTGACGCTGTCATACGAGGAACCAGATTTTTACAGAGGAGGCTAAAAAGATAATTGCTGTCAAGTTCTGCATGGTATAATTTTCTCAGTTCAACCCCTTGTTTATTTTTGATTGCATTAAAATATATTCCCCAACAAACTGCTTGAAAACATCTCAGCCTCCTGTGTACTTCTTTGCCAGAGCATTCAGTTTTCACAGAGGTCTACTTACATTACGTAAGCTCTGAAACAAGAAACACTAACAAAGCCTCAGATTTAAGATTCGATCGCAGTTATTACTCCATTCAATAATTTCTCGCTAAAACCCATATTAAATTACAAGCTCTTTTCTCCTTTAATCATGTTGGTCCCGGTGTTCCCCACAGGGGACATAAAATATGACAATATTATTATTGCTTTACAACTTTAAAATCAGACGGGCAACATTGAAAACCGTTTACAGGGGATAATCATAGGTGGATCATCCCTTGTAAACAGTTTTCAATGTTGCCAGTGAGATTTTAAAGTTGTAAAGCAATAATAATGTCATACTTTATGTCCCCTGTAGGGGACGCAGGGACCGACATGGTTAAACGATTAAGTAATGTTCTTAGTCTAGGTGATGAAGATGCAAGAATAGAAGAGGAAATGTCCAAGGAGTATAATTAGAGTAATGCTGTCTTTCACCAACTTTATTCAATACTAAAATATGGGACACAATCAATGGCCTGTGGATTTGGCAAATGAAATGAAGACTGTGAAGCAATGTTGCCATATGGTAAAGGGGACGTGGCTGAGCAAACACATTACAGTGTGGGTAAGTGAATAGAAACAGCTATATCTCGTTCTCTGGCAACACCTCAGCCCTCTTACTTGCTAACAGCGTTGAGCGGGAACTCGGGGTGCTGCCTTCAAACGCTATAAGCGCAGTCCATTAGCATAGCTAAAATGTCCGTTCTTTGCACGGGAAGAGTACATTCCCTGGAAAATATTTGAAAGATGCATTTGAACCCTTTTCCCTCTCATGATATGTACTTCAATTAAATTGAAATAAGGACACTAATCTCGACCGAAGTATGTTGAAAAATACATTTCAGATGATATAGTCGTTATTCTTTGCGAAAAATTTAATCCCCTTTCTCCCCATCTCAGAATATGCATTTCAGTTAAAGATTAATGATATAAAAGTCCAAGTTAACTCCATTGCTAACTATGTTCAAAAAATGATTTTAAACGGTTCGAAGATTTTCTGACGTTGGCTACTTTATTAACACAAAATGGCAAAATTAATATATTTAAGAAATTGCTCCTCGCACCCTAGAAGAGTATTTCCGAAAACGTTGGGACTAATAATTATGCAGCTTATATAGAAAGTTTGTACAGAAAGTTACATCTCCGTAACTTGGGATGGTCTTGAGATACTCTATATTTACTATGCATTGTATTTTTTATTTTTGTTTACTTGTTTTCAACGAATTTAAAAAGTTCGTTACTGAATTCTCTGTCTGTGTGTCTGTCTGTTTGTCTGTCCGTCTGTCTGTTATTTGCGATTTTTTTTCAATTTTGAATCCTGCATTCGATAGAGCATCAAAAATTATCAGAGAAAATGATTAGACCTAAATTTTTTGCGTCACTTTTACCGTTCCCGTGATGTTGGCCAAAAAATGGCCGACTTCCCGAGATTTAAGCAGCCATATCTCGGGAACCATAAGTCGCAGAGAGATAATATTGATGTTGATCAATACCTAAGAGGATGGTAAATATTTTGGTACCGAATAGTAACCGGTGGCCACTATCCAACTGGCCACTGTTCTACAGATATTGGTCAAAAAGTTCAAATTTCTAGATATTTAAGTAGCCATATCTCGAGAACTGTAAGTCATAGAGAGAAATGACATTTTGCTAATTTTTGCGAGAAAGAGAAGGTGCGAATAAAAAGATTTACATATAGGAACAATGATAGTCATCTTTCCCGCTCCATTTTTTAAAGTTCGTTCTGGCAATGCTCTTGGAGCATTCTCAACTGGTTTTCTTTCGCCTTTTAGCAGGGTGAAAAATTTCCGATCGCCAGGTCGCCATTGGCGACTAGAAATCTAGAGCTGGCGACCATTGTTCAGTAGGAATGTTTTCTGCCTAAACTCACAGGGCTGCGCAGTGTCTGTTTCACATGAAAATAATTGTCACTGAGTGACAGAAAACACGGAATGTGAAGTCTTCACAACGGACATGGAAAGTAAAGTCTTCAAAACGTTGTAATTCGGTCCTCCTTTTCCACCCTCAATCGGAATGGTTTGTCTCTCCTGGCGCGTCAAGGCGAGAGATTGTTTCCTCCGGTTTTGAAATTTTATATCCTGATGTAATCTCTTTCTTTGTCAAAACAAAGTCCGTGGGGGGGGGGAGACCTATCATATCATAATTTGTACGTGAGAGACACTGGCGACCATCATTTTTTGGATTGGCGAGTGCGTCTGACTTTGAAATTTTGCGCCCTGCTTTTAGGATATATGTTTTAATGAAAGTTATATAATAAAACTCCAGATTGAGTCAAGTAATAACAATGTCCAAAAATTAATTTCAAATGGTTCAGCCGTTATTTCGCGATGATGAGACAGACAACCTCAGTGTCGTTTCTATATATTGAGAAAAATGTAGAAATTACCTCCTTCTTCCCATAAAAATGGAATTTCCGGAACCACTGAGGTACGTGTTCGCCTCTTTTTAATAACGAAATTTCACCTTCCTAACTTAAGAGGTTCCTGAGAAATTCTTTTTTTGACATACAGTTTGAGTCTCTCTCTTCCGTAATACATGTATTTTAATCAAAGCAACACGATAAAATTCAAATTCAAAATAGATACTAACTCTGTTCAAAGATTCGTTCCAAACGGTTTACCCGTTTTTGTGTTATGATGCAACAAATACCGTCGATTTTAAAAGAAATAGAAACATCATGAGAAGGAGGAAGCAGAAAATGTCAATAAAATATGCAAATGGCCTAGGAATTCGGCTCGCCTTGAGATTTCATGTTGTTACAAGACGGTTTCTACTCTAGTTTTCACTAAAATTGGACCATTTTTTTAAATGATGATGACACGAAATTAGGTCATTTTGAATTATATTGATGCGAAATTACACGTAACTAGTTAAATTTTATTTATTATTCGTTATAAATGTGTATAAATTTCGTTTATTATTACTTTAAAGTCGATCTATTAGACCCCATTAGTGGATATGTCACATAACCCCTTACATTTTATATACAGGTGGTTTCAAAACAATACCGACAACGTTTGGGAGGTGATTCCTGACACCAAATAAGACAAAAAGTATAGACCAACCTGGGTGCACAAATGCTTCCTTTCGGAGTTATAGGCTGCCAAAAACATGAAAAAATGAAATTTAAAGGTCCATAGCTCGAAAACTATGGGACTTACCATAGTCGGGTCAACACTTCACTTAGGAACTAATATGTGGGCTATCCAAAAATACATGCTTCAGAATCCTAAGGTACTCACGCAACAATTTTTAAAGAGGAACAATGCCTATAACTCCGAAAGGAAGCATTTGTGCCCACAGGTTTGTCTATATTTTTTGCCTTATCTTGGTGTCAGGAATTACCTCCCAAACGTTGTCGGTGTTATTTTGAAACTATATATACAGATGGTGATCAGAAAAATGGAAACACATGTAGTTGGCAACACGTCAGATGTATGGGTTGGCAGTGGTGTAGTGGCGCCCGCAGCGCCGGACCGCTGGTGGTGGTGTTTTAGGTCGATCTCCATACTACGTCAGGCGCCGTGGAACAGCAGTGTCCAGTGGCTGTAGCAGACGGAGGTAGTGTAAAATGGGAGACCTCTCAGATTTTCAAAGAGGGCAAATTGTTGGTGCGCGGTTATGTGGAGTGAGTGTGGCGGCAGTGGCTACTGTGTTAGGTGTGTCGCGTGGGACAGTGTCGAAGGTGATGACGGCCTACACAACACACGGGAAAACCACATCGGGGAAGCGGAACAGTGGGCGGAAAAAAATCATGAGTGACAGGTCACGCCGGGTATTAAAGCGCATTGTCACGCAGAACCGTTGTGCCACTGCGGAGCAAGTGACGGAGAAACTCAATCAGCACCCCCCCCACCCTGTTCCGACAATCACAGTCCGCCGCGAATTACATGACATGAACTTACGGGGTCGTGTTGCACGGGCCAAACCGCTCATCAGGGACCATAACGCTTTCGCACGCCGCAAATTGTGCCGCGACCATGCAACTTGAACCGTTGAGGACTGGAAACGTGTGATATGGTCGGATGAGTCATCATTCACCCTATTCCCAACCACGGGCCGTATTTATGTGTGGAGAACGCCCAAAGAAGCTTATGATCTGCAGTGTCTCCGCCCAACTGTGAAACATGGCGGCGGTTCGGTGATGCTGTGGGCCGCCATATCATGGTTTTCATTGGGTCCTGTGGTCACACTTAGCGGACGAATCACTACCAACGATTATGTCGCAATTTTAGGAAACCACTTGCGTTCTATGGTCCGGATGTTGTTCCCGGACAATGACGCCATCTTTCAGGATGATAATGCACCCATTCACACAGCTGGCGTTGTTGCAGCGTGGTTTAAGGAACATCGGGATGAAGTTCAACACCTCCCCTGGCCCGCTCAATCCCCAGATGTCAACATAATTGAACATCTGTGGTCCGTCTTGGAAACACGACTCCGGCGACGATTTCCACCTCCATCCTATCTCACAGAACTGGCCGATGCCCTGCACGAGGAATGGTGTAAAATTCCACTTGCTACCATTCACGACCTCTATGCCTCCATCCCACGTCGCATCAAGGCTGTTCTGAAGGCGAAAGGTGGCCCGACACCATATTAATCTGGTAAGTTGCAATTTCGTTCAGGTGTTTCCATTTTTCTGATCACCATCTGTATATATATACGTATTCACGTGTGTATGGGCGCCTTTTGGGTAGACTTGTCCACCGCCCTCGTTAGTATCCCAGCACGGGCCTGATGGGACCGACCTCGCTCTGGCAAACCGCAACCCGTAACCGACAATGGCACATATGTTGACAGTCTGGCTAAAGTTACGTGCAGTCCAACGCGATCGATATTGAAAGGTGGCCCAAAAAAAAGTAATACTAGCCGAATGTCTGTTCAAATAATTCTGCGAAAGAATCATTTTCACCCCTTCAAGGTACATTTCGTGCAGGAGTTGCAAGGAGATGATGCCGACGGACAATGTGAATTCTGCGAATGGTTTATACGTATACAACATTGTAAACAACTCAACCTCAACCTTGAGGCTAACATCATGCTTTTCGACGGGGCCACATTTCATCTTAATGGAACTGTAAACAGACATAACTACGTGCACTGAGCAGACAGCAACCCTCATGTTGCCGGAGTTTCCCGTAACCCTGTCGGACCCAGGTGGCCAAAGTGGCACATACGGTTGTCATTTCTTTAAACCACTCGTGTGTGGACACTAATAAAAATACCAGGATATTTTTTGGCCAAATATAGTTGGATCGTAGTTCATCATGTTAGTTTCTTTTTCTTCTGGGTGTCGAATTTCCTTCTCGAATTTCAGCCTAAAATCAAAAGTTCGAGAATTTTCGAATTTTCTTTTTTCCGTGTAGCTTCCTTCATTGTAGAGAGATCTCCTTAAGACTTGTCAGGTTGATAGCTCTGATGGATACCTAATTGTTCACATCAATTGGGCCGGTGTTGGCAACTAGGGAAATTAATATTTCGTTAAATTTGGACAAAAATTTGAAATTTTCGAAATTTTTGTTTATAAATCCGTACGTATACATCCGAGCGCAAGTCAGCTTATGCCAGTTGAACATTGGTCGTTACTGAACAAAAGTGAGTACTAATCGTTACAATGGGGTAATAGGAGGCGCACGAAAAATTCGTATTTACGTTCTAACCCTTAATTTTTATAGTTTTTCCTACTTTTCTGTTTACCCGAATCCATTTTTTTTTTTTTTTTTTTTTGCAATTAGAAGCTTTGTTTCTTATATATCGCTATGATACATGTAGGATATATTAGCGGTGTACTAATTTCGTCTGATGGTAGCAGTGTTGCCAGCTACAAAAATTCCCGATTTTAAGAGAAAGTTTTGGAAAAAATCCATTTTTGTCTCTATTATTTTCTTCTTATTGGCTACATTCGAACAAACGTACCACTGTCCGAAAGCCTCGTCCTTAGCCTACACAACGTACAATAAAATGTTTCAGTAGAATAATTAGGGGAAGTACAGTTGACGTTTATAATAAACTAAGTCCTGTAAATGGTATGAAAATGGTGAATTTCTGAGGTAGGATGAGATTTTTTAAAATTTCATGCTTACTTTGTTAGATATCACCATGATATTTGTACGATATATTAGTGCGGTTACCAAGGTTTAGTTTCAGGTAGTTTGCGTCTGCCTGGTGGCAGTGTTTCTAGCCAAAAAATTAATTCCCGATTTAAGGTGAAAATTTCGGAAAATTTCCCTTTTTTCCTTCTCTATTATTTCCCTCCTGCAGGCTACATTGAAACAAAAGCCCCCTGTTTGGCCTACAGAGCGCATCATAAAAAGTTTCAATAGGATAATTAGGGAAGCTGTAGCTTCGGCATATCTGTTAATTTTTGCTTCTGAGGCGTAAAAAGTGTCAAAGTTTCATGTGTATGATGACAGAGAATTTTTTCTTTGTCTCTTTCTATGGCAGCCATCGACTTCAGGTTTTTACTGTATCTTGTCAACACACCAAAATTTTTAAAGTGATTTGGGCACACGCGACAACAGTAGTGTCAGCTACAAAAAATCTTGAAATTCGGTTAGGGATTTTTTTGTAAATTTTCACCTCTACATTTCCTTTAATAATTTCCCTCCCGTTGGCAACACTGCAACATAACTTACACTGAAATATAGCCACATCCACCTTCTAAAAATCAAGACCTTAACCATATCAATCGGGTAAATAGTTTTTGAGCAATAAGTCACTAACTGAAAATGTAGAAAAACGCCAAAATTGACCTGGGCTTGAAAGGGATAATCAAGTTGACCCTCGTACAAATGTGTGGTGTGCAATTCATTGTAATGTTCTGGTGGGCACTGTGTTCCTAGAGAGGAGATATACAGGTGAAATGTATCAAAATCTCCTACAAGCAATACTGGAACTTTATTTGTATAACTTGCATCTCGCAAACCGCCAACATCTTTACTGCCAACAAGATGGTGTGCCACCTCACTACTTGATTTTTTCTGTGGGGACACATAAAATCCGTTGTTTACAGATATCGCCCGGTACAATTGCTGCTCTACAACATAATGTTCGCGAGGCCAGTGCTGCTATTACCACTGAGGCTCTGCAACGGATTAGGTCCAGTTTGCGACATTGTATGGCAATTTGTGCACAACAAGGTGCACATCACTTCAAACATCTTCTAGGCTGAGCACAGTAGGAGCACTGTTTTACCTGTTTCAGGATCTTCCAATAGGTAGATGACTTGAAGTGAATGGATTAGGTTAGGTGCAGTATCCCTTGTTCGAGTGTCGCAGTCTTCTCTCCTCATATCATTCATGTGTCAAAGGAACAAGGATGGTATACCATTGTTGAACATCAGACGAATGCTGGGATGGTACATCTCAAATAGCTGGCTTCTACATTTTTAAATCACTTTCCAATGACATAAGTACAAATGCTCACGAAACCATAACATTCTCGTGTCTCGCCTCGCTTCGAAAACTCATACACGACACTAGACGACATGAGTGAGTCAACAAGTTTACCAACCGAGACGAGACCTGCAATGATGCTCACCAACCGAGAAACTTTATTTATTTGTTCAAGGAAATGACACAAGGAATGAGATTCCGAGGTCACATCGGCCTTTTAGGTGAGTTTGGAACTGGAAAAGGAAGCAGCCCTTCCTGAGAGAAGGGACTATCCGGCATGCACCCGAGGGAACTGAGAAAAACCAGGAAAACTTTGTTAGGATATCCCGTCGAAGTAGGGTTCTGCCCACGTTTGGCATACCAAAATGCCGTGTGGCAGCCAGACACACTACCCCTACACCAGCGACTCGGTATGAGATAATTAATCTGTCTCGTTTAAACTCGTCTGGAAACTGGCGCTTTTGTTTTTAGACGAGACAACAATTAAATAATGAGAAAGGATCTAAGGACGTTGATTTGAGGGAAAAAATAACTTAAAGGGTATAAAAACTGAAATTGTTGGATAATGATTCAAGAAGAACTCGACTTTTTATGGATGTGACAGAAGGTATGGTGGAAAATAAATTTGAAGGAAGAGGAACTGAAACTGATGGACAATGATTTCAGAAGAAGTCGGCTTATTAAAGATCTGATGGAAGTTATATTGGAAGATGTAAGTGGGAGGAGAAGTGAAATTATTGGACAATGATTCGAAAAAAAAAAAATCCATATTAGGCTTATGATAGAAGGTATGGGGACGACGAATATAGTTGACATTGAGGGACGATTATTCGTGGATTAAAATAACTTATTAAGGATATGATAGAAAGTAATATGAAAGATAAGTGTAAAAGATAAACTTGAATTGATTGATGATAATTAAAAAAAAAAAATAATGTCAAAACGAAGATGATATCAGAAGCACACGAAAACTTATTAGTTTGTGACCAGTAACCTAAGAGGGACGTAAAAACACTTATTTTGAAGATTCAGAGCATAAATTTCTAATAAAAATTAGCTGCAGCAATAATTTATTCTTCTGAAATGTACGAAAGAAGACAAAAACATAATTAATAACGAGGTAATTGGATGAATTTTGTTTATTTTCAAAATATCGTATGATAATATAGCTAATTCTATCACATGGGACCAATCTGTATCCCCCCATATAATTAGATTCCATTTATCACTTCTATCATGATTTTTCTTTATTCTTGGAAATTTGTCCTTTTGTTTCTGAGTAATAATAATAATTGAAGAGGCAAAAAAAAAAAAAAAATCTGCTGTTTAGATTGGGGAAGATGAAGAAGATGATGATGATGAAGAGAAGGGAAGCTTTTGATAAATCAAAAACATAGAGAAATGATTGATTATAGCAATCATGTATCATTCCTTTCTTTTCAAGCAAAAGAATTAATCCGTCCCCTTCCCCCTAAAACGCTGTAAGTTTTTTCACGATCATTTTCTTAAGTTTCTTTTAAAAAATCATATTTTCATTTCGACTATGTCGTTCTGATTGACTGGACACCATGTCTCGGAGAGGATATCACTTATTCCTCCCTTTGCCTTTCACGTATTCACCGCGAAACAAGGATTTTTTTTTTCGTAAATGTAAGGACAATCATACAATTTATTAGTATTATTGTTCGTAGTAGTAGTATTTTATTTATTTTTGTGGGTGGGCAAGTTTTTAACATTATTAATCTCAAAGTCTTACTTGTATTCCTCATCCCCGCCCCACACGCAAGAATAGAAATCAGTTCAAGAAATGTTGCTTGGTGATTATACTTAGGGTGGGGGACTGGGGGCAAATTCTGTTGAAGTATATACACAAAAGTTGTTGACGAAGTAAAATAGGGGAGGAGAAGGAGGCATGTCTGAGCTGAGAAGCCCCCTCCCCCCTCCTCTGCCGTTTCCTCAGTTCAGACATTGATAAATAGATGTCGTCTTTTGGAAGACAGAAGAAGGCAAAGAGGACCGTGAAGGAAGGTGGTAAAGCTCGAAATATTTTGTGTATCGCAGTTCTCTCTCTGTCTGTCAAAATGCTAGAACAAAATAGGATCATTCGTTTTGGCCTGTGATTGATGCTTTAAAAACAAAAGACAAACTGAAAAATGATAAGACAAAAAAAAAAAAAAAATCTTATATTATAGGTTGGTAGTGTTTTGTGTTTTGTGACTACATACGATCTTCCTCTCCCTTGTCCCACAAACACAATACTTTTTTTTAGTGTTTTTTTAGAAATATTTTTTTATTGTGACTATTTTGGCGTGAAGTACAATAGTAAAAGAAAGAAGAAATATGTTCGAAAATGAAATGCTTGATGGCAACGCAAGAACTTACTTCCGCCTTCCCTATGGATGGATCGTTTACTAAATAATGTTTTAGCATTGTTTAGTCAAAAGACATGCTTTTTTTCTGGCTGTTTGTTGCTTTTTCTTGTTTCTTTAAATTGAGAGGAAGAAAAATGGAACTTGGAAGGAAATTGTAGAATTGTCAGCGTTTAGGTTCTTTTTTTTTTTCTCACTCTCAGGAAGGGAGAAGATTGTCATGCGTTTTTCTAAACATTTTCTTTGCTAGAATGAACTACGATAATTAATAACATTTGGTTAATTAAATGGGTTAGAAACTGTTCAGTTTCTGTGTTTAAGAGACCCTATCATGGCAAAATTAAAATACCACTAATTTTACAGTAATTATGTGATACCTTCAAATAGATAAAATATAATCGAAAAGAGGAACAAGACGTCCCTAGGCAATATTATTTTACGTGGGATACCGTTATCACGTCTCACTTATCTGGTTTCGATTTCAAGCTATTTAGAAAATCGGTATTTATTTTCGCGTTTCTAAATGGCTGCAAACGGTAAGCTACTAGAGACCTGCACGGGCCGAATTTGTCGGCCCGAGTCCAATCCAGCTCGAATGTGCCTAGGCCCGGCCCAGCTCGGGCCCGAAAAGTTTTGAAGATTTTCGGCCCGAACACGGCCTGGCCTGATAAGTTTTTAAAATTCTTGGCCCAAGCCCGGCGCGGGCCCGATAAATTTTAAAAGTTTCATTTTGTAACATTTTTCACCGGCACACTTCTTCAACGTTTGCCTTTATTCTAATTATCGTTTAACGAAATTCAATAATTATTAAAGAATTGCAATTAGTCGGCCCCAGCCCGGCCCGACCTGAAGAGAAATCAGTGTCGCCCCGCCCAAGCCCGGCCCGGCCCAAAGAAATAACAGAGTCGGCCCGCCCAAGCACGGCCCATGCAGGTCTCTAGAAGCTACTAGGTGACTCGTGATAACGGTATCTCATGCAAAAAAAAAAAAAAAGTTGTCTAGGGCGCTCTTGTTCCACATTTCGATTATCTTTTATCTATATGAAGATACCGCATAATTACTGTAAAGTTTGCGGTATTTTAATTTCGCAATGATTTAAGCCTTTTAATTGAATACGAGTTTCGTCTAATAGTAAAATTAATATTAGAGATATGATAAAAATAAAAAGATCAAAGTTAATTTAAAGAACCTATGCTTCAAGTAACTGATCGAAGATTTAAAAAATAGAAGAAAATATTGGAAGTTAAAAGAGGAAGACAAAATTTACCATTTTTCTTTTGCTTGTTTTTCATAAGTGAAAGGAGATAATGAAATACAACTAACGACAATCATAGATAATGTTATTCTACAACAACAACAACAACAACAACAAAAAAAAAATGAACCTGAAGAATTTTCAGTGTTGCCAGAATAACAATTCCCCCAAAATCTACGTTACGACAGCGACTAGAGGGAAGAGCTTTACTGCATTTGATTACGTATCATGTTGTCTTGGTATGATGTGAACTACTTTTTAAGTAACATTATTATTTAATTTTAATAGCTGCATGTTAAAACAATATTCTTTATTACAAACTAAATACAACTATTATTTAAAACGTAGTTCACGGGATACCAAGACAACATGATAAGTATAATCAGACGTAGTTGAGTTCGTTCCTCTAGTGCCTTAACTTAGATTTTGAGGGAGTTGTTTAGTGATGAGCAAATGCAAGATCAAGACCAAGACCAAGGTGGTCTTAATCTTGGTCTTGCACTGGAACCTTTGGTCTTGGTCTTGCACTGGAACCTTTGGTCTTGGTCTTGCACTGGAACCTTTGGTCTTGGTCCTGCTGCAAGAATCTTGCAAGTGTTGCTTTTAAGAAATCTTATGCTTTTCATACGTAAATTTTACTCTGGATAAATTCTACATTGCGCCGATAGTAACGGAAATACAATGTATGTTTCTAAATGAAATAAAGTTTACCTTCGTGTAAGGATGATGATAGTGTACAAAATAGATGATAACCTTTATTTTTTTTCAATGGGTCCCCACGCTTCATTACTTATAAGATAAATTACAACGTTTCGTAATCTTTTTATATTTTTAACAGATTCAATACTCTACTGGTTCCCAAAGTAGGGAGACACATGAAAGAAAATCAAAACGGCACAGATTACTGAAATACCATAGATTGCAAAATTATTTTTACACTCTAAAGGCGTCAGATATTTTTTATTTTCAACTAAGATTAGCTAATCTTTGTATTGAACAAACTTTCAATTAAATATTGAGATTTTATTTAACTGATTCCAATATGTACTCTATGGAACAGAAACATGGACATTAGGCAAAAGCGATGAAAAAAATATTGGAGGCTTTCGATAAAAGAAGAGAATTAGCTGGGTTGAACGGGAAACAAATGAGGTTAGAAATAGTAGCAGTATTGGAGAAAAGAAGAATTTTAGATGTAATTAAGAGGAGGAAAAGGAACTGGCTGAAACATTGGCTAAGGAGAAACTTTATTATGAGGAAAATGCTAGAGATTATGGTGGAAGGAAAGAGAGGGAGAGGGCAAAGGAGACAGTAGTTGAAGGAAGGCATTAAAACAGAAAATTGCTACGTCCAAACGAAGAGACTAGCTGAGGACACTGTACATCGAATCTTCTGAGTTGCAACAAGTAACCTGCCAATAATGGTAGAAAAGCTATGATGAATGATATGTTAGCAATATTGGCCAAAAAAGAGAGAGAAAAATTAAAATAATAACGGTTATAATCAAACCTGTTAATATTTTAGAATAACTTGAGTGAAAACAGAAAACGACTCAACCGTCCATGTCTTTTGTGTAAACTCAACTTATACAAATACTTTTGACCTATATTAGAAATACAAAAATACAGCATCAGACTCTAAGTTATTTGAAATAACTGTACAAAATATACAACAATAAATAATCCATATTCACAAGTGAGAGTTAATGTTATATTGCTCAATCCTCGTGTGCCATATACCTGAAGAGGCTAAAAGTTATATTGATAAACAGGGCCCGGATCTTGTTGACAAGTCAACTTTTTTCTGTTACGCATAGGACAAGGCAACTTCAAATAAAAACGTTATCCTTCAACTCAAGGTTCTAAAAGTATATTGTTTTAGGGTCAACTTTTGGTCACTTTTTGCTGTTTTGAAACTTCAGGTCATTTTTTAATATTTTAAGGTAACTTTTAGGTCACTTATGGTCTTTTTATTCTTATTTTCTACATAAGGAAATCTTTAAATGAACACGGTTTACGGATGTGGAAAAGACGAAGTTGAATAATCTCTTTTCTTACTTCCTGACTATTGGCGTAGAAAAACTGCATTCTTAACAAGCTAATGAAAACTAAACTGTAGCTGGTTAACGAAAGGTGGGGGTTGGTAGGTGGCCAAACAGATAGTTTTGGGTTATTGACCACAATGAATGTGATCACGTGAATACTAAAAATGCATTAGAAGGTTTTTATCTATTATTTTCATGTAATCTAAACTTGCTAAGTTTTATTGTTTAAGAGTGCTTCCTAGTTTCAATTCGGGAGTGAATTGACGCTTTCAATACTTACAATGCCGTATAATGGACTGATCAATAGAAATAAATGATCAATGGACTGCAACTAACTGAAACAAAACTTTTTGAATATGAGTGAAAAATGTTAATTAAAAATCCAATGGACATTAAAAATTGTCAATGTTTAACGAATTAAAAGTTTGAGAAAATGTAAGTTTTAAGGTCAATTTTTGTGATTTTTAGGGTCATTTTACAGGAATTTTAGTGTCATTTTATAGGTCACTTTTTAAAAAAATTTAGGTCAACAAGATCCGGGCCCTGTTGATAAACAATTATTCAACGTATAAGCACCCGCCCATGAAATCAAACTAGCGGTCACATACACAAGTTTTTGTCAATGTCATGCAAACGTTATTTCGATATTAATTTTTGGAGCACACATTAAAAATTTCTAACGAATGCTTGATCCTTGGAGCCAAGGCCATACTCATGTAGTCGGCACCTATGGTGTACGGAATTACCGATGTTCAATATTGCATTTCTCTTTAGTTTTAGAAGAAAAACACCACTAATAGGTGTTGAAATGATGTAATATCTAGTTTTACGTGCCACGATTATGCACCGAGGCTAAGAGAGATGGTAATGATGAGAAATGAATGAAATGGTGGAATGAAAAAAGTAGAAGGAAACGGGAAAACCTACGCATACGGTCTCTATCCACCAAGAAAGCTCACATGTTGCAAGCTGAGATCGAACCAGAGACCTCAGCACCAGAGGTAAATGCTCTATCACTGAGCCGGTACTTGTGCAAGACTCTTGCTCAAGAATCTTGGTCTTGCAGGTATGGTCTTGGTCTTGGTCTTGCATCGGGATTCCTAGCATGCAAGACTCTTGCAAAAACTGCAAGACCAAGACCCTTGCTCTCATCACTAGAGTTGTTATTCTGGCAACATTGTAATTTCTATGGATGGCAACACTGAAAATTCTTAGGTTCATATTTTCTGTTGTAGAATAACATTATTATCTATGACTGTGGTAAATTGCATTTCATTATCCCCCGTCACTTATGAGAAACAAGCGAAAGTAAAGTTGTAACTTTTGTATTTTTTTTTTAGCAAGTCAGACTCCTAACAAAATAAATAATAATAAAAGACCTCAGACCTCATTAGTTTCAGAATCTATATATTAGTTCCAGAAAGAACTTATGTAATTTTGAATCTTGACAACGAATAATATATAGGTCTAATTATTGTTCCTCACATTAGAACTCGAAGAATGCTACAAAGTGAGGAATTACAGTAGGCCTCAAAACCGGAAGGAAAAGTGAATTCTGCGGGGAAGGGGAGGGTTAAATTTGCCGCTACTGTTTCTAGTACTCAGTGGCGGCGGCTAGACATTAAAAGTGGGAACCAAGACATGATCTGAATATGTGTATATCAGTGTTTGTTAGATTTGATTTGAGATTTGATTCCTTGCTCATGAACATCTTAAAATTCTGTCTGGAAAATAGTGTGATCAGATTATTGAATAACAAATTTGTAAAAACAAAAAATAAATAGGAAGGATAATATTAATCATAGTAATGAATAATGAGGCTTGTTTTGTAGAAGTTATTTTGAAACTGGGGATCAAAGAACAACTTATATTTTTAATTCCACACTTGTCTTTAAATGTTTGTTTATTACTCTTAGAAAATGAAAGACACTAAGTACTACAAGGATATGTTACGATATTTAAAGAAATACTTAATTTCAATATTAATTGCTTTTAATTTCAAATTAAAACGCAATTCCTTTAGCTTTCTTAACTCTACGGTAAGACAAATAACCAACACGTACTCACGTAACGGCAAATATTATATGGCACCATTTTTTTCCATGAACCAATAATATATAGATATCTTTACATTTCCAAATGAAACTATATATATTAAGGGGTCAGTTCAAAAAAGTGGAGGGCAATTGCTCCCTCTTTCCCCCCTTAATCGCCGCCTGTGCAAGTACCCATAGATGTGGAAATTAAAAATTATTGTCTCAGATTGCTACACTGACAAGTAGGTTTATCGTGCCAAAGCCGACGTCGCGAAGGTACTTTTCAGCTAAAAGTTTCGTGGAAGACCTAGCAGGCGTCGCCAGTGTCGCACAAAATGAGTCGGCGTGAGGTCTGTTGATTTCGTCGGTCGCGCCTTGATTTCATCTGCTCCTTCATCTCCCTTTCTCTCTCTCTATCTTTCTCTTGCGCTGCGGGTTGCTTGGCCTGTAAGGAGCAGAAGAGAAGTTGGAAGCTGGAATAACGACGAATACGACGTCGGTGGCAGCGAGCGGTTGTGCAGGAAATAGCAAAGCCAGGAAGAAAAGCTTCTTTTGACGGGGGGAGTGATGGTATAGAAGTTTGGGAGGGGGAGAAGGTTGTTAAGAAGCTTGATTCCTAGAGGCGGATGGTTAAAAATTACCGGCGTCTGCATCTTTCGCCCAATTTGCTTCCATCCTAGTTTTCTCCATTCTCAAAATTTCATTGTCGTCTTTCCTTATATATATATATATATATATATATATATATATATATATATATATATATATATATATATATATATATATATATATATATATATATATAAGCCCCTCTTACTAAAGGAGATTGAAGGGGAGATGTACATACAGAATGAAAACATCACGATAGTAAGCACGAAATATGTACAGTATACCAGTTTGGATTCGTATTTTCCAAGTTTAAAGTTCCTTTTTTAACATCAAGTTACTACATAACATACAAGTCCATATATAATGAACAAAACGCTGGAATGAAAAACTGGAAGGAACGGAAGAGGCACGAGAAGGCTCATGGATACGGTGATTGTTCACCATAAAGTTCATTTGGCGAGGACTGGGATCGAATCAAGAAGCCCGAAACTTTTATTTGTGTGTTTAAAATAAATAAATAAATAAATGTTAAAGAAAAGCAGTAAAGAAGCTCTTATAACTTCTTTCATTGCCAGAAAAAAATTGATTTCTTATGGAAGTAGTAGAAAATCTAGTTTTATATGTCAACTTTTCCATCCCATTGTTTCTTGTAGAGAAGGCGACAAAGCTGTTATTCTTTTATAAACTTGACTGATCTATTATCGTGGAGATCTCTGTTCTTTTAGACTTGTCAATGATTGTTTGCAAACACTGAAGAAGAGTTAACCTTACTTGACCAAAATTCCTGATCCGCACTAATATCTATTAGGTTGGTGCGAATATAATGACCTTATCCAAATGCGTAATTTCCAAAGGCCAAAAAAACCCAGAACTAGTTAATCAATATAGTCACCCCACCTACAAAAACATCTTACCATTGCTCAGCCAGGGATTGGATTCTGTGATGAGAGAAGTCTGAAGTCTACCATGCGAAGAAATCATCAACCGCACGTTGCACTGCCCGATCATCAAGGAAGGTCTTTCCTTCCAAGAAGTGATTGAGGTGCTGAAGAGTTGGCTGGCGCTCTCTCTACAGGAGTGCCTTGCATGGAGTTGAATAGTGTAAGAATTAATGGTTTCTTCTTCCTTGAGAAATACATGATGGTTCACTCCCACCATAGACCACCATACTAACAACAGTACTTGGGGAACCATTCTGGACGTTGATCACGATCTACAATTGTCCTGGCAGTCGGAGAGAGAGAGACGTCAGTGGATACTGTGGATGAGGACAAGTTTCTTACTTTAACTCATGGACAGTATTCATTGTCCTTTAAGCGACACGTGGACATCAATACTTGTGTAACATGAAAACACCATACATGTTGACCGTTGCAGGATGCTTAATGATAACTTTGCAGTGCGTTTCATGGAGTTGAATAGTGTAAGAATTAATGGTTTCTTCTTCCTTGATAAGTACATGATGGTTCACTCCCACCATAGACCACCATACTAACAACAACACTTGGGGAACCATTCTGGACGTTGATCACGATCTACAATTGTCCTGGCAGTCGGAGAGAGAGAGACGTCAGTGGATACTGTGGATGAGGACAAGTTTCTTACTTTAACTCATGGACAGTATTCATTGTCCTTTAAGCGACACGTGGACATCAATACCTGTGTAACATGAAAACACCATACATGTTGACCGTTGCAGGATGCTTAATGATAACTTTGCAGTGCGTTTCTTGGAGTTGAATAGTGTAAGAATTAATGGTTTCTTCTTCCTTGAGAAATACATGATGGTTCACTCCCACCATAGACCACCATACTAACAACAACACTTGGGGAACCATTCTGGACGTTGATCACGATCTACAATTGTCCTGGCAGTCGGAGAGAGAGAGACGTCAGTGGATACTGTGGATGAGGACAAGTTTCTTACTTTAACTCATGGACAGTATTCATTGTCCTTTAAGCGACACGTGGACATCAATACCTGTGTAACATGAAAACACCATACATGTTGACCGTTGCAGGATGCTTAATGATAACTTTGCAGTGCGTTTCTTGGAGTTGAATAGTGTAAGAATTAATGGTTTCTTCTTCCTTGAGAAATACATGATGGTTCACTCCCACCATAGACCACCATACTAACAACAGTACTTGGGGAACCATTCTGGACGTTGATCACGATCTACAATTGTCCTGGCAGTCGGAGAGAGAGAGACGTCAGTGGATACTGTGGATGAGGACAAGTTTCTTACTTTAACTCATGGACAGTATTCATTGTCCTTTAAGCGACACGTGGACATCAATACTTGTGTAACATGAAAACACCATACATGTTGACCGTTGCAGGATGCTTAATGATAACTTTGCAGTGCGTTTCATGGAGTTGAATAGTGTAAGAATTAATGGTTTCTTCTTCCTTGATAAGTACATGATGGTTCACTCCCACCATAGACCACCATACTAACAACAACACTTGGAAACCATCCTGCACGTTGATCACGGTCCAACAATTGTCCTAGCCATTTTATGATTGTCATAGTAGATCCATTTTTTGTTTGAAGTAGCAATCTGATGCGGAAAACTTTTCGTATATGAAGAAAACTACACATCTCCAGACAGTGATTTTTGTTGGCCGGTGTCAAACCATGACTCCAACATCTTAACAAAGGCTCCGATCCTGGAGGGCCAGGGTGGCCCGGGCCCCCAAAAGCTCATGTGGGCCCCTATTGTATTTATTTAATATATAATATTTGGCATAATTTGAATGCAATTTGTCTTAAATCCTCATATGTACCTTCTGCATCTGAATGCCCCCCCTTCAAATTTACATCTTGCCCTTGCATCTTAACCTTATCGTTTGCATCGAGCCGTATAACGACAGTGGTATGATGTATATGCTTGACTCGTCTGCAATGGCACGAACACTTTTCAGACAGTCCGCTTCCACGGCGTTCTTGATGAGTTCTTTCGAATATGATGCTGGTCGATCCCCATAGGCTTTGTTTTAGAATGCTTTGTTACCGGAACTACCCTTGGATGTGTTCTTTCGCTATACCTGGTCCAAACACACTCTTAATATTTGTTTGTGGCTTGCTGTGCAGAAAGTCCCAGTTTGAATTCACACACACACACACACAAGAAAGAAAGGAAATACAACTTGTAACTGTGTCTTCTCCATGCTGCATTATCATACGACCCTGTTCAAAACACAGTACCTTCTGACTGTCTGGGTACCTCACTCTGGGTACGTCACTCAGTCTATGACGTTAGGCACGTGACCTTAGTCCATCCCTGTATTGTGTTGCTGAGACAAGTTTCCCACTAGACATTAAAGGGAACACTTCATTCACACTCATCTAACAATTTTCATCCAAATGCTACAAATGTACATGTATTAATTTTGGGTAACCTGTTTTTGGAACCGTCCTGCCAACTTCTTTCACACTAGCAACAATAACATAACAATGACTATATCTATGTAGATTGTTAAACTGTGCCTGTCTGCCTAAATCTAGTTATCCTAGCTTAATTTAATCTCTAATACTGAGATTGAAACTGACAGTGATGTTATATTAGATTAGCTTCCTTACCTGGCAACACTAGCTTATACAGTCGCTTGATTTTTCTCTTCGAGTATATTGTGTCTGTAATGAAACTTCACTGTCAGTGACGCATACAATATACTACAAACAGGTTTCTAGATATTTTTTCTTGTGACAGTGTTGTATGTTAAGCCTTTATTTCAAGTGCACCAAGGTCACTGTGACTGTGAATATGACATCATCAGGGAGCAGTGCAGCAGAAAGAATCTTGTTTTGCGTTGTGATCGTTGCAATTTTTTCTTCAATTTTATTATTAAAAAAATACTTCCTTTGTTTTATCTTATTCACTTTTTATGATAGCTTACACGAACATGTGTGACCTCATGAGGGTTAAGGGTCAAAGAGATGTGTGATTGAAGTTGAAGGGAGTTGCCTTTCCACCCATACCATATACAGGGTGACCAAAAAGTTGGTATACAACCCTACTTTGATTAAGTATGACAGTTTATTAAGATAATGAGGTTATTTGCTTCGGTCTATTCCAGCCTTTCCCAACCAGTGTGCCGCAGCACAGTGGTGTGCCGCGAATGGGTCGCTGGTGTGCCGCGAGGAAATCGAAACAAAATTATTAATTCTGTAGCAATCAAATTGCATGACATGGAGGAAAGGGTATATTTGTATTTCACATTACTACCATGAATCTACAATTTAAAGTTTTATACTGTTACTTTTCTGTAGAACATTTTTAATTTTCTGTAGAACATTTTTCTGTACATTTCTAATTTTGAAAAAAAAAGTATTTGTTATCATTGTCATGACCATTATTGCTTCTTTATTGTTTCAGACTATTTCGTAACTTGAAATTTTAAAATATTATTCCAGCCTTCCAGCAAAGTAAACATGCATACGAATGACCTACATTTGTGTTTTAAAAGTAAAAAAGTTTTTTTTGTTCGTTTTTTATTTAGTGCCGCGGTGAAAGGTTGGATACAGTTTTCGAAAAAGAAAGTGTATTTTTAACAACTTCAGCCCTATATCTGATTGCAATTGTTTTCTATTTTTAAATTAAAATGAAAAATAAGTATAATGATTTACCACGGGAAGAAACCAGTGATCGAGCTTTCTTCTCTGTGAGAAGGATGTCAGTAATCAAAAAAATTACTACAGTATTTTATATTTTCAAATTATAATAATAATAATAATAATAATAATAATAATAATAATAATAATAATAATAATAATAATAATAATAATAATAATATGTGTGCCACGAGAATTCAAGTTACCCTGAAGTGTGCCGCAAGTTGAAAAAGGTTGGGAAACGCTGGTCTATTCCGACTGTAAGTAAAGAGAAAAGAAATAAACTAGCCTAAGTTAAACCTGTATGGATAACAACAAGTAAATGATATAAAATGCCGTAAGTCGGTCAGCACGAAGACTGTACATTACTTTTGAACCACCCTGTACAATTCAGGGAGGCTTCTTAAGGAACTGCAATGCCCTACCCTTAATGTGTAGAACATTGAACGATCCATGTGTAGAATAATTATTGCAAATTGCAAATAAGTTACGTATTTATTCATTTAGCACAACCAGATAGCTCAACTTAAGTAACAAGAATTTTATTGATCAAAAAAAAAAAAAAAAAAAAAAAAAAGATCAAAAGATTGCAATCTTGGCCATTAATTAGTTTTTGGCTCAGGAGCCGCAAAATTTTTGAATGGTCCCTAAACCGAGTTTTCGTATTTTCTACGGAATAAGCACATCATACTGAGTTAAGTGATAGTTTGGGTTTGGCTACGTTGCATGTAGTTCTCCAGATATAAGGCGTACAAGAAAAATTGTTGATTGAAATGTATGGGATCTTTTGATTGAAAAAAGTGATCAATTCCACAATACTCTTCATACTTAACAGAAAAAGATGTACAAAGATTAGACAATTTCAACGGATAGATTTATTTGAGCTTAACACTCAGTCTATTCTCATCATTATATAGTTAAAAAAAATGGTTACAACGTAACTTATTTGAGATGTAACTTTGCACCACTACAAATTTGTAATTTCTGTACCGCTGTACTGCTCGATGTGAAGCTAAAAAAAAAAAAAAAAAAAAAAAATGCAGTGAATCTTTCCACCATTAGGTTTACAAATACAAAGAATTCCAATGTCAATATAATTAGTTAATCATAATTTTTAGTTTTTTATTGCTGCTGTTAACAATGTTTTACAAGCTTACTGGACATTTTCTGAAATGAGAATATCTATGCCGATGTGTAATATTACATAAATCATGTAGATACTAGTATCTAAACTATTCAAACAATATTTTTTGCATCAGGAAGTGTTGTGTTATAGTACCACCAGGGGCGGATCCAGGACGGACTTCTGAGGGAGGCGGTGGGTTGTAATACTGCTACTTAGAGCTACTTTTAAGAGGTCCAAACTCTCGAATGGGTTATATATATATATAATAAAAAGCTTCCTCTTCTGGGGGGCGGTCGCCCCGACCGCCCCCTGGATCTGCCCCTGGGTACCACAACACAAACTGTTGTCTCTTCTATAACATTAAAACATTATTATAATGCAGAAAGTTTAAAAAAAAATCTTCTGAAATATACACCCACTTCATGCATTATAGCAAATCAGCCGATTACGTTGATCAGATGTTTTTCTGGCTCTGGAATTGAATACGGTTTTTGATTGGTTTTGGTTTATTGATTTGCCAATTACGTCTTCCCAGAAATATTCCAAAATATCTTTCCAATCTTTCTATTTCCAGAAGTGTCCTTAATAATAGCCTCTTCTGTTCTTCACTTGTATAATATGACCAGGAAACAATTCTCCTTCATGTGAAAAATACAACATATTCAACTTTAGCTTTCTTCAAAAATTTGTAGTTAGTAGAGTTATCCGCATAATGTTCAACTTCAGACATCCTCAAACTTACAGCATGTGAAGAATTTATCTGTTAATTCTTTATTTTAATCAATAGTGCCCAAAACTCCCTTATTATTACTACCACTATTATGTTACGATTAGAAGTAGAATTGCATACTTTTGACGCACCGGTTATAGAAGAGAGTTGTGCTATTGTATCAATCTCTTGTAAATCATCATGTACCAAATTCTTACCTGGTTCTGCTTTAGCTTCCCTCGCTTCCCATTCTTGTTCTTTTATTACCGATCTCAGTACTTTCGCCAACTCAAATGGTTAAGTCATCTGTAATAGCTTTCCTATATTTGTAAAGGTGCAAAATAACTCCATTCTAGATTCTTAACTGCACAGTAAGACAATATGGCGTATCACTCTTTTATTGTCTGAGTGAAGGCAGAACCACTCACTTTAATATCGTCTTCATAGACGTCGAAATAAAACTTAGTATCAGTTACTTCTTCACAGTACGTAAAGATTAAGATGGATATATATATATATATATATATATATATATATATATATATATATATATATCCGTAAAGTTGCGCAACCCAATTGCGTATATCTTTTGAAATAAGAACGATAAAGACATGGAACTTGGAACAAATGTAAGCATGTTCTATGTAGATATTTTCGAGGTCATGACCAATATTGGAATTTGTAACGTTTTTATGTAGTGACAAAAAAAGTACCGAAAGTGTAAAATAAAAAAAATGTACGAAATGAAGAAAATCAATACTCAGTTGCAGAAAACTGATTTCCTGCGGGTGAATCCCTCTGTATATGTGCAGTATGCATCAACATTCATCCATTGCTGCGAAAATGTGACAAAGTTAGTGCAGTGTTACCATGCAAAAAGACTATTTAATGCAAGCCCGTAGAAAGGGTGCTTTTTTTTGGCAGAAACGCTGCCCCTGGCAACATTGTTCTAGTAAAATTACTGCAACAGATGTGTTTTAAGTTAATTAATGATAAGCAATGGGAATTTGCACATAAATGATAACTTGAGTGTTTATTTAAAAATTTGCGATAAAAAAATACCCACCTGGCAGCTGGCATAAAAACTAAGGTTATCAATTATGTGACCTTATCTTTACCTTAGTGGCAACATTGCTTATCATTAATTAACCTAAAACACACCTGTTGCAGTAATTTTACCACAACAATGTTGCCAGAGGCCGCGTTTCTGCAAAAAACAAACAAAAAAAAAACACCCATTTTACTGGCTTGCATTAAATAGTCTTTTTGCATGGTAACACTGCATCAACTTTGTCACATTTTCGCAGCAATGGATGAATGTTGATGCATATTGCACATATACATAGGGATTCATCCACAGGAAATCAGTTTTCTACAACTGAGTATTGATTTTCTTCATTTTGTACATTTTTTTACTTTACACTTTTGGTAGTTTTTTTTTTTCGTCATTACATAAAAACGTTACAAATTCCAACATTGATCATGATCTCGAAAATATCTACATAAAACACGCTTACATTTGGTTCAAATCCCATGTCTTTATCGTTCTTAGTTCAAAAGATATACGCAATCAAACTTTGGGGTGCGCAACTTTACGGACACACTGTATATGGACTTACCTCTTGCATAAATCTATCCACTGAATTTCATTCTCTTCTCACAGAGAAAGTAACACCTCATTTACTGCCACGCTTCTCCAAGGTATCCTCTATGCCAGTGCTATTCAACCGGGGGTACGCGTACCCCTAGGGGTATGCAAAGATGTTTCTGGGTTATGTAGGTAATTCTAAAATAAGTATATTTCCAATATTCGACCAAGAATGGAGGAGTTGGTGTCTTACAAACAAGCTCAGTCATCTCATTAACAGGTTAATCTAAAGTTACTTTTAGTTTTTGAAATTTTAACATTGTCCTCAGTGTGCGAATTATCAGGGAGTATGAGGGGAAAATCCCTCTCATTAAAACTGGATGTCTCCCATGTTTTGAAATTTTCCATGTTAATTTTTCGGATGTGCACTTTTCCTCCTGTAAATAGTCTTTTGATTGGCACACTGATTGTTCTTTTTTTGTGACTCTATTTGGCTCCCTTTTTAATCAACAGAACATGTATATTACTTTTAATAAGTTAATTTCGATTTAATTTCTTTTAAATAGCTTTAGGGGTACAGAATAGGATAGCAAACTGTGTTTAGGGGTACGCGAGAAAAAAAAAAAGGTTGAATACCACTGTTCTATGCTACCGTCTGCAATATGGCATAAATATTACTTCTCAAAATACAACAATGTTGGCAACACATTTGAACGGAACATTTTTCCTGTTCTGTGGAAAGTAACCCATGCTGGTGCAAAGTAAAGCCACACCAAATAAAATGATCCTGTACAATTACCACGTTACCTATTTACTAGAAACGGTATTCTCACAACAGATGCTCTATCGCCTAAGAATTATTATTCAAATCAAAAAAAAAAAAAAAAAAAAAAAAAACCTGTAATGAATCCTTAAACAGCAAGGACAACCAAACACTACATAATTAATATATTTAAAAAAAATATATTTCCTTTCTACATCACTACATTGGAAAATTGACCTGATCCGGAGATGAGATTTTGGATCAAACATCGTACATTTAATTGGAATATTGATCAAGTTGATCTACAACATTTCTGTAAGAGTACATTGAGATGTTCCTCAAGAAGACCGATCACTTCTCTTGATGGTTGTCAAGTTTACTCTGAACTCATTAAGAAAGCCATTCAAACTAACTGCTTTATTTGGCAAATGTCAATTGAAGTTGTCCGATTTCATACCTGTCAGTAGTTATCATTCTACTATCATAGTCACATATAACAATACTGATTCCATTCTATTCCTCACACAAATAAACACTGTCTTGATATTTCTCAAGATGGCCAGAAATTTTTCCCCATTGTGAACAGCTCGCTACAATTCAGTGAGGTGACGGGGAAGCATAGATGTGATCTTTTTCTAATATTGTTGCCCCCCCCTTTTTTTTTTTTTTGGTTTTGTTTGAGATGACCTCTTAAACACTCTATCGTCGGAATGTGATCAGACCACTAGCAGCATCAACAAAATTCGTCTGATGATTTACTGTTAGGTGTGTATCCTCATTTTCGTTTAAAGTCTTGTCCTACCACACACTGTAAATAATAGTTTCCCGTGCCACTTCTCATTGTATGATTGGAAGTAGTGTCTGTTTGTCTTGCCGTTTATTTACGAAATATCATCTCTCGACATCCAACATGATACCGTGAGAGACCAAAAACCCAAAGGCCCTCAATATGACGTCCGTGGTTGTTTTATGTATAGTTTGCATCTGATCATCTGATGGTAGTTTCGTTAGCTGTATATAACCTAAAAGCAGGCGTCCACGATTTGCCTTACAATCTACGAAGCAATGCCTCGACAGTCTCTATCTGTTCTCCCACTCCATCTCTCTAAACCAGTTGTACACGGTATTAGCAGCCCTGGCAGAGTACTATGTCATCCTAGAACGAAGACAAATAATAAACCAACCCCAATATTTCTTGCATGGGCAAGCGACTATTCAATCGACCATTTAGATCCACGTGTGTCTTTCGCAATGATTGACATGTTTGCTATTGCTTACTTTTATATTTCAAACTTCTAAACTTCTTGAACCTTATGCAGAGTCGTTCTGACACGAGGTTAGTGCCATACTAAAGAGTTTGACTAACATATGTTCCCTGCAGTATTCAGGCCTTTAGTATGACGCTAATAATAAGTCGAAATGGCTCTGCATAAGGCCTCTTTTATGTACCTCGTTAACTACACGGTTTCATCTAACAACTTCCCTTTTTACCACCACACTTATCGCAACCTGGTAGGTTATTTGCATCAGGCAATGAACTTTGATCATGAAGATATTGTAATGGAGTCTCTTCAGTTCTATGTATTCTGTAGAACCCAGACGTTTTCATCTTGACGACACTATTCACAATTACCGAATGACAGATTTCACTTTCACATATTTCACTTTTGCTTGTTTGAGGAGCGGGGGCATTGCAATAATTCGGTGATTCACCCTGGAAGCCAAGAACTAAAAGGGGGAGGAGATAAACCAGCATACGAATCAGATTATTCATACTCATAATCAGCGGTAGGTTCCCTGTTGCAGGGGTAGTGCCCGGGGCCTCATTTCATAATGATCTTCACAAAATTTGCAGATCGCAACGCAAGGTAACGCAACGGAAATAATGAAACAAGTAAGTACGTATAACTATGACGGTTGTTGAAACGTTAAATTTGCGTATCGTTTGAAGAAATCGCTGCTGAGTTAGGCGCTCAGTGGGTCAGCTATTGCGAGAATACCGATGAAAGAAATACTGAAATATACATTCAGCAAACTTTTCATTATAACACTAGGAAGACGGACATTCATAGTATGGTTAATGAAGTGTAGGTAAAAATTATGATTAACTTTTAAACCTTGTTTTATTTATCCATAACATTGTCCAAATATTAGACACACAGAGTATATTCATCGATAGACCACATGATACTAAAGAAAATTAGATGTTTGGGGGTAAATTCTCATATAAAGTTGCAAAATAGTTCGAGAATGTATAGGGCAAAGTTTGATATTAAAAGTTCCAAACTTCCAAAAGTTATTTTCAAAGGGGTCAATCGCTTTTCCGACCCCGAAATCTATGAATTCCACACTAATCTAAACCTTTTTCCATTTTATTCTTCAACTTCTGATCTCTCCCCCATGCCGATGGGACTGAACTTGGAATTAAACGGGATTAGGTACGCCAGAAACTGTGGGTTGCACTCTAATACTGATGGTTTTGGATTATTTCTACATGTTACCCCTTTAATTTCACTCCTTGTTGTTCCCGTTAAACCCCAATCAATCAAATCAACTCCACTCATTGGGTTGTCTCACTCCCCTAGTATTTTTCCAGATTGTAAGTCATATATTACGTACGGGCAACTCCTTTGCCCCTGTCAGTAGGATAATGAATGACGAACAATGCCTTCGATGTTACCCCTGTAAATTTCAGAGGCAGCTGACATGCTCGTTCATTTCTAAACTTGGGTTATATGTAATCGGGATTGTCACCTAACATCTTAGGGACCAGTAAAACCATGGATTCGACACTCATTTCGGACTTTTTACACATTTTGTTTTCACCCCTTATCACCCCATGTAGATGGGGCTGAACTTGGACTTTAACGATATCTGGAATGTGAGTATTGATCTCATCCACCTCGAAAAATACAGATTCAACACTCATATCGGTTGTTTTCGATTATTTTTATGTCACTCCTTTCCCATTCGTATGGGTGCTAATGGGAGCTAAATATGTACTTAAACGGCATAGAGTCATTACTCATCTCAGGGACCTCGAAAATTACGGCTTCGACACTAAGCATCGAGATTATCATCAATCAACTTCATGATCCTGAAAACTATGGATTTGACCCTAATATCAGTCGTTTTCGAACTATGGTCTTAATACCACAGTATTCTTTTCGAGATTGTAAGTAATATGTGTACCAAGTTTGCCTGAAACTGCGCCAGGTGTTTCAGAGTTATGCTGGAACATAAACACATACTCATATACAGATACATACTCATATACTCATACATTTACAGATATTATATATATATATATATATATTAGGGATGGCCAATTCCGGAATTTTTACTTTCCGGAATCCGGAAAGTAAAATCGGAAAATTCCGGATTTCGAAAAAATTCCGGATTGCGGAAAAAATCCGGATTTCGGAAAAAAATCCGGAATTCAGAAAAATTCCGGAATTCGGAAAAATTCCGGATTTCGGAAAAATTCCGGATTTCGGAAAAATTCCGGATTTTGGAAAAAAATCCGGAATTCAGAAAAATTCCGGAATTCGGAAAAAATCCGGAATTCGGAAAAATTCCGGAATTCGGAAAAATTATTTTTTCTTTTTGTAATCCTAAGAATTTTGTTCAAATGCAAACGAACAAATTTCCTTTTTGTAATCGTAAGAATGTATGATGCAAGTTAAGCTGAAACTTACATCCTAAAGTATACACTACTCAATCTTCCCATGGTTAATGAGATGTAGTCCAAAAGTACGATGTACTCCTAATATTTAATTTTTGTTTTATTGTGATATTGTCCAGAGGTAAGACATATATCACACTGAGATAAACAACTTGGCATAATGAAGATGTTATCATACGTAGTTTTCCAGAAAATCGTGAGAAACGATTTTTTATGAAGTTAAAATATGCGTCGCTTGTTGCCAGTGTGATGCAATTAATAACTTTTATGCTGGAATAGTCTTATTATTATTATTATTATTATTATTATTATTATTATTATTATTATTATTATTATTATTATTATTATTATTATTATTATCATTATTATTAATCGTTTATGTACCGGTACTGTAAAAGAAAAATATGAACCGTTAAGTAGTAGATTTTATCTGTTGTTTTTTGATATTTTCTAACAGTAATAACAAATTGCTTGTAAATACGCAATGATTATCAAGGACAATGGCATATTAATGTAAGGACTACTCTGCAGACTAGCAATAAACAATAAACAATAACAGATAAACAATAGTCCCCCCCCCCCCCAAAAAAAGTAACTAACTTGGGCACGTCAGAATGTTTGCGAGAATATAGGGACGCATTGAGACTAGCAAAAAACGTGGTGTTATTATTACTCAAAGGGCCGTACGATGGAGGCATTAACGTTAATGTTAATGGCACCAATGAGCACTTACTTGCTCTAACGGTTAACCTCATTTTTGAGATGATTCTTAGAAGTGGGCGTGTTGGCATGCAGTTGGAGTACTAACGATTTGCGTCACTATCGAACACTAACGTAGCACTAGCGACGTTTAAAGTCGAAATTGGAGTCTGACATAAGTGGCTTGTCAACTTCACGGACATTATATTTTCCTTGAATGCGAGAATTTTGCGCCCGGGAAATTTGCGCCCTACCACAAAAATTGGAAAAAATGCGCTCGCAATATGTTTGCACTGGGATGTTTGCGCCCTACCCCAAAAAGAGGGGAAAATGCACCGGCTATATATTTGCACTGGGATGTTAGCGCCCTACAATTCAACTTATTATTGTATTGTTTAAAGTAACTTCCACTCGCACTTGAACTAGGCTTGCCTCTCATCGTCTCAGTGAGTTACTCCATCCGTTATAATATTCCGAACAAATGAAAAAAATACAATTTTAGTTCACTAAAGGGCAATCCATACAAATACAATTTTTCATTATACTACAAAATTTACAATAAACGTATAAATGACTGATATATAATTATTTATTAATATAATCAAAGAGTATAATTTAATATACAAAAGGCTGTTTGGCTCTACCCAGATATCTCTGTTCACAATCCTTGCGAGTTGTTTGGCTTTTCAGGACACAAAATATAGAAAAGAAAATGTAAAGTGAATGTAAAATCAGTTCAGTAATATTATCAAGAAAACTATGTACAGTGTGTTTACTTGCTGGAATTACACTTCAAACACACAATTGCGTTCAGTCGTTCTTTCAGAAAAAATGTTCCGGGGGGCACATTTAGTATTCCGGAGGGGGGTCACTGCTGGTACTATTCTATTTATTATTATATTATAGACGTATTATTTTGGTCTCCTCCGAGGGGGCACTCTGAGAGCTCTGGGGAGGCCAGTGTTCCCCCAAAATCATCTCTGGAAGAAGCAGTGATTGCGTTGATCCGTTGTGTTCTTTTGGCTTATATTGAAGTTTATTCTCCCCTTATATAGCCACAATGAAAATAAATCACAAATGGCATGGTTGTGGGGGGAGGATTGTTTATGCTGTAATGTCAGCCCCTCCGAGCAAATGCGTAAGCTCCAATAGGTTCTTTTATTTCGCAGGGCTCAAACTTCCCGGTGGAGGTACATCGCAGGCGCAATTTTCCGTTCTTGAGGTAGGGCGCAAATTTCCCAGACGCAAAATTCTCGACACCGTTCGAATGACCTCGGAAGACGATATCTTTTTCAATACTTTTTTTTATATTCTTTTACTCGAGATTTCTTCATAGCTTCTTATTAAAATACTTACTAATATATCCTCATTTTATTGTCCTAACCAATCAATATGGGTATGTTGTCAGTAAAATATTTAGATTGATCGAGCCTCTGGTGTGTAACCACAGTATTTCATATCATGCCCCCATTAGAAATCTTGGCTAAACGAACCAATATATGTTGCCAATAAAATAGTTTAGAATGATTGAGCCCCTGGTAAATAACCACAGTATTTCGTGACAGACCCCCCCCCCCTTCCTATTACCATATTCTAGCTACGTGCCTGACTCAGCTAATTCTCTACATTCTTTACCAAGCACACATTTTCTAAAGCGGAAAATGCTCTCTAAATACCTAAGCTCATTATTTTCAGCAGATGCACAAACTGGGTAACATTCTATCTACATGAATGTTATATATGTCGATTACTGGAAACCGCTTCTCGCTATCTATTACCATATTTACTATATAATGATTAACGTTAAAACCGGAAATGGTTGATTTGTACCGCTTCCGGTTTGAATATTACATTCATCAGGGAACTCGATTCTTAACTATTGACTCTGTACATCATGGCCAAAATTGATTGGTAATCCATCAGATAGTTCTTGAGACTGTTTGTTTCACTGACGGACAGAATGAATATATGGCTATAGAGTTTTGATAAACTAAATTCGTTAATGAGTGATGATAGAACAAATATAAGAAAGGGAACCAAGAGTACCACCGGGAAAATTTTCGAACACAAAATTAGCCATCGAAACCCACATGTCCTTTGTTAGAATACCATAGATGAAAACTCTACCACTGAGTCATCAATCACCCGCTTATTAGTTTTGTTAATTATTATATTAATATAAATTAATGAATGCCTGCTTATGTTAATTATTGAACAATTACATAATGATAAAGATTTAGTATTCTTCGGGATGAGTTTGAAAAGGCTATATCCGAGATTAGGAATGGAAAGGCAACAGGAATAGATAACATACCAATAGAATTCATTAAAAATATAGGAGACAAGGGAAAGAAAGAATTGTGGCGACTATGCAATGAAATATATGAAACAGGAGAATGGCCAAGAGACTTTCTAAAAACGATCATGATACCGATGGCTAAGAAATCGAACCCAAAGAGATTGTGAGGATTATAGAACTATTAGTGTCATATCTCATGCAGCTAAAATTCTGCTCCGAATACTGAACAGAAGGTTATATGAAAGAATAAATAAAGAGGTTGAGGAGGAGCAGGTCGGGCTCAGAAGAGGCAAGGGCACAAGAGATGCAATTGGATTATTAAGGGCGATCGGTGAAAGATTTATAGAAAAAGGGAAAGAGGTGTATGTTATATTTATTGATCTTGAAAAGGCTTTTGACCGCGTGAATTGGGAATTGTTGTTGGGAGTTCTAACGAAGATAGGGTTGGAATGGAAAGATAGAAGACTAATAAGAAACTTATACATGAACCAACAAGTAAGTGTTAGGATAGGGGAAGAACTGACGGAAGAGAGTGCAATTGGAAGGGGAGTTCGACAAGGATGCTGCCTCTCGCCAACACTATTTAATGTCTATCTAGAAGAGATAGTGAAAAAGAGCCTACATGATGATGATGGCATTTCGGTAGGAGGTAGAATGATTAGATGTATAAGATTTGCAGACGATATGACGCTTGTTGCAGAATCTGAAAAGAAAATCAATAAAATGTTAGAAAAAATGAGAAAGGGCTTTGAAGAATATGGGATGAAAATAAATGTTAGAAAGACAAAAGCCATGGTGATTGGAACGAAGGGGTCTGTGTCAAATATAAAAGTAGGAGAGGAGAAAATAGAACAAGTGAATAGTTTTCGATACCTGGGTAGAATTCTTAGTAATGACATGAAATGCGAACGTGAAATAAAAGCAAGGATAGGAATGGCGAAAGAAGCATTTAAAAGAAAGAAAAGTCTGTTTTGTGGGACCTTGAACAAAGGGTTGAGAAAAATACTCATAAAATGCTTCGTGTGGAGTGTTGTACTGTATGGGGTGGAAACGTGGACATTACGTAAAGGTGACGAAAATCGACTGGAAGCCTTCGAAATGTGGGTGTGGAGAAGAATGGAAAGAATTAGTTGGGTCGAGCGGAAAACGAATGAGAGAGTGTTAGAAATGGTGGGTGAGAAAAGAACACTTCTAGATATTATTAGGAAGAGGAAGAGAAACTGGTTGGGACATAGCCTAAGAAGAGATTGTATCATGAGGGACATCCTAGAGGGTATGGTGGTGGGAAAGAGAGGGAGGGGGCGAAGGAGACTACAATTAATGGATTATATTAAAACAGAAAGATCATACGCGAAGACGAAAAGGTTAGCGGAGGACCGTGGAGCATGGAAGGTTCTCAGCTGCGGCAAGTGACCTGCCAATAAAGGCAGAATACCTATGATGATGACATTGTATACTTCGTAAAGTCAAAAATTATAAATTTGTATTTACTGTACATACAGTGAGCGCAGAAAGTGTTCGTACACCTATGCTATTGAAACGAGAATGCCTGCGAAAAAGAAACAGAAAATTTAAGAAGTGTAATAACACACACAATATGAATAATGAAAACTAAGCTTTATGAATATATCAATAAAGAACCACAAAGACAAGTTTAATGGTCAGAAAGTAAATAAATTCCGTAGAAAATGTATAGAGTAGACGCAAAAAGTGATCGTACACCTGACGTACGAATACGAAACAAAGATACCACAACTGGGGTTCACTAGTATTCACCTGAGTATACACTTCTGTATAGCATGACGAGTAACAGAATAAGTTTTGTTGTGAATAGGAGTGAAAAAACTGCACGGTGGGCTGTCGAAATGGGAAGCAACCGAACAGAAACAAATGAGGAGACAAGAAAAGTAATTATTAAAGTGCATAAGAAGGGTAAGTCTTTGAGAAAGATAGCAAACCTCAGGGGCAGATCCAGAGGGGGGCGATCAGGGCCATCGCTCCCTCCCCCCACAAGAGGAAACTTTCTTATTTTATATATAAATAAACCCATCCATAACAAGTTTGGAGCTCTTAAAAGTAGCAGTATTACTGCTGACCGCCCCTTCCCCAGAAGTCCGTCCTGGATCCGCCCCTGTATAGAGTAGCCACAATCGAGTATTTTCCGCTGTATGTTTGGAGTCGTTGTCTTGCTGAACAATAAATTGTTTTCAAGAACCATCTTCTGCGCACTAGTATGGAGATATTCCTTTAATATGTTAATATACACTTTGTGGATCATCACTCCATCGATAAGGTGGAGACGACCCACTCCTGAGGCACTCATACAACCCCAGACGAGCATGGACCCTCCTCCGTGTCTTACTTTAGGGACGAGATTTTGTGGATTCATCTCTGTATTCACCTTGCGCCATACCATACGCCTCCCATTGGACTCGATAAAATTAAATTTACTTTCGTCCGAAAATATGACCCTATTCCAGAAAGAAGCCTGATCCCTTATCTTTATACTCTATTTCAAACTTTAGTCTCTTTATACGATTTGTCTTGTTCACCCAGAACATTTTCCTGGCTATCCGACCATGATACCCTGCAAATATTTCGCACTGTACTGGCTGATACTTTAACACCGCGTGTTTCCAGATCCGTTGCCAATTGCACAGCACTACTTTTTGGAACCTTTTTTCTTTCCCTAATAATGTAACGTTTACCTTGTTCACTCAACACTCTTGGTCTTCCAGTTCTTTTTATTATTATTTTTTTTATTATTTTTTTATGGTTTCGCACAGTGATAGAAACATTATACATCGCAATTATTGTTTGTACTGTTGAACGAGGCCTGTCTGCAAGGTTTGCCAGGGGCGGATCCAGGACGAACTTCTGGGGGGGCGGTCGGCGGTAATACTGCTACTTTTAAGAGCTCCAAACTTGTTATGGATGGGTTTATTTATATATAAAATAAGAAAGTTTTCTCTTGTGGGGGGGGGGCGATCGCCCTGATCGCCCCCCTCTGGATCCGCTCCTGACTCTATAATACCTTGAAACAGCTTCGCACACCTCCCCAATCCCCAGACATGAACCCCATAGAACATCTATGATCTGTTCTGGAGACAAGAATCAGAAGGCACAGCTTGTCTACTAAAGAAGGCCTAAGAAAAGCTATTCAAGAAGAATGGGACATAATCAGTCCCGAAACTACAGAACTACGAACTACTACAGGTGAAATCAATGCCACGAAGACTACAGACACTCATTAACGCACAGGGTATTCCCACAAAATATTAAATAACGTAATATACTTTATAAGCATTAATTCAAGCAGAAGTGTACGGTGACTTTTTGCGTTTACAAAAAAGGAATTCTCTCTTTTCTTCTGAACAAAACAGTGATTGTGTTTGTTTGGCCTTTCTCTCGTATATAGAAATAAAATGTATGAATGTGTAGTCTTAATTCTGGTTATATATATATTTTCCACCTCCCGTTCTCATGCTAGCTGTTTTCAATATAAAGTATGCACGGTGTACGAACACTTTCTGCGCTCACTGTAGGTATGTTGACAATAAGCGAATGTTGTTAGAATATTTTTGAGATTTCTTTTCCTTCGCTGCCTTTCGCCTGGTTAAAAAGTAGTTTGCAGTGCTTTGGAGCAGCAGCGGGTGGGAACGCGATAATGTTTGAGACATACTGGCGACTTTTTTGTGTGTGAAAATAAGACCTTTCTCATAAAGTAGTAAATAACTGCAGTAGCAATTGTCTACGTAAATGATAAAGACATATCCAACTACAAGAAATTAATACAGTATATATAGCCTATTCATTATTGTTTCCTTTTAACAGCTACTAGCTAAGGATGGGCAATTCCAGAATTTTTACTTTCCGGAATCCGGAAAGTAAAATCGGAAAAATTCCGGATCTCGGAAAAATTCCATTTTTTCTAAATTCCGGATTTTTTCCGAATGTCGGAATTTTTCCGAATTCCGGATTTTTTCTGAATTCCGGAATTTTTCCGAATTCCGGAATTTTTCTGAATTCCGGAATTTTTCTGAATTCCGGAATTTTTCCGAAATCCTGATTTTTTCTGAATTCCGGAATTTTTCCGAATTCCGGAATTTTTCCGAAATCCGGAATTTTTCTGAATTCCGGAATTTTTCTGAATTCCGGAATTTTTCCGAATTCCGGAATTTTCCGAATTCCGGAAAGTAAATTTTCCGATTTCAGAAAACAAAATTTCCGGAATCCGGATTCCGGAAAATTTTGGCCATCCCTAATATATATATATATAATCTGTTTAATATATAATTATTACATATAATAATATATAATAGAAACAGAATGTTCTTTATATCTATTTGATCCATGAACTTACATGGAGGTTTTAGGTGCACATGTGATTGTTTTCTATTCTACACAGAGAAGTAGTATCTGGGTGAGCGAGAAACGTTTGAGGCTTTGAAAATAAAATAGCACTTCAGAGGAAAGTGTATATCTTTCTTACAATGAAGCATTTTTCTTTTTCATACAGAATTAATGTTTTACTATTTCTTGATCATTACATTTAGTAAGTGTCCACCATGCAGTCAAACAAATACGGACCGATAATGGGCTTGGAGGATATTGCGCACCATACTACTGTCACTTTTGCGGTTTAATTAGATGTTCCATCAATTTGTATAGGTTGTTCGCAGTCCAGAAGAGATAATTCAGTTTGCACACATTCCCAGACAAGGGAAAATGTTCTTCATGTGATAATAGTAATCTGTACACAATGTCATAATCAATTTACAAAAGCTGCAAGAGCTGCAAGAACTCATTGCAAAATTGAAGTCTCCACATCTGACAAATAGCTTCACTACCATCTTCATGAAAAGCAAGTTGCCCATGAACTTACAGAACGAGACAAGACAAAGTGACTTGAAGTTTACAACTTCTTCGAGCTTTCGTAAGTTTAACATGGCATAATGCACAGAAAACCTATGTCACATGAGTCTCATTTCCACTTGTTCCGGTATGTAAATAAACAGAGCTGTCTTTTTGGGATTGAAAACAACCCAAGTGAATTGGTGGAGTGTCCTACGCCTAGTGCAAAAGTGCGTCCTTTCTTCTGAACACATTATCAGTCCATATTTTTTGACTTAAGGATGAATACTTACGAAACGTTACTTTCAGAAATTAGAGATACATATTAATTCTCCATGAAAAGAAGAAAGTATCGTTGTGAAAAAAGGAAATATTTACATTTCTTCTGAAGTGCTGGTTTATCTTCAAAACTGTCTGATGTTTTGCAGATTTTGATGTAAGGCGGCTTGAAATGTAGGTCGCGAAAGCTATTAATGTAATATATCACGATATTACCAACATTTTTCCTATACAATATAGATAGATAAATAGAGAGAGAGAGCGAGAGAGAGAGAGAGAGAGAGAGAAGAAAGAAAGAGAGAGAAATGTACTCAAAATTATATTTTAGAAAGTTTGAATTTGGAATTTTCTCTACAAACTCCCTTAATTCCATTCCCTCATTAGACAGATATAAAAGAAAATCGTACACAATTTAATCATTTCCCCACATTCTCCGTTTTATATACATTTATGATGGGATATTAAAAATTTTTTACGGGTGTTAATATTGAAATAAAATTTCAATATTGCTGCGTCGCCAACTAGAATGCCTGAGATGTGACTTAGTTATAGAAAAGATACCTTGGATCGGGGGACGCCCGTTTTAAACATAAAGAAATAAAAATGTGAGTTTCTACAAAAGAGGTGTTGCAAGAGGTTCCTTTTTCCTTTTCTTTCATTTTTTTTAAATGGAAAGGTATAAATGCTTGGATTCACAGTACCTGTCGACACTCCATATCTCAGCTGGACTCTTTGTCGTCCTGAGAATAGTGCTGGCTGAATCCTTGTTCTGCATTAAACGTGCAGAACTCTAAAAGTCTTAACTAATTAGCCTAAAAGTGGTTGTATCTCAGACTCGCGTTATAGCTCGTATGCCGATCGCGACACTGACAGACTGTTGACAAGAACGATTGTCTGTCCAACTGACTGTTCTCTAGCCACTGGACTAGTATCTATTGATAGTCTGATACTGTTAGTCTAAAATTCTCCGTCAGACTGTCTGCAACAAATCTCTCTAATAGTGATGAGCAAATGCAAGACCAAGACGTGGTCTTGGTCTTGGTCTTGCACTGGAACCCTTGCTCTTGGTCTTGGTCTTGGTCTTGCTGCAAGTGTCTTGCAAGTCTTGCTTTTAAGAAATCTTATGCTTTTCATAGGTAATTTTACTCTGGATAAATTCTACAATACGCCAATAGTAACAAAAATACAATGTATGTTTCTAAATGTAATATACAGTAGTTTACCTTCGTGTAAGTATGACGATAGTGTACAACATACGTAATAACCTTTATTTTTTTTTCAATGGGTCCCCACGCTTCACTACTTATAAGATAAATTACAACGTTTCGTAATCTGTTTATATATTTTAACAGATCTAATGCTCCACTGGTTCCCAAACTGGTCCCTAAGACGCATGAAAGAAAATCAAGACTGCACAGATTATTGAAATACCATGAATTGCAAAATTATTTTTATACTCTAAAGGCGTCAGATTTTTTCTTTTCAACCACGATTAGCTAATCTTTGTATTAAACAAACTTCCATTGAAATATTGAGATTTTGTTTTACTGATTCCAATATGTACTCTATGGGCCAGAAACATGGACATTACGCAAAAGCGATGAAAAAATTGCAGACTTTCTAGAAGTGGGCATGAAGAAAAAAGGAGAGAATTAGCTGGGTTGAACGGAAAACGAATGAAGTATTAGAAATATTAGCAGTAGGGAAAAAAAGAAGAATTTTAGATATTGTTTAGAGGAGGAAGAGAACTGGTTGGGATATTGGCTGAGGAGGAACTGTATTATGAGGGACGTGCTGGAGGATATGGTGGAAGGAGAGAGAGGGAGGGAGCGAAGGAGACTAGTTGAAGGAAGGTATCAAAACAGAAAGTTGCTACGTCAAGACGAAGAGACTACCTGAGGACCACTGTACATCGAAGCTTCTCAGTTGCAGCAAGTAACCTGCCAATAATGGTAGAATAGCTGATGATGAGAAATAACTGAAATGGTGGAATGAAGAAAGTAGAAGGAAATGAAAAAAAAAACGAGAAAACCCATGCACACGGTGTTGTCTACCAAAAAAGCTCACATGGCTCAATATGACACATGTGTGGCTTGAAAACGAGCAATGTCTACAGAAAATGCGAACAACCAATCCAGAAAACGACATAGTGTAGGTATATGCTACTGGGGCAGATCGACTCACACGGCTTGCTTAAACTACTGGGAACACATTCACTCCAGTGGCATTTTTACTGAAGCCAAGAAATTCAAGTAAAAGATGTAATGATTTCCCCCCTTCTTTTTTTTACATTATATATATATATATATATATATATATATATATATATATATATATATATATATATATATATAGAAAATAAAGTAGTACTGGTACTCGTGCAAGACTCTTGCGCAAGAGTCTTGGTCTTGGTCTTGGTCTTGGTCTTGCACCCCTTGGTCTTGCATCGGGATTGCTGATCTTGGCCTTGGTCTTGGACTTGCATGCAAGACTCTTACAAAAACTGCAAGACCAAGACTCTTGCGCTCATCACTATTCTCCAACTAACTCCAACGACTAACTTCCTGCTTTCAGGTTGTCCTGGGTTATTAAAGTCAAAATTTCTTCGTGCTGTTGCTGAATCGGGTTTCGTGTCGACATACAATC